>NC_141200.1:5376250-6077500 GCF_054491065.1 Syngnathus leptorhynchus | reverse complement strand
TTTGTGAGTTAATTAACAACCAGTGGTCTCTGCAACACCACACCCTGAATATGTGTTCTTGGGACACATGCACTCGAGTTGTATGCGTAGTTTCAAATTGGTTTCACATGAGTCGGAGGCACACTGCATCAGCAGATTCTCTGATCAAATTAAACAGAGATGAGAGGAGTGGTGGCGGGGGGGGGGGGGGCATCGGTTTTACTGATGTATAATTCAATAAACAGGACCAAACAGACAGTGCCGCCTTTATCTCACGACTCTGCATTTAACTCTGCTTTGTTAGCTCACCATCAATAAAAATATATAAAAATGTACATATATGGATATTGAGATATGGATAATAGATGAACATTATTAAAAATCCAACTTGATTCAGATTCTTTTATCATCAACATTTATTTCTGTCAATGATGTAGTAGTATAAAAATGTTCGTCCATTCTACTGTATTGGGGTGAATCATAAATGATTACACTAGTGGAATGTCACATGACTGCGAGGGATATTTGAAACCAAAGAAATGGTAAGAATCTAATATTTTCCCAAAGAGACCCATTTTATTAAACGGACCACTAACAATAGATCAAAAGTTTGACATTCAGTGGCTGAAATGTGGAATATATTTTATCACTCTGCTGTGTTAACATATTCATGGAGGCGTCCTGCACTAATCATGTCAAAACTGAAACAGCACTCATGATTGTTTTAACGCAGGACATATGGACGACTTCAGAGGATGAGCAATTTGCAGACACATGCTACAAATATACACACACACACACAACCCACAAGTAGAAACATCTCGGATGGTGTTAAATGTAATATAGAGCACTACCTGATCACAGCAAAATGAACACAGGATAATTACAAAAACATCTTGTGCCAAACATTCTTAAAAGATCACACTGATGTCCTGCAATTTTGACATTAGCTTTACTATGATGGCTCAAAATCCAGATGTGCTTGTTTCCAGATCGTCATGAAAAGCAGCTATGCGGGTGCAATTTTATCATTTTCATTTTCATTCTCCAATTTTCTTCACTTTTGAACATGAACTTCAGACGTGCTTTTCGACATAATAGACTTGTGCGTGCCTCCTTTCCAATCATTTTGTACAAAGACTCGCATTTAAGGACAAGCTAATGCAAGTGGTCCTGGAAAATATTTCGTTTTTAAGGTCTTTGATTAATGTGAGACTGATTTACAATGCTCAGTTTATCTTTTGGACTTTTTTACCCAAAATGGAACATAGCTTTCTTTTCACAGAGGACTAGATATGGGCACCTGCCAAGTTTAAATAATAAACAATAATAATTTAAAATATCGGTAATTATATAAAAAAAAGTGCTTTCAAATTGAAGTACAGGTCTGAAATTCCCACCAGGTTGTCGCGGGGCTTTCCTTACGACCATCAAAGATGCTAGCCAACAGCTAACTTGCTTGCTAAGAGGCTTTTGGCGCTCTTAGCACTTACAGTGTCACTTGGAACTTTTTATAATGACACCAAACTGAAGATCCATTTTCAGGTCGTCTGCATCGCTAGCACAATGCAATGCTAGAAATGGACCTAGTTGTGACGACTAAGTAACTGATAATTGCTCTGACTTACCAGTGGTGCAAACAAAGATGCACAAGACCGTCAAAGAAAACGTAACCACGTGAACATCAGCCTTCATCTCAAAGCCTTTCAAGGTAAAGGCCAAAAATACTGCACTCTATTGTTTTGCCCAGGTTTCCTTTATCTGCCTGTTTGATACAGTTTTAGCAATTCTTTGGATTGTAACAGAGCACCATATGTGTGTTGACCCAACCTGATCTTCCCACCAGAGTGTCTGGGCCAGGCCAGGCGATGTGCACAGAGATGCGGGAACAAAGCAAAACAAACGCGTCCCAAGGAACATGTCTGTCGAGCCGGGGTTCAGCTTAGCCACACGGGGCTCAAGGAGGACTCCTATCTAGATGGGGAAAGAGCCACATTCCCTTGAAATGAGCTTCTCTGGGATGAAAGCTTTGTGTGAGCCCCCCAGATGACCCACGACCCCGTCTGTATTTGTGCAGGCGTGGGGGGGGGGGGGGGCATGATCCTGGACTCTCTGCCTCCCTGCCAGGAACCCGAGGAGTCGGGTTGGGTGGCTAGGCAAGCCTACCATTCTGCCCTCTGGTGTTTTGCTTTTGGCGTAAAGAGAGACCCTCTGATGAGCCGGCACTGTCACAGCAGTGACTTTCATCCCGGGAGATTCAGAGGTGGCCTATTTGGGGGGGGGGGGGGGGGGTCCTGAATGTTGAGCGATCCCATGACAGTTTGTCTTCTAGTTTTTCTTTCCGCCATCAAAAACACAGTTTGAGATTTCAATACTGGCAGCAAATCATGGGGATATTGGGCAGAAGGCCAGAATTTTTCCCTCAGCTCGCACGTCTCGGTGAACTGCAGACTCCGGATAATCATATCCCCGTAAGGGGGTGAGGAGAGAAGCTGTCATCAGAAACCTGTTTGCTGCTTTTATCTCAGGCCTGTTGACATGGTGACATCCAACAGACTCTTGGTTGGGACTTGGTTGCAAATTCACAAGCGACCAAGGATGGTTGCATATTTTTCGATTTGAGCGAAATGCATTTTAGCGCTAACCTCTGCCCCTACCCCTTAGGCTTCACAGGATGTCAGCATCAGTCCCAAACATAGCCGATTACAAACAAACACAGATGCCCCCGAATTCCACTTTCACTTGAAACAGTTGGCTGACCCCGCTTTCCCCTCTGTTCAGGTTACCCCTACCTTACTCACCCCCTCGGGTCAGCATTAATCCAATAGTCTCACTTTAAAGAAGGGTTAACAGGAAGAGTGTGGGGGTGAATGCTGACCGACCCAAACCCCCCAAAAACATCATGATCATCATCGCCCTGAAAATTTGTGGAAGGCACTAACATGATGAGCAGTGAAGTGAGTTGTGGTTCTGAAATTTTCGACACTGACCACCATTTAAAATATAGTTATGGGACATCCATCAAAACCGTAGCATAGTAGGTTTATCAAAATCAAGAATAAATATAAATAATAGGAGATATAAAAAAATTAAAAAATTAAAATCTCTACTTAAATAATGATACAATTTAAATGTATTGCATATATAATTTAAATAAAATTCCCTAAATATTTGAATTTTCTATTCCTTGTCTTTTAGTTTTGACCATCATCACTTTGGACTTTTGTACGTTGAGTTGTTTTGATTGTTGTTTATTGCATTGTTTGTTTGCATATTGTACAGTAATTAAATCAACCAATACCCAAAACTGATTTATGTGAAACTTTGTGGAGATATGCCATGTTTGAAGACGAAAACCAAATTGGGTGCAAATTCGATTAGTCTTGCACAATGACTTTTTTTCGGAATCACTTTGGACCAGATGAAAGTTGATGCGGTCGCGTTTGGTCACTGATCCAAGGTGTGTTTCAACCGATAACATCTGCCATTGTATTTGTTGTATAAACCCTTAGGTTTAGGCCTGACCCTTTTTGTTCAATTAAGCTATTTCCCTAGCATTAGCTAAACATAGCACAGCTGCATTCAGACCAAATCACGTGGCTCTGGAGCCATCCCGAGCTTCCAGGTAGTCACTGACCACAGAGACAAAGTTTCCTCGGAGAGACAAACAGTACCGTACTCTTCCTCTTAATTGTTAGGAATGTCCTCATTGAGACAAGAAAGAAGTCTTTTCACATGAGTCGCTAATCAGAGCCATGCGGCCCGCACTTAAATTTGGGTGGACACTTGTTGAACAACTGCCTTGTCCTCCTTCAAATGGCCGTCCCAGTCGTTGCTGCCAGACCTCCACTGGGGCAAGTTGGTTCTCTGGCTCGTCAGTGTCTCCATGACACTAGTTTTCCATTGTTTCCACTGCTTAATTTGATCTAGTCTAGAAATTCAAAAAGTTACAAATATCCACAAATAAGTTAGCCAATAGTTTTGGAGCTTTTGAAGACTGTCGCTGTTTTTAGCTATGCGGCTAAAGTAATTGCGGCTGACTTGTGACGTCTTTCGTACATTTTTTTTTAAATATCCATTTGGCTCATGCTAATCTTTGTCCCTTTGAGATGTGAAGTCACTTGCACTGGTCCAGTCATTACTTGAAGGAGTCTGAAGCAATTATAGTAGTATACGATTTAACAATACACAACTGGCAAACTTCTGCTCTCACTATTGTGCCGCACGCAGGGCATTACTGTAAATCGATGGCACTTTTTGGCACGAGCCAAAAGGATGCAGTCTAACAATATGACGCTTGGCAAGTAGGCCGCTCAAACATTGAAGACACATGTTGGATTTTAATAGCCCAAGATGGGGAGCTTCTCCGCAGTAGTGGCAACAATTCCCTGGCGTTTTTTGTTGCATTGATTTTGAATTAAATTATTATTCAAGTTTTTGACGTGCTAATTCCATTGAGTTTGGTTTATAATGAGACGTATTTTCGGACTTGCACTGGGATTTGATTTACTTAGCAGACAATTTAACCGACTTGAAATAGCTCATGGAACTATTTGATGCGTCATCGTGAAGCTTTGGCGTCTTTCACTTTCTTGAATTATTTTATCCAAAATAAAATTGGTGTGAGCAGTTTGACTCCTTAATGATATTATGAGCCAAATGGTCCACGTGGTACGTTGCTTATAATGTGTCAGACTTGATGTGACTTGTCACAGATGATTATGGAGCTGAAGCTTTCTTCAGCGTCTTCAACTCACGGTTTCAAAGTCACTTTGGATTGTTTGTTTTCTAAATGCAATCGTAAATATGAATATGCTCATGCTACGTGAATTATAATAACAACAAATATTGCTTACATAGATAGCTTGTGCGTTAAGATTAAAGTAATGATTAGCAGCCCTCATCTTGAGGTTCTGGAGCAAATATCTGAAGAAAAAAAAGGTAAAATAAATACATTAATTGGCTATTATTTTGCAAATATATGATTGTGCTTTTGGTCGTTTTGTGCCTGCTATATTTTTATTTTTTTTTCTGTGGGAGACAATCAGAGACAGTCAAAATGGCTCTTTGGAGTATGAAAGGTTGCCGACCCCTGAGCTAAGAGAAAAGTCATATGTGCATTAGCTAATAATTTCCCCATCCCAAAGTTTCCAAGGGTTGGGTTCTGTCTGCATTTATGTGTACTTGATGCCATTCCAAATAGCGTAGTGACTCACATGGCAAACACAAGACACAAATAATAAACCTCTATAATGCACGTCCTTCCATAAGATGGTGGGCCTGGACAATTAGGATGGAGCGGTCCCGTCGGGGTGCTGGCCCGAGGCCTATCGGAGCGCGTGATTGCTGCTGAAAGGTAGCAGCAATGACGGAAGGTCACGGACAAAGGATCCACTCAACAGTCGACTTTTGCTTTACGCCTCAAACTCACGCGCATTGGCCCTCGATTGCTTATTGAATTATGTCTAATCACTCAATTAAAGTCACATGGAGGAACATCATCCGTTGTTCTAACCCCGCTACTGGACGCCAGATAACGACTGCAGTGTTTTCGCTCGTGGGAAGCATCAAAACAAGATGTCCAAAATGTGGTTGCGGCACCGACTCGGTTTTGTTTCATGACAGTTGGAAAATATTTCTTATAATGTCTTAGATTAGGGCGAATCCTTCCTTCTGGATTTGGACATTCCATTCCAGTCGTATGAATGATTTTTTTGTCATAAACTAAAAACATAGTGAGAGATGGAGGAACAGAAAAACAATCCTGTAAAAGTAACAACATACTACAATTGTTTTCTAGTATTGTATTTTTGTCAAGTTCAAGATGCAAAAGACAGGAGAAAAAAAAAAAAAAAATGTTTTAATGAATAAAAACTAAAATAAAAACAATGTCACCAAGTCATTGTTGCTGTTAATTGTGAATAATAATAATAATAATAATAATAATAATTTGTGAAATATGTCTTGCTTTAGCCCTCACACAAAATATCTAAATAGAATATTTAACACGTGTCGGCCAATATGTGACAATAATCATAAGAACCGCCACTCTGTCAGCAGGTCCTGTCTGTCTTTCTATTATGAGGGTCAACCTCCTTAATCATGTGTGTAGACAAATGACTTAAGAGCAGAACATTAACATTTCTCGGCCTAGCTCCACATGTGTCTAAGGCTCTTTGCGGGGTCACTTCCAAGGTTCCCTTAATCTATACAGGTTCCATGTGGAGATCTGCGGTGGCTGCAGCCAGTCGGCTGTTGAGGGCCAACCGTGAGTGAGTAGGAAATAGGCTCTGGCATGTTGACTCAGGAGTAAATCCCCCTGGACTTTGAAAAAAAAAAGCTGCTATTAGATTTGAATCACCTCCACAATATTGGACACGTTCTGTGGGGGATGATTGATGAACATGAAGCACATGTTAACGCCTACAGAAGCTCCAAACAACTCTTGGTGGATAAGCACAATCAGAAACCTGTAAATTACAATTATTTGCAGTATCTCATGATGACTGAAAAAAAAAAAAAAAAAAGACGAAGGGTCTGTGCTGCCACTGAGCAAAAAAAACAGAGCGAAAATTAATTACTTCAAGGAAATCTGCATGTTGGTTAGTAGCAAAAATTCGATTCAAAACAGGACTTTTCCACTCTGGGATGATCAGAGAGAAGTGTGGAGAGAAACAGACAATCAAAGACAGGAACTGAGCTTTTATGTAAAGACACTGTGATTGTGTTACAGATTGCTTCCAGGTGAGGCAACCCGGAAGGAGGGAAAAGACAGATTCATAACAAGAAAAGCCATCGCTGAGATTTTGGCTTTTGAGGAAGATTCCTCTAAGCAGGTAAAAAGACTCAAGATGTCTTAAATTCTCTAGATGTGGGTGGTTAACATCGTAGATTCCTTCAATTGTTGTTGAAAGAGGACAGAATCGTTCTAATCGGTTTGTCTCAACAAACGTACGTGTTGAAGTTGTCCATGATCCAAGTGTGGTCCAGCATCATGCCACTTTTCATGTGCGGATTCTCTGGATTGATTAGAAGCAGACTTCAACATGGGAAGTCTAATTGGAGTCGGAAATTGCACTGTGGCTGATGCTGTGTAGCCTACCAAGGTTTGCTGCATGGTGACTTACCTGCACATCTGCATTGATTTCACCCCCCCCAAAAAAGTAGCCACCACCTCAGTGGCAGTTTCCATTTGCTGATTCCTCAATAAGATCCACTTCCTGGTAATGACCTTGCTTCTCCCTGATGTTTCATGACGAGGAAATGAAAATAACGTTTACATCAGCAGGGCCCATTATTTATTATTATTATTTTTAAGCTTATTTAAACCGAGTAGGTCTTAACTTACACGGTTCCTCTGATGTGGTGTTGAAGACATGAGACACGTATGACATCACCTTTTCCCATAAGAACAATGTGTTCAGGAAAAGTACACCATTCACAATGGTGCTACAATTTATAGAAGAAAAAAAATTGGCTAAAAATAAATTCAGAAGTCAATCACTACATTATTTTTGCCATATTGTATTTATGACTAATTGCTAATAAATCTCTTTTTTCCTTTTTTTTTTTAATGAAGACAAAACTCCACTTGTGACCCTGAAGACCCTCAATCACTCATGCGATTTATTTCACTTTATTTACTTAGTGATTCATCTTCATCAAATGGAATCTAATTCATTCATATGAAGCAACAATGATCCAAGTTGGTTCGTACTAGTGTACCCGCAAACCCAACCCATAGAGGACAATAGGTAAGAGAGATCGAGAGCGAAAATGTTTGGGTAGAAGAAAAACTTCATGTTGGACTTCTCAGGGTGTCCCAGGAGACTTCTAGCACATAAATCCTCGGCACATATTTAATCCAGTCAGAAGACAAGCCCGCTGAGAGTTAAAGGATGTACACTTATTACTCACCTATCCACTTCTGGATGTGCTGCTGAGGCCCTGACCCCACTAGAACCCCCCCCAACCCCACAACGCCCAACCTGAACTCCCACAGCTACCTCCCCCCCCTCCCATCCAGACAACAGGCGCTACGTGCTATCGGAAAATCAGAGCAGGAATGTGACTCTTGACAGACACATCTCTCAGGACCTCGCTCTGAATATGTTCCCAATTAGCTTCATCTGATAAAGTGTGAGTGCAAGTGAAACCCAAGGCGGGCGTGATCAATAGCTCTGGACTCATTTTGTCATACGGGTTTGACATTGGCAGGCCGCTGCGTGATGAATCGTCGCGTTGCTGTAGATAATTGTCTGACCACATCTTCCTTTGTAGGTGTCGTTGAACTCCGCTGTCATGTCCGCAGCGGGGCCGGTGTGGCTCATCGCCTTCACTTCCCTTTGAATCAATCCTTTCTCAAGATGACAGCCATTATCTGCTCGAAATGTTTCCAACTCGTTTGCCATGGCACATTCATGTGCCACGAGAGTTGAGAATATCACATAATTGTCTGCAAATTATTAATTTACAGTAATCTCGTTTGTTGGGGACCGCCCATTCTATTCGAGGAAATCCACAACCTACCAACCACATATGTGTTATTTATAGACTATAAAGAGGAAACCAATTTATTATACTAATTATGGAGAGAGAGGTCACCACATCAGAGCCGATTGCCCATTAAATGGAATTCCGATATTTCTGGACTATAAACCGCACCAGCTGGAATTTGGGGACCGTACCGGACTATAAAACGGAGGGTTCAAAACTTTTTTTGCAGTCCAAAAACATTCTCATGTTCTTTCGTAGTGTATCTGTGACTGAATGCATGTTACTTGCCAGGCCTTTTGATGTATATCAGAGTCAGCCAATGAGATTGTAGCGTTTGCCTTTGCAAAATAGGTACTTTGCACTTGAGCGTCTTTTGTTCTGGGTGAAATACGATCTTGAACTCTGGACTCTTTCTTTTATGTAACAATTCACGTGAAAAATAATCCTCAAAATCCTGCAATATAATGTGGTATTGTTATAATACAATATGCCAAGGAATAGCTCTATTGCAAATAATTTACATCAAATATCTATGTTAACAATGTATTATGACGTGCATTAAGTAAAAGGTCTATGTTTCATATTTGTTGAAAGCATGCAAAGACAGAAAACTATTGTATGTATTACACATTTTTTTAAATATGACAAATATGACATATTTTCACAATTTCAGTTTAACAAGGTAAATTATTTTTTACTGTTGGTGTTATATTTTCGATAAAGTATCTGGATGCTCAAAGGTTGGGAAACATTGCGCTAATGTTGTGCCCAAAGCAAAAGCGCCACCTGCTGTCCTTGTTATAGCACTGCAGTTTGTCCTCCAGGTCGTTTTCCACTCATGTCTGTCCCCTGACAGCATTCTACTAAATTGCCAGTCTGTGAGTCTGCAGGTGGAGCTTTGCATTAGAATAAAGCTCAACAGCACTCGGTAAAGAGTCTGTTTCTTCTGTTTCAGAAGATGGATGGTCTTAATCCTGGAAACCCAAAATTTGGAAATATTTCACCCCCGCAATCAATCAATATATTGTCATTGAGTTTCACTTCAAATGAAATTGTGAAATCGCTTTAATCTGCCATAGTGTTCTAATTTCCGTGTAAATATTTCAGAGCAAAAATCTTGGAATCTGGGAGGCTGTAAAAGATTGCAGCAATGTAGGGAGGAGAAGAAATTTCTCACTCGTATTTGACGGAGCCGTCAATCTGGATCATGCCAATCCGCCCTCAAATATAGCTCATAAATCGGAACACAGTGCCTTCAAACCAATCCAAGTTTGATGGACAATGATTTGAAAGTCTTTTACTGCCCTCTTGTGGCCAAATATGGTAAATGAAAGCATATGGTAGAATACTGTCAATGAAGATCGTCCCCGACTGCTTTTGTATTGTGAATGCACGCAAGAAACAGCACTGGCAAACTTTTACCCAAAAATTTATGTATTGAATAAATGAATAAAAATTTTCAAAACACTGTAAATGTATCTTTAGAGAGTTATAATTCTCATCAGATCATCTAGTATAATACTTGTATTAATGCAGATTTTTAGGAAATAAAAAAATCTATAGTTCAAAATCTATGTAATTTTGTGCAAACATAGTAAAGACAAATAAAATAGTTTTTACAATGATTATTAGAAGATTGCTGTAATGTTGCTCTGTTTGGCTAAAGTCCAGCATGATTAACAAACACTTGTTATTTATTGTATGTTAACTACATTTTTTTTTTTTTGCATTTGTAAGGCCTGAGATATAAAGCTGCCAGTCATAGTGCAGATATGATGAGCTTCCTTCTCTTTTGTGTAAAACATTTTTTGCATGAACCAATGAGGCTGTTCAAAGCCTGCCTGCATGATGCAGGGAAAATTGTATAGTTCACTTTTTTTTTCTGCAAAACCAGGACTAGGTTGCTCTATACCATATTGTTATTACTGAGTTTGGTCCACTCAAAGATGTCCTGCTCGCAGACAATATCTGAATTGATGAGCAGATAGCGGTCGCCGACGCAGAAGTGCTTCTGGCAAGCGGCGCACTTGAAGCATTCCAGGTGATAGACCTTGTCTCGCACACGCATGGTCATCTCGAACGCTCGGATCCTCTTCTCGCAGGAAGCACAGAGGCCGTCCTGACCAAAAAGCCTTAGAGAAAGAAGATGTGAAATATTACAAAGATTATTTGAAAGTGAGACGGTTACTAAGCTGACAAAATGCTTCACATAAAGGAAAGGAACAACCACAAAGACAGTATAAAGAGTAAATTATATGGTAAGCACAACTAAGACTGCCATCTAGTGCTGATTGGTTGCATTACAAGTTAAAAGCACCGTTTTTTTCAACCAAATTTTTCCTAGTTTTTTTTCAGGGTTTCTGAATCATGTTAACTGTGCTGCAATTTTTTATTCCTGAGGTATTTTGACAAGCACATCAAATATGCTATTTTGGCTAACTGAAACATTTGAAATTGCGGGGGGATTCTTTTTTTAAATATCTTTTTTAAAGCAGACTAACCTTAGGTAGTCTCTACGACATAATTTCCTTCCCAGCTTGTAGTAGAGGCGGCGGCCGACCTCTCCGAGGCGGCAGCCACACAGGTCGCAACTGAGGCAGTCCTCGTGCCAGTATTGCTCGATGGCCTTGAGGAAAAAGCGATCTCCAATGCTTTGTTGGCAGCCGCCACACGTCAGCAGAGAGGGAGGCATCTGCAGGACCTCGTCCACCGGCTCCCTGTGCCAGGTAAATATATAGCACACACAAGTCATGTGGTGCTCATGATTTATGAGTCTTGTAATTGAATTCCCCTTTGATTGTAACACATATCCAATAAAAATAATCACTAATTTACTCAGTGTAATTTTGATGCCGTCCACACGAGGAAGCCATTTCTCATTTGACATTTGGCACAACTATTCGATAGAGTACAATATTTTGGAGAAACACTTCTAGACCATGGGAAAATTAAGAATTTTAAAAAACGGAATAACTCTGCGAGCCTTTCTTGTCTGTATGACGACGAATTCCTACCACAAGTTCACTGCGCGCCGTTTGTAAACTCAAACCATCTTGTAATAGGCTAAACATTGGACAAAGAGGAACTCTACTTTTCAGTACATTATTTGCAAAAGTAAAGTTTGATGCGTTTATCCTACACCTACTTTTGCGATTGCTAACATAACTTCCGCACCACATTAAACTTTGTTCAGCTCTACAAAGCCAACCAAGCATGTATTATCGTAGCCTACAGGAAAAATTTGACATTTGAAGGCTCATCTTGACGTGTCACACTCACTCGCTGGCTTCCAGCGTCTTCCTCTCGATGGTGGACGACATTCCTCCACAAACGACTGGATCCGGGTTGGAGTGGGGGGTGCAGCACCTGCTCCCCTAACCTCCAAAAAACCTCGACTATAGCCCTCCTTGGCGCGCGTGTATCAGATGATTTGAGACAACAGAGAAGCGATGCTGCTGTAGACCGCTGTCATCATTTGTTGATGCCGTCAAGCACGTCTTCTGCGCAGCTTCAGTCACAAGGTCAGCTCGCTCCGATGGTGAACGTGCCATGCGTTCTCGTCCAAATGCATCGTGTTTAAATACGAGGCGGGCAGTTTACACGCACATGAAGCGCCCCCGCCTCCCTCCCCTCAAAAGGCTCGCAGGTCTGCCTCTTCCTGCTCACGACTGTGTGACAATGGCAGGAAATGAGCCTTTAAGCGGCGGTTTGAGCCTTGTCCTGTCCTGTCAGGCGAGGAACTGCGTCGTGACTGACACTAATGAGTCCCTCCTTCCCTCAGTGCCAACGTGCGCGTGTGTAGAGACGTGAGTGCGTGCTTCCAGTAATTAGATTTCGCTCCTAACTTTTCATAATGAGACATGGAAATGGCCTTGCATGAAACATACACTGCGGTGAACCCAATGTATCTCAGGACAGGGTGTTCTCGGTTTACGACGATCCGACCTGACATACGACGGCGGAAGGTATGCTCAGAGCTGAAATGGTTACTGTTTTTCATTTGTTTTATGTTTTGGACCTAAAGAGGGTTTTTTTTTCAGCCAAGTATTTGGGTCAAGAGTCACCAACATAGGCCCAGGCAGCCAGTCCCCCAAGGTCCAAATTCGTAGCCATAAATCGGTTTTATACAAATAGCTAATCAGTGATGATTCATTGTGATTTCCCAGGCAAGGTGATGTAATGTGATCATTTGAAAATGTAAACTTTTATACTTAAATTAGTGTTGCATATTGCTATGTATCTTTCATGCATTGTTGACAAATATTTTGACAAAAAAACTTAAATAAGCTTAAATAATATTTCATTCTCATTTTTATACTTAAGGATAATTATTCAATTATTTAATGAATATTTAATGTACAGTATTATTATTTATAAATGACTTGCAAAATAAATTAACTAATTTCTTAATTACGTCAAGACAAAAACAAACAAATGTAAATAGTAATACATTTTAACTAAGCATTTTTAGGGGGGGGGGTTAATACAGTAAATGGTATACCAGTGGAAATAAAGTAAATGCTCAGTGGCCTGGACTAAAGAAGCAGGCCATGTGGTCGGGGAACCATACTTTGCCTATCTCTGATACAAATGATTTATATTGTTCATCAGTACATATTCGATGTGTACATTGTATTCTATTCTACTCTATAAAATACTTATCAAGTTCCATATTTGCATCCTGTGGCAGTAACATGTGTATCTTCACAGTTGTTGTCTGAGTTGTTGGCTGCTCTTATCTGCTGCCAACACAACAAGGCTGCCTGCAGGAGGGAGGGACACTCACAGCAGTTGGACTGGACCACCAGATAAAGCGACTCAGACAGGCAGCCGGCCAGAGTTAGCTGCAATTTGGGCTGAACATTTCCTTGGGCTTGACAGTTGTTGGACGATCTACTGTAGACTTTTTGGATATAAAATGTAGACCAGCGGCAAGGGGGCATTGGCAGAGCTTCTTGATGGAGATAAAACTGCACTCTTCAAATAAAAACTCTCTTGGTCTTAACTCACTTGCCTCACAGTTCTGAGGTTCTTATCTTGTCTCCGGGGTTCTTGTAAAGAGTTTGCATGTTCTCACTATGTTTGGTTGTAAAACTTTAAAATTGTCCAAAGGTGAGTAAGTGAGTGTGAATGGTTCTCTATATGTGTTTTGATATTGATTGGCGACTAGTCGAGACTGTGCTCCGCCTCTCCCCTATAGACAGTTTGGATCGGTTTCAGCTCAGCTGCTGTCCAAATAAGGACAAGTATAGAAAATGGAAGGATGGACTTAACAAATGTGGAAGAATATTTAAGTCCGGCGTATCGTGTTTCCACGTACAATGACCAACATTGAAATACAGTAGTGTACTAGGCCCACGTGTTCATCAAAAGTGAGACAGATTATATTCCTAAAAATTATTTTGTATATAATATTACTGTTAGCCACTGTAACAATATGCACATTAGGAACATTGAAGATGTTGAAGCTGCTCGTAAGTTTAAATTTAACCTCACCTCACCCCTCCTGGACAAAACTAACACAGCCACAGCTGCTAGCTTGGTAGCATGGATTATTCATGTTGGAAAGTAGCCAAATTTGCAATGTCATCATTTTAATGTTGTATTATTTGGAAAGTACAATAAATAAAAAATGTGAAAAGAGGCAATCAATTTACTTGATGAAACTGCGAGAACTTTAATTACAGGTTACTCTGTCCAAGCCTAGCAAGATTTGTTTTATGAAGGAACAAGGAAAAAAATGATAAGCAAGTCATCAACTACTTCCTGTGAAGCCAGTCCAGTAAGGCCAGAGGATGTGCAAGTGGCACATAAAACCTTCCTGCGGGTGTTTGTTAACTTCCTTCCCTCCATATGCAAGATGCTGTCTGCCCATTTAAGACACTTTTGACTCCAGATGCATGACCATGATAGCAATACGATGCCCCTTGGGAAAAAATCTCTCGTTGGCACTTTGCAACACTTCCCATAATGTGAACAAAAAAAAAGCTTATTTATTTACAAATATTTTGAAATAATATGGAGCTATAAGGAACAAATTGAAAATGAACCTTTTAATTGCTTGTATACTAATAATTGATCAAAGATGTTAGAACAATGTGACGGGACAGTCATTTTGTGGCCATTGTTGCAAACGTTTAAAAAATAGATATATGTTCCTGTTTTTTGTTTTAGTTATTCTCATGAAATACTACTGAATCGTTCTTTACAACACAAACAAATTTTTGCATCGCACTGGTGTTGAGCATCCTTGTAAAAATGTGAAGGCCTTTGTATTGTGGGTTGCCATGGTGGCAACAATTAATTACCAATGCTAGTCTAGAGGTTAGCACTGAAAATGGCTTGTCAGACAAGGAGCAAACTATGCTAATTAAAAAAAACAAAAAAAAAACACCACGACCACCCATTCAATCCAAAATGAAACCCAGCGATACAGTACAATAATTTCCTGTTGCTGATGGATATGTTGCTGCTATTGCAACAAATATTTTGAACAGCAGTCCTGGAAAATGTCCTTGATTAGTAGAGAAACAAAGATGATTATCCACTTGCAATGGAGTAGGGAAAATAAAACATTGGTCAAAGTGTTCATGCGTAATAATAAAAACAACCACTTCCTGCTTATACAAGAGCAGTAACAATGGCTCTGCAATGTGTGTTCTTGAAGTCTGAAGTGGTTTCATTTAAAACCATATGAAGTGTTACCCCTGAGGTCCTTTAAAAATGCTCAATGAGGTGTGGTATTGTCTGATTGAAATACAACAGGCTGCGGAAATGAGTCATTGGATAAAACGGAATCTTCACTTGCGCTCGCAATCCTTCTATAATCAGCTTTGTCCCTGGAAAGAAAACATTGTCAGTGGAACATTGCAATCAAAAGCATTTGTTGCTATGTTAACTGTTTCCTGTGTTTGGGGAAAACATGGAGGGCCATTTGCAACATTCTCATAGATTTTGGTTTGTTGCGAAAGTCACCAAATTTTACTGTGTATAGGCTACTGGTGAGTAAATGCAAATTACTGGAGTGGACACACATGAAGTGAACTTCCCCGCACTGTCAAATGTATAGTATCAGTACAGTACTGTAGTTTTCTACCTATAGCCCTGCTGAGCTCGACTGCCATCTATTGGTTTAACTAAAGGGGCGTTATAGAATAACAAAACGACCCCCTGAGTCATGTCTGTCATTTGTGCATGGCACATGGGGGGCACAGGGTTTTGAATAACGGGAGGAATGGATGATGAAAGAATAGACCAAACCAGTCTTCATTTATTCTTCATTTTGCAATTTTTCTAGTCATTCAATAAAGGTTTTAAATTGTACTGCATAGATACTTTTAACAACACACAGCATGGGTTTACTTGTAAAAAGTTTACTTTATACCTTCTAAATCAGTCAACAATTCCTATACATCCATATCTGTTGCAAATCACAATTATTGCACTATGCCTTTGGAGATGCCTTCCAAATATGAATGTTTACAAAACAACAAAATATCAAACATCAAGATATCAAACTCCCTGGTTTAATTACCTAAAAGCAAAAAATATTGTGATTGATAAATGGTTTTTGCAGTTGGGTGAAAAGTGCATAATGTATTTTATGCCTCAAATATTCGGTTGCAGAAAACTAATGTAAAGCATTTATTTGGATTAAACCACAGTACCACACATCTCCATCAAAGCTAATGATTGTGCAGATTTTCCTCCTGGAAGCTTACGCTTATATGCCTGATTGAAGTCAACAACAAGAATGAGCGTATTGTTCCTAAAGTTTTATTTAATTCGTGTAGTTACTTTCTAGAAATATTATTAAGGAATTTTCTTGTACGACCATCTTACCATGTAATTTTTAAAAGTACATTTTCAATTTTATTTCGATTGGCATATCTTGGACAGCACAAAACGGACATTCGACTTGATAAAGCGTTTCTCCCTCCTTCTAGCCGTCTCAGTTGTCGGTGAGGCCGGCGGGGCGGATCCCACAAGGAGTCAAAAAGAAAGTAAAAGCAACAAAGAACACCAGTAACAATTTAGCCGTCTTGTGCAATTCTCCATAAATCTCCCCGGTGGATATATATAGAAAAAAATCAAGGTGGGTGAAATTGCTTGCTGTGCTTCGCTGAGGAAGCGAGGCTTGCTAAGCTAACACACACCGCGAGGCAAGCAAGCGTTGCGTGATAAGGCTAATTGCTAACGGGTTAAGCTAACGGTGGTGCGGACATTTTAGCAAACCTCACAGATCACTGGACAACTCGCCACGGTGGAGCAAAGATCTGATTAAGAACATTTTATTACCAACTCGCTCGGAAAGTGAGCATACACCCAATCCAGAAGACAGTTTTTCCCCCCCGCAGTACATCGATTTAGTAAGGAAAGGTAACGGTGGCTTGTTAATAACCTGCTTGGTTAAGTTTATCACATTACGAGAGCATTATACACACCAAAATCCTTGACGATGACTACGAGCCCACCAAAATTCTCGTATATTTTTATCCTTTCATTAAATAAACAAAAGACGTTTGACTTGCCAGTGTTAAAGCCAACATGAATTTTCTGTCTTTTTTATTTATTTATTTATTCTTAGATATTGTTTAATTATTATTTTTCTATAATTTGCTTGATGTTCCACAGTCATGCAGCTTTTGCTTTCTTGGAAGTATGAAGTCACTGGTTCAACCATTGTTAACATTGTTTAACTTGTAAACTTGAATTGTCAGATGCCCTCTGCGACGAATGCAAATGGACCAGTGCAGTCTGCCAGCCCAGATGTGGGATCCGCTCCAGGTGTCGTGGGCAGCCGCGCGCTCAGCGGGCCGTCTGAAGTCCTGAAGCAAGTGCTTCAAGTCATTGATAAGAAAGCACGCAACATGGAGAAGAAAAAGGTAAACAGCGTGTGATAAGGCAGGCACTCATTACCTGGAGAATAACATTTGACTTTGTCCATCACAGAGCAAACTGGATGATTACAAAGTCCGAAAGGATAAAGGCGAGAGTCTTAACCAGGACCAGCTGGTAAGAACATAATCATTTAAGCCAATTTTTACCAATCTGTTATGTCAATAACGACTCATTTTGTCTTTTCTCATATCAGGAGGCCCTATGCAAATACCAAGAAGTCGTCAATAACTTGGAATTTGCCCGAGAGTTGCAGAAGACATTTGTTGCTCTTGGTCAAGATGTAAGGATTGGGGTGTGGGTCTTGTGGATCTTTCTTCATCCCATGAGTTACCTATAATAGTGTGAAGCTGTGGATTTCTTGTAAATTTGTCGTCATCAGATCCAGAAGGCAGTGAAGAAATCTAACAGACGAGAGCAGCTGCAACGGGAGGAGGCGGGGCAAAGGAGGCTGAAGACGGTTCTGGAGCTGCAGTTCCTCCTGGACCGCTTGGGAGACGAGATGGTGCGCCAAGACCTGAAGCAGGGCTCAATGCTGCTCACGGATGTGGACCTGGTGGCCTTCGATGAGTTCTACAAGTTGGTGGGCCCAGATCGTGACCAAAAAATCAGGTTGGTGGAGCTATTTTGCGCTAAGCATGAAACGTTGTGCTTTTGTTTTGCTGGCTCTTTATTGTATCTTAATCTCATCTGCTCAGGTTGGTTGACCAGTACGAGGAGGCTTCTGTGCACCTTTGGGACCTGCTGGAAGGCAAGGACAAGGCTGTGGTTGGCACAACTTGTAAGTCCTCAATGTAAATTGAAATCTGGGACAAATAGTGGAGCAATTACGCAAGATTTGAAGTATAACCTGTTTTAACTGAGGAGTTGAGTACAGATTAGATCGCATTCCGCTTTTTGTCATAGCTGCTGCCAGCATTGATGTGTGTTCGCAAAGTATGCGTTTGACAAATATCAGCCAACAATATGATGGCGACTGTTTTCGTATTATCTGTATGCTCGCAATCAGTTTTCCTTTCCTCTGTGGCGCTTAGCAACATTTGTTGCTGCGAGTCCTCATTTCAGATGATGAAATAACATGGCCGCGCTAGTCATTTTGGTTGCCACAGCCTTTATATGCACTTTTTAAAATGTATTTTATTTGCCGTTGAATGGGAGACGTTTGACGTGCGATGAGTTCAACTCCAAAAGCTTCACTATTTGTAGAAGTGCAAGGGAAGTTGTTGACACAGGTTTTCACGTACGATAAGTATTTTTGCCGCCTTCTGCTCACAGTACTTCTGCTGTCCGTAATGTGTTGGGAACTTTTTGTATCGTTTCTTTTCCACTGCATTTGTATGTGTGGTACTGTACCGTGATGTGATGAGGAAAGCTTATGGGTATTGGTATACCGCATTCTCCAGTCTCTTACTGCTCCATTCTACTTGGGTGAGGACCGTGGGGGGGGTGAGCTTATGCTGACTCAGCAGCAAGGCATTTCGCGCCAGCAGCCTCGTCATCTGTGGTTTCACTTCACTGGTTAGATCAACGGCCATGCGCTGAGGATGCTGGTGAACCAGTACTGTGTAGGCATTCATGATCAACTTCTCACCTCGGTGAGGGACGTGGGTTGATGGTGCTTCTGGCGATCTTCTTTTGGTGAATATAGTTGGAAAGATTGGCAGTTCTCCAGCTGGAATAATGGCATTCCTTGTTTTGTACTCCATAACAGATTGCCATTGTATTACAGCTTATGTGATGTTCCTGGCTTGCTGAAATGAGTCTGCACTCCGCAGTCAGGTGAAAATCTACTCAGGCCAGCTGCTGCTTGTAATTGGATATTTAAATAGTCTATGCATGATGATGTCTTGGCTCTCTGGGGAATACATTGGATTCATAGTTATTCTTCAGCTGCCGTCGCAGAGATGTTTTTGCAAAACGCAGGCCACCCACAGCTCTCCTTCCAACTCGTTCCTGCTTTTTCCATCTCCAAAAATATTTCCCATGTGACCTTATTCTGAACTAGAATGAGCATTCATGCTTTTGTTTCCTCGTGTCTTCACTTTTGCAATTATCTCCTCAGCTTTCGCAACAAAACATTTTGGGCCATGTAGCGATGGCTTGCTATGGTTTTGTAAGATCCCGCATGTTTTTGGATACCTTTTGGATTTGATCTCATTTTATTGTCCTGTCCTGATTACTGCAGTCTACTGACTGACTTTTACTTACTGTATGTCCGTCACACTGAATTAAAAACTTCTGTAGAGTGGGTTACAGCCTTGCAATCTATTATCCCTGAATTGTGGCATGTAATATTTTTCAAACTAGAGGCCAAATTATTGGTTTGGTTTTCTTGTGTTTGCTGGTAAATGCAAAATGTTGCGATTCAGTGTTTTGTATGTATGGCTTTATTTTAACTATGTGATGAAGCATTTTGTTCGGTCTTCTTTGTGAAATGTATAAATAAAACTCTGGCTTTCAGTTCTGTTTTTTTTTTTTTTTTCCCCAAACAGTCCTTGAAATCTCATCATTGGCTATTGTCTCGCTTTGATTTTGATGTTTGTTATCGGATTAGTAATAATACAGCCCTGATACCATAGGTACATTTTGAATTCTTGTTGCACTTTGTTTTCAAGTCAAAAGCTGCCAAAGAATTCACTTTTCATCAGCGGATTTGCTAACTCTGTTGCTTTTGTCATTTGTATAGACAAGGCTCTGAAGGAGAAGTTGGACCAGGTTTTGCTGAGCGGCTACTTCGACCAGGTTCCAAGTCACCAAAATGGAGTGTGTGTGGAAGAGGAGGAAGGGGGAGAGGCTGAGGGTGGCGTGGAAGAGGAAGTGCAAGTTGAAGGGCCAGCCCCGACCTTGGGAACAGAAACCATGGCTCAATCGTCTGAAGCTGAAGAGCAGCCTGTTGATGCAGGTCGTGGCGGAACTTCTCTGAAACCCCACAACTAAATGTGGATCATAATTAGTCATAAAATGACGGCTGGGCACTGAGCAAAAAGTTTCTTTCTTTACAGAACCCGAAATCGTTGAAGAGTACATAGAGCCCATTGCAGTGGAAACAAAAGAGGTTAGTAGTTAATGTTTCTCCAGCCAGTATGTTTTTTTTTTTTTTTTGGTCAACTGATTCTAGCACTGATGTTTGCTTTTATTCGTTTTACTTCCAGTTTGTAAACAGACAGTTCATTCCAGATGGCACATACAGCAGCAGCAAACAAGAGCAAGGGGATGAGTGGACCACAGAAACTGAGGTGCACTGTCCAACTGTTGAACCTAGTCACCATTTTGTTTCATTACGTTCAATTTTTTTTTCCATCTAGTCTGTCTGTCATCTGTTCTGTTTTTATTTTTATTTCATTCATTTCATCTGTTGTGCTCTGTGTGCCTCACAGGTGATGGCTGCCATGCAGCAGCAGCAGCAGCCAGTGCAGCAGGCCCCTCCCCCTATTGCCATGGAGACCCACCCTTTGACCTTGGTGGCTCCTGTGCCGCCGACTGACCCCATGGTCAGGAAGCAGGTGGTGCAGGACCTGATGGCCCAGATGCAGGGAACGTACAACTTCATGCAGGTAGGACTGAACTGGCACCAAAAACTTTCATGTTAGGTTCACAGGTGACTCGAAGTTGTTCATAGGCGTGAGTGTGAATGGAGGTATGTTTAGCACAATGCTAATTGGACCGCTGGTCACAGGACTCCATGCTGGACTTTGACGGACCGCCCATCGACCCTGCCATTGTATCGGCCCAGCCCATGAAGCCTGGTCAGCCTATGGACCTGCCACCGATGATGTGTCCTCCAGGTAAGCCAGGAGGCGAGAAAAGTCATCTTCGCGAGGGGTTTTGTTAACAAAGCCTCCAATGTCTTTTAGTTCATCCCGACTCACGGCTAGCGCAACCCAACACTGTTCCTGTCCAAACTGAGCCTGCACATGTAAGTGACTTGACAATCCATACTTGTTTTTGTTGTTGTTGTTGTTGTTTTTTTTTTTTAATAAATGTTTTTGTCTGTCTACTATGACATGAAGACATGTTTGATGTGATTTATTTATTTATTTTGCAGGTACCCATCGTCTCCCCAACACCACCACCCATGTATCAGAACTCTCATACGCCCGATTCCCGACCAACAGAAGCCATTGACCCCATCCAGGTAAACAAGGAAAAACAGTGATATCTACATTATTCGAGGTTGCTCTTACATCGCAAAGAATGGTAACAGCAGTTGTGTTCTGTCAAATTGTTTGAACTGAAAATGCACCATTAAAGTTCAGTTTCATCGTGAGTAGAACAAAAACGATAGATTCTCTGTTTTGGACAGACGTCCATGTCCTTGCCGCCGGAGCAGCCTCCACCATCCGCTTCTCACCCACCTGCCTCACAGACCCCCGTCTATCAGCCTGTCCCCAAAGCTCTTCACAGCAGCGGCATCAATGTCAACGCTGCACCATTCCAGTCCATGCAGACGGTAAGACCATTTTGTGGCTATGCTTCATCACGATCAACGTATTTGTTAGCTTCATCCCCCCCCAAAACCTCTCAGTTCCTCTATTATGGAATGGTATGCGGGCGACCCTCTTCACCAAAACCTTTCCCGTGGGTCCCTCTAGGTGTTCAAACTCAACGCGCCAGTCCCGCCTGCGAGTGAGACGGAGGCTTTGAGCCAACCCGGCCAGTACCAGAACAGCTTCAACCAGGCCTTCAGCAACCAGCCTCAGCATCCTGTGGAACCAGCAGAGATGCAGCCTGAACAACTGCAACCTGGTGGGCGACCCCCCCCCCCCCTTTCCCATTCTATCCCTGTTTATTTGATGCTTTAAACCAAGAATGGAAGAGTTCATTTTAGAGTTCATTTTGTTTGAAAATAGTTGGTGCCTTCCATTCCCAAGACCAGCCTGGAAACCACCAACAGCCTTCGCAGCAAGGCCCAGGCTTCAACAGGCAGCCTCAGTCATTCTACAACAGCCGAGGCATGTCGCGTGGTGGACCCCGCAATGCCAGAGGCATGATCAATGGCTACAGAGGCTCATCCAATGGTTTCAGAGGTTAGCTCAATTTTCACTTTTATAATATATATAACAAGGTCACATGTTTATGTTGATGCCTATCTTATTTTAGTTGATGGAATTAACTCTAAAAGCAAACACGTGTTAATTTCTAGGTGGCTATGACGGTTATCGCCCTCCTTTTGCCAACGCCCCCAACTCCGGTTACGGACAAACTCAGTTCAACACACCCCGGGATTACTCAAATGGGAATTATCAGAGGGTATGAAATTCTTATTCAAAAGTTTTTTTTATCGTTATTATGGTCTTGAAAGCTAACAAACTGTCCCTTGTCACTGATTGCTCAAGGATGGTTACCAACAGAACTACAAGCGCGGAGCCGCCCAGGGACCACGAGGCGCTTCGAGAGGCAGCAGCCAGGCAATAAGATCCTGAAAGGCCTGTCGTAATGACTGAATAAATGCACCACACTGAAAATTCCAAATTCAAAAATTCATTTCCCCCTAGCTCACTCTTGCTCTCTTCAATATGTTCATCATTGATATTGATCCTGTCTCCAATCAAAATAGCAACTGTTTTGACATTGGAAATGGGAAATCATGTAGTCTGGACACAAGTAAAGATGTAAATGAAATCAGCCATTTACAGAGGCCATGTGATAATATTCCTGGAAACTTGAAAGATTTCATAAGTTATTTTTTGTATTAAAATGCATCCGCCACTGCTGGTCCAATCCATGGGAGTTAATTCCCTTTCTCAGTTCTTGTCATTTTGATTCTGGAAAAAACAAACATTTTATGTTCAACAAGCTCCCTGTCCTTGTTTGTAAATTGATGTTGCTTAAAGGGTTTCAATAAAGTTGTGTTGCATACCCAAGATTCTGGATTTTATTTATTGTATTCTTGAATATAATTAGCTACATTACATACAGTATGTTGTAATGTGTGATGTGATTCACTGTTATTGGCCTACATACCATCCTATTTACTTTTGGTTAATGGTCACAGTGAGATGAAGCCTCCCGGGTGACTGGGAAAGAGATGGGATCCACGTCAGTAACAAAGTACATCAACAACCAATGAAGTGAATATTTGAACTCAGAAGTGTAACTAGTGTTACATGCAACATGCACAACCATCAAGCTAAAAGCATTTATTTTAGACTGCACGTGCAAAAATGCACTTTATGGATGGTAGGACCAGTGTCGCAGATATATGACGTCACACCAATAGTGATGTGCATTCCAGTTCTTTTAAGTGGTCTGAATCTATAGAATCGGTTCACTCAAAAGGTTCGTTCGAACGAATTGTTCTACGAATCGTTCCCCACACACACACGCCGATCCTTTTTATTTTTTTATTTTTTTTATATAAATCAAATAATCAAAAATCATGGTCAAAGCATCACTAAAGTGAAAAGTGCCACACCCGCCCTCACCCCCACTTTCTGATTGGCTGGTTGATCTGTGACGTCACTTAGACACTCCATTAGGTACACTGCCATTTTCAGGTGTATCTAATAACGGGCCACTTCATTAGGGAAAAATCATGGTCAAAGCTTAATAAAAGTGAAAAGTGCCACACCCGCCCTCACCCCCACTTTCTGATTGGCTGGTTGATCTGTGACGTCACCCGGACACTCCATTAGGTACACCGCTACTTTCAGGTGTACCTAATCACAGGCCACTTCATTAGGGAAAAATCATGGTCAAAATTTAAATGAAAGTGAAAAGTGCCACACCCAAACAACCCCCCACTTTCTGATTGGCTGGTTGATCTGTGACGTCACTCGGACACTCCATTAGGTACACCGCTACTTTCAGGTGTACCTAATCACAGGCCACTTCATTAGGGAAAAATCATGGTCAAAATTTAAATGAAAGTGAAAAGTGCCACACCCAAACAACCCCCCACTTTCTGATTGGCTGGTTGATCTGTGACGTCACTCGGACACTCCATTAGGTACACCGCTACTTTCAGGTGTACCTAATCACAGGCCACTTCATTAGGGAAAAATCATGGTCAAAATTTAAATGAAAGTGAAAAGTGCCACACCCAAACAACCCCCCACTTTCTGATTGGCTGGTTGATCTGTGACGTCACTCGGACACTCCATTAGGTACACCGCTACTTTCAGGTGTACCTAATCACAGGCCACTTCATTAGGGAAAAATCATGGTCAAAATTTAAATGAAAGTGAAAAGTGCCACACCCAAACAACCCCCCACTTTCTGATTGGCTGGTTGATCTGTGACGTCACTCGGACACTCCATTAGGTACACCGCTACTTTCAGGTGTACCTAATCACAGGCCACTTCATTAGGGAAAAATCATGGTCAAAATTTAAATGAAAGTGAAAAGTGCCACACCCAAACAACCCCCCACTTTCTGATTGGCTGGTTGATCTGTGACGTCACTCGGACACTCCATTAGGTACACCGCTACTTTCAGGTGTACCTAATCACAGGCCACTTCATTAGGGAAAAATCATGGTCAAAATTTAAATGAAAGTGAAAAGTGCCACACCCAAACAACCCCCCACTTTCTGATTGGCTGGTTGATCTGTGACGTCACTCGGACACTCCATTAGGTACACCGCTACTTTCAGGTGTACCTAATCACAGGCCACTTCATTAGGGAAAAATCATGGTCAAAATTTAAATGAAAGTGAAAAGTGCCACACCCAAACAACCCCCCACTTTCTGATTGGCTGGTTGATCTGTGACGTCACTCGGACACTCCATTAGGTACACCGCTACTTTCAGGTGTACCTAATCACAGGCCACTTCATTAGGGAAAAATCATGGTCAAAATTTAAATGAAAGTGAAAAGTGCCACACCCAAACAACCCCCCACTTTCTGATTGGCTGGTTGATCTGTGACGTCACTCGGACACTCCATTAGGTACACCGCTACTTTCAGGTGTACCTAATCACAGGCCACTTCATTAGGGAAAAATCATGGTCAAAATTTAAATGAAAGTGAAAAGTGCCACACCCAAACAACCCCCCACTTTCTGATTGGCTGGTTGATCTGTGACGTCACTCGGACACTCCATTAGGTACACCGCTACTTTCAGGTGTACCTAATCACAGGCCACTTCATTAGGGAAAAATCATGGTCAAAATTTAAATGAAAGTGAAAAGTGCCACACCCAAACAACCCCCCACTTTCTGATTGGCTGGTTGATCTGTGACGTCACTCGGACACTCCATTAGGTACACCGCTACTTTCAGGTGTACCTAATCACAGGCCACTTCATTAGGGAAAAATCATGGTCAAAATTTAAATGAAAGTGAAAAGTGCCACACCCAAACAACCCCCCACTTTCTGATTGGCTGGTTGATCTGTGACGTCACTCGGACACTCCATTAGGTACACCGCTACTTTCAGGTGTACCTAATCACAGGCCACTTCATTAGGGAAAAATCATGGTCAAAATTTAAATGAAAGTGAAAAGTGCTACACCCAAACAACCCCCCACTTTCTGATTGGCTGGTTGATCTGTGACGTCACTTGGACAATCCATTAGGTACACTGCCATTTGACGTTCACGAGTGACAGGCAGCGTTGCTGCTATGCCAGCCGACACACTTATGCCACATTGATGTTTTAATTTTGTATGTGTTGGATTGTAGTTGATGGTGTAATTATACCGAATGTGTTTGTGTTTGAATAAAAGGTTGTAACAAAAAATCCGTTGTGCCAACATTTGTTATTTTGGGGAACACCAACTTATATAACAACGTAAAACACACACAATCATAATTTTAATAGTTTTAATACAATGTTTTACCAGGTAAGCCAAATGAGAACATTTTCTCATTTAAAATGGTAGTGTGTGAAGTGTCTTGCCCAAGGGCGCAACATGTGAGACATCCCAAGAGCTGGGATCGAACCACCAACTCTGCGGTTACGAGACGACTCACTCTACTGCCTGAGCCACAGCAGCCACAACACTTGTAGGAGTTAACTAAATGTCTGATTTTTCTGTTTTAATTGGCGAATATAAAGAATGAAACACCAGACAAGATTTAACATAAATGTTTATTAAAATAATAATAAAAAAAGTAAATTTTAAACCAGCAATCTAATGTGAAATTGCAGTAGATATATTGGATAACAATATTTAGGCGTATATATACATACACGTTATTTAAAAACTACGATAAGTGCTATAAAATAAAGATTACCGATAAGTGTTATAATCTAAAGATTACCCAAAGGGAAGCGTACTCTCCCCGTTGTTGCATAACGGTGCATCCCTTCATGCAATAAAGTTAGCCGTTAGCTTGGAGAAAAGAAGTGTTTCACTGAGTGCTTCTTTCTTTCCTTGGCAAATCGTAAACCGACATTCTGTCTTCCATCGTTCACGCCAGCCAGGAGGGAGACGCAACACGTTCACTGACTGATCCGTTGATGCACGCACGGGATGGAAGGGAGGCAGTTCACCCATTGACTCGTTCGTGAACGGGAAGATCAGGATTCGTTCTTTCACTAGTCCGTTCGTTCTCGCAATGAACTGGAAATGCAAATCACTCACTGACTCACTGACTCTTTCACTCACAGATCCATTCAGTTGGTGAACGGGAAACGCAATTCACGATTCATTCGTGAACGGGAAGTTACGTCATTTTCTTCTTCGTTTTGTTTTACGGCAAGGTGGCACCAGCATCAATGCGCATTACCGACACCTACTGGTTAAAGTATTATGAACTGAAAAAAAACCCGAATCACTTTAGGAAGTGATTCGTTCACTCTCGTTCACTAAAAAGATTCGTTCTTTTGAACGAATCGTCCACTCACGAGCCAACACTAACACCGAGGGGTCCTTCAGAAAACGTGTCTCGTTCCATGTGAGTTTATCAACACCATGATGGCAGCATTCATCTAAACGAAAGTTTCGACTTCGGGGATTTTTAGGAAGCGTGTTAGCAGTAAAAGGTAACGTGGGAATTGCTGTGCGTGTATCCTAAGGTCGATTGTTTTCTGTTGTTTTACATCGACAAATATTCAGGCATATACTAGACTATACTATACAACGTATAACTATATAGTATACTATACAACAATCTACTATGAATGAACAGTCATGTTGAAGCTTGCGATGTTGCGATGCAGCCCGATGCTGTGTAAAGATCCTCTTAAATCACATTTGACTATTTCCTAATTCCTACTTTTACCTAGCACGACGTCCCTGGAAAAACAGAATAGGAAATGCACTGTTATTCTGTGTCATTTTCATTTATGTTTGCCAGCTCTCACCTGTTTCTCTTGATGTGCACTTTGCATAACATATTAGCTGTTACACAATTAAAGGAAGTATTGTGTCCCCAGTAAAACAATGGCAACTGTCCGCAAGAAGGTGGATAACCGGATTCGGGTCCAAATCGAGAATGGAGTCGCTCTGCAGCATCGCACCATGTTTGTCGTGGTGGGAGATCGTGGAAGAGACCAGGTAAGGTCATGATTCTTTTACTGGGTTTTGGGCTTGTTGGAACTCAGCAGAATGACCATTTATTTGGGCTTATATGGTGTAGGTGGTGATTCTGCATCACATGCTGTCCAAAACGAGCGTCCGAGCACGACCTTCTGTTCTGTGGTGCTACAAAAAAGAACTTGGCTTCAGCAGGTGACAATACATGTCCTCTCCTCGTATTCCTTTTGTGTTTGTTGTTTTTGACAATTGTGTGTCCAAGCAGCAATCGCAAGAAACGTATGAAGCATCTTCAGAAGAAAATAAAAACAGGCACATTGAATCTGAATCAAGATGACCCGTTTGAGCTTTTCGTCGCTGCCACTAACATTCGCTACTGTTACTACAATGAAACCCACAAGATACTGGGAAACACTTTTGGCATGTGTGTCCTACAGGTGAGTCACATCTAACATTGCCCACGTGAAAGTGGAGATGAGATTGTGATCTTGTTTCCATTCAGGATTTCGAAGCCCTCACTCCCAACCTCTTAGCCAGAACTGTTGAGACAGTTGAAGGCGGCGGTATAGTCGTCATACTGTTACGGACAGTGAACTCCCTCAAGCAGCTGTACACAATGACTATGGTAAGTCTTTTGAGTTCTCCTTATATCATTTTACGAATATAAAATTAAATGATCTCCCTTTGAATGACGCGAATCTAGAACAAAATGCACCTACATTAAGTTACATCGATCAAACTTTTCTTCCAGGACGTGCATGCTCGTTACAGAACGGAGGCTCATCAAGACGTGGTTGGAAGGTTCAATGAAAGGTAAATTTTGGTCACATTATAAAACTTTTTACCGCGATTACTAAGTGCTCCATTTGTCTTGCCGTAGGTTCATCCTGTCCCTTGCCTCCTGCAAAAACTGCGTTGTCATCGACGACCACCTCAACATCCTGCCCATCTCCAGCCACATGGCCAACATTAAACCTATTCCGCCCAAGACGCAGGTGCCCGCACATAAAACGCCGCCTGCTCATTTGTTGGCTCATTGCTCTTGACCTTATCATTTCTTCCTCAGGAGGATGGTTTGTCTCCAAAGGAACAGGAGTTAAAGGACCTTAAGGAGACTCTCCAGGATACTCAGCCAGTGGGTGTGTTGGTGGATAACTGCAGGACCATGGACCAGGTGAAAATCTGTTGAACAGTGAACCAGATCATTTTTCTTTAATTCAAGTTCATTTTATGTTAAATTCGGAAATTATAAAATGTAGTTTCATTTAGTTAGTGCTTTAAAAAAAAAAGCCTCAGTTTTAATTTTATTTGGTTTGCAAATTTTTTTTTTCAATTTGAGTTCATTTGTAGTTTTTGTTAACTAAATAACTTCCACTTAAAACATCAACCTTGGGGTTATCTGCTCCTCAAAATCATCTGTTAATGATTCAGGCAATTTTTTGATGGAACATCCATTGTCAGCTGAATATCAGAGGTGTTGCAATTTGTGTGCTCTTCGTCAGGCCAAAGCCGTGCTGAAGTTCATCGAAGCCATCTCGGAGAAGACCCTGAGGAGCACCGTGGCTCTGACGGCTGCTCGAGGCCGAGGCAAATCTGCCGCGCTGGGCCTGGCTGTCGCCGGAGCTGTGGCTTTTGGGTAGGAGCAAACCAGCAGAGTGTAAAAAGAAGGCAAGATGTCTCCTGTTGCTTACAGAATTTGCTAAATGTGTTCTGCTATTGTTTCCAGCTACTCCAACATTTTTGTAACCTCCCCGAGCCCAGACAATCTCCACACCATGTTTGAGTTCATCTTTAAAGGCTTTGACGCACTTCAGTATCAAGTAACGTACATGAGCATCATGTCGGCGGTTTCCCTGCCTGCGCTAAATGTCGTCTTCATCCGCCGTAGGAACATCTGGATTATGAGATCATCCAGTCGCTGAATCCCGAGTTCAACAAAGCGGTCGTGAGGGTGAACGTCTTTAAAGAGCACAGGCAGACCATTCAGGTAAAGCCGCTTTTCACGTTTTGGTTTTCAACGTGCGCATTGCGAAACACAAAGCTTTTGGTCTGCAGTACATCCATCCGGGCGATGCTGTCAAACTGGGCCAGGCTGAACTTTTGGTGATTGATGAAGCCGCAGCCATCCCGTTACCGCTAGTCAAGAAACTACTGGGACCTTATCTGGTTTTCATGGCCTCCACCATCAACGGGTCGGTGCAATATCACTGAATGTGATTGAAACTGTGATTATATAAAGTCTACACACCCTCTGTTTAAATGGAAGGTTTACGTGATGTTCCATTTGACTTTGCAGCTACGAAGGCACCGGTCGCTCTCTCTCCCTCAAACTGATCCAGCAATTGAGGGAGCAGAGCGCAAACAGTCAACAGAACATGTCGGCCGAGAACAGGAGCAGCACCACCGCCAGGCTAGCAGCAGGTACGCATGTATTGTACATTAGCGTAGCCTTCGTAGCCACTGACTGGTTTGTGGGCTCCCCGCGCAGCTCGCACGCTCCACGAGGTCAGCCTGCACGAGTCCATCAGGTACGCAGGGGGCGACGCGGTGGAGAAGTGGCTCAATGAGCTGCTCTGCTTGGACTGCCTGAACATTCCTAGACTCATCTCCGGTTGTCCTCTTCCACAAACATGTGACCTGTATCCTTTTTGAAAGGAGTTTGTCGATGGCTCGACGGCGTGTGACTACTGTGAGCTAAGTCGCAGCTGCTATGGGTTCATCAAAAAAAAAAAAAAAAATCTCTTTCTTTCCGGTACTCGAATACTAAATTTAGTAGAAACTAGTTTTGTAAACTTAACAAGCTGCGTTTAGATATTACGTGAACAGAGACACCCTATTTTGCTACCACAAGGCGTCTGAGGCCTTCCTGCAGAGGCTGATGGCTCTTTATGTGGCATCGCACTACAAGGTGAGCACTTAAAATGCTCCTCCACTCCTTTATTTCTTCTTCGCTCCACCTACTCACTTCTTTTGTTCTCCTCAAGAATTCCCCCAACGACCTGCAGATGTTGTCCGACGCGCCGGCCCATCACCTCTTCTGTCTTCTGCCGCCCGTTCCTCCTACCCAAAACTCGCTGCCTGAGGTCCTCGCTGTGGTGCAGGTAGTAAACGTGGAAATGGACTAGAGCCTGTCCTGTGCATGATGTTCCAAGTAAACAATTTGGATGGGAATATCCAGGTGTGTCTGGAAGGCGAAATATCCCGACAGTCCATCCTCAACAGCCTCTCCAGAGGGAAGAAAGCAGCAGGTGACCTCATTCCATGGACCGTGTCTGAACAGGTACACATGAGCTGGATTATAAAATGATCTTTGTTTGGAATTAATCTCATCGAGCCTTTGGTCTCCAGTTCCAAGATCCGGAGTTTGGCAGCCTGTCTGGAGGCAGAGTGGTGCGAATTGCAGTCAATCCTGATTATCAAGGAGTAAGATGAAACTTTTTTTTTTTCCCTTCTTATTTTTCCTATCTTTCCATGTTGTGTCCTATAACAACAGTGGGCAAAGCAAACTTATCCTGCTTAGATGAGTTAGTTAATATTAGCTAATACATACTACAATGCATGTAACCAGAGGTCTTTTTTTCTTTTTTTTGCCCGACAGATGGGCTACGGCTCACGAGTGCTCCAGCTGCTGCAGATGTACTACGAGGGCAAGTTCCCCACCATGGACGAAAGCGCCGTGCCGCAGAACAACGAAATCACTACCGTCAGCAGCGAGGTACGGGCGGCTGAACGGCTGATGGATTTGAACGAATTAAGATGAGACACAAACAGCTCGGATTTGCTTTCAGGCCGTCACGCTCCTGGAGGAGGTGGTGACGCCTCGCAAGGAACTCCCGCCGCTGCTCCTCAAGCTGAGCGAGAGGCGAGCGGAGCGACTGGACTATTTGGGGGTCTCCTACGGACTCACGTCTCAGCTGCTCAAGTGAGGACGCTTTAGTGTGGAACAAGTACAGCAAGGTCGTCCGTGTTCTCCTGTCAAATATTTCTTTTTGTTTCAATCTGACAGGTTTTGGAAGAAAGCAGGTTATACTCCGGTCTACTTGAGACAAACGCCTGTAAGTATGACGATTGCTGCGGCTGAATTTGCACATTTACAAAGGACTCGACTTTATTAACATTTTTTCAAAATACCAATTTTTTGTCCTAGAGAAAGGCAGATTATTAGTCATTTTTATTTACAGAAACTGTCGCATCAAAAAATAAATTTGCGTTGCGACTATATTCTGATAGACCTTTAAAAAAATGTAACTAAAATTGAACTAGCAATTCAGGTCAGGTACTTTAATTTCTTTTGTCACGACAATGATTATGATTTTGAAAGAAAACCCAATTGTGCTTTGGCAGAACGACTTGACAGGCGAGCACTCGTGTGTGATGATAAAGGAGCTGCACAGTGAGGAGCAGCAAAGCCACTGGTTGTCTGCATTCTGGAAAGGTAAATTGTCCACAGCGCTTCTCTGGTCTTCAGCTCATGTCACTGAACCTTGTGGCACGCTTTAGATTTCCGCAGGCGCTTCCTTTCCCTGCTCTCCTACCAGTTCAGCAACTTCACCCCGAGCTTGGCCCTCAGCATCCTACAGAACAAAGGCGCCAAGGAGGCGGCGAACAGTAGGCGGACACGGAACGGCTCCCCGACGGCGACTCTCCTATCTCACTGGTCCTCTCTTGCTCCCCACAGCTTTGAGCGCCTCGGAGCTGACGGCTCACTTCAGCCCCTACGACCTCAAGCGTTTGGAGTTGTACTCGCGCAGCATGGTGGACTACCACCTCATCATGGACCTCGTCCCGACCGTGGCGCGTTTGTTTTTCCTCAAGCAGCTGGGTGATGTGTCTTTGTCAGCGGCGCAGTGTGTAAGCTTGCCTTCCCTTCATGCTTTAAAACTCCTGGCTAAAGAATTGTTTGAATTTTTGGGTGCTTTTGAAGCTCTGTCTAAATCGGAAAGTGTTTTCCAGGCAATGCTGTTAGGCGTCGGGCTGCAGCACAAATCGGTGGATAAGCTGGAGAAGGAAGTGGACCTCCCAAGCTCGCAGCTCATGGGGCTCTTCAACCGCCTCGTGCGCAAATTTGTGCAAGTACGTTCACGATTCATCTTTTTAATCTCTTTTAAAATTTGTCTCAGATTTGTTTTTCACTGTTTCACTGATCCTTTCTGTTGACTGTACGTTGTAGATTTTTACCAGCATCCAAGAAAGGGCCATCGAAGCAGAGATGGCAACAACAAAAGACGTCACCATGGAGCCGACCGTCCAAAGCCTTCAAGATGATCTGGTATGGCCGTTTTCACAAAGCCTTGCCAACATATTTAGAGGCGAAGCAAAGTACAAGAAAACTCTATGTGAAATGGAATAGTCGATTTAATCCCCGCATTAATTTAATTACAGTGGAGCAATTATTTAGTTGTCTTAAAAATAAATGTAAACGTTTTTTCATTCTGCTATCTACAAAAGATACACTTTTTCCGTATTATGAATGCTGTGGCAACTAAAAGTTGATAAAAGATCATTTGTTCTCTGATCAGAATGAGGCAGCAAAGGAGTTTGAGGAGAAACACGAGCAGGAGAAGGCAAAAGTGAAGGAACTTGACCTGGAAGAGTAAGCAGGCCACGTCTTAACTTGTGACAAATGACAAGCTTGATGCTGATGTGATGTCATCCTTTGCGGTTCCAGGTACAAGATCCGCGGACATGACGAGGAATGGGACGAGGTGCTGAAGAAAGCTGGAAACACGGCGATGGTCAGCATTAAAAGGTGGAGTAGCAACACTGTTCACCGCAAAGGCTTTTTTAGTAAAAATAAAAAAAATACTAAGTATAATAAGGCTTTGCTAGTAAAAAAAAAAATATATATATACACAATTTAAGGCTTTTTTTTAAATACATGGTGCTTTTCAATCTTTTGCCAACAGTGACAAGAAGAGAAAACTTGATGTCACAAAGGATGTGGCGAGCAATGGTGGTCTTCAGCACGGGAAGCAAAAGAAGGACATGCAGCATGGAAAATTCAAGAAGAAAGACAAACGTGGCAAATTTGGAAAGAAGGGACTCAAGTAAATTGAGGATGTGGTCAAAAGGACTGTAATGTTTTTGTTTTTTAATTGGATGTAAGAAATGGACAGAAGTTTAGTTGCTTATTTTCCTTACATCACAATCATGTGTGCCTAATATATTTCTACATAGGCATGTCTACATTGTTGTATTCATTTAAAATGATACAAATCAGCACAGGAGTGTCAAACACAACAGTGTCAAGTGTTTTCACTTTTTGTAATGTTCTAATTGCTACAAAAATGTAAAACGGTAGTTGTTTTCCCTTTTCTATAAAGTGAGGTAAGCGGTTGGCTGACATGGCGCTGAAGCTGGATTCATTTGAGCACGTGTGGCTGTATTTGAGTCCACTTGTGCTTCAGTTGTTGCTTAACAGCTTCCTCTGCAAAGATAAAGTCAATGGCCTGCCGGGAGAGCGTCCACACAGCCTCCCGATCCAGACCAAACGTGGATGCAGCCAGCTGGTATTCCTGAGACAAGTCTGTACTAAACACGCCTTTGTCGTCGGTCTGCCGGAGGACAAATCAGCAAAACCGGTGAATGAGCCTCAGACCAGTACAATATAGAAACACTATCTCGTTTTTAGCACCACACTAAAATGACAAAATCTATGTACGAGTCAACATGTCTCGCTTCACACACGAGACTAATGTGAACAGCAATGCGTAAAGGTTGTGGCCATTAAAGATGAAAAACAAGGATGAAGATCATGGAGTACCACAACATCTACTTGAAAGAGAAGAGAGACTTACACAAATGACGCTTGGGTGTCCCAACTGGTACCAATATTTGAAGTGATGCTCGGCGTAACATGGGACAGTTTGTCCTTTGACGTTTGATGTCAAGCAAAGTTCTGGTGAGGGAAAGGACGACATGTTGAATGTCACTTGGGTATTTGCTTACCCCCTCCCAACATGCACTTTTAACAGCTTCAAGTAACTGCTGAGGCAAACTATTGCATTCTCCTTCTTCTAGTGACATAAAACATTCAAAATATGTATCTTAGTTCTTCTACTTGCGCATTGAATTGTGTTGCTAGTGTGGGCAAAGAGCCTGCCTCACCCAAAGGGATGTTATTCTTCACCACCTGGTCGACGAGGCTTTGAGATCCGCCCACGTCAGGATGCAGGAAGGTGCCGTGACCGATGCGGTCCGGCGGAAGGTTGAGAAGCAGCTCCGACTCCTCCAGCTGAGACGGCACCTGTGACAATTCATCACCACCCGTCAGCACGTCTTGGAGACTGACAGATACACTGTCCCACTATGCTATTAGTGACTCGGTGCGAAATTAAGATTATATAAATATTTTCTGCGTTTTTTTTTTTCTCAAGGTTTAAGGCTAACTTTGTAAAAGTTCCTTGTATTTTTTTAAGTTGATCAGTTTTGACAACAACAAAAAAACACATTCTTGATTGAATTATTTTTGCAATTTAGCAATCTTCAGGAAAAAAGGCTTGATCCAGTTTCGATGGATTTTGTCAAAAGCAATGTTACCTGAACAAGGTTGAGACTTGTTTCTAATATTTTGGTTGCCAAGGATCTCAATAGGAAGACGTTTCGAATATTGAGTGCATGTTTGAATGTCTTACTTCGGAGAGGTGCAGCGATAACTTGAGTCCGCTGTTCTTTGCTCGTTGTAAGGCAGGAAGCAGGTCTCTACCGTGACCCACCTGAAAACCACCATTCCATCATTGTCAGTATCATTTATTGAATGGAAGGACTTGGAATGGGCATTACACTCCTAGTCAATTAACCTGAGATTTTTTTTTTTTAGATGTTAATTTAATCTGACCTTTTCACTAACTGAACTGGGCATAACAACGTCATTATATGATGGGTTTTAAAGCTCTTTCCTAACCCTAAACCCAACTCTATAATTTTCTTCCTAATCTCCCAAGACAACTTTTCTCCTTTAAAATAATTCTGTTGAACCACAATTAAAATGTAATGTCTGATTTTCATTTGTTAATTTTCATCATTTTTCTTGAAATAATATAATTTTGTCAGGCTGAAATTATTTCTTTGACTATTAGGCCTATGGTTTATTCTTTATTTAACAGAGAAATACCAAGAATTTGGTGACTGTGAAAACATTCAAACGACTTGCGTACCGTCGGATCCCCACTGAGATCAAGTCCAACCACCAGCCCATCAGCAGACAGCATGAACTCCTCGGCCAGCTTCACCGTTTCCATGGCAACCTCGGTCCCATTTCTGCGATCGATGGCTACTAGAAACCTGCAGTATAAATGATGGCCGCTGTAAGCGTCTCTCTCGTGAGAGAAGAATATTCATCATGTGCTTACCTGACATCAATGTCCACCTCCTCCTCTTTACACTGCTGGATGGCTTTTATTACAGTGTCCACATAGTTCTTTTTAGTCAACCCTGAAAAATCAACCACATATTAGAAACGACTCCCAGTGATGGGTAAATTAAATAATCCATGAAACATCTCAAACCTGTTTTCTTCTCCTCTCTTGGTGTACTCCTCAGCTCTAAATATTTGACGCCGTCTGCAGCAAATTCTTTGATTACATCTGTCGCCACCTAGAATGAAAGCTTGAATATTGCCACGGTGCTTGGGGAATTCTATTTTTTTTTTTTTTTTTATAAAATCACATTATTGATGATCACCATCAGGATGTCCTCCTCCGTGTCCACCAACTGATGAATGACCTTGAAGACCTGAAAGCACCTGTAGCACGCCATGTTGTCATAAAAAGCCGCTGCGATCAAGTAGTGATTAGAGCTCACATAAGTGGTCTGTTGTCTACCTACTCATTCAACGTTCTCCGCTGGCCTTTGTCGATGGCTGTCATGTGGTGTTCAATGTTAAGATGTGGCTTACGTTTAATGAGCTTCTCCATGGTCTGGAAGCTCACTGACCCGTTAAGGTGAGCGTGCAACTCCTGGTAGGAGAAGGAACTCAATCGAGATTGCCAAACTTCCCAGGGGCTTTCAAATGCTAACTTTTAAAAATAACCGGCCAATAATTTTAACTCACCACTTTTGGGAGCTCCCGATAAAAGACATCGCCATTCTCCTCCATCGTTAAAAGAACATAAATATCGACGAGTTTGTTAGCAATGAAGAGTTGAGTGTTTATAAGACGATAGGCCTTTCTGTGTTTTCAGGAACTATTTGGCCGTGACACACGCTTGAGTGCAGCAAACAAATAATCCGTGTATGCAGAGAGAAAGGTTCCGTCTCTTCGTGGCAAGGCCATTACTAAAGCTATTCTTTACTTATTTAGCCATTTTCAGCAGTAAAAAGGTTAAGCATTTGTATAAAAATCATTTCATAACTTAATTATTTTTCATGTACAACCTATGGCTGCAATTGTGACTTGATGAGACATTACACCATAGTTTGTTTGTTTTTTGCTTTTGTAGTGCTTTGGAAAAGAAGAAGTAGAGACAAACAATTGTGGGGCGACAGGTTAGGATTTGGGTAAGAATGTAACTTGAGACGTGGTCTAAGTTTAGCTCGACTTTCTGCCACCAAATTGTCACTCCCTCAGGCACATTTCCAGCGACACTCCCTCCAATGCGCTGTCAACAAAAATAGAGCCCTTATAAGGCTATAAGAGCTGCTCAAGTATGCAAAAATTATTACTCACGATTATTTTGGTAACAATTGGAATCACAATCATTTAAACAATCATCTCACTTTGAGTCGATTCATGACATAAAAAGTGGCACATCCTTAACCAATACTATTGTTCCAATATGACTTATTTTATTTATGTCAAAATATTTATCAGCCTCTACAAACAAAAAAACATCAGAGGTGAAGAGAAAGAAACCCTTAAGAGAAAGGTTTGCATTTTCTCTTAGCACAATAAAAGCCAACTCCTTCATATGGTACCCAAATGGACTTTTTTGATAGACTTTATGTTGTAGTGAAGTACTACTGCATAATGGAACAAAACTGATCCAGTTAACTAATGCTTGAACGAATGAACAAACATAATTTGGGCACTCACGGCATAAGATTCAGTTAGCTTGAATTTTCCACAGGTGCAACGTCGGAATGACAGCGTTTCTGAATGTGGCTGGTAGGAACTGTTCCTTCACAACCTGCTTCATTTTTAGCTATATTGTACATCACTCGGGATCCTGCGAGACTTTAAAAAAAGAGAGCAAATAGTACATGTTAAGCAAGAAACAGTGTTTCCTTCAAAGAAAAAGAACCGACAAACAAGCTTTACCTGTATAGTCGCAATGATAGTCAACAGATCTCCTTCATTAAAGGGTAGGTGGTGCTTCAATTCGCTTTATGATGAATCTGTATACACAGTCTGTACCTTTGGGCCATGGAATCTATCAGAAATCACATAAATCAGAATGTAGGATTAGTTTTCTGCTTATATTCATCAGACAGTCATTGCATGTTCCTGCAGATGTGTTTTTCACCTTTGCCATGGAAGGACAGTTGAAGTCCCTCTCACATGGGAAGTAATGTCTCCTGCTTGCAAACATTACAACATTTAAGAAACAATCAGTCACGACTGAGCAAAAACTAAGCTGAATTGAAATAAACGTTCCATCTCTCATTCTTCTGCTTCCAAATTTGTCAAATAAAATACTGTGCTGCCATCTAGGGGTTGACAGAGGAATTACACCAAAAATAAGCAGGGGGGGCAGAACTGAAATGTTAAAGTGCTCTGTGAAATAGCAAGGATGGATTTGCAAACATTTCATGTCAAATCCCACCTAGTACACTAGAGGTAACTGAGTAACCTTTTTACTTTCAAATCTACTCATTGGGTTAATATCCAAAAACTGCAAACATCTACCTCTTTGTTTAAGCACAAGTCATGAACAACTTTTTTTTTTTTCAAAAGTATCTTAGGTCCTGTCACGTTGCACAAGAGTGGCTTCAAGATTATATCTTCAACCTACTGCTGAGACCTCACAGATTCTGAGAGGCCAGGAAGCAGGAAGGAAGACCAACTTAATAAAATAGAATATAAGATGAACTTTTAAAAAATCCAAATAAAATATAGAAAGATGTTAATCCCTCAAAATGCTCTAAAATAAACATTGACTATACCTGGTTGCACTTCAAGATGACACGAAATTGCTAGTACAGGACAACGTCCAAAATCACGCCAAAGTCATGGAACGTCAACAAAAATTGGTCGGAATGCGGAACCTAACACTTTGGAGCTATGAAATGAAAGTAAAATAACTCCGGCACGAGGAGAAATCTTGTGGACAAAACGCGGCTACAGCGCACTGCGGGTGGTAAGTAAGTAACTATGTCACACCTCCTTCCGTCGATGCTTTTCCTCCCACCTTTATTTGGCGTTGCGCATGCGCAGTATGGCAAATGGCTACGTGGTTAGTGTTTTTGTATTTTATTAAAACTTCTAAAAACTATACAGTAAAACTGTTGTCAACTTTAAAATACACCCACCTGTTCATTTTACACCAACAGTGAGATTACAAAATGACAATGCATCTTCACATTGATTGTCCATCCATTCGTGCATGAATGTCATATTAATTCGGGGATGTTTCAATTGTTCCTTTCCCTGGATGTAATAATTACTTGTTGAAACTTTACACTTGTAACACAGTTTGAAAAAATATCTTGTTACAAGGTTGCTGCTACAAAATAGTTGCAAAACACTTTATAAAGAACATTTAACAAACAGTTAGTGGGGATTATATACTGTATGTGAGCCCATGTAAAATGTGTTGTTGCCCTGTGTAGATTACAGGAATGAGAAGTATAAATATATGTAGAATGTTTGTATGTCACATCATCATCATTCTGACATTCTTGCCAATATCTACTTCAAAACAAAGAAAATGTATCAAATCAAAAAAGCTTCTCCCAAATCATAATGAAATAATAATGACATTCATCCTTAAATGCTTTGCTGTGTTTCAATATCAGGTATTGAACGATGCATGAGCAACAAGTCACTTAGTCCTCACTTGTTTGATGCAGTCTAACATTCAGACTCAACACACAATGGAGTGTGATGAAACTTTCTCAAATCAGAAAATAAACGATGGTTAAAAAATATACTGTAAGAGACACATCTCTACTGGTATCATGTGAAAAGGGTCAAATAATGAATCCACAGAGGTTGAAGGCGCAGTGTCTCGTCAGAGCTGTGTGCCCATTTGTCGGAGCTCTTTTTTGACACTCAATAGCCACTCTTTCAACAATTTAAATGTCGGTCGAGATTCAGGGTTCAAGTGGCAGCATCTGTGATTCATGATTTCGTAAATGACTTCGGGACACCCGTCCGGAGAAGGCATCCGGTATCCCTTCTCCAAAAGAGGCCCCACATTTTTGGATTCCTGCACAGTGGAAAACACAGTTGAGACTGAAACATGTTTTCAACGGACAATAATAAATCAAGTTTAAATGTTGCAAGTGAATTTTGCTAGGGGTAAACATTGGAAGCTATGCTTAAGATGACTAATGTAAGCAGCAGACAAGGAGTGCTCGGTTTATGTTTCGTGAACTCGTACATCTGCACTTCAGAGGTTCTGAATTTCAAACTTGAAGCAAATACTTCTTCACCCTTCACTGTATTCCTTGAAAAAAAAGTTTTACAAAAACATATTTTGAGACATTTTATGTCATTGGTTTTATTTATTTAATTATTTATTTTATGTTCTGTACAAAATATGTACTTTATGAATGAATGGATAAAAGAAAATTGCCAATAATTTTGGGTAATTTTAAGGAAAAGATGGGATATATTCTATATAGTTTTTAAAATGATGTGTGATTGGTTCAATATTGTATCAAAGGTACTACTGGTATCGGTTCTTGGTATCGTATCGGTGACTACTCAAGAGTTGAGTATTCATACTTTATCGGTCCGAAAAAAAAGTAGTATCAAACAAAATAAGGTTTGCCACAGTCTCTGAAAATACAGCCGTACGTGTTTCAACGTACAAAATCTGGTTTAATCCGTGAGAATTAGACTACACATGAGCTCCTCACTACCACACACATCTACTCAATATTCCAGTCAATATTTATGATATTTAGAGAATCTCTGACATACTTACAATTTTCGGGTATGGCATTCGACCAAATGAGTAAATCTCCCAAAGCAAAATACCAAAACTCCAAACATCTGATTTGGTGGAGAATTTCTTTTTGAGGGAGAGACAAAACGTGCAGTTGAAGATGATTTTATACATTTTCTAATTCCAACGCACTTCGGAAGTGTACCTTTTCTTTGAGAGCTTCCGGTGCCGTCCATTTGATTGGCAGCAGGTTGGTATGCTCGAGAGAAGACACCTTTTTGGTCAAACCAAAGTCACTGATTTTAGCGATGAGCTCCTCTGATAGGAGAACATTACGCGCCGCAAGGTCTCGGTGCACAAAGTTATTCGACTCCAAATACACCATGGCCTCACAAACGTCTCTACAAAAAAGAACAATCAGACAAAGAAAATAAAACTACAGTTCAATGACTATTTTGATCTTCAAATCAATTTATCTCAAATATTGTTCAGTGGTTGTCAAGTGTGGATGTGCGATGTACACACAGTGCAAAATTGATAAGAGTAACACTAGTGAGGACCGTCCGTCCTCTGGAACGCAGGTAGTCCACCAAGGTACCCTGAACACAAAAAAAATACACTCATAGAAGTCAAGTCATAAAGAATGTTGAGGAAAGATGGGATGGAAACTCACCTTTCGCATATATTCAGTAATAATGAGCAAACCGCCATCCTCCTCTGTAATCACTCCAAGCAGCTTCACCAAGTTATTGTGACTTAATTTCCTTTGAAAAGAAAATGGAAGTTGGGTGAGTTTAGAATAGCTTTTTTTTTTTTTTTTGTCTGAACAATATTATATGTGATTTTGATTCCATGATTGTTCTTGCATTACTTACATCATGACAGAGGCCTCTGCAATAAAGGCCTGCGCTGTGGGATTATTTTTGAGGCTCTTCACAGCGACTTGCTTCTTTTTGTACTCAGCCAACTTGACTTCTGCAAACACGAAAACTCTACGTTACCAATGACCATGCGCTAATATCACAGCAAATCAACCAACGATGTTCTCGTTTAGTCAAATTGCTACATGCCTCCGAACTCGCCCCCTCCGATGGTCTTCAGTAACTTCAGTTCCTTTCTGTTCATCACCCAACCACCTGTTGGTGAGCCCAAAAACAGCAACAATTACACACCACCAGAAGTCTGCACATGAATATCAAGTCAGACTCACCTCTCAAAAATTCATTTTGGACAGCTACAGTTTTTCCTTCCAATTTTGGATTGATGAGACAAGTACACAGCCCATCAGAATTGCTTTTGTAGTGCTTCGGAAGGGAGGGGGGAAAAAAAAGACAATGATTTTGGGTCGAGAGAATGCTTGAAATGGAAAATAAATTGTTTTATTAAGGGGAAAAAATAGCGGGATTCCAAATCCGTCCCCCGTGTAATGTCAAAAAGCGAAAAAATTCCTCTGTATCTAGCTAACTCACAAACAAACATGAATTGTCAAATGTATGCCTTTAAATATAACCATGGAAGATATTTAAATAACAAAGGGCTCCATTTAAGGTTGTACCTCAACCAGCTGGATGAGATTGTTAAAATAGACTTCCTCATCGATGGAAAGTTTGCCGTTGCCGTATTTAATGTGGTAGTGCTCCACTCTGTCGTCGGTGCTCAAACACAGTGTGTAGTCCCCTGGATAGTTGGTGCTCTCCCTCACCAAGAATAGGCCCTTCTCCAGTGGCGAGAGCAAGTCCTCGGCCTGGTTCCGTGTTATTTTGCCATGAAACCATCTGCCACGACAACCACGGAGGTACCATTAGTACACATCTTACCAAAACAATATATAGATTTGGACACTCACGGCATAAGATTGAGCTCGTTGGGATTTTCCACAGGTGCAACGTTCCGACGGGGTTTCTGAATGTGGCTGGTGGGAACTGTTCCTTCACGACCTGCTTCATTTTTAGCTATACACCACTCTTGATCCTGTAAGGCAACATGTCAGCAATGAAAAGGAGCAAATCTGCTACATAAACGAAGCTTACCTGTGTTGTGGCAACAATAGTCAATAAATCTCCTTCATTAAAGTTGAGGTGGTGCTCCAATGAGGCTTTAAAGCTGACTCTTGCCACACACTGTGTACCATTGGGCCACGGAGTCTATCGGAAATCATCAAAACGTATGATCAGAGTTCTATTTGAATGTTTTCGGTAAATCCGAATAACATAATGACGACGGTTTTACACCTTTGCCATGCTGCCACAGTCCAAATTCCCTCACAGATGACGTCGTCTGCTTGTGAACATTTCCATCGGTGCACACGTCATGTCCTGTGATTGACGTATGGGGTAGAAAATTTTTCAGATTTTCTAATTATGATAAAAAAAAATTTATTCGTTATTGTGCTATAACTAAAAACAAAGAGAAGTATTGGTCCAATTCACACAAGAGACTCACAACTGATTTAGCTATAAAAAGTTAAACATAGCTACTCTAGCTTGGATTCTTTGACAGCGTAAGAAATAATCTTGGCAGCAGCTCTGGATGTTTGTGCTAAATATTTCCATGACACACACACAAAGGTGAAGGTTGTTACAGTGTGGTAGTGCGAATTAAGTTATGCTACTTCCTGGCTTGCTGTTTCCCTTGAGGAAGACGAGATTGTGGATACAAATAATGAATACAACCGTCAAAACATTCATCCATCCATCCATGTGACATCATGCGACTGGCTCATTTTACTAATACGGTGAATGAGTTAATGAATTGTTATTAATATAATTTGGAGGAGCGGCTTGGTGGTGCACTGGTTAGCACGTCCGCCTCACAGTTCAGGAGGATGCGGGTTCGAATCCACCTCCGGCCTTCCTTGTGTGGAGATTGCATGTTCTCCCTGTGTCTGCGTAGGTTTTCTCCGGGCACTCTGGTTTCCTCCCACATCCCATAAACATGCTTGGTAGGCCGATTGAGCGCTCCAAATTGTCCCTAGGTGTGAGTGCGAGTGAAAATGGTTGTTTGTCGCTGTGTGCACTGCAATTGGCTGGCAACCGGTTCAGGGTGCCCCTCGCCTAGTGCCCGATGACGGCTGGGATAGGCATGCATGCCCGCGACCCCCGTAGGGACCAAGCGGTTCAGAAAATGGATGGATAATTTTGATGACAAATTTGTAAATATCCTAAAGTTTAATTAAATTATCAGACTTGTTCAACTCATTTATTACAAGTTGTAAATCATCAAGGCATCTAATGCGCTAATATTTTTTTGTATATCGTTTTGTTTCTATCATGCTTCTTTTCTACTAGATTCAAAAAAGAGTTGGTAAAATGCTCAGGAACCTGTTTTAGAGCATTTCCTATTTTATTTTTAAGAAGTATTTATTCAAGTGTTTTTTACTTATCTTCTATTGTTTGCATCACTCACAAATATGATGCGTTTCTTATTCTTATTAAAAAAAAAAGATATTCTGATTCGCTGTAAAAGATTTCCATTGTTGAATAACAGGAGGAATGACCTGTCACTCATTGTTAGTTAATGTAGTAATTGTAACACTAGAATATTTTGTTTTAGAATGGCGAGGTCAAAAAGTTTGTGTACTGTCATTCAATTCACATTTGCACAAGGTAGAATGTAAAATGCAACTTATGTCCCAGCATGATAAAGCAAGCAGTACAATACAAATCAATGCATCTCTAAAACATAGGAGTCATCATATAAACATTCACACAGAGGTGAGGTCATCTACATCTACCCATCCATCTCCCGAGTGCAGGTTAATTAAACTAATCTGTAATCATTTTTAGTATAATAAATGCAACTAATGAGAGAAACTCCTTTTTGGAGTGCAGCGTTCCTTGTTTTTGCCGTTAAACTGGTTGATCAACATCAAACTCTTGTACGAGTTGGACATTGTTTCAACACTACAAGTCGGACTAGGCCCGGGAAGACAGCACAAGAATGCAGACGTTCATATCTGCCACTCCTTCATTTGTTGACAAAAATCAGAGCTCAGAGTGCCAATCATCACAATTACAAATATAACAAACAAACAAAAATAAAACAAAAGCAAATGGAAAGACAAAAACAACCAACGAATAACTAAACAAAAACACAAACCGTGTACTGTGCCACGCATCCAATCAGAACGATACTATCACTTATCGAATCAGAATGACTGATCACTGATTGGACTCAAGGGAGGACTGTCATTCTTATCCATTTTGCTATAAATCCAAATCCCCCCCCGTACCCGAATCCACCCTCCAGCCGACACCTATGAATTCTGGTTGGAAAATGTCATAGTGTATTTAGCCATTTTTAAATGTGTTTTGGGGATTTGCTGGTTTTTTGTTTTTTTTTAACAACTAGTTTTTTATGTTGTTTTTTTCCACTGCAGTCACATTTGCCTTTATGTTTTGTGTTTTTCTTTCAAATAAATTGCTGTGGTTATTTAATTGCACTTCAAGAGTACCTTAACATCCCAAACATCTCCGGGGGTCCGTTTACCCTCAAGTCCAGAAAACCTAGTGACGTCCCTGAATGTCGGTATGATCAACTTCTAATACTGTGCATCGTCACGATTTTCTTCTCATTTAGCTGTTTACATGCACTGATTGTTATTCAAAGACGTTGCATTCTCTTTAACAAAATTATATCGGCACATGCTGGTAGAGATGACACAGATGCAATAAACGGCAAGCGGGGAATGGATGATTTAGGATGAATAAAAGAATAAATATACATAGGTACGTAAGTAAATACAAATTGACAAGCCGAAAATCTCGTTTCCCAAGAATGCTCTAAAATACAATATTTACTGTACCTGAATGCGGGAGAAAGTGACTTCAGGTAGTATCAGATGACACATTTACGGGAAAGAAATTGTTTTCATCTGGCGCTAAGTCGTTCCCACGCCAGAAAAATAAAATAAAATAGAAAAAAAAAAAAAAGAGCCAGTAAAAATCAAGTGCCAATCCAAATCCCAAAGATCGTCACAGGTGTCCCCGAATGTTGACAAAAATTCGCCAGTGAGTGCGGAAACACATAAAGAAGTGAAACTAAATAGATTCAAGTGTGACTCAACATCTGCAAGACAAAAGAGGAAAATATCGTGACTGTACTTATTAGGTTATGTCAGATACGATTGTCACACACCCCTTCAAATTCTTGTCACACCTTAATTCCGCATTACGCATGCGCAGCATTCCTGCAACATGGTTGTAATACCAAGGCAACCATATTGGGACAGAAAATACACGGAACACCAACCGAGACTTTGTATGAGCACAGTACAATGTGAAATACTGAACACTTTTGAACAGTTTTTCATTTATTTTAGTATAAACAAACACGTCTAATTAATTCAATGCTTTCATAGTGATTTTCAAATAAAATACCAGTTGACTAGAGGGCTGTCAACACTTTTTGCAGAAGCACTGACCTACATTTATGTAATTTTGTGATTCATTATATGAAGCGATTTACTTTCATTTTATTTATATTCCCATTTACATTGTATTTCCTTCTTTTCAGTTCTTCTCTTAGCTTCACAGTTGCACGTACATTTAAATGAATGTTTGTTTTCTCTGTTCAATCAGTTTTGATGTGTCGTCCACAAAAGAAGGCCGGAGCAAAGATTCAAATTGCAAGCAAGGTGACTAAACACACGATTTAGATGAAGGCAATAAATTAAGGCCAACATGTTTAATTATTTCAGTTTGCAGACATAACACACTTTAGAAAATCGTGACAATATGTATTTAAATGAGATTATTTTTCAAATGCAATCACTTTTGGACAAAACAACCACTAAAGATGATACTGGATGTGAAAAAATAAACAGTATGAACAACTTTAACAAATAAGACTGCTGCAATGACAGCAGGATAAGTGAGATTTCCAGCTCCACTGACACAGAAAAAAAAAAAAAAAACACAAAAAGAATCACAATCATCAATGCTAGCTGACACAACAGGCTCGCTGCCAGCAACACGTTGGCCCTCTGGAATGTTGCGTGAAAAATGACAACGCTGACTCAAATATGAAGCAAGGACTCCTTGATCCTCCCGTAATACTTTGCTCATATCTAAATGCAAATAAAGTCCAAATTATATGTATGTCACTGAAAAAAATATAAATGTGCAGAGAATGTGTATTATCAAAGTGAAGCTGGTCCCATAATAGAATGAACCTACTATTTCCCCATTTGCTGGCAAAGACCTCAAGCGCAACACAGAGCAGTGACATGTACTCACTCTCCAAACCTGAATTCTATTTCACAGCATTATGCTCATCTCTGACTTCAAAATCAGTAACAAGGGAAAACCACTTCCCGAGTGTCCATCGACCATTGTCAACGTGAGTAAAATCATCTTTCATTGTTGTCCATCCATCCTTGACTCAGATTGGTTGTTCTTAAAACTTTTAATTATCTATTTAACTCTCTAATCAAGAGTTGTTTTGCTTTTGTTACTCAAATACCATTCAAAATATTTGGTTAGTGAGTGGCCTACCATTTAAACTGTGGGAGAACTAACTTGAAATTGGCAAATCTTCAGATGATACCACAAAATAATATACTGTAGCACTTTGTATCACAGTCCACCTCTGCACAGACAAAAAAAAAAAAAAAAGTCACATTGAGACATTATCATCCTTTTAAGTCAGTAGCTGCCTGTTTTGTTCAACTAGTCTGTGGCTACAGATGTAAGAAACATTGTTCAATAACTCCATGGCTTTGGATGGCGTTTGTATCACAATGTTCAAGTCCAAGATTGTCCAACAAAATATAACACAATATTATGACATTAGTTCTTTTCGATAAAGTTATCTTTTCTATAATTACCGCAGCCTCTAAAAGGTGTTAATATTTCAGAGTAATCTCGAAATGAAAACTGTTCTCACTCCAATCCACAAGCACGTAGTCTTGAACAACTAATAAATGTCAACAATGGTCCTCCAGAAAGAGTGAGAACTCACATTCACATGTTGAAATGTCAGCAACTATGACTAAACACATGAAGCTCAGAAATACAAAGCTCTCACGATGGTTAAAGCTACAAGAAGTGATCCTTCCCGTTATGCTGAGTGCAGCGGGATGACAAATTTGCACCCAAAAGGAGAGAGGTACTTGATGCCAACTTCCTGGAACACCTGGCGGGGGACGCCTATGTCGCACAGGTAAACTCTGCCAGCCCCCTCACCTAAGGGAAGGGGGAGGCAAAGGGAGAGGGACCACTTGGCCTCCACCGCCTGCCCCTGTCCACTAACGGGAGGATCCAAGCTGAGCACTGGCGCCCGGTTCTGGTTGGCCCATTCTGTAGCTGCCCGGTACCAAGGCTGATCCATCAGGAATGTGTTCTCGTGGCAATCGAGGCAGTTTATGATTAGATCCACGGGGGTATCGGGCAGATCTGTGCAATCAGACAAGATATCAGACCATCTGAAACAATTTTTTGGGATCACCTGAGACAAAGCCGGGACATCGTTTTTGCCCAAAGGCTTCGCAGACACCACGTTCGGTTATCCATTCACTGACATATTCCTGTGTTAGGCTATCAATTTCATCCTCGTGATTGTTTCACAGTGTATTAGTACCCTCTATTGGTGGAAAGTTGATACTGCAGTCAGGCAGTAAGCTTTCACAGTAGTCACACCCAAAAAAAACAACAACTCACCTTTGATATTTGCCACTAGCTTGCCACCAGTCTTACTGAAGAGAGTGAGCTCGTTGGTGACTGAGTCGAGCATCTTGACAAAGTTGGGCAGAAACAGAACGACCTCAACTTCATGATTGGCCAGGTGACGACCGCAGCTGATGCCCTGCGCCCCCTGCACATGCGGACCGCATAGTAGAGCCACGGTGGGACGCTGGTGGAGATTCTTTGGCGTAAACCTGAAATTCACAGAAATTCAAAAAAAGATTAAAGCAATCTTCTTGACATTTAGCTTTCCGTTCTGCTTACCTGTTGGGCCCACCGAGCAGCGTGAGCGCCATCTGACTGGCGCACACGCCGGTCATCTCGAGTCGCCGCTCCAACGTGAGGCCGTAGCGCTCCGCGACTGACAGCAGACGCTTGTGCAGTTCATAAGTTATACTGGGCACAACCAGTCCAGAGTCTAGATGCAAACAAAAAGCAAGATTACAGAATAACTATTTGCCACATTCCTCCATCCCGTGGTAAATGGTAAAAAAACATACCAGTGCAGTACTCTTTGGCTCCAGGGTGCGGTACTGTTATCTGTCTGTACACAATAGGTTTGCTTTCAATAATGTTCTCGTCATGGCGGTAGCGCGAGGGAGTCTGCTCGTGAGGTGTGCCGCGTGACCTCGCACCATTCCGACGCTCCGATGTGTCAATCTCTGAGAAAACGGCCGCTTTGTCGAAAAGGGCCAGGTTTCCCTCAAAATCAAAGTCTGTGTCCAGGCCGTCGTCCATGCCGTCCCCGAAGCACTCGTCATCCCTTTGCTTCATCTGGCTGATACCGTTTTTCACCCCATTCTTTTTAGGGGTGGCTTGGTTTGCACCTCGACTGCTTGATGACCCTGCAACAGTGATCATAGGTGGATCTTACTTTCGGAACATCAACAAACAAGTCAGAACTTTGGAGGTAATCCCAAATTTACAGGAGTTGTGTCTTCGTCTGAAGCCCTTGGGGACATCCAGATGGCGGTCGCCATAGCTTTTGGAGCAGTGTTGCGGAGAGTTCACCATGTCTACGCTACGAGGATCACCTTTTGGTACCGCAACTGGAGCACTGCTTGTTTTGGTGGACACCGAGGAGCTGTTTTGGGTATTTCCATTTCTGATTTCCAATATCTTGAGGTCTTTTATGTCAATGGCACTGCAACAGAATGGAAACACATTTGTAGGTATGCGGGTTATGGTTGCTGGACCTAGTTAAGAAGAAAGAACCACAATTATTTTACTGAAAGCAGGCCTTCAGATTAGTTTGTGTTGAAAACTATTTTCTAATGATACCAGCCTTATGAAAAAAGGTAAAAGATGCAGAAAGTTTGAATCCTGCATTTAACAAAATGGCTCAAATGTATTGATGGTTATAAATGGAAAATATCACTGGAAATGTTGAATTATATCACTGGAATAATCTCAATAGAATAATCTCTCTGGCAATTCTGGTTACATTTAAAATCTCAAACAGATTCCTAGATTATACTTTATCTTTCTTTTTTTAAACGTCACAAGCTTTACCTGAATGTGACCTCTGGCACTGGGCACCTTACTCCATTGTGGAAAGGTTGTCTGAGCGAGATGGTTTGACAGGACTGGTCTACTGATGACACTTCTCCCTGATAGACTCCCAGTGTTGGTCCACAGTTGATTGACACCAAACTACCCAGCCAATCCGAAGCCATGCCTACTAAAAAAAAACCTCACGCGTAACCCTGTACAAAAAAGTGGCACAAAAGAACAGTTAAACATGAAAAAAATAAGTACTGCAAGACAACTTGTTGTATGTGGAATTCAATTGAAATAAGTGTTTAATGTCCGATACGTTAACACGGGAACTAGTGTGTTATGAACAGCTAAGCTACTAGCAGATAACATTAGCGCGAGTTTTCCTCAATAGTGCGGCAGCAGCGCAGTATCTATTGCGAACAAACCAGAAGGTTAAGCAAACTTTCTTTTAAAATGCACCCAAATACGTTTTCTCGTCAAGAAAACACACGAATGACCAGCAAGGTTAATTATTTCAATTCAATGAGTTGGTAAATTAATCGTACCGTGCTTGTTGAACGCTGCGGAAACGCTGCGGCAAGCATCAGTATGACTACTTCCGATTTAGTCTTCTGCTTCTTGTAATGTTGTAGGGTTGGCAAGATACGTTTAAGTGCGGTACCGCCACCTACTGGTATGGAATGTAAACCAAACATACTGAGGAAAACAGAGAAGAACCATATGCTATCCATACAATGAACGCTGTTGCTAAATTTCCTTTTGTTGATCTGTAAACTTTATGAAAAAAACTGCATTGCTGATAACAACCCTTTCTTTGGATGCAATGTCAACATGTTTTATTTTTATTTACCTTTCACCATAATAACATCATCATTTTACAGTCCACAGATGCAACTGAATATAAACATATAAATCCTTGGCCTTGTATGACTCCATGTTTTAATTATGTACTCTAACTGACTGCAAGTAAGACTATTTAATTTTATTTTTCTTTTACTATAATAAAAGTTAACAAATAGTATATATTGGCGTCACTTTTAAAACTATTGCACTGTTGTTGTTTTTTAAACATGCACAACAACACACACACTGAGACCTCAAAGGCCAAGTCGCCGGCACTTCATGGCAAATTCCAATTTGGGATAGAGATCATAAACAGTACATCTTGTCCATCTTTTTCTATGAAGGTTCTGGTTGAACCGTGTGCCAAAATGACTGCTCCTCTTGTCGACTGCACGTGTCCCTCCAGTGAGCACATCCCGCCTCTGCAGCCTCAGCACCGATGAGGACTCGACCGAGGATTTTACATTGCGACCGTGCACGACTCTGTCATGTGGGAAAGGAGAACATTTAATTCCTTCAAATGCAAAGGACTGATAAAAAGATTCATGTTCAGTTAGAATGTCGAACCTGCATGATTATAAACTCCAACATGAGTGATAAGTGACTGATGTCTCCTGGAGGAAGGTCAAACAGGAAGTAGGAGTTCCATACAGCAAACGAGGCTCCTTTTGTTTCCCTGCTGCTTATGGTGAGTCCCTCATGATGCAACTTAATCACCACCTGGTAGTCTGTAAACAAACACTGATAGTCAACGACATGGGAATAATAAGACACTATCCTACGCTCTCACTTTTAGTTACACATTAAAACATAAAATCTTGACTTTTTTATATTATTCATTTATTTAGGCGCTATCGTTTTAATTAGGGATGTTCGATATCACTTTTTTTTTCAGACCGATACCGGTTCTCAAATCTTGAGTAATTGCTAATAACAAGTGGCGATACTACCACTGGGTATTTTTAGATGTAAAATTTCCCTCCCAAAACACTGACAGCTTATTAAGACCTTTATTCAATATAGAAAATATCCTTAAAATTGCATGAAATTAATGGCAATTCTCTATCCCTCTAATTTCTAATTCGGTTCCACTACCGATATCGGTACTTGCCAATCTCTCGCTTTAAAAAAATGAACAAGAACTATTTCAATAAATCTAACAAATGCAGCTATGATGTACTCCTGTTTTTTGTTTTATCTTCTCATACTTATCACTGAATATGTTTGAGATAAACTTCATTTATGCACAGCATTCTGTATTGTTATGTAAATATCAATTAGAGCCGTATTTACAGGCTTAACCTCTTCTAATCAGAATAACGCCATGTTCTGCACATGAAATTGAGATGATAATGGCCGCCCACTGCCATGAACATCATGTCCAGACATGGTAATGCAAATAAAGATTATCGGTACCCTGGAGATTGAAACATTTTTCTATGAGGATTGTGACTAGTAACGGATTAAACCACAATGTCATTTAAAAAGGGATGATAACCCACTTCATTCGGATCGTGTAAGACATCCCATAATCCCCTTAACATTAAAAGCAAAAGGGAACTATTTTACCTCTCCCCCTGCAGCTTACATAATGTCGAAATGTACGGTGTCAGGAAGTCACGGGGTGACAAGTTCAAGCGGCTAGACCGAGTTTACCTGGTGCGGTGGACGTATGGACGAGATTCTCCAGGTTGTCGGCCCTCAGGATGGCCACCTTGAGCCGATGTGTGTGAAGGTTATAGTGCAGCAGAATGAGGATCTGTGGAGGACAGCTAAGCCCCTTACACATCTGTACATCTTGGTAGATCGCACTCTGTGGTAAATGGCACAAGTTCAGAGAGACGAAACAGGAAATGGATTAGGAGTTTTACAGGTTACATGTTCATTTCATTTCCGACTAAGGCGTTAAATTGTCCATGTGGCTACTAGTATGCACTTTGTCCTTACTAGTGAGACAATTCTGTATTAAGTGAATATAATAATAATAATAATAATAATAATAATAAACCAATAAATAAATAAATAAATAAATAAATAAATAAATAATAAACACATACTATAATAATGTGGATATAAGACTTTAGAATTGTTGGCTTTTGACCCAATGAGAACCAACATCATTCGTCTATGGACCACAACCTTTTTGTTTGAATGGAGCTCTTTTGTGAAGTGAATCTCATGGCTTGTATTCCAGTCTCCTCCTCCACATTCAGCCTGCAGCTCCCCCAGCGCGATGCCCGTCAGTCCTTGTGTATCCTGCGTGTACACCGCTAGTCTTAGAGTACACGTTTGGAGCTCCTCTGCGGAGTTCACGTTTAAAACTAGGACTTGACTGAAGTTGCTCTGGATTGATGCTTGTATAAAACAGGGATGGAGAGGTGGAAGACAGACCCGTATTGACACATCATCCAACCTCTGAGGTGACCCCGTGAGGCTGAGGACTGTGATTGTCAAGGTTTGTCTGTCTGGGGAGAAGAATATTGTAAAATTGAGGTGGGGTGTCGTCGGTATTGACGGTTGGCATCTTCCGCTGGAGCCGTAGTCCAATGGAACCAATGGGATGGGTTCGTCGAATGTGCTCGGAGAGGTCACAGTGCACCTTCTCTGCAGAGCCTTGGATAGCAGCTTGGGGAGAGAAGGCATGGAAGTATGGTTGTTGTCGATGGGTTTATAAAGAGGTGGACTGCTGAGGCGGCGCAGAGAGAAAAAAGTCTTGGTCTGCTCCTTCTTCTCAGATGCACAACGGGTTTCATTCGAGAAAGACCAGGAGGTAAATTCCTCTTCAAAAGGGGCGGGGCTGGTGAACGTGGTCGGGTAGTCCAGTGTGTCTCCGTCCAGCTCGTCGTATTGAAGCCTGGAAGATGACGAGGGGATCGCCGAGGATGGCCCGCAGCGCTCTAAGGTCACAGGCTCAGATGATATCACACTTTCTACGTCTTCATCGCAACAAATGTGACTTCGCCACCAGCACAGAATACATCCCAGGAGCAAGCTCAGACAGAAAGTGATCAACCCAACCAGAAGGAGAATTTGAAGGTGAACTGTAGACGAAAAATAAAAAAAAAAACACATGGGGACACATGCATACAGAACATACTGAAAATATCCTGACTTTACCTTCGAGTTGTCTGGTGAAGAGCACCTGCACGAGAAGCCAGAAGAAGAGGATGACCATGATGACTTCGATCATACCCTTGCAGCAAAACAGCATCACAGATTGCCACAAAGGCTGACCCGGATACTCCTCGTCGTGATAAGGCATGGCTCTCACCGTCAACCGTATAATTAATAAAGCAAATTTAGTTATGGCAAGGCACGTCCTCAGCTTCCAGCGGTACTGTCAAAGCATCTTGATTGAGTTCTGAGGTTTGTGCAAAAGTGTAGATAGAGTTGGATATGACTAAACAGCACAGAGCTGGAGGATCTTCCTGGGGAATAAAATCACATAAAACCAAGATTACCATGGTTGCTCCAGTTCCTGGTCCAGAATGGGTACTGCAATCCAGAGGGTGGAGTCTACGGGCGGTGATCTCCATCTCATAATGCCTCTCTGTGTGCTTCTTTCCATGCCTACACCATACCAGCTGTCAATCCAACAGCATCACCACATAGCAACCTACCCTGACAATAAATCCCACAATCTGTGCCTGTGACCTCATCCCCGCCGCCCCTGAAATCTTAGCTGCAGTTGATGTTTTCAGTTCTTACAAATTTAATTCATTAAAACGCGTTGTGCTTTGGCCACCTGGGGGCAGCATAATACATATGAACTGTGATTCACAGAGATTCATCTGTAAACTGCACAGGTTTTTGCAGAAGATGAAGAAAAATGACTGAACGTTTTTAGATTGTCTGTCTACATGTGTTGCTCCGTAATTTGTTTATTCTATAGCATTTTTAAAATAGTTTATTAGCATAGATATAAGATGACTTGATAGTAAACAACTGGGAACGGCTGGCAGCTTGAAGGCTCTTTTTTGAAGAACAGTTCACACAAACAAAAGTCGACTTACAACAACCTGCATCTCGAAAAACGTTAAAGTCGGATCTCAAGACACTGTATTTAATTTGCTGTATCCATTTAGGAAAGCAAAAGTAGCAGTTTGAAATATACCTGCCAGTAAACACAGACTTGACTTCAAAAATATGAATCGATAATGTAAAACAAAAATTTTGAGTTTATGACGGAATTATGTACCTAAAGGTTAATGTTATTCCAGATGCACCACTTAAACATTCACATAAGCAGTAAGGAAAATAAGTAACGATTTTACATACATTATTTAACTGTTATACATCCACCTACTGTTGAAACCAACTTTCTGAAGTACCTTGAATTGGTTATCCTGAAGAGGGATCTAGCTTTGAATAAAAAAAGAAATAAAATGTGTACTGATTAAAACTTTGAACTCAGTTACCTTGGCCCGGTCATCTTTTAAAATGCATTCAGTCTGACTGTTATTGTGACATGGGAGTAGTAGATTACACATAGGCTTGTGAGCAATTGGTTAAAAATTGTCTGAGCACTGAAAAGGTTCATATAATTTGTACTTTGACTCCGGCGACCTTCTCATTGTTGCATCAGATCTTTCATTTCAGTGCTTTCATTTCTTCTGGTGTCATTTGAATCAAGTATATACTTCTACCCACTGTACTAAACTTTTTTTTTTTTTTCTTTTGGGCCATAGCAGCTTTAATTTTTTGACAACTATATTTTTCTGATAGTACATCGTAGTAGATAATATTGTGCAGCACACGATTATTTTATTCCACATGAGCGTACATCCAACAAATATGTTGTCAAAGACCAAAACAGGGCCTTGGTGTTTACACTTGTCAAGTCGTCAGTAACATTTGTTTGCAATTTTACTTGATTGTCCACTTACAGTACAAGTTAGCAGATGGCCACATCAGCTCCTGCCGTTTTAAGAATTGCATATTTCTCTCAAGGATTGAGGTAGCACTGGTTCAGTCCAACGTGAGGTGAGGTCAGTAATGATACATTCGTCGCCTATACAAAAATACATCACAGCACATTTACGGGTCCAGTGGACATTCCTGAGTTCAGAAATTCCCCTCCCTCCCTCCCCAAAACAACAATTGAGCAAATGAGGTAAGTCTGGCATCTGTTCTACACAAACGTGTCCCAGCAGATAAATTCAAGGCAGAACTACAGTAATTAAATAAGGAAAACAAAATACAAATAAAAACTCCAACCAGCAAATGTTTCTAAAATTCCTTCTAAATACATAAGGTCCCGTGGTACCTGAAAGTGTACAAATTTCCCTGAAGGTCGCCATGAAAACGCTACCCGCGATAACCAGCCACCTGTCGGTTGAAATCATATCTACTGGTCACGAAACAGAACTATGACACTGAGCTAAGGCTTTTTTTTGGTCGTTATTCACTTTGGCAACACCGCTGCTCTAGAGGCAATAGAACAGGATGACAAATAGCTATGGATGCCCAGCGTTGATTCTCTCTTAGCACTAAAGACACATGTGAACATCACTACGATTAAAATAAACCTTACATCAAGAACTAAGCTGAACAAGTTACGTTTAGAAGACTTCCGAGGCCACGCGCTTGACAATATGAACGCAAACTAACAGCAAACGCATCGTGAAAAATATCGAAGTGTGTCAAGGATGAAAGAACAAGAAATTAGACATATTTCAAACAGTTCTTGCCTGACGAGAGATAATGTACACCGCTCAATGATAAAGGTAAGAACGGAGTAAGAAAAAAAACAACAACCAATAACCGATCTTTAATTTGGTCCCTTTGAGGAGGTGGAGGATGAAGAGGAGGGGCTGTGAGAGGAGGAGAAGGCACTGAAACCGCTCGTCCCTGCTGGAGTTACAGCCTGCGAAACCACTGGAGCGCCGGACTTCTGAGCAAACAACGTTCCTGTTGACAAAGACGAGCGCATTACGTCAGATGTCATGCCGATATGCCGCCTATTGGACGTGGAAAGGGACATGAGAAAATGAGATCACTCTAAGGGCTCAGATAATCAATTGCGGTTAAGTGAGTATCTTAGTTGTGAAACTCTTCTTTGTCACTCATATCAGTCTGCACTATACTGCCCCTGGGTGGCCAGGACACGCAAAACAAGAGGAGCACAATGTCATTGGCCAATGAGGCATTTACTCCTTTATATTGTAATTCATTAAATTATTACTACAAACCCGTTATAAAGTAAAATGAAAATTTTCCATATTTTTATTTATTTATTTATTTTTTTCTGGAATGGATTAACGACATTGTCCATTCATTTCACTGATGGAAAGTTGTTTTGCAATGTGTTTGGAATGATCAAAGAAAATGTACAGAATGAGCAACTTACCCGAGTACATGGTACCATTGACTTCCACAGAAACACTAATACTGGCCGCTCCACTGGTCGAGATACTCAGGGACAAATCTTGTTTGCTCTCTGTGGGGAAAGCAATGCAAACATTTGCGTTAAATGGCCGCCTCTCATGAATGCCAATGCGGAAAACTCACCATGACCATTGTTGAGTTTGAAGTTCAGGGGATTGAAATGGGACGCCATCGCTAGCAGGTTTTGCTGGAGCGCCTGCTGCATGAGGCGCTGCTGTTCCTCTGCCAGACGCATCATTTTCTTCTCTGGGCCGTCAGCAAATGCCGCCCCCCCGACACCGCGCTCCAGCCTCTCTCGTAAATGCTCCAGAGTGGCGGCTTGGGCCAACTGTTGCTGTTGATGGTTCTGCTGCCCCAGTGTCAGAGCCATGGGCAGTCGGCTGGGAATCACTGGAGTTGAAACCTCATCTGTAGCATTGTGTAAAATGTCCATTTAAAAATAAGAGAGAAAATGAAATGAGCAAAAGGAAAACAAAAATAAAATGTGCTAATCATACCTGGATTTTTTTTCACATTCGGGCTGATTGACTGACTGGAAGTGTTGTGTCCAGAGGTGGGAGTATGCATCGTGGGCGATGAGAGAAGATTGTGCGGAGCGGAGCTTGGAGACGGCGAGTAGCAACGATAGAGGCTGTTGGTGTAGCTGGGACGTCGACCTTCTCTGCGGTTACTGTCGATGGCCGCCTGGAGCTCCCCTGGAGAACTCAGGCCTTTCTTTTCGCACTCAAAAGGGTACAGGTACTTCATATACCTAAAGAATTCACATTTAAACTCAGCGTTGTTGTTGTTGTTTTTTAACAAAATAAAATCTTGCTCTAGCGCACCCCCTATAGTTGGAAAATGTAATTTATTGTTTAGAGTTTTGACACTGGCTAAAGTTCATATTTTGATAAATTAGACAATATCAACATGTGCTATTCATATAAAAATGCCCTTTTTTTTTTTTTAAAACAGACTAGAGTTTACAGTGTGTTTGTTTTGCACTTAGAGTCTTGTGACTTTGCTCTCTGCTGTTGTAACATGTAAAAATGTCCCCATTGTGGGAGTAATAAATGATTTGCGTTATCATTAGATAAACTGGGGCTGCCAAGGCATTGGAAGGGACACTGTGTGCCTTATCACAAGCAAGTGTACCATCCGGATAGTTTGGAGACTGTTGGGGTAATAATAAACCCACATATTATTAGTTCAGACACGTACTGCGTGCGCAGAGTGAAAGCTGCGCTGGTAATGGACGTGGGGAGGTTAAGACCTCTGGTGATCTCCCTCCAAATCTTCTTGTTGATGACCTCCACTAGGCCTCCTTTCTCTGTCACAAGCTTGTAAAGTTTGTACAGGTCAAGCACCTGTTTGGCCATAATGGGAATCCGATTCACGGGCGTCCCTGAAGAAAGCAAAATAAGAATTACAATGACATCAATTCCGTTAAATTGCAGCTTGGAGTAATTTGCACAAATAGGAGTAAGTGGCTATTAAAAGATGAGAAGGTCAACGTGCGGACTACTTTCTTCACCTTAAGGCCAGATATTAATGGCGGGTGAAAAAAAAGACTCAGCGTGAGCAATCTATGTGCATATCCTCTTCTAATGAGGTTTATTTCAGATGTTGGGGGTGGAGTAATTCCACAGCAAATGCTTTGTTTGAGAATTGATTTGAGCACAGCGTGGGGGTTGGGGTGGGAGAGAGCAGCAGTGGCTGCCAATCATGGCGTTGACAGCTAACACCGGAGAGCCTCTGTAGTAAAGCCATTTAATGAAGAAGGCTAAATACCAGTTGTAGAAATAAGATTAGTTTGGACTAAGCATCAACACATGCACGGTTGGCCTGTGTGTGACCTTTTCGATGGGCCAACTGTTTGTTGTATGAAATCTGTGAAACATGAACCGCATATGGAATATGCTGGTTATCCACCTTGTATAATCATACAACATTGTGAATTATAGTGGAAAGTATGACTTGAATTGTCATTTTTGGTTTTCAATGTAATAGAAAATTGTAGGCTGGAAAAGAACTTTAAGATGGTGTATATTTACGGAAAATACTGCAACTTGACTAGGTGCTAACATTTTAGTTGAAGTCTCTTACAATTTAATATTAAACAAAATTTACAAATGAAAAATGTGGCTAAATATTAAAGGTAAAGTAAACACTGAGAGTTGTCACCTACTAAAACATGACATTTGTCTGTAAAAGTTAGATCATCAAAATTCTAAGCAGCTTAAAAAAAACTCTATTTATAAAATAAAATAAAAAGAGCATCTGACCTCGTTTTTGCATGAAGATAAAAAGATCATCAAGAAATTCTTTGCGCTGCGGGTCCATGTCCAGTACGTAAAGCTACGCCGCAAAAAAAAAAAAAATCTCATTAGCATCACGTCTCGTCGTAACGAGAAACGGGGTCCCCGCTCAATCCACTGACCTTTGCAAAGTCCCTGGATGGTTCGGCTCTGCCTCTTCCGCCTTCATTCTCATCAGCCCAGATGTTAGCTCTCTAACAGTAAGAAGAGAGAAGAGTGCATTGTGGACTAAGCATATTTCAAAATAATAACAATCGGCGTGGGTTTTGCCGATAAAATGCCGATATAATGCTGATCAGCAGTTATGGTCAGAAAGTATTATTCTGTTTGGCAAAATAGTACAATTCCTCATAAAATATTCCATTATTATCGTCTGGGTTAGTGGACTTTACTCCCCCCCCTTGCTTACCTCCCCCCCATAGAAAGGGTGCCTGTATTGCTCTACTGTGTATACATAATACATCATTTAAAGGGGGAGCGGGGGCGACTTTGCTAAGATCCAGTGAGAAGGATGTGAGGGAGAAGGTTCCATTGTCATGATGTAGTTTAATGTGACATGTTATTGCTCCTTTCGCTCCTACTTAATGTGACACTTAAAGGTTAAACCGGGCGGAAAAAGCCCCGCTGAGATGTTATTGTTCCCCAGACGCGCGTGAACAGCAGAGAGATGATAGCAATAAGAAAGTGTTCAGTGAAGAGAATTTGGGGCCGTGCGTATAACGCGTCCACCGTTTGACGTCACTGTTGTCACTACAACCGTTGGCGGTCGGCTTTGTCGTCATCCGTGGCTCACGATTCAGTTCAATTTGATGTTTTGTATTAAAACAAGAGTATGTTTTAGACAACACAACGTGGTCTTGTCTATTTATCACACTTGTGGTTGATCAAAATAATGGAATGTTTTGGTTATTGCTCTGATGGGGATTGTAACATCTGCGTTGTTTTCGCTTGACAACCCAAAGTGTGGTTCAAGGAAGGGTTCCATAACAGCATTTTACACTCTCAGCTATAAAACACATGGGAACCAAAACAACACAAAAACATCAACTATAACTCCCTTTGTGTTTATAGTAGAAACACAACTCGTATTAGTCTCGACTGGGAATTATTTAGTAGACTTTTCCACGGTGGCTTCAACAAAGGGGACAAAAAACAGTTATTGAAATAATTCTTGTTCACATGGGGTTTGAGAATTTCACTAACTGCTCAACAATCCACAGAGCCATTTTTTTTTAAGTCTTTAAAAAAAAAAAAAAATGCCAACACCGTTTCATCTAGTTTAACTCAAAAGCACCCATGTAAACACCGCACATATTTCCAAAATGTCTTCCTATAAACACCTTCAACTCAATGATTATCTGCAGCCTTCTCTCACACAAACCTCACCCTGGGGTAGGTGACACATGTAATCGCTGGGCTTAGAATTTCTAATAAAGGGCCTTCTACTCCCCCGTGTAGAAACTCTATTGACGCCAAGGTAGATAAACATCCCAGTCCTTTCAGCATCAAATGGAAATAAAACCCTTCCCCCCCCTTATTGATGAGCAAGTGAGACCTACTGTGGCTCTATTAACAAAAGATCTGGCAGTTAATTGCTCACAGAGCTTTCACACAACCAACCCTGGGAATGCTGATCGTATTCAGTATGTAGGTCAGCAAAAGGTTGCTTTTGTTTCATCAAACACTCAACTTTTTACTACTTGTAGGACATCACTTTTTTTTTCTTTTTTTAAATATGAGGCTTCATTCTGGACACCCACCCTTGCACCCTTGTCTTTAATTGATTCTTAAAGGCCTCATTATAAAATCATTCAACAGAGCAAAAGTGAAAATGTACCGCTTCAATAGAACAGCAGGGGGGGACTAAAATTGTCATTCAAATCAAATTATTCTTCCTTTAATCCCCGATACAAGTCAAGATCATTTATCCGGCCCCTTGCTGAGCAAAAGGGGCCCCCGCCTTGTAAAGTACCACAGAAGGCTTTTCCAGTGAGACCGCACACAAAGGATGAACAATGACTGTCCAGTGTGGGGGAATCTTTTACTGTAATGCCTGAGCCTAACAGGGCTAAAAAAGACACAAATGAACAGAATGCGTGCAGCAGCCATTATATAACGTTTGCTTCCCAAACGTTTGGTGGACTCAGCATTTCCAAGAACAATCAGAGCTGGATTTAAATCCAATTGCGATAGCCGATGGATGAGATCCAAAAGGGAATCTACATCTGAGAATTTTCACTTGCAGGTGATAGCCCACAACTCACATATGTGAAAAATCACAGTTTGACATGACTCCAAATGGATGGTGGCGCTTCAAGCCAAGGGGAGAATTAAACTGGGCCAAAAACATTTAACGATCTTGCGATGTATTTTTTTTTTTTTTTCTACGGCGCGTGGTTTAAATTGAGAGTGGTGTTTTAACACAGCCCGAGCGGCGTGCTGAAGAAGGGAATCGAGTTCTCGTTGTCATCATGTATTGATTACTTGCATGTGAATTACAGAGCCATTTAATGTTGCTAGGAGACAACTAAATTATGCAGGGCTATTCACTGAACTGGAGCTATCTTAGCAACGAGTTATTTCAGGGTGTAATGAATTAAAAAAACAAAACAATAAAGACAAGGGAGTCAGTGATCTGAATGAGGAAATAAAATAAACAGAAATATAATGGAAGTGCGCCAAAGCCCCCACCTCAATTCTTATGCTCCACTGAAACTGCACAGTAAATAAACTTTATAATTGCATGCTGTGAGGCATCTGCCCGGCAGCCCCTCGGTCTTTTGACTTCATTCATCAGAATATATTGTTTTGACGTGGGGGCCTCCGTGGGGGAGGGGGGGTGTTGTTGTTAGATTGGCTTGGGTTAACCAGAAAAACACACATTGGAAGACATTCAGTACAGGTATCTATAGCAGTGTTTATAGCGTGAAACATTAGCGGGTGTACATTTATTTTGTCCCAGAGTAATGATTATATTTTGTTCATCTTGCTATGTGTATGGTGTTACACTGAATTATGAAATGTTCTTTCACGAGTTGGCAGGGGATAAAATGACCGTGGATCCACCCGTTGCCATTTATACAACAAAATAACTTTGTGTTTAATTAAATAGGATCAGATTTCTTTTATGAGTAATTTGAGGGAAGATTATTATTTCAGATTTACGTCGGTGGCGTCATTTAGGAGAGGAGTTACGTTACAATACAGCAACTCCTCTCTCAGTTCATCAGTACGGCACTGATATTACTACCTCTGCATGGAGGACAGAAGTTTTATGTATAGTTTGAGGGAAAGGTTCAACTAGAAATGGCCATACATGTTTTAATATTAAATATTTAATATATTTTTTTATATAATTATATTTAATATACTTTTTTCACGCAAAATAAAACAAATCATACAATCCTGTCTGCGACATGTTGTTTGTTGGTGTGATGTGGGAAGTGCCATGGCTCAATAGATTGGTTTCCCAATCTCTACTGATCTACTGATCTGCAATTAGTGTATATTATGGCAACATCTAGTTACCAAACCAGTGGTGAGCCCTTGTCAATGAAAACACACATGAAGTTAGTTACAGTACAGTGGCTTGGATGGCAGCCAAGAGGGATTAGCCAAGCTGGTGACATTTCATCAAGAGTGGAAGGTATAATTGAACTAGATGGTCTCCGCTGTGAGTGGTAATAGAGAACTATTACACTGGGCGTTCTGCCAAAAGAACTTTTTTTTTTTTTTCTTTTTTTCTCCAGCAGCAAAGCTAAGGTCCCATGGAGGTCGTTACAGATGTTCAACTTAAGATAGAAGATGCTTACTTGTTTCAGAGGCTCGTCATAGGCCCAATCGGTGAAGCCGTTGGGCGACGTGAAGGCGGTCGGGCCGACGGAATCCAGCAATTGCTTCTCTTCCTGCTCCTGTTTTATGGCTACAGGAGGAGGAGGAGACGACTTGCCGGCTGCCGGTTGAGGCCCAGGGTAAGTGCTGAAAGGGGGGTCGGGAACCTGTGGCAGTCGGGCCTTTTTGACCTCCTGATGAGGCCCGCTCTCCTCCACATCAGCCCCCATCTCCTCCTCATCAGAGTTACCGTCATCATCATCCTCACCATCCTCCTCCTCATCGTCTTCTTCTTCTTCCCCGGCATGAACTGTGCTTAGATGGTTGCTCAAAGCTTGCTGAGTGAGTCCATCCGCTTTGCTGAATAGGTCCGGCCTGTAGCCCGGCTGGGCCCTCGCATCAGCGGCATGTTGGGCGAAGAGGAGCTGAGCTTGAAGGAGGTGTTTCTCTTGAAGGTTCATATCCTGTTTGGCTTCTTGCTGTCTCTGGAGGTGCTCCATCAATGCTTCTAGCTTCAGGCCGGCCGGACTGGACTGGGGGCACCTTGTGGAGCTGCCCTCTTCAGATAAGCTGGACTGTGACATACACAATGCTATGGCTTCAATAAAAAGGAATTTGATTCAAATGTCAATTGAAATTCATTATTCTCTTAAATAACGCTTTGAGAAAGATGAATACATGATAGCTTACCGTATATATAATAGCCTAACACTGCCGTTTACGCTGTATAGTGAGACGTGAAAGCCACCTGCGGCCATGTTACGTTGCCACCTGCTGAGCGTGCCTAACTTGAATAGTTGCACGGGATCATTGCATTATTTTCTCTCTATGGTCAAAATGCCACAGTGTGTGTGGCATACAGTTTGTACCAATGTAGGAGAAGCTACATGCACATTTTAGCGATTAAAATGCAATTATCAATTTTTCCTTTTATGGTATATCTCTGATTGCTATTCAAAGAATCGTCTGCAAGTAAGATGGCTCCTCTCTGGCTTTAGCTGTGAGGGGCCAATTGTTGGCCCATTAGCTGGGTTGTCAAGAACATTACCATTATTAATTTCGCATGAACATTTCATTAACTTGTTGTCATAAATTAAATATTGATTAAATATGTTTTCAATGTGACCAACAAATGTTAAAATATGGGTAAGAAATAGCACAACTGAAACCGATGAGTATTGCTCGCTTGGTAGTTTTATGAAATTAGGTAGCCAATAGTCATTTTCACATATACAATTTCTGGCTTTTTTGTGGATTTTATTTCTTTTTTTTTTATTCATTTATTCTTTCAGTGCAAATGATGTAGGGTGGCATAAGAAAATAAGCTGCTGTGGCACAGTTTTGTGTTCATTCATCAAAAATGTTTTAATTCGTTTTATTTATTTATTTATCTATCTATCACAACTAATGTTGATCCAAACATTTTTTGTTTATCATTCATGATAGATAGATAGATAGATAGATAGATAGATAGATAGATAGATAGATAGATAGATAGATAGATAGATAGATAGATAGATAGATAATTTCCTGTTCATTTAATGTGTTCATTCATTAAAAAGTGAACCTTTTCCACATTGAGGCAGCAAATTGTGAAATACAACACGTATTTGTTTAAAAAGCAATTAATCTGCAACATAAAATACAACAAATACATACACAAAGAAGACAGGAAACTTTCTAAACGACCATTTCTGCGTCCTGTGTAAAAATGGGAAACAATCTACCACGATATTTTTGTCAATGTTTGGTTTAATAAAAGCAGCTAATTAAGGAGAGCATAAAAATAGATCATCGTTAAGACAAGTGTGCGGCTATGGGTTACGAGGTTAAAAGCAACCAAGGGTGAGATAAACGAGTAGATATGTGGCCTACAGCGCTTTGTCGGGGTAAGCAAACACGAGTGGGGAGCCTCGAACCGAGCGGTCGTCGACACTCACCATTTGCCCCTTGGAGTAATCCATCATCTCCGATCGACTTGTTCCTTCTTCTTGGGCCCAACGCGAACGAATAGCATCGCACGAACCTTTCGGATGGGAAAGGTGGGCTCCGAACCAAAGTGACTTGGGTTGCTTGGGCTCTTCTTGTTTTAGGAGAACAAGCCGTGAAGAGGAGGAGGGGAGGACGATGAAGAGCAGGAGGTGGGGTCATGAACAAACTGCGTGGTCACAGCGCTTGGAAACTACAAACATCTTGAATTGTCTTTTTTTTTTTTCCTTCCCTTTTTACACCCCCCAACTTGTGTAAATGAATGAATGAAAGAGGTCCGCCCACTGCTTGTAAAAGTGGGTTTACTTGCAGACACCTAAAGGTGCTGTAAGGCTCAAAGGAACAGCTGTCAATGGGGTATATTGTACTTTTACAAGAATATTGCATACTTTATGACTGCATTGCAAGCAAGGCTTGCACAGCACTGACATTTACAAATGAAAGTCTCATACTTGTTGAGTAAAAGATTATTCTCGGATTTATTTGTATTCTCAAGTCTTTTCATTTCTATTGGGTGTGGATGTTCATTTTTTTTCTGCCATGTCGATCTATAATGCCAATTGCCTTGTAAAATGGGTAGTGGTGGCCTCCAATTGGACTGATTTTTTAACCAATCATCTTTATCCTCACAGGGTGAGGCAGCCTCCATGACGTCAGCATTATTCCGTCCCGTGATTGGTTAAAAACATGAATTAATTTGATAAGAAACATTTCTGGTGAGTATGATGAATTTCATTTCATTGTTATTTTTGTTCTTATTATATAAATACTTTAAATCACTCATTATCATGCATGTAATATTTTGGATATTGAAAGAATTTCCTTTCGATATTTTCTGAATTAAGTTTGTTTTAATAGTTTTTTGTTTTGTTTTTGTAATTACCGCAATGAGGAGTTTTGAGGTTATAACATTACAATGTCAGGTGGGACGAGACGGCTTGTGCTGTTACTATGGAAATGTCCCAAAAAGTTTCAGGAACATCAGATATTCACATGGAGTTGATCAGAGGCACTTTAAACTGAGTTTGAATGGATTTGGACAATTCTGAAGACACATCACCAGTTACAAGACGTGCTAACGTTTTTTTCAGCACACTAGCGTTTGGGAGGTCACGTTAATTTATTCCTCCAGCAATGTTAAGAACAGTATTCCCCAAAACAATATCTACCAATAATAATCCATCACATCAATTGGTCGTCTGGCTTTGATATTTTAATCCAAGTGTTGGATTGATTACAATGTGAAACCAATGTGCCATATGAACTCATTTATTTGAGCTGCTGAACATTGTGAAATGAAAACACAGATCCAGTAGTATGGCTTTTGAATAACATGAAAATTCTGCCCTCTGGTGGCAAAAACCGAACTTCACAAAAGCAGCCTCTTTTGTATTGCTTCCTTAAGTAATTAACTTTTTCTTTTAAAACAGTATTCCCCAAATCTCGCAATACGTGTTACAGATAAATTGCCCTTTATTACATTTATCAATATTTTACAAGCAAAATAACATAAAAAAGGCAAAATTAAATATCAGACGGATGAGGCAAACATGTAGATACAGATTCTGCATTCTTCGGACATCCATCACTTGATCTGAAAGACAAAACAAAGAGCAATGCATTAGACTGACATCTAGTGATAAAGCGAGGAAAACGTGGGCTCAGATAGCTTACTCAGACTTTGTCGATACCGAGCTCTTCGGGTGTTGAAATTCCGAGCTCGTCTAATGTTGGCCTAAGTTCCTGAAGAAGGTATGGGTAGATCTCTTTGTGTGGGCCAGCTTTATCCTGAGAAGGGTAACAAGTTAATAATCAACTAGATAAAGATAGATGGTGATGGGCAGCGTATCCTCTCACCTTGACCGCTTCGAGAATTCGGATCGCACTGGCCAAGTCGTTTAACCTTCGACAAGCTCGCAGCGCTGCCTCGAGAATCTTTGGCTCGGGTACCAGATCGTAACCAACCAATGTATTCATCCCTGAAACGCACAATTGTGACACACTTTAAAAACTTTTCCATTTGCAGACAGAATGTAATGTATATTTACACTATAAACACCATTTTTCTTTGGCGCGTCACTCAATGTCGTGTTTTGTGTGCATGCTTATCACATCACAGATCATGCATCCCTTTTCTATAGCACGTTTCCTCATCTCACTAGGGTTGTAGGTGAGCTGGAGACCAGCTGACTTTAGGGCAAGAAACCTAGACTAGCTGCCAGTTGGACAATATACAGCCTTCAATGAACCTACAAGATATGTTTTTGATATATGGGCAAAAACAGCAGCTGGAGAAAATCCACGCAAACAACTCACAGCTACCTTGAGACGTCCTCATATCTGACGATGTTTACCTTTTCTCAGCTCCCACGCATCGATGTCTGGCTTGTTGAAATAGGTGACCCAGCGTGCATCAAACTCCTCATCTGTCTCCTGTGTCCCGTGGGAATAGCACCTTGAGGCCAAGACACCTGCCAGGGGTCAATGATACAGAATCTCCATTTAATGCACTGTAGGTAACACTGAAGGTCACATTGTCTGCAGTGAATGAAAGACACCCAGTAAGATTGTTATTTTACAGTTTGTCATAAAGAACAAGTCTTATAATAGCTTATCACTCCATGGCGAAGGGTGTCCTGGTCAGAGGGGCAACGCGCCAACAAATTAAACCCACGTTAAAGTTAATCAATAGCCAATGCAACACGATAGCATACGTAAACGTCATAAAACCATTTTTTGATATCCTGGTGGAGGGAAAAGTGACTTTGTTAGCGCAAACTGTTAGCATTAGCAGCACTACCAATAGGCCCCACGCATGACACTATCAACTGGGTCACGGCAAGGACACGCGCCGAACCGAGCTAACCAAAAAGGCCTTAAAAGGCCATGACGCCCAAATGTGAAACGACTGGTAGTAGTTTGAGTTGACTATACTCTTATCACGCAAAATAGTGGTAGGTCTAATTCAGTATTTGTAAGCAATAGTTGGGTGAGCTAACGTTAGCTAGCACAGGAAAAGCGAGGATAGCCTGATGTGTCCGCTATAAGTCACTGCAACTTCCTTAGCTTCTAAGGTAACCGCGTCGAACAAATATTGGTAAGAAATACCTTGGCAGCCCGGTTTTGTACGTGACAAACTCCGAACACCGGAGAAAGACAAGCGGACGGCTGCTCTGAACATGATGCAGGACAGCCAAGCTGCAACCGACCGGTCAATTTTGAATGGCAGCAGAAAGCTCCGTCTTCGCCGCTGACCAGGGCTGTGACGTCACCGCTCTTGTGCGCATGTGCGATTTTTTTAAATTGACCTAGAAAGACTGACTGCAGGACTTACCTGTCTAAGGAGTCTGCTGTAAACAAAAAAGAAGAAAAAAACATTTTTGTCGTTTTTGTAAAACTGTTTATCTGACCTGACTGTTGCACATTAGTAAAATTATCACTGAAAACAAAAACATTTCTTTGGCACCATCTTGTACACCTAGTATGATTTTTTTAAGAAACCACATTGCGCCAGAACAAAACAACCAGACAAATAGAATGACAAATGGGATGTCAATCACAGCATACACTTGCAGGCACATTCACGTGATTTCATCACATATTTTCTTGATTAATTAAACTCCCCTTTAACTGCAAGTAAGCATTTATTTCTACTGTACATACCAAATCTCTTTTAACGTGGCAAAATAAAAACACGATACCCACAGAATGTTCCAGGGCCCTAAATCAATTTATAAACACTGATGAATTAAGTTACTTTTTATTCAAGGCCATTTTTATTGTTAAAGTAAAAACACATTAAAAAAAAAAAAATCTCCACACTTGATTTTAGTGCTCTCGCTCACTCGTGTCTATTGCACTTCTTACTGCTTATGTGTATATGCGAAACAATCTTGCTAAAATCGAGTTATCCCAGTAGAACAGATATAAATGTGGACATACAATATTTCAACAAATTAACCACCAACATGGAAATCTGGCTGAATTCATGGAGCACATTTGCTTCAGTCCTCCGGGCAGAGTTTCTTAGCTGCCACGGAGCATTGCGGCGGCCTGAGCATGGCTGTGTACATCCCTATACCCTCTGAGGGAACGCTGGTTGACTGGGGAGGCTGGTATCCAGGCTCCTGGGAATTGAGAGGGTCTTTGGAGAGCAGGATACAAATGGCCGGGACGGTCCTCTGCACGGTTATCCCCGGTGCTCCTTGTTGCAACGCTTCCCAAACTTCATCCACGGTCTTGTAGTAGAGTTTGGACACCTGGTGGAGCCCTTCCACTTTCCGTTTGAAGATCTCCACACAGGTGATGGTCTTGGTGAGCCCTCTGTCCGAGCCAGTGAAGACCACCTGTCTCGGTGACCGCCCGTGGTTGTCTCGAGCCTCGCCTTGCATGCGAGCTGTTGCGAACCGCAGCAAATTGCGGATTTTGCTTCCTTCTCTTACTCGCATGTGGAGAAAGTCTGTTTTGAGTCCAGGAATGGGATAGGGACCGCTGTCTTCTGTGCGCCTGACTCTCCTGAAGTTCTTCGGACAGAGTGAAGGAGGTAAAGATTGAATGGCTGGGTTGAGTGAAGTACTTGAACGCACCTTCTGATGTATGGCTTCAGTCATCCTTAAAAAACTGTCAAAAATTTGAAGGAATTACGTCTCGGAGCTTACAGCTTCGAATAATGTTTTCCAGAAGAGTTCTTCAGAAGTCCATCCTCCGTCTTCTGCCAATTCAGCATTCCTTTGTTCTGAGATGACCGTGAAGGTGAAGTAAAAAGGATATTCCTTCTTCGAATTCCTCCGACGTGAAGAAAAAGATGCCCTTGCTCGATTCAGCACCGAGGACAGCTGATGCCCACAAACACACACGAGGCTCCGACCGTTGAGTGGCACAAAGAGCTCTTAAAGACACATGCAACATTTTGCCTCATTGAATTCTGCCATTGATGTCATTTATTGAGTTGACCAGCAACTTTTGTGAGAGCCTCAAGCTCCAATGTGGTTGCTTTCATTTAGCAGCGGAATACATATGATTTAATGAGATGCACTCAAATTATTTTAACTCAAATGATTATTTCATTTTTTGCAACATTTTTTTAATTGATCTATTGAACAAAATGTTTTCTAATCTTTCAAATTTCTTGAATTAGTGTGGGTTACATCTTTGTTGACTTTTCATGTCCTTTACTCTATTGACACCGTATGGTATTAAAAAAAAAATGTCTTCCTTTGAGCTACCAGGGATATTTTACCTTCTTTTTAGTCTGTCAAGTCGCCCGCTGGGCTGACCCAGAAAACACCAGACACTTCGGGCCTCTTGTAAATCAATAAGAACATTTAAACCTTGGAGCAGCTACCATTTTGTGGAGGTGTGTAAAAGCAACAAAAACAGGTTTGTCCTCAGGTGCCAACAATGCTGGCGAGGGTACATTGGGGAGGCAGCTGTGGGGCTCATATGGAAGCACAATAGTGTTCTAATTTTGCCTTTCTGCCTCACGGGATAGAACGCATCTCCTGTTATTTGCTGATATGAACAATGAGCACAGGCTTTATGATTTCCTTTGTGTCTTTTGGGCCAATAAAAGAATCTTGAATATTGTCTTATTATGTTGCCTGGTAATTTCTCTTAATACATAAAACAATAAAAACACACGTATGTCATTTTATCAAGAAAATGGGAATTTTAAAGGTCTTCACAGCATATGTGGAACATGTGTATTTTTTCAGCTGGGTTTAGTTGCAATGACTTCTAAAATTTGGTTGTGGATGGCTTCTTCCTGAGTATTGATGTGGACATCCCCCACGCAACCGTTTTCATACCTGAGAGACACAAAGTCATGTGTGTTGTTGAACCAAACAGTCAATCTGGACTCAAGACTCACATCAGGTTGTTCTTACACAAAGAGGAAACGTGTGCACACGTGGTCGGGAGTGGGAGACATCCAGATGTTCCCGTGCTTTTTGAGCTCATTTGACGTTATGACTGAGCCAAAAACAAACGCGTTTTACTGTATGCAAGCATTACAAATGTTTGTTTTTAAATATTGTTTTGCTTATATGTACCTTCACAAAGTGCAACACAGTTTAAGTTGCTGCTTTGAAGAAACCTGCAAGGGAGATCCTATAACAAAGAGAAAATATAACGTGAAATGACAGAGTGGACATCTATGAAGATACACGTAATACTTAAAAAAAAAAAAAAAAAATTACTTGTTGGATTATATTTATGTGGTTATACTTCTTCAGAAGTTCTTCCTTAGTGGGAATCTGGTGTTGTCCCTTGCCCATGTCTGAACATAAAAAAGGCACTTTGCAAAAATCTAAAGGACTTAAATAAAAAAAAAAAAAAAGAAAATATGTAAATTCATACCAGAATATCCAAAAGATATGCTTGAGATGGGGCTTAAATAGATCCCTTTGCCATACGCAGCTCCATGCATCTATCAAAAAGAAACAGGTGTAACTTGTCAGACTTCGAGGTCAACGACATTTGAAATCTGAGAGCTGCTTCTTGATTTCTGAGCAGTCTTGGATACACCCCATTAAAATCACATGTGACTGATTTCTCTTAATACTAATCCTAAATGATTTAACATGACAGGAAACAGATATGCCTATGCAAAACTGATTATGGCTACACCATTCCTAGGAAATCACAATGCCCTAATTTATGGTATTAAAGTAAGTGAGGTCTAAGTTAATGAATTCCAGAATTGTCACCTACCCCTTACCTGTAATTTTGTATTGGAGGCATTCACAAGCCCATTTCTTAAAATAGAATGCCAATTTTCAATGTGAGAACCACTGGGAAATGAAAAAAAAAATCTTATGAGTCAACAATTCAAGATCAGAGTTGCATCGATGTGTACGAACGACAGTCGATTTTTCTCACTGGAAAGCAAAGGTGCTGCCATAGAGTTTGCGTGCAGTTTGAAAGCGAGCTTCTTTGGTCGGAGGGCTGCTGATGAGCAGGAACTGGTGAGGTGTGTGCATAAATGACAGTTGCTATAAAGTGCAGTCAACAAAGAATGACATGCCGGCATGTAAGTACAACACAGTTCAACAATGGCTCCAACATGGTCACTACATTGTCCTACCCTGTTGGCTGGAAGCTTGACAATGTGAGATCTGTTGCTTGATAAAATCCTAATGTCAAACATAAGAACAATCAGATGACATCTTGATTGTTGGTCATGTGTCTGACCGGCCACAAGATTAGGTACACTCACACAACATGATTAGATTCACCAAAGTTCCCTCCGATTAATTTTTTGTTTTTATAACATTCGGTGCAATAATTACAGCACCAATTCCTGCTGAAATGATCTAAAATTTTAGTGAATTGATTTGTTATAATAATTATTATTATTTTATTTCATTATTTTTTTCTGCTTCAAGGTGAGATTTTTCACATATTTAAATTTCAAATGATTATTTTTTTTTTTTTAGGTGAGCATAATAAAATGTTGAATATGCTTTGAATCTTACCATTGCAATAAAGGAATGGCGAGAGGGTCTGTCTTGTCCATCTGCTTTTTTATTTCAGAATATGAACCCTGCGTGACAATAATAACCAAGTCAAGGTAATCCCAAAAAATTATTGACAGGTGTCATTTACCTGTGCCATGCTCCGAATTAGCAGGACACTGTCCAGGGCTTTTTCCAGCCTTTCGTAACTCTTTCTCTGTGGAGAGACAAAAAGAAACTTCATTGAATCTTCAAAGCGTAAGTCGTCAATAATATGAGCTGAGTTCTGATAATACCTTAGGACTAAAGGCCAACATTTTGGGGTTCTTTGGATCAACCACAGATGGGTACGGTTCAAATATGATGCTTTTGCGAGACGACTGCAGAGCTGATCTGCACATCGCCACCAGCAAGTCGATCACCTGTTGGATGAAGATTTTACAAATGGTATTGACGCAACTTTATGCAACATAATAATTCGGTGGTGCGTCATTGACCTCAGCACCGGTGGCCGTCTCCTCTGTGGCTCCTGACATGGCCCCCATAGCGTGAAAGGAAAAGACACACAGTTCCCTGGTGCAAACGGCGGGCTAGCGAGTCACAAGATCGATTTTTCTCTTAGTATTTTGTTTCAGTGCAGTTTTATAAATTTGCAAATTTTTGACCTTCAACAGGGGGCCATTCTGAAAAACGTGTCGCTCGTCACAAAACACGCAGTATTCATTCAACGTGGGGATTCTCTGCTCTGCGTACCTCATAACCTGTGAGCACAGCAAAGCAGAATCTGATTTCATTTATTTGCATAAGCCTTTGAATCGAATTTCCTTCAGAATAATTCTTGCCAGTTGTAACTTGGAAATCGCCATTACCTTTCGTTCATGTTTTGATTTGCTTACCTGCACCAAGAAGCCATGTTGTAGAGTCGGGCTGGTCTTGCAGTGCCCTATGGCCTGAGAGAAGAACAGCAGCTCTATCAGCTGCTTAGTGCTGAGCTGAGCTGATGACTTCACTCCTGACACGGCAACCCTCTGTGGAAGAAGTCCAGGAAAAGGCCAGGCATAAAACATCAGCTTTGAATACTTTGCTAAAACATTCCGAATTTTTTCCTCATCTTTTTTTGTGCACCTGCCATTACATTCACACCTGCCCATTGGCGGAGCTAGAGGGGGTTCCACGGGGCTTTGCCTCCCTTCCGAGGTGCCATGTCAGATATTGTCTTTTGGTTATTTTCATATCTTTCTTATTTTAACACATTTCCACCCATCCCCAAGAGGAACATACATACAATACATCTTTATCAGCGTTTATTGAAGAATTTGAGAATTTTAACTCTGCCAATGCCCCTTGCTTATTAGTCTGTCTGTATTATTATTATTTTTTTAATTTCTGGTGTATAAAGGCAAACGCAAATGATGTCATTGACAATCGGCTTAATTCAATATGCAGTATACATATACTTTGTATATATTTCTAGCCTTGAGCTGACCTTGCTTGAAAATCTCAAGTGGCATAGCTGACCTTTCCACTGGGTGTGTAAGTGAAGAGTTCTCCCGGTGGATTCTTGATGTTGTACGACGTTGTGTGATTGGCAAAATGATTCCGTCTCATGGCGGGCAAAAAAATTCTTCCCCTCAGGCTGCGGTCTTGCAGCGTGTTTGATCTAAAAGGGAGAGTTGATCAGGAAAGTCTGTCACAGCGACATCAGATACTTTGCATACTTGGACAATGGCAGCCAAATGCTGAGTCTTGCACGGAATTTCTTCATGGTTCCACCAGGTCTGAACCAGCTGTGCCTTTTCTTCTGTCTCACTGTAATGTTCTCATTGGTCAGATGGTTCCACTCGCGGGAGATGAAAACTGCTAAAACACTGTGGAACAATCTTAAAAGATTAATCTTTCAGACAAAATATGAACATTGACCAATGGTGCTACCTTTGCAGTTGTTTTCCAAGATTAAAATGATGTCTATTAGATGGCTGAAAGACTTCAACGGATGGTTCTAAAGTGAGGAGTCACAAATTATCATCATGGAGAATGCTGATGTCATATAGTTTGCAGGATAGAATCTCACCTGGTCCATCAAGATACTGAGATAGAGACAAGTGCAGGCGAACAATGATTGGCTCGGATGTATGAACTCTCCAGGCCTTAGCCACGTCCTCCTGCGTACACCAAGAGCAAACAATATATGTGGCTCACAGCACAGGTGGATGAAATCTTTATATATTTTATTTTATTTATATATTATTTTTATCTGTTTTTTTTAAATCATTTTCTTTCTTTAACTTCATATAATAAATATATCCTGACTGTCTCACTGACCAAAACCCTATAACCTATGGATACAAAATGTCATCAGACGGATTGAATTAAACTGGCACTAAGAATGCATTTCCCAAATATATGTACAGTACATTAGACATATTATGTTGCGACATAATACCGTAATGTTCACCACATGGGAGTGATTGAGTGAGCATGTTATGATTGTCATGGGATCTTGTTACTTGTACTCCATCTGAGTGGCAGTGATTTGGCATGTATGTTGCAAAGACATATATCTATATCTTTATATATATAATATATATATTTTTTTTAATTGGTCTTTTTTTTAACTTACATTCAAAACGTTGGCGTTAATGTTCAGATCAACATCCACTTCATCGATTGATTGATATTCCCTGAAATGTGCAGAATGTAGGCGAGATTTAAAAACACACAGGAAAGATGAATGCTCTTTCCACGTGACTGATGGTTTCGGTGTTTACCCGATAGTGACGGAATTATAAGAATACAGACTCCTGACTGTCTCGATGTCTCCATCCAGTCGGGGATGGCAGATGGGTTCAATGATACAGCTCCCCTGATGGGACAAGTACAAGTGTCCCCTTTATTTCAATCTATGAGACAGCCGCTACCAACAAATTGCTTCATAAATGTTTACATATGCTGTCTCTTCTTCCTCTGAGGCAAAATCTTCCTCACTTTCACTCCACTGCTGCCACTCAGCTTCCTGAACAGGAAAACAATTGATCCATTCATTCATTCATTTTCTATATTGATTATGCTTACTCGGCGAGGCACATTTCAACATTTAGAGCGAGAGAAACAGAAAGACAGAGCGAGTGAGAAAGAAAAAAGCCAGTGGTAGTCGGGAAGTATATCGTACACTATTTTGATTGATTTAGGGCTATACAAATAAACTTGACTTGACTATTTTAACACCAACAATAGTAATTACTGCAACAGCAACTTGAATCAATACCTCAATCAATAAGCATCATTATTTTCGCATCGGAAAGTCAGATTCTTGGGCCGAGCTCTTAAATCGATGTAGTGTAGCGTGGTGGTAGTTAAATGTGTTCATTACACTTTTTTTTAATGAAAGAGTATAAATAAGTCATCTGGACTCACCATGTGCAGCAATATTGCACTTCATCAACAAAAGCGGATAATCTATACTGGTCTGTGGCTAAGGAAAGGAAAGGAAAGAAAGACTGAGATTGAGATTTTACACACGGTTCTCGATATGTAATTTGATATTCATGATGTCACTACTTACCTCCTTTCACAGAGACATGGGGAGCATACACATTTGTGACTTGATGAAAAAGATTATATCCAGAGATCTACTAGTAAATATAAAGAAACAAAACAAAAACATGCTCCCAGTTTGATGGCTCGCTCGGTAATGCGACTTTAGCTGTCCTCCTAGCGATCCGAACAGCAGGATGTCACACATATTGCGTCGTGGACTCAATTAGCTGCCGCCATTCATTGACCTGGTGATCTCCATAATCTGAAACCGGCAATGTTTTCTCTCCTGTCAAACATGACAACACTAATCACATTTTCTCCATTAAAAGTTGAGTGCCATGATGGGCTTTAGGACAAATTGGCAGATTTAAAAAAAAAAATTCTTCCCTGGCCTGAGTGTGTCCATCTCCAGACTGACCTTAATCAGCAGTTAACCCCTGTGAGTAGACGCCTGCTGCTCCACAGTCTGGTCAGATTACACACTTTAAGGCCTTCATACATATGTGCACTCTCATTAAGTGCTTTTCTCAGCATACTGTAATCCACTTAAGAGAGTGTTTGGTAGTGGTGTGCTTTTTTTTTTCCATGCTCATTAATCCCTCTGAATTGTTTATTGGCGTAATTGAAATAGGTGTAAAATAATGTTATGAAATAAAGTGGGAAGTGAGATACAGTTTGGACAGACTGTGGTGACAGAAATGTTCTTAAAAAAAAATGAAGGCCCATTTCCAGTAACCGTTAGGTCAAATTCTTAAATCAAAATCAAAGTCTAATAATTGATTTTTAAAAAAAACGTTGCAATTACAGGATGTTTGCGTAAGAATTGAAACGCATATTGAGGATTCCAAATGTTCCTGAATTGTAACATATTGATGTACACAACTTTTTTTAGCTTCTCTATGGGTTAATGCTGGGAGAAAATGTGTCCACTTCCACTGATCATCCACAAGAGGACACTGTTGTTGCGAGAAATAATTTGATGTAGATTCAGTTGGTATTTTGGACAGAAAATGGATTTTTCCATGCCGATTACATACAGTATAAATGAATCAGAATAATAATTTCGCCAACAATAAAATAATAGCTTGTTGAGGAATGGTTTACAAAATATACAATAAACATACATGTGTCCAAAAAAATCAATGACATTTAAAATGTTACCATTTGGGACATGGTAAATTGAATTTAATGAAAATGCTCCTGTGTGATTTTAGTGGGTAGAAAATTATTGCATCAAACTTGTCAATCGTCACCGCGCCTCCCGCAATGTAGTAATTTAAGCCAACTACTATATTTTGATGCAATTGACTCGCCAGCGTCAAGTGACAACAACTTTTGCCCTTTGAAAGGTGTCTACCAGTAGTGGCGGAGTGATTTCTTACCAACTAGACGACCACCGCCTCTGTAGCGCACTACATTCTTTTAGTCACAGCAAAGTAGTTCCGGTCAACCAAGGAGCATAAAAAGCAGCCGCTGCAGGGAACCCAACGGCGCTTTGGTTCCCTGCAAAGTTCATCCCAAAGGTGAGTGCACATACAAATTGTGTGTGTGTTATGAGAAACAGTTGATTTTTTTTGTAATAGTCTACAAAAAACAAATCCCCTTATTATAATTTAGCTACACAGTAGACAATATTTTTCTCCTTCAGTCTACCTTTCAGTACTTATATAGTACTCAATACTTTAGAATTAGTTGATAAGTTAAATTCAGTCATTTGTTCATTGTAACTATGTAAAAAATCTTACCAAGTATTAATTAGCACCTTTAAATTTAACACATAAAACACCTTGAATTAAAAATGATTGCAATTATTTCTATAATCATTTTCACTAGATGATGAATTAATTGGTTAGCTGTAAATGCAAATAATTTTTATAATTAAACCGTATATTGAATCAGTATAATTTGAAATTTACCCCAGAAATAAATGAAGTTTTTCAACACTCCTTCAGCCTTTAATATTTTCTTCCAATTTGATGATATATGAACAACAAATCTAATTTTAGCATAAGACTTTTGCGCAGTGACTTTTCTGTGATTACATAATTTCAAATGTGTGCTATGAAAAGGAAAACACAGTCATAGCATGCATCCACTGTCCAGAAATATTCCCAGGTGGTTATTTTCGGTCAGTGCTGGTGAGATCGGTGTCCCAGCACGCTCGGTGTTTCCAAACACTGACTCACCGACACTTGGTCGTCAAGCGTACAGCACCAGTCGTGAAGTCTCGCTTCACAGCAGGCGCAGTCCTGTTTGTGAGTGTGATTCAACCTTGTGTCAAAAAGTGACCTGCTTGTCTTCTCCACATGAACTCCCAATGGAATGTGTAGAGTGGAGCCAGCCGGGCACTTTGCTATCCTTGTTGCTTTATGCACATGGGCTGTTTGATCAGCTCGCACGAAAACCTCGCTGGGCATCGGTCCACCTCTGCCATCCATGTCCTTTTTTTAATTTTTTTTTTTTAAACTATTTTTTAACTATTACTATACTTTTACGTATACTATTAGTAAGTACTTACTATTTTGACAATATTAATCATGTACATTTCCTTGCACATTATTGGCTAGCATTATTTTGTCCTATATTTAATAACTCAAATTTAATCTTACATCACAGTAAAGCAACAGAGGGTATTCATCTCTACCAATCAGAATAAAATGTAAAATCCTAAAAATATGACGCAAAAAATGCATATTTAATATGCAAATAAAATATTAATCATGTACATTTCCTTGCACATTATTGGCTATCATCATTTTGTCATATATTTAATAACTAAAATTTAAACTTACGTCACAGTAAAGCAACAGAGGGTATTCATCTCTACCAATCAGAAAAAAAAGTAAAATCCTAAAAATATGACGCAAAAAAAATGCATATTTAACATGCATATTTAACACTGTCCAAAACTATTGCTTTTTATCAAATCTCCAATTGAACTCGGATGAATGAATGAATGAATGAATGAATGAACGAATGATTGAATGAATCCACATTGCCGTTATCGAAGGTAAATCAATCACGTCTTCTTACCTCTTTCCGCAGGCATAATCCCGAAGGCACGTGTCCAATCATGTTGAAGTCTAAGGAATCCTCCATCATGCACAGCCAGCAGCTGCACGCCGCTACGGCCGACACGTTCATCGAGCACATGTGCCTGCTGGACATCGACTCGGAGCCTGCCGTGTCTCGGAACACCGGCATCATCTGCACAATCGGTCAGAAATACACACACATAGGATGTCAATGAAAGTCTGTTTGACTGACCATATTTGTATTTTTCGTCAAATGTTCTCATGCAGGGCCTGCCTCTCGGTCTGTGGCCATGGCCAAGGAGATGATCAAGGCCGGGATGAACATTGCAAGAATGAACTTCTCGCATGGCACACATGAAGTGAGTGCACTGGGTGACCTCGGTGACGGTGACGTCGGAATTTGTACGATAAGTCTTATCACTCATGGTAAAAGCATTGACGAGTAACTTGGTAACAACATAGAAACATGAGAATTTTGTTGAAATAGTTAAAGAAAAAAAATCCTATTTATACTAGCGTGGTGGACGACAACTTGGCATCGCCACTTGTTGCTAGGCTGAATTTGTGGCCTATGACCTATGGAAACAAAATGTCAGCTTCACATACTAGACGGATAAATTTTATCTGGCATTAAGAATGTATTCCATAAATGTATGTATAGTACATGAGACATATTATGTTGTGCCAGAATGTTCACCATATGGGAGTGATTGAGTGAGCGTGTCATGATTGTCATGGGATCTTGTTACTTATGCTCCATCTGAGTGGCAGGGATTTGGCATGTATGTTGCAAAGAGGGTTGAGGGTTGGCAAAAAAAAAAAAATATCCCCGTTGACCTGTCACCTTTTATAAAGGTCATACACTCGCTTGCCTTCACTGTCACCTGAGTGGACCGGCGCAGTAAGAACTTTCACATGGTACTCAGTAAAGGTTAAAGGAAAGGTGACTTTCGGTGATTGACTGCCGATGTAGGAGTGTAATGTGGAAGAAAAATAGTTTGTGCAGGTTGTCAAGGGTTGTTAACCCTTACTAGATGAGAGCTAGAACAAGAACTTTTGAAATTGAGTGACACAAATTAATAACACAATATCAGAGCGAGAGAGAGGAACAAGGTCGCACTAAAATGGAAAATTACAGATTTTACAATTGACAACAAAAATATTCAATGAGTGTAAAAGCATTGGTTTATCTTCACAGGTGTTCCTAATCTTATGGCTTGTCAGTGTACAATATGTGTTTTTATTTGCAGAATCATGAAAGTAAACTAGATGCACAAATTGTTTTGGGAAGGACAAAATGAAATTGACCTCTGCGTGGTCACTTGCCAGTGCGACTATAAATAGTTTGAGACGCAGAGAGTTTACATGGAGGCATGTGTGGACTCGTTGCTCCTCTTTCAACATACATTGAGAACATCTTGTCCAAGTATACTTCCTCATATGGTAAATCATTTAAAACAAGAGAATAGGTTCTTCAGAAAACAATTTTGAAATATGTTGATGCCTCCAAGTGTACACAAACAGCCCATGTATACACAAAGCATTGAGGAAATATTCTGCTAACACCTCAAGCAGCTGTTTTGGGACAGTGAACTGCGTCACAAGCTAAAATTGGTGTTGCAGTTGTCGTTCAGGATTTACACCTCTTTGCAGCTCGGAATAAGAAAGCAACACACTGCCCATACCTATTGAGACTCTGTTTGTTCACATACAATATTAGACACAAATGTATTGCTATATTAGTGTAAATACAACTTACCCACTGGTTGACAATTTAATTGGGCTTTGGGCTCAAAGTTAGCCTTGAATGTATGTAGCTAGCTTGAACCGTATTGTAGCAAAAATGCTCAAAGTTAGCCTTGTATGTGTGGAGCTAGCTTGAACCGTATTGTACCAAAAATGCTCAAAGTTAGCCTGGTATATGTGTGGAACTAACTTGAACCGTATTGTACAGAAAATGCTCAAAGTTAGTATGCGTGTGGCTAGCTTGAACCGTATTGTACCGAGCAGCCATGACGTAGATACAAGGACCATTTTCCTACACTGCAATAACTTCCATTTACATCATCATATTCTATTTCCCACCACATCAAGTTCTACTACACCTGACCTAAGGTCAGATCTCATTTTGTTTTTCCTTGTTTTTAAACTTGCGCAACAGTACCATGCTGAGACGATCAAGAATGTCCGTGAAGCAACTGAGAGCTTTGGAGTAGGCTCGCTCAGCTACAGGCCAGTGGCCATCGCTTTGGACACCAAGGGACCAGAAATCAGGACAGGGCTCATCAAGGGTGTAAGTTCTTCTTGCTAAGTATTCATCACAACCTTAGAAGAGAATGAAGGTTATCAACATGCTTTTGTTCTTGTTGCTCAGAGTGGCACCGCTGAGGTTGAGCTGAGGAAAGGTGACACCATCAAGCTGACTCTTGATGACAGTTACAAGGAGAGATGTGATGAGAAGACACTGTGGCTCGACTACAAAAACATTACCAAGGTCGTCCAGAGCGGAAGCCACATCTACGTCGATGACGGGCTGATTTCCCTCAAGGTCAAAGACATCGGTAAGAGCTAGGGTTCCAACTGCTGGCTTTTATTTCGTTTTGAGTTCTGTCTTTTAAAAATTAATTAGGTTTTAAGCATGGTTTGTTTTTATTTTTATTTTTCAAAAAGCTTCATCTCAGTTCTCTGTTGATTAGTTTTAATATTAGTTTTTTTATTCATTTAAAATAATTGAAGGAATTAATTGACAAAGACAAAAACAAAAGACATTCTCATTAGAATCATTGTTTTGTTAGTTATGACTATAACATTTTCAGTTTCAGTAAATATTAACACTTAGTTACTGTAGTCGAGTAGATTTTTCATGTATTTGTGCTTGAGTAAAGACTTTTACTCCCCACTATTTCAAAAAGTGTTTTGAGCATTCATAGATAACACACCATGACAAAAGATGCAAATAGTGCTAAGTGAATTTTTTCGCCTCGAAGGTCACGACTACCTGATGTGCGAGATCGAAAACGGCGGCATGTTGGGCAGCAAGAAAGGCGTCAACCTGCCCGGCGCTGCCGTCGATCTCCCTGCTCTGTCCGAGAAAGACCTCGATGACCTGAAGTTTGGCGTGGAGCAGGGCGTCGACATGGTGTTCGCTTCCTTCATCCGCAAGGCTGACGACGTTCACGCTGTGAGAAAAGCTCTGGGTGAGAAGGGCAAGGACATCAAGATCATCAGCAAGCTGGAGAACCACGAGGGAGTACGCAGGTAACTTGATATTTACCTTTTAGTGATGAAAGATGGAGCCGCTGCTAGTTGTCACAATTGCCCTTAATAATTTCAATTCCCTTCGTCGCAGATTTGATGAGATCCTGGAGGCTAGCGACGGCATCATGGTAGCCCGCGGAGATCTGGGTATTGAAATCCCAACGGAGAAGGTGTTCATCGCTCAGAAGATGATGACCGGCAGGTGCAACAGGCTGGGCAAGCCCATCGTCTGCGCCACGCAGGTATGCCACATCCTTGCAGTGACGTTGAGCTTGCGACGTCATCATTTTGTGGTTGCCACATTCAGATGCTGGAGAGCATGACCAAGAAGCCTCGTCCCACCCGCGCCGAGGCCAGCGACGTCGCCAACGCCGTGCTGGATGGCAACGACTGCATCATGCTTAGCGGGGAGACGGCTAAGGGAGACTACCCTCTGGAGGCGGTGCGCACACAACATATGGTGAGTGGACGTCTCAGGGGATGGACCAAAAAAGTGCCTCCTTTCAATATTTAGTCGAAGGATTTGAAATTTCATGGAGATGACCTAAGGGAACGCAACCAGGTTTTTATTATGTTCAGATCGCCCGTGAAGCCGAAGCCGCCATGTTCCACAGGCAGATGTTTGAGGAGCTGCGTCGCACCTCCCACCTGACCCGCGACCCCACGGAAACCATCGCCATCGGCACAGTGGAGGCGTCCTTCAAGTGCTGCGCCAGCGCCATCATCGTGCTCACCAAAACCGGCAGGTCAGAATCCCGCCACCACAGTAAATCCCCCCCTGGCTTGAGTGAAGTGAGCCACTTCTGACCTTTTGGAAGCTGAACCCTGACATTTTACATGATAATTTTAACTCCCTGTTCGTTCCTCTCATGAAGGGAGTTCAACCTCCAAAAAGCATGTGATACAGGCAGCTGTAGGAAAGCGCTTAGGATTGATAGAACATCACAGATCAGCATTTTTTACTGCAGTTGGAGATTTCCTGTAGGTTCTGATTCATGGTGTTGTGATCTCGGCAGAGCTTTATTGCATTTTCTACTTCATTGTTTCGTCTTGCAACTTTTCAATTGGATTCAGCCTCACCGATGTCAGCAAGTTGTTCCCAGATGTCAGCGTGCCTCGAAAAGCCCCAAATGCCTCCCGACTGTCCACTTCCTGGCCAGTGATGAAATGCTGACCGACAGATAGCATCTCACTTTTAGGAGAGCGACAGAGAAAATACGTACTTTGATTACTCGTCAACTTGGAAATACAATCAAACCGAATGAGGGATGTTGAATTTCCCTTAGCTACTGTACATTCAGTATTTGCAAACAACAAATATTGTCAGTCAAAAGAAAATAAATTCGTCTCTCGTCGCTCCAACTACCACCATATAACCGACTTTAAAATATATTAGCAGAGTAAGCCAAAGTGTCCATCAAAAACAACTTGAAGGTTTCATTCCTAAAAAATATATTTAAAATGAAATGATAATTAATAATTTTTAAAAAAGAGTTAAAGGTGCTGGAATGCAGCATTTAATTGTCTTTTACAAATTTAAATATTTACAACTATGAACAAATACGATGAATACTGTTCAAAGACATATTACTGTTCTTGGTAATGGCAATGTGATGTAATAATGCAACTAAGGTTGAATTGACTTGAAGGTAAATCTATTCTTGATGCATTCATCTTTTGTAATGAATGAAATAAAAGAACTTTTACTTCTGACAGCAACAATATTTTCTAACTACATTTCTGTCCAATGTTATGGAAAACTTACTTGGTTTGTGCTCCTGCAGGTCTGCTCACATGCTGTCCAGGTACAGGCCCCGTGCTCCCATCATCGCCGTGACCCGCTGCCGTCAGGCTGCCCACCAGGCTCACCTCTACCGCGGTATCTACCCCGTGCTCTACACCAAACCCGCCAACGACGTCTGGGCCGAGGACGTCGACCAGCGTGTCAACTACGCCCTGGAAGTTGGTGAGTGAGAAACAAGGAGAAGCTGCAGTGAACTGTTCAAAGAAAAGCTCCGTAAATGTTTTTGCTCATAAAATCTCTTATGTTGTTACCTGTGTAGGCAAACACCAAAATTTCTTCAAGAGCGGCGACGTGGCCCTTGTCGTGACCGGCTGGCGTCCAGGTTCCGGTTACACCAACACCATGAGGGTGGTCCTCGTGCCTTGAGCTCCACTTAAGAACGATATTTACCCGCCCCTTCGTGCTCCTCACATGTAACCTTCCTGAAGACCACTCATTCAAAAAGTTCACATACTAACTCAAGTATCTAAATTGTGCTGATGATGTGATTTTATAACTTGATCGCCCTAACAGCTAATAGTGACTTCATTTACCATTGTCCTATTAATGTCCAACTTGCACTAAAACTCAGAGGAGTTCGGTAATTGTTTTTGGGAAAGAAAAAAAAAATACAGTGTAGTGACCAAGTGTTATCATGACATCCAATAAAAAGAAATCTTAATTTTTGTTTCTCCTTTTATATGACGTCTGCTATTGTATTTAAAAAAAAAAAAAAAAGCTTCTGGAATTAAGCTAACAAGCATCATTGAGCAGATAATCATTTATTGCATTGAATCCCATAACCTAAAATAATAAAATAGAGCTAACATACAGTATGTTAGCGGTACATGCAGGTAGGAGATAGAATCCTCAAATCGCAAAGGCAACAAAAATAACAATGACTACGTATATAGAAATAGATGCGCGTCCTTCCTATGAAAATGCACACCTTGCAACCCCTCGGCGACCTTCTAGTCAAGCCGCCTCTGGTGTTGTGGGCTCGGAGGAGAATAGTAATGAGGAATCGATCGAGCCCACCGGCAGAGGCTGCTTGACCCAGTCGCAGCGGAACTCATCGTCGAGATCCACAAAGCGACGACTAAACAACTCCGAGGATGCCGAGACTTGACTTGTCCTTAACGGCGAGGTGCGACTAAGAAACATGTACCGATTAACACAACAGGATTGAGGATTCGCTCGGTGTTTTTTTGGGGGGGATTTGATGAGACACGATGAAAAGAGGTAAATGCGTCGCATCGGCGTTTCTTGTTTATCACATGTACAAGTAATTGCTTTTAGCCCTTTGATTGGTGCAAGAAACATTCGCGTGTGCCGTGTCGCTCTGCTTACTGCATCCGAACAATGAACACGATCCGACTGAAGTGCTTTGATTCACAGTACTCGCTCATGGCCTTAAAAGACAAGAGTTGGATATACCAAAAAAAAAAAGAATGGCTTTGGTATCACAACTGTCCTCAGAAAAAGATTGCAATAGGACAGAGAAGTGAGAGCCATAATTCCGAGATCACTCGGGATAAGCTTCTTGTTCACTTAACGTGATCCATCCGGGAAGACAAACATTACATTCACTAGTTTTACAATTATGATCCGATTTGGGTGTCCCGTTCGGCTGTGCAATATTGCTGAAACATCTTTTCGAACCATGACCTCCATATTAGAGGTACTTTTTCTTCATCCTGGTTGCAAATGTCCTCATGAAACCCTGAAAAGTCACCCACAAATGAATTCCTCTGATCACCAACCTAAAAACTTCATTTGTGAATTTGATAAATCCTTGGAGAAGTCCAACATCCAGCGTGAACAACTTGAACACAATGCCTGAAAACCACCAAAAAGAGCACAGGCGCCTCTCAAGTTCTCTTGAGTGTAACTTCATAGCTGAGAAGATGGGGGAACTTTTTTTTTTTTTTAAAAGACAATATTTTCAGATTTCATGAAACTTGAGAATGCTGTAAATAAGTGACGACAAAAGGTAAAGAGGGGAAACTGGATGAAACAGCTGAAATCATCACATTTTGTGTATATAGTAACTTAGTAGTACATACAATAGTACATAACTTGATAAATTCCTATTTTCATGAGGTGCTATATGCCCATCAAATGAGCTTTTATGACTATTTGAAAGAAAAAAAAATCCTCGAGAAATAATCCGTCATTACCAGTCATCCAAACATTCTGTGGTGGAAATCTGCAATCAGATGTGAATCCCAACTTCAAGGAGCAACGTGGCGCAAAAAGGGATGCAGAGGTGGAAAGTATTCAGCCTCACAAACTTGAGGGAAGTTTGTTTTGGCTCTCTAACAGATTTGAATTTACAGCTAGAAACTGGTTCTGAGGTTCGAGTCCTGCATACGTCCAGGTGACAGTAGTGGCGTGACCTGGAATTGTGACCTGGGGTTTACTGGCGGCGACAGGGGAGGGGGAGGAGCTCGTAGCATCCTCGGAGGCGATAGCTTGAAATCGGTCTTGTGTGCGGTGTAAAGAGCCGTAAGAGCCTGAGATGGTCTTTATTTCCTGTGTAAAGAGCTCGGCTGGTGAGTCATTCCTCTCCCTGATGGCGCACGAGGTCTGAACGGTAAGGGGGCTGTGAGAGTTCTTAGACTTGGGGGGCTCGCTTTGGTAAAATGTCCTTCCCTTCACAGGGCTCTGTAAACTGGGACTGTGGAGGGGAGGAGTGTAGCAAGGCGATGCTTCCGCCGAGCCGTACTGGGTCAGGGAAGCCAGGGCGGATTGCTCGGGAAGAACCTGCGGCAGGAAAACCGAATGGAGGCCAGCCAGGCTGTGCTGCGCCAAAGACGATGCGGCCCCGCCCCCGGATGTTCTACCGGAGGACTGTGTGCTGGTGATGATGGGGAAATGGGGCAAGTTCAGAGCACCGGTGATTCTGCCTGTGCTGCCATGACATGACCCCATCTGCTGCGTGATGGCGTGAGAGCTCTGCTGGAGCTGGCTTAGAATCGGGCTGACAGAACTGGAGATCAGAGGACTTATAGCGCAAGAGGAGGGGGCCGGGAACCTCCCGGCGAGTCTCGCCGTGTCTCCCTGCTGGAGCAAAGCGAACGAGTGAGGCGGGGTGGTCATGGCTCCGTGGAAAGGTTGCGGATGGAGCTGAGCGGCGCAAGTGTAGGAGACGGCGGCCTGGTTGATGCGGAATACCGAGGCCAAGTCCGAGTGGGGGTGATGGCGGGCGGTCAGAGTGGGAGGGGCCAGGGGCTGCAGACTGCTGGTGAAGACGGGCTGGGACGTCACAGTGGGCGAGGGCCCCGTGGAGAGATGTGATGCTCTGACAGAGGCCAGAATGGGAGTTTCAACCTCTGAGCGGAATTTAGTGGAAGTCACGGGAGAAGTGGGCACTGACCCGCAGACGCTAGATGACAGCACTCCAGGATGGGTTCTTTTTGGCTGGCTGATGGGGTCCTTTAGGGAGCCAGGGATGAGAGGATGATGAAAGAGGATGGGGGGCAGTTGAGCGTGGTGAGCCAATGCCAGAGCCAATGGCGTCGTGGCGGCAGCGGCTTGGAGCGGAGCCTGAATAAGAGGGGCCCAGATGACTGGGGTGGGTGATGAGGGCGAAGGGGGAATGTTCAAGAGCTGCGCGTTGCTGCTCTGGATCAGCCGCGTGCACTGCGCCATATCGCGGTCATGCTGCACTATCCTTTGGATAATCTCGTTCTCTTGGAGATTTAACGTGCCGGAACTTTGGTGATGTTGGACTTTATGCTGAAGAACGGAGTTCCTCTTCCCTGTAGTCAAGAAGAGGTGGAAAATTGTGTTCAAATTTGTTCATCAATGTAGATGCTAATGACAGTAGCCTCCAAATTAGCCACAAGATATAAATGAGCTGGAAAGGTCTTACCAATACGGTCAAGCCGGTCGAGGGCCACTGTCTCAAATGCTCTCCTCATCATGGGATACTCCTCCAGGACCTCGTTGAAGTTGTCCACCGAAAGAGAATAGAGGCGGCAGTAATTTTCTGCTCGCACACTAGCGGTCCTTCTGCCTCGGGTTAAGAGGCAGATCTCTGCAGGAAGGGCGGGAAGAATTATTTATGATTCATTATTTACAGAGGTCAAAATGCAAAGCATGTATCATATTTTTCAGACTATAAATAAAAGTTGGCTTGGTCTGACAACTGATACTCAGACATCTAAATTCTTCATCCCCTAATCGTGTTGACTTTCTTTTGGCTAATACTTTGGTGCATTGATTATTTCCACTCGAGTCCTTAACATAAAACATAAATGTAAAATGACATACTCATAAATCATTCCTCCTTGTAGTCTTGGATTTTGGCCAAGAGCAATTGGCTTAATTTCAAATTGAAACCGGGTCGTCTGCATGCAAAACGTATTTGCCAACACAAGTTGAGAGTGTGTGGGTTGGAGCCATCGAGTGCACTCCCTTGCCATTCAATTCCAAACGCAGCCTACACACTAAAGTCTAAACCAATAAGCAGCTTGCGCTTAAACCACTTTCTTTCCTTGTATTGCCTGATTTCGAGTGGGAGTCAACGCTTCTCTTTTTGGTCTCTATTTGTGTAAAAAAGAAAAAGAAAAATCCCCCCAAAATAGGACTGTACATAAATACACTCTACGGATATATCGTTTTTTTTTCTACATTGGTTGACTGGTGTGACATAGCGCTGAAAATATGAAATGTGAATATATTTAAATTATGGGGAATTCTTTTTCAAAATGTAAATACAATTTTAGGAATAATTATTCTAAAAGGATGGATGAATAAATAAATAAATAAATAAATAAATAAATAAATACATTTAAAAAAATATATAAATATTAAACTTTTTTTTTCCTCATTCCTGAAACTGAGTGGTTTCAGTCAGGGTTAGCTGATGAAACATGAAGAGCGTTGTATGAACTCCACAGATGGAGCACTTAATGCAATTTCTGCAGCTTACAGTTTGTCCTGACCTAATCTGTCGTGCCAGATCAGAAAAAAAATAAATTAAGCGCCATTTGGAGAAAAAAAAAAAAAAAAAAAAAAAAAAAGAGACATTTTTGAGGGCAGACATATTGAGGATATTGTGGATACACAATCACACAGGGTCTTTCACGCTTTCACTTTGGTGCCCTGTTTATTGATTGAATTCTATTTTAGTCATGTGAACACATGGGACTGCTGACAAATTCATCATCTATGTGTTTGTCCTAACACATTTTCCCTTCACTTTGCAATTTCATCTCCGGCGACATGTACTCACCCCATAAAAGCTAAGCACGGACTTACTCGGTTTGTCAAATGTCAAATAGGCTTCAGGAAAAAAAAAAAAAAAATTCGAATAAAATAGCCTAAATTTTCATTGATAAAACACAATTCAGTGTGTTAAAAATGGGGAAACCCCACGGATGGACGGAAGCAAACAAACAATCTCCGCCGCTCTTAGTCCCGAGCCCCTTTTAAGGAGATGATGTGGACAATTTTTCCGAGCCGCAATAGCGTGGAAGTTAATCTGCTGAGTGCCTGAGCAAAATAAATCAAAACAAGGCAGACTATTACCACTTCTTCACATCAGTGAACCGCCGCCAGCCACGGCTTATATTAGTATGCATTAAACGGGCCATTGTGTTACCTCCGAAATAAGAGCCGTCCGATAACTTGGTGTCTTGGCTGTTTTTGGTCAATACGCTGACGACCCCGTGTTGAATGAAGTACATTTTCTTGCCGATGGTTCCCTCTCTGATGATGTAGTCGCCCGGCTGGAAGACCTCGAAACGTAGTTTGGTCAACATGGAGGTGACGAAGTTGGGATCGGCGTTGGCAAACAGTGGCATGGAGGCTACCAGTTTACGACAGTTGAAGTTGATGATCTCCTGCGAGGGTGGTGACGAGCGAGACAAATGATTTGCTGTTACTTAAGAATTACGGAATGGCACACTTTGTAACATCTGTGAGACATTTGCACAGTTGATGAGTTGCAATGATTAGGAATCAGAATCGCTCAATTAACGAGTCTCCGGCATTTACTAATCAGATTACGTGACTATAAACATTATGTTGAAAAGATAGAGCTTGATTACGCGTAGGCCATTTCGACCTATTCCGGGGCCACAAAGAAAAATAATTCAATCATATATATATTTTTTTGTACATTTTCACAAAAATTAAATGACGTTTAAAAGATCAAGCGAGTCAATGGCGCTTAAAGTGAATGTCGAATGTAAAGCCGAGGCTTTACATTTGATTTGATTACATTTCCAACGTAATCAACATATTTATGACCCAATAGCATTTATACCGGAGGTAAAAATCCCCAAAGCAGATTACTTCTGACCTCTCTCAGTGGTTCATTCAGCTCCTCCAAAATGCTCTCCTCGTCAAACATCTTCCCTTGGTAGCGGTGCTCGTAATAATCGTGGATTCTCTGCCGCATATCTGCGGGAAGCTTGTGGAAGGACATGTACTGCTCCACCTGTTTGTACTGCGAATACGATCCAAAGACGATGAAACAAAAGTTAGCAATTTCTTCACAAGGCAAAGTATTTCATCATGAAGGCAAAAATCCAATGTCATGTCAAATGTAATAGATGAATTAATCGGTTTGATGCGTTGGCTCAGGGGTTGACGATCATGTGCCTCGACTGACAGGCCATCTGTGAAACCTTTTCACTGCGTAGCTTTGGTCCTCTGCCCCATCTGACAAATACAGTTGTGCTCTGCAGGCTGCGGCTAATGTTATTAACAAGTACGTCCTTCAGCGATGTACCCTCGCCGCAAAATGGACGGTGGATGCAACCTAGGTTTTCTTTTTGTCCTGCTTTAGAAATGCCATCACTCAGCCTGTGTCTGTTACATCTATCCTCAATATTTGATGTTTTTTTTTGACAAATAGCGGCCTTACCTTTTCTTGGTACTGCCTCCTGGAGGAGTCCAGCGACTGAATGAGGGCAGTGGCATGCCCTACAAACATGGCAAAACAGGTTGCGCCCACAATCATGCTGAGGATGGTGAGCCACACGTCGGCCATTCCGATTGGCGGATACAGCCCGTAACCGATGCACAGCATGTGGCTCATGGCTTTGAAGAGGGCGTAAGAGTATTGCTGACCCCATGTGTCATTCTGGAGGGGGGGGGGGGATAATGAGCAGAAAGAACATTTACTGATATCCTGAAACGGCAGAAATGTCAAAGGAAGCCTTGACCTACATTCATAAATGTATTCTCAGGTGGCAAATGACGACCTATCGGGATCATTTTTGTTTGTTGGTGCTTTGTGTGTGAATAAAAACATACCACCATCTTATTTCGAGTGACCCAACAATCAGGAGGAAAGTCCTGCAGCATGGGAACCAGAAACTGCAGACAGCCATCCCAGTGACACAGCAGCAGCATCATACCAATCAGGTTCATGATACGCACCATGGCGCTGGCCAGGTCATAGGTCATATGGAAAACCTGACAGACACAGATTATCAACATTAATGGATGCGAAAAACATTGGATGACTATGTACCGTAAATAAATCTATGAAATTTGAATTGTCACTCATGCAATGAGAGGATTTGCAAAATGGAGTCTGTTCTGTTCTGTTCTCTGTGTGCTGATGGCCACAGTTGTCCTATAGTGCTCTTAATCTTTTATAGAGAACAAAAGGCTATTCCAATATTACATAATAACCTGCCGCCACTGTTACTATAGCCTGACATCATTGTATGTAAATTAGTGTTGGTGAGTATCAATGTTAACACATTGTGGACGAATGTGTCGAATATTTTTTTTTCTAATTTACTATCAATTATATGATAACACTGCAATGTGTGCTATACGACAAAATCAGACATCTAAAATGAAGGAAATCCGTTTTATGAGACTTATCATTGCACTGGTAGGTGTGCAAAGTGAAGTGAGGATTTTTACAGATTTTTATTTTTATTTTTTTTATTTGGAGCCTCAGAAAAGACTATGGACCCTACCAGCTCAATGTTGCAAAGTGAAAACACTATTTTCTCCGGACCCGGTCAATCACGACCATCAATTTTCCTTCCCTTATGGCGCCGCTGTGAGTTCCTAACTAATTGCTAGCTGAGGCTAAATACAGTTTATCACTCATTAGAGTCTGTGTTAAATATACCTCCTCCCACTGGTGGATGTAGCGGATGAGTCTGGAAAGGCGGAGCAGGCGCAGCAGACTGAGAATTTTGGTGAAGCGTACAATCCTCAGGGCTCGCGCAGTCTTGTAAAATTCAGAGTCAATGCGAGTCTCTACGATGAGAAAGATGTAGTCCACGGGTATAGAAGAGATGAAATCCACCACAAACCAGCTCTTCAGGTATTTGATCTTGATTTTTTGCGGGTCAAGAACAATCTCTGTGTTGTCCTCTTTGACGATACCCGTGCGAAAGTTGAGGACCAGGTCCATAAGGAAGAAGGTATCCGAGACCACGTTGAAGACGATCCAGGGCGGCGTGTGCTCGTCCTTGAAGAAGGTGATGCCCACGGGGATGATGATGAGGTTTCCCACCATCAGAAGCAGCATGGTCAGATCCCAGTAGAATCTATAACACACAGAAACACCCACAGCCCAAGTTAAAAAACAAACAAACAAAAAAAAAAACACTTGTACACAATGGATTAGTTGGAGCAAACTTTTTTTTCAGTGATAAGTATTTTTAAAAACTTAAATACCATTTATTAGAGATGTGACAGAAAACCTCCAGGACGGTGTCACAAAAGATATTTTTCAAATCTAACCCTGTCAAGGTCAGCGACGTTCTTCCCTTTATTATGTTCTCAAACTTGGGAATAAGGAAAAAAAACCCCACAAAGTTAGGCTGGGTAAAAATAGAAATTGCTCGGTCATGGTGAGGTTCTTCTCAACCAGGAAGTGTCAGATGCTCAGGGCATTGTGAGATGCCGTGTTGTCGCGGGTTAGGCAGCCACAAATTGCATGCTTTTCTGCTGGATACCTCTGAGGACATGCTGCCTCTATTTTTGTCCAACATTGTGCTTCAGGGCACAAGGATGAAGACTAAAAGTCCATCTGATTTGCTCATAAGAAAATATTGATTTTTCACACCTGACTCAATGCTCAAGAATCAGCACCGGTGCGCTCGCTCTGTTCCATCTCGAGCTGTGTGACTAATCGATTTTAATCATCATATCTAGATCGTCTTTGTTTTTGCATGCTGCATTAAAATTTCTCCTTGAAGTAACTGATGAAGGACCTTTTTAGAAAAGTCTACCATGACGTGATTTCAATCTAAAGCACAGCAATAATCAGTCCGCCTTTTCCTGAATACAATCCAGATTATGTGACTATATGACGGCACGTGCGATCCATCTCGAACTAATTAACCTCGAATCGATCAACGCACCTGCACCAGCGAGCAGTGAGAACAAATCAAACGCCCCCAAAGGTACTTGTGACATGTGAGAGCGCATTATTCAATGAAGCCTCAAGACCAACTTGTTTCACGACGGCTGAACATTGATCAACGGAGGATTCACTTTAAACAGAGCTGATTAGATTAGGCTTTCCCCGTCCTGTCGACACGTGTCAATGTAATCCATGGTTGAATAAATGTAAGCAGCTTGGGCCGCTTATGATTGCAGTAAATTGATCGGTAATGATGAGAATGGTATGATAAGAAGAATTTTAGGGACAGCGAAGGAATTGTTTGGTAAGTTTCATCAGATCTGAAATGAAATTGAGGTAGTGTGTGAAAGAAAAGCATTAGTATTGCTCTCTTCATCTGCCTGTTTCGGTGACACAGTGGTCCTAATTGCTCATCCCCTCTCTGGCTAAATCCAACCGTTATCTCCTGGGAATCCATGTCAACTCCACAAGTCGGCTCCCATCAGCCAGATGTTGAGTAGTTAGCGTTACAGCTCTGCACACGAAACAGCTGGACCACAAAAAAAAAAAGTGACAGTGCATTTACCGTTCCCCCTCTGCAGATTCTCCTTTGTGCACGCAGCATTGGACTCACAAAGATCAAGCAACTAGCTGGTGCAATCTGCCACATGGGTCAAAATAAAGCTCGCAATGTGCACCTCTCCGGAAAAGGAATCTTGCACGATTTGGGTCAGAGTGCAACTCGGTTAAAAAGCATAAAGAGAAAGGAGTTGAAAGTGAACACAAAAAAAAAGGGCTTTAAAATGTGAAAGGAGCTTAGATCAATCAGGACAGCTGAAAAACATTTGTGCTGGAGATACTTATCTCTTGTTGCCAGAGCGTAGCTGAAGCACAACAGCCTGCGTGGGCTCTGTGGCTTAACACACACCTGTATTAACATGTCTGCCGCTCTATATATCCACTGCAGTCGTAATAAAAAATGGCAGCCATTCATCACACGGCAGAGTCGGCCGGGATGGGGATGGCACTTGTTGACAACAAAATGGAGATGCAGCAATGTTAGATTAGGGGTTGGAAGGTCAGATGACTCAGCTTCTGACCTTCTTTTGTAGTGTTTGCATGTTTTTCATCTTTACGTAGTGGTGGTCAGTAATAATGGCCAAATGAAGCTTCAAGATGATTCATGAACCCGTTGTTGTGTTTACTTTGACCTCGAGATGGGACTCTCTGGTCACCGAAGAGTTGAAAGCCCACCGATCTGCCATTTCTTAAAACCTCCACTTTAAACCCACATTGCTATCAAGAGGAGCCAAAGAATACAACAACTGGTTCATGAAGCTTCATTTCCCCATCGCAAGTGATCAGTTCAAGGTCACAAATGTTCACAAAATGTTCGCAAGATGTTTGGCAGACGTTCACCTGTACTTTCCTTATCGCAAGGGAAGGTTAAAATTTTCCTCGGGACAAGAAAAATAACTAAAACTGTTGTCGAACTTCTGCCGACCGATTGGCGAACATTTGTGAGCTGTTGATATGAGATCAGCCCACCTTCTGAGTCCACTGGCAGAAACTGATGTATTTTACATCTTTTCTTTTTTTTTTATGGTCTTGTGACGTGAATTGACTCTTACCAAGCTGTCAAAAAAGTCTACCTGCTCCAAAACGACATTAACATTAAGGAAGGTTACAAGCAATTCCTTTTGTGGCTGCCTATTTATATCTCAGTAGAAAACAACAGTATAGCAGCAAGCACCATAAATATAATATTCAGAGTGTGCACTTAAAATACTTGGGAGGTTGAATAGTGGCGTGTCCTAAAGTACCGTGATGACATGACACCTAGTACACAGCAAAGAGCAAAACATCTGGCTGTCTTGATTCCATTCCAATGTCACTCTCTATCTGTCCGTCCGTCCGTCCGTCCGTCCGTCTAGGTCAGCATGTTGCGAGCGGCACCCGCCCCATCCACAACATCTCCACTCCATTAAACTAATTGTGCTGTCATAATCCCGCCTGATGTGTGCTTCTAATATCTTGAATGGTCATGTTACCCTATTTTGATTACCCCATTTCCAAGCCCCTGCTGCATTCGCTCTAATCTAATCCACTGGCCTCACTAAATGATAAAAAAAAAAAAAAAAAAAAAGTGTAATTCAGATGAGTGGTAATAAACAGCAGTGACGCAAATAGTTGTACAACAACGTAGGATGGCGGAGTTTCCAGATATATGGCAAGATGGGGATGGTGGGCAAGATGCTATTAAGTGTCTGCCTTAATAATACAAGGATTGCAATATAATAATTACTTTTTTTGTCCAAACATTTTTTCAAAAAACTGACTTGATTTAATGTGATTGTGCTTTTCTGATATTTTGCATTCTAATCTGCTAATTTAGCAGACATATTATGGTATATGTGATTGATAAATCCTCAATTGAAGGTTATTTTCCAGCCAGATTTAGTTTATTTTGGGACAAGTTAATGAATATTGTGGTTTGTAGTCTGCACTGGAATGTTTCTAAAACGTTACTAATTTCAAGTCTGAACAAGCACTAAAAAAAAAAGCACAAGCATGATAAGCATAACCTTTCTGAGTATTTCAATCAATGCAAAGCATTGCTTTCAGCTATTTGCATAGTTTTAATCCACTTTTGGATGAATTAACTGATATGTGGTTGGTCAATCTATGAATTAGTAATTCAAAAGATGTGTCAAACTTTCAGGTCGACTGCACACGAATTACCTAAAATCACTGTATGGGTGTATAATCCAGAATCCAGCAGATTTGACGCGTTCCCGTTCGTGCTCCACGGCCCTCTCACTTCCCAACATCCGCAGTGAGAACTTGTTGACTCCCGGTTGGAGCATCGCCCCGAACTGTCGGTGCATGAATCCCGCTTGATAGAGGCGCTCATCTTCGGGGATGATTTGTTCCGTCCCTTCCAACTTGATAAAACTCGTCTGGTCGAACACCGACGACTGTCCGGGCAGCGCGTCGCTCAGACCTCCCGCTGCCGGGCCGCGCTCTCCGGAGGAATTATCCCCGGCACCCCCGTCCGCCTCCGGGATGAGGCAGCGCTGCTCCGCCGGATCTGACCCGTTCGAATGACGCCCGCTGATGGAAGAGACGCTGCCCCTAAAACGGCGACAGTCCCCGTTCAAGTTGGTCTTCCCGGTGGCATCCCTGCTGCCCCCCTCGATGCTCCTGCAACTGCTTGCAGGAGACAAAGAGGACAAATGTCTCAGTAGAATACTTTTCCTCTTCGTGTCCTTGTCGCCGCTTTCTCCTTCGTCCACCGCAAAAGGTCTTTGCCCAATGTTTTGCGGCAGGCTGTAGAGCCGCTTGCGCATGGAGGACTGGAATCTTTCCATTTGTTTACGGGAGGGAAGCAGCAGGGGGGCGAATCATGAAGGTATCATGCATTTGGAGTGGCAAAACACTGAGGAGGCGCATCGGCAGGACGGGTCCTATTTGACACTTGGGACGTGCCTTGCGTTGAAACGCCAGAAGGAATCCAAAACATTGGTAGATGCGTCAACAATCAAAGTCCGTCCAGCGTGTTTTGAAGGAGGCAGCAGGTAAACGCGTGTAAGATCCAAAGCGTGTAGACGAGATGGTATCAAGATGCAACGTGCTAAGCGTCGGACGTGCGGGAGGAGTAAAAGAATGTGACTGATGCTACTGCTGGTGAGCTCCTCAATGACAAAGCATGGTCTCCACCTCCCTACAGGATAAATGCGCGTTGTCAGCACAAGGTGGTGACACGCATGCACGCACATGGCACCTGCTTCCTGACGCCCCCTGATCCATCAGCACTTGCACTAGATGCACTGTTACTCCACTTTTTTTTTTTTTATTGTTTGCGACACATCAATCAATTCATGTACAAAGCATTGATTTTACTTTTGTTTCACCAATAATAGGACGTTTGCAAAATATGGTTTTACTTTGGAAAAACAAACCTGAACTGAATGATTTTTCAAAACGTTTATTTAGTTTTTTTTTTTTAAATATATATCACAAATTTAAATAATGTTAAACCATCACTTTAAAATAGCTTTTATTTGAACTTTGTCTCGATTATTTATGAGGAAATGTTCAACATTTTGAATGGACAATGATTGCAATGTTTTTTGTTTTTTTTAAAGAGGTTCCACCGCATAAAAAGTTAGACAAAAGATTGCCCTTCCCCTTCAATTAATAATGTAAACGATCATGCAAACAATATCATTTAGCGGTGCGTAAAAAGTAACTTTAATTGTCAGTTCTCAAAGCATTAGAGGCTTATTTCTTTTCTTTTATTTAGGATTTCAAAACACTGTATTGAGCAAGATTAATTTAGCCCTAGTGCAGCTTTAGGCATGTGCCACTTAATGGATAGAGTCCCTTACAAACGGCCAACAAATCCTCCATATTTAAGCAGATCACTCCATCTTTAATCATCTAATTCTGTGCCATGTGTGTGCTGCATGGACAGCTGTTTGCCAGAGTACAGCTGAGAAAGTCAGCAATAAACACAACTATGGTTTAAACAAAATGAAAAATTGCTTTCTTTTTCTCAATTTTTTAGATCAACTCACAATTCTGTGTGTGAAAAGTTGTTACCCCTTGTTTGGTTTACGCCGGTTGTCTCGTTGCAAATCGAAAATCTAAACAAAGTTGGACTGAAGTCTACTCCACAAGCACACATGTACACAAAGTGTGCTCCTCTATGCATGCTCACCACTCTTATAATGGATGTTTGACTTTTCACCTCCATTTATCCATAATCCCAAAGGGATAATACAGCTTCTGCTTGATCTCCGGACTTTCATCCAAGGGGCTTTCATCGTCACCTATTCAATCTGTCCAAATCTAATTTGGGACTTTTGACATGTAAAAAACAATGGAAGGAACTTGTGCATGGTCCATGAGTGACTCTCTTGGAACCAAACGGAGATTTTAGTAGCTAATCATATGAGAGTGATTGGTTCTCGATGACGCAATAAATTTGTATTTGCATATGAAACACACCTAACAAATTTACCATGAAATTATTTTCATTATAGCAAGCCATTTTTTTTCTCAATCAAGCACCATTTTGCTCCCCTTGTCATCAGACTTGTTATGAACAGTTGTAGCCACTAGAGGGCGCAATAACACAAACTCCTCCTCTTCTGCGTTGCTATTGGCTCATGGCAAAGAACCCACACACACACAGCGAGTGCTTTTTTTTTTTTTTTTTCAAATTTTATTCTTAAAAATGACTTGAGTCAAGATTTTGTGTAGCAGGCTGTCCAATCCCGTCCGCTGTACAGAAAACATGCAGCTGCGCACTAGAACGTCTATATGCTCCTACTATAGTTAAAGCTTTGTCACAGGAAAACCCCCAAAAAATCAAAAGCTATGTTTTGTAAATATATTGACATGGATATTTGTTGCATAGGAGAAAAGCCATGCTGTACAATACACACTGTCATGACAAGAGAATGTTCAAATGATTAGAGTTCATAAAGTCGATTTATACAGGTTCCAGTATTGTCAACATTTAAGTGCATCATACTATTTATATCACTAGAGTGATTTGATACATACAATACATAAATAAATTAAATCTTTAGAGGGACATTGCAAAGCCCTTGAAATGTAATATTACTTTGAATCTTAGGTAATGATATGCAATTGCATGATAAAACTGTACAAAACCTGCCACCTCTGATGATAGAGCCATTTTCTAAACTGGTGAAAGGCGGCCATTTTCTCTTAAGAAACATAGAGATTATCTATAGTACATGAAGCCACTCTAAGAGAACAAAAATACTGAAGAAAATCCTGTCTCAAGTAGAGGGTCAACATCTTGCATGCAATTATTTTAAAAGTAGTAAAAATGTAAAAGTCGAGGGAGGGGCAACTAAATTGCACAGGTCACTGTTTGCATGCAGTAACAATGATTATGTTAACAATCCCGTAATGATACGAGTGAATAAAAACATCTGGCGGCGCACATGAAAATCATAAGGCATGCCTCATTCAACCACACATTAAAATAGCAGATCAAATTCGATTAACAACTGGCGTTGATTCCAATGTTGTTTACCTTCATGTGGTCAATACATGTTTAGTGTAACCTGCAAATGAAATGAAAGCACATCTCATTAGAGAAGCCGTATTTTGGCTCCGACTTCACACGTTGGTGTAATTGGTCCCTACGGGCTTGCTAATACATATTTATCTGGCGGACGGTTTGGTCATTTTAATAATTGAATACTCACTGCTGACAGGCGGGTTCAATTTGTATTCCTCTGGCGCAGGTTCTTATCTTTGTGATTGTTGGTTGAATTGGTTTTCCTGTGGCGAGAAGTAAATGATACGATCAGATCGCATCTTGCGCAACGTCGTGTATTCAAAAATGAAAAAAAAAGCGCTCACTCGTGTCACTCTTTAAATACAAGCTTAGCCGTATTTCTTTGAGGTGGAATCATACTAATCATTCTGGAAAGATCTAAAATAGCGCACACATCACAACTTTTTGCACCTGCCTTCTTTTAGGGTGGGAAATTTGGTTTGGTGTGGGACTTCTAACCAAGAAATGTTTGTGTCAAATGTCCCAGCGGCCCCTTTGTACCACCACAAATTAAAAGCAGCTCAATATAATAATCTAAGCTAAAAATTATACAAGTATTAATTCATTTCAGTTACATAAAATAAATCTAATGTCATGTCAAATTGATACAAATATTGTCATACACACAGTAAGGTGTTCATCATCCTTCATGTTTATCTTCAAAGTGAATGTATGCATTTCGAATCAAACACTTGATATGATCATCAAAATAGCCACGATTATACCCCATTGCATTTTGTTTTCAGAAAACAGAAACAATACATGCAGTTTTGAGGTTTACTGTACACAAAGAAAATTCTAATGTTCATACTTACACTGGTCCAGCTGGGTCGTCATCTGAAGCAGCGAGGGGAAATATGGAGATCAAAAATGAGAAGCGCAAGGGAAAGGAGATGGAAGACTAAAGTTGTTTGGGGGTTTTTGTTGTTTTTTTTTTTTTGCTCGTCCACAGCGCTTAAGGATATTTAAGCTACTGCATTTTCTTCAAAGGTTTCATTTCGTGATGAAATGAGATAAAAAAAATGCAACCATGTTACTAATATAAAACAGTCCAATGCAGCACACCACCACATTCCACAGACAAATGAAATGCAGTTATTAACCTTGCAACAATCATTTCCATGCACAGATAGATAACAAATGTTGCTCATGGTATTAGCAACACCACTGCTCATCACTTAACCAACAATGGCTCAAAACAAAAGCTTTCACAGTCCAATGAGGTAATGCAATTAAAATGAAGGCACTGCATAATTTGAACATAACCATGTTTCAAGTTGAGCGACGACAAATTGTGTCTTGTGACGTGAGAAGAGGATGATGCTGAAGCATGCAGTCTGACACTTACCACATACAGCGTTAGGTTGGGCAATTGGGAAAAGGAAGATATGATAATAAAATATTCAGCAGAGAAAGCTGACCTAATTTAGGGCAATGCAATTACAAGATGAATTATTAACAATTCAGGCAAGCAATGTTTCATTGGGTTTGTAGAAAAGAAATATAAATAAAAAAAAAGATTTGAACTCTATTTAATTTTAGGTAATACACATAATGAAATGTGATCATGTTCAGTGACTGTCATAGAGGTATCACTCATACATATGAGGCGCCGCTTGCATTAGCCGGTGTGTTCGCACCCACAACGGCGCAAACTGCCATTTCTAATTCTACTCATCTGCACAAATACCAAAAGAAAACACCAACACACAATTAGATCACACTTTGTGCTAGACATAAAAATAGACTCTTGAATGTATCGACTGCTTGAGCATATAGCAGCTTGGAGCCTCCATGAAACACTATTAATCATTGAGAACGTTCATCTCCACAACACTGCAGTGTCCCATTTCTCATTAATATTAAATGCACAAAATTGTCCGGACAAGGTGCAACCTCCAGCAACAATGTCTGCCTTTTGGGCTCAACCTCATCAGACTGAATTATTGAATGCTGGCACAGTCTTGTCAGGCGGCCATGTTTGTGCCTCTGGTGAGTGAAGATCCCAAGAACGCTTTTGACGACTGCAGAGCGCACGCTTGCCTTTGCGAGCGTGTGCGTGTGTGGTGGAAAGCATCCCAATTTCCTGCGTCGCTTTGCGGCACGCATGCAGCTCTGCGGCAGAGACACTGCAGCGCTATACATTATCGCCGTCGGCAACAGTCCCATCAGCAGCGACAGGAAAGCTAGCCCTCTCGGTTTATTTTCGATTCTTCTATTGCTCAAAATAATTGCTACTTTCTCATGTTCTTTCTATTATTCCATATCAATCGATATCTCATTTGTATTTCAATCTGAGGAGTCATAAATAGGTTTGAAATAGCAAACGAAGCGGCAAAGTGTCGGTGACTCACCGTCTTGTAAATCCTCGGGCTTCTTACGCTTCTCATAAACGACAATGATGACGATCAAGATGATGATTTCAGCCAGCACCCCCAAAAGAGGCCATAAGGGAGCCAAGTGGCTGCGGACTCTCAGCACGGACCTCTCGTCACTGCTGCCAATCAAATTGGTGGCGTTACACTGGTACTCGCCCGGGTCCAAATTAATGTCCAGATTGGTGATGCTGAGCTCAGTGTAATTGTCTTTGCTGCTGATGGAGAAGCGTCCGGATGAGTTGTCAATTTCCTGTCAAATCAAAATAAAGATGGAGGATTTTTCACTTTTTTTTTTTTTTTTTTTAATCCATTCACAGCATTGGTCAATCTGTTAATAGAGTATAAAACTTGTTTTTTTTCGAGATTAAAAATATACACATCGACCCATTAAACATTGCTTATGTGTTCAGGCACAATCTGTAAATCTAGTTGCAACTCAGGCTTGTAATAAAAAATGAATTTATTTCATCCTACTGAAATAATAAAAAAATATACTAGGTATGGAATGTCAGAATGAGACACACATCATACCCTATATACGCCATTTTCAAGTTTACGCCAAGTCCAGCTAGGATGAGGGTAGCCCACAGACTTGCAGTAGAGCAACGCACGCTGGCCTTCATTCTTATTTTCGCTACGCTTGTGGCCCGTAATCTCAGGAGCAGCTAGAAGAAAAATATAAAACAATATTATATGACATAACATAAAAAAAAAAAAATAATCCACAAAATCCAACAATCCTGCAGTGACTGGCTTGTTACAATGCTCTCATTATACATAAGCAATCATTCTTTCTCCCAATATTATAATTCAGATTACACCAAATCTACTTCATCCAGTTCAACCATTCACAATCAAGAAACACAATAAATTTGAAAACGGGAATACATAATACATAAATCACACCACCCAAATAGAGTGAATTGTATTTTTCCATACCATGACAGTATTTTGTCATGTGATGCTAATTTGCCTCCAGGGGAGTGTGTGACTTCAGAAAGGCTGCAACTAGATTCTGCTGCCGAGACATAATCCCTGCGCATCACACAAACAAGACACCATCTGCTGCCACTGAGCTGGCCACTGGCTCGACCGAGGTGGCAAGGGCATCGGCTTCTCAGATCGCAGGTCCTCGTACTTGTTTTGTTCTCGCTCTAATTTGAACTGTATGCAACGTAACTTGCGGCTCACGAATCAACACAGACCTTTAACTTCAATGGTGGTGTTGGCGGCGGGAGACATCTCAAAGGTGAAGACGCACACGTACACGCCAGCGTCGTCTCCTCTCGGTTTATTCAGCCTGCAAATGAGGAGCGCGCGTCGAGTCAACTCATTCGTATGGGCGCCTTGAAATCGCAAAGAAGGCTTACTTGTATTCTGTGTTCCTATTTGGACTGCGGGTTTCTGGGATCTCCTCGCCATTTCTCATCCAGTAGCTCTCCAGGAGGGCGTTCTCGCTGCTGGACAGGTTGCACTGCAGAGTGAAAGGTGGACTGTGGCCTTCCACGGGAAGGGAAGTGTGATCAGAAGCGGCGATTGATGGCTCTGGAAAGAAAGGCGATCGTTAGTCCCGACAGACTTGACTACTGACCGAATGAGAGTCGTCTTGAAAAACCTGATTGATGCCTCGGATGGGCACTCAAAACGAAGGGCATATATTCAAGACTGCAGAATTAATGACGGAGAAAAAAAAATTGGTGACAAAAAGTAAGAATGCTTGGATTAACCAACTGCTTTTATATTCAAATATAATTCAGTTTATCTCATCATTTATATCTGTGGTCAAATAGCTTGATAAAGTGACTCAAAGATAAACACCACAATGCTGCTTAGGGTGCTTAGAGCTCAAAAGCGTGCAAAATCCTGGTTTGAGTGTTTGTATTCAGATTAATCCCGATTATCTTGTTTGTGCATGTAGACACTGGTGAACCTCTTAATGCGTACACGCACCACATAAGACACCCGTGTATGCGTGTCTGCAGCCATATTTTGTGCAATTAAATATGCCTATTCCTTGTTGAAATATTTAATTAAATTGTCTACATAAATAGTAATGTAACAATCAAGATTCTTTTTTTATGGCTTTTGATTTGATTTTTTTTACAGCGTGCTCATTCTGATACCAATACCTGAATCTGTCCGATACTCACAAAAGAGTCAAATCAGAAGCCGATACCGATACAAAATATCGGATCAGGATATCCTTACTCGTAAGATTTACTTATTGGTAGTTCGACTGCTCAAATTATTTGCAAAATCCAACAATTATAAAACACAAAAATCTGTAAAACGCGAGGTGATGAAAGGAAGCATAGCAAAAGGGAAGACAACTGCTACCGGCTTGGAAGAGAACACGTCAACACACTTCTTCAGCACTATGAGGGATGACGGCGACTACAAAGGGAACTAATGGTCCTCTAAATGTCTGAAGGGAGGTTGAGTCAAACTGGAAGTGTTCAATTTGGTTTCTTTCACGAGGGAGGGGTGGGGATATTTCCTCAACTCACTCTGCAGCACGGTTATTGTGGCCTGTGCTCTGACCCAGGTGGTGGCGGGATTTATGTGCAGGTCGTTGCGTCTTGGGTCGTTGCTGGCCCTGCACTCGTACGTGCCGATGTCGTCCAGAGTGAGATAAGATACTCCCAGCACGCTAACCGCATCGACATCATAGACGGTGCTGATGGACACCCTCCGCTTGCGGGCGCCGTCCCACAGCTGCCTGAAGGAATCGGCTCGGTTGATCTCAGAGTACCACCACTGGATTTCGGGGGTGGGGTTTCCCACTACGTCACAGAATAGCTCAAAGGTGTCTCCCGTGAGCTTGGTTTCAGACCGAGGGGATTTCACAAAGCCCGCTGGCAGAGGCCGTTTAGAAGGGGGGCAGGGCAGCATGCGTGAGAAAAAGAATACAGTTGTGGGAAAAGAAAAGAAATCAAACAAGCAAATTGACATTGTGGTGAAATGAATAGGGAAAATATCAATGGTAAAGAATCAAATCAATTAAGAGGCTTTCATCTGTGCTGGCTCACTTGGTCACGTTCGATAAATGACATCTCGTATACACATTTATGGCCGACTCGCACAGAACGGAAATATCATTAAGGTGGCTGTAAAATGATTATTCGGTAATAGACTGAGCAGTGTGCCGTCGTTGTAACGTCTCTGAGCTAAATGCAGTAATTGTGAATCAAGTGATGGAGTCCACACAGAGGAAAAAGTGGGGGAGGACTGGTGCGGCATTCATCAGAGTGCTCTATACGTACCGTGGAACATATACATGAGATTGAGAGGAGATTTAGAGAAGCTGCTTCTCCAGGTCTTGAGGAAATGTGTGTGCAGGGTGATAGAACACACACACACCCTCTCATTTCCATAGGAGCAACAAAGTAAGAAGACGGACAGTATATATATATATATATTTATTTTTTTTAGTCATAGATGCATCATGATTACAGTCAAACCTTGCTCCCCCATGGAACTCAAATTCCAAACAATTTTTGGGGCTAGTCTCCTTTTTATGACAACAAAGTGTGCCCGCTTCAAGCCAGCAGCTTCAGTTCCATAACGATTGTGTTTTTTTGAAAGCATCCATTTTAAAAAAGGTGAAACTGTCAAAAGCAGCTCCTCAGCTTTTCATAGAACTGCTGAGAAAGACTCTGCCACCTCGGATGTGTCAAACGCGGCACATGAGTCGCGCGGTCACAGTGTCGGAATGTTTTATTTGTGTGTTAGATCAAGCTACATTATTATTTTGATAAATGCTGAGTCCATGCTTACCTACAATCATAGGCACAGAATGAATCGTGTTTAAGTTCATATACTGAACATGTACGATGAATATTAGAATACACATAGATAGCATTAAAAAACTAAATACAGCAGTATTGCGCAACAAAAAAAACACATGCAATGCATACCAACACGGGGTCAGGTGCGGACTTCTCACTTGACCCAAAACAAAGACACGCACATTATGGTTTTGGAATCTCGAACTGCTCTAATTTGTTTGTTGGTTGGAGGGGGGGGGGGGCAGATTTATGAGAATGGATCATCCAGGCAAGTACTTCTGAACTAGGAAAATCAATACGCAAGTGCAGTGCAGTATATCTCAGCAAAGAGTTAACATTCTTCATTGTAGTGAATGAACATTAAAGACATGGATGGATCCCAGTGCAGCATCACTGCTCTAAAAATAGGAGCTTGCAGCAAAATGGACTGATGCTATTTACAGAGCTTCACTTCTGAGGTCCAACATCCATGAATCTGTTTGTGTGCATGTAAACTTCAATGTGACAGAACCCCCCTTCACCACTTCTCCTTGGCTTACGTTTCAGTATTCAGCTCCACACTTTAAAAGGACATTTTGGGGGACATCACGCAGGCCATTGTGTGGCCCAATTGAGCCTCCACGACTTGTAATATTTTATCGACCTTCTGTTTCGGGGGGGGTCTACAAGCAACCCCCCCCCCCTCCATTTGAAAAAATATGTATCCCCTTATCTTAACGTCAGCCATGACTACCTTGCGGCTGGACAGGTGTGAAGATTTTTGCTGCGGTGTTAATCACATCAAATGATATGTCTGACGTCGCCCACTGACAAGCTGCCACATTAGCACCAAGTTAATCATACACCAGGGTAGCTCTTTTCTTTTCTTACCGTTTTGCGAGGAGACGCCGTGCAGCATCAGGGCTCCTAATATCACCACCGGGAAGGACATGGCTGCGGCTCGGCGTTTGCAAGGTACCATCTTCAGGGAAGGAAAAATGCCGGTGCGTTAGCGCTAAGGTGACCTGCTTGGGATATGATGGCGCGAGAAGGAATCACCAAGGAGGCTTGCACCTCCACACGCTTCAGTGGAAGAGGGAAGTGACGCCAAGCGCCTCGACTAGCGGGAGTCTTTAGTACTACCCCTGACGAATCGACCTCGTCCGTCTCTCCCTCCTGCATCAAAGCCACCTTGTAGCACTTACGCGTCTTATCTCAATTCTCGCGAGATCTCGGAGGGGTGAAAATCAATTTACCCGAGTTAATACTGTTTAGCTAAGTTGTCTATAAGCTTATTTCAAGAAGGCTACATTAGTGTGTTAATTAAACATATTGCTAAGGAATGAAAAATACACTCATGAATATTGTGGCAAAATTGGTATATATATACTGTGCTAATGTACTGCTCGTGACCTTTTTTTTTAAGGGTGTCTCATTTAATTACTGCGCTTTAGGTCAACTTCTCAAGCTAACTAAGCCTCAACAGCGCCAGTATCTTAAGTCAAGGTTTAATCCTATTTCACTCTGAACAGAGATATCAAGCTCCCCGTAGACTGCATAAAAGGGTGCCAAAAGCTCATAGGAAAAATAAAGATACATATGAACCGTTGTTTTTCTATGGAGATACCATCACTGAGTACAAAGTCACGGCAAATGTTCTGGCAATAATGACACTTTTAAGACAGTAAAAAAAATGCATAAAACTGTTCAAATTGCCTTGTATTCACACACACAAAAAAAAAAAATGCACTCCACAATCCATTCTGTAATGCTGGTCAATTGGATTTATTTGCATTTAGAATCAATAATTCATCCCGTAGAAAATAGTGGAAACTGTTGCCATCATCACCTCTGAATGAACTCAAATGTGAACATTTTTAGAAATGAAAGAAAAAACGAATTTTTTACCAACATGTATACTGTACGCTGGAGATATTTTTTGCTATAATTTTTGAAAATAAATCATTCGTGTTTCACTTTTTTCCCAACAAAACATATTCTATACATGAATCTTAAAACGTAAAGACAGGTGAATATTACAAGCAAAACTACTGTCAGTAAAGCTACAATGACATCAACCGAGTGGTAAACAATCGAGGACATTTTGTTGGATTGTGCCTTCAGATGACCGGCTCCTTTATGCCTTATGACATATTCGATCCAAAACACCGCCTGGTCCATTGGTTTCATTGGCTGATCCCTTTGCAGTCTTGAGAGCCTTTGCATGTTTTCCCTATACGATGAGTTCTGAAGCACTGTCGCGAGTGCATCTGCAAAGATGTGCCTGTCGAGCGTAGCAAAATCCACATTTACTGCTCCTCCCTTTGCTTGAATTTTGTTGAGATTATCGTGCTGATCAAAAAATAATGGAAGCCCTACGATCGGAACCCCATGGTAGATAGCTTCTTGAACACCGTTGATTCCTCCGTGGGTGACAAAAACTCTTGTTTTAGGATGTGCCAAGAGGTCGTTCTGTGGTAGCCAGTCAACCAGTAAAGTGTTATTGCCCAAGTTGGCCGGCTTTTGTCCCAAATACCTCCAGACAACTTTCTGCGGCAGCTGGGCAAAGGCTGCAGCAATTTCCTCAGTGACATCCAGTGGCAGTTTTGCAACAAGAGTCCCCAAAGTCATCATCACAACCCCGTGATCACCAGAACTCTGGACAAACTCCTCCAAGTCCACGGGGAGCTGCTTTGGAGGCTTGCATTGAAATCCACTTATGTAGACTAGATTTGGCATTGTGGGGCGTGGAAATTCAAAGACAAAATTATTTCTCAAAAGCCATATATCAGCATCCAAAAAAAAGGTTGAGTAATCCACATCAGAACCAAAGTAGCGCTTAACTATTGGTTTGTAGTGTGGTTCTGATATGTACCATGTTGAAACGCTACCCATAATATAAGCTAAAACATTAATGATTCTTTGTCGGAAGGTCATCTTATCTGTCAATTGCGCTGCGAGAAAGGGAGTGTATGACAGAGGGGACGGGGCAATGAGGTCATGAGCTTCACCTTGAAAGGTCCATCTGACATTGTTGACGAGGGGAACGTTGAGATAACGCGCAAGCAGTGCCCCTCCCCCAATGCCGAGGTCAGTCAACACGACGTCGTACTTGGCATTATGAAAAGACTGCATCTGAGTTTTATTCTCAAACATCTCAACTATTGTCTCACAATGCAACTCGTGGAATCTAGAAAACTGACGAATAACCAGCATCTGATTCTGTATCCCATTCCAAATGCGAGGCAGAAGAGACAGCGACCTCCTCCGAAGCCTTATCTCCAATTGTTGAGAAACAAATAATTCAAAATGATCCTTGAACCCATCCTGACCAAGAAGGTTGATAGAGTTGTAAAGAGGAGACTTTTCTGGAATGTACCAGCTATCAGATGGCCGTACCACCGAGATCTCGTGACCTTTGGCGTAAAGTTCCTCGATGATTCCTTTCATGTTCAACCAGTGGCTCCCGTCTAAAGGGAACACTAATATCTTGCCTCCAAATACACACGGCAGTTGAATCAGCAGGAGTATAAAGGTGATCATGTGAGACTTTGACATGGTGACGCCAATGAGAGACCTTGAAAGTATACAAAAACAAACATATTGTTAGTCTGGTTGCCACATTGCGTTTCTTTTAATACAATGCGTGTTTGTTGAGACAGATATTGGCTGCATAGCAATGGATCCATTTGAATGTTGTCACAGCTTTGCTACTACTTTATTATCATCTTAAAAATTTACTTTAAAAATAAAATACTTACATTTGCCAGCATGCAATCTTGAAAATAGTCTTCAACAATTGTTATTTGAAATGCCAAGTGTGTATTTGCAAAAGCAATCGAGACGGGGTCAACAAAAGCGAGCATGCAGCTCGTTCTCGTTTGTTGATTGAACTCTGACCACCCCGAGAGAAAACGCATGAGAAGGCGGACACTCGTAAAGAAAGACAAACTATCTGCATAAATGACATTTGTTTTGTTCAAAGGTGGCCTACGACTCGAGGTATGGCTTTCCTACGCCATCTAGAGGGAAGATACGGCGCATACACCACTGAGTGATTCTACTTAGTGGACACTTCATTAGGGACACCTGCAAAATTGAATCAGATACAAAAATGTATCAAATTTACTTTCAGGATTTTGTACGTTGCGTTTTGAATAATAGCAACAGATCAAGTTTTCATCCAAAAGGTTGTTATTGTGGCGTACAATTGAATGACATCACACTGTGAGCTTTTTCTAAAAAATTCATAAGAACTTGATTTGTAAAAAATAACGCGCGTGTGATGTGTACCGACCATCTCAACTATTTTTCTTGATAATATGAATAATTGGGGCAATGGGTGACTTTTTGTACACAGTACTTGATTGAGCACCTGCATCAGTTCAAGAGTTTGTACTTTTTAGTTTTACTTAGTTGTTGGATTAGTGCTTGTACTTTTTTTTTTTTTTTTACATGATTCTTTACACACGTATCTGTACTCTCTATCCAAGTACAGTTTGACAGCTTTTCCTATTTGCTAAACCAGAATGAAACAGAGAAATCAACTTCTAAAAATAGAAATAAAAAAAAATGCAGCGAATATATGATAGATTGTAACTATTTTAATTTAACTCTTTGATGCATCGTGCATGCACATTCTTGAAAACGTTGTCATCTTTAATCTTGGTACTCGACGTTAACCCGCAGCCCTTTTGTTGTTGTTCTCACGCTAACATGCGAGATCCGCAGAGCCGACTCGACTGCATTCCGCCCAGACTTCCCCTCCGCCAGCGGCCTGCTTGCTTTGAGATGAATACAAGATGTCGGTGTCGGGGCTGAAGGCCGAATTGAAGTTTCTCGAATCAATCTTTGACCCAAACCACGAACGATTCCGAATCATAGATTGGAAACCCGACGAACTCAGTTGCCAATTTAACGTAACAGGAGAGAAGCTGCTGATCATTCACTGCAACATCACGGTGGGTCCTCGGGGCCAGCTCCGCTTGCGTATTAAGCTAGCCCAACACAACATTTGTCACACAGCACACACTTGAGTTTTGCCCCGGGTTCTGCGGGCTCAAACGAACCATGAGGACTATTTTCCGTTGTCTTGACATCGGCGACGGTGTGTAATTCAAACACAACACGGCTCCATAGGCGTGAAATTAACTTTCAGGAAGCGTACAGTGGAGCGACGCTGCAGTAGCTTCTTGCTAGCTCGCTCCCGACTGAAAGTAATGCGAAGGTTAGCTTTGGTTGCTAGCCAAAATATTCGCTTTACTCTTGCTACCACTTTTGGCCGTCAAGCTTCGCAGTTATACTTTATCACAACATTGTCCTTTAATGCACGGCGGTAATTGATACATTTGCACCACATCACAAATGTTTACCTGTCGTTGCAAATTTGTTTGAACCATCAACACTATTCCAAATGCACAAAATGTACAAACATAAGCGTTTCTAATTAGTATTTACATATATTAACAGTATTGATGGCCTTTCAGCTAATATACGTCAAAACCTGGTTAATGGTGTTTTTAAGCAACGCGGGATGATTGCTGCCTCTATGTCATGTTAATATTAGCGCTAGATTGAGAAGCTGGTCGTTTTGAGTTTAATATTACGTGTTTAATTCGCTGAAGAATGTTAGTGAAGAGATTCAATGTGTGGATGACCTCTGTTGTCTCTTTTGCCAAGTAATAATTTTGGTTCAGGTTACTTTATCGGCCGTCACCAGAGAGAAATTTATCTGACAGGGAATTTGACATGCAACGGGAAAAACGGATGGATGGAAATTTGGAAACACCACACGATTCAGTGTCAACATTGTCTTTGTATGAAGTAGATGTTATGGTGTTAGAAATGCATGTTGGGTTAAGATCACAAACTTTTATAATTATAGAAATTAACTCTCTGACAGAGTGAAAATGACAGTGTGGACTTTTTTGTTGTTGCTAATGTTAGCATTTAATAAGCACTAATTGGAGTAGACCAATGTGTGCTGTTAAATAAATCTATTTTGAGTTCCTAAAAGTGTTTTAAATCACCAAGACAGAGTAGATATATTTAGTTGATAATATCCATATGATGGACTATAAATCTGCAATATCACTGAAAACAGTTGTGGCTTCATTTATAATGACAGGTTGGACGCATGCAAAATGTTCAAGACCTAACTGTAATAAACCAAATCTTAATTTGAAGAAGGTCTCTCGTGATAAAACATGATCAAAATTGTTAATTGATTCATCGATTAATCGCTGCACCTCTAATCAGATGTTTGGTCATAAAGTGATGTCATGGTTACCAGTATCTCCTGATTTAATATCAAATTTGTTGCAGGAGTCTTATCCCTCAACGTCCCCGATATGGTTTGTGGACTCCGATGATCCAAGTCTGGCGGAAGTGTTGGAGCGCTTGGAGGATGTGAGAAAAGGAAGCACATTGGTAAGTTTGCTTACTACTGTTTTTTGCAGAGGGGAAATTTTTTAACTTGATTTCCTTTTCTGTGCAGCTTCTTCAGCAGTTGAAGCGTCTCATCTGTGACTTATGTCGACTTTACAACCTGCCTCAGCATCCAGATGTGGAAATGCTCGACCAGCCTCTTCCTGCCGGCCCCATTATACAAGAGCGAAAGGTAAGCGCTAAACGTTGGTGGTTTTTACAGTGCCGAGAGTTTCCTCGCTCTTGTAACAAACAATTGACAACACCTACAGCACGGACCTTCGGACGAGGTGACGTCAGAGGAGGAGGAGGAGGAAGAAATGGGAGAGGTGCCAATGTGTTTTCATTAAGGGAAATTGTCAACATTTTGAGTTTTATGATCTAAACACCACTGACCCACTTTGGCAGCAGGACATTGACCTGGACCAAGACTTGGACCATTATGACATGAAAGAAGAGGAGCCGGTGGATGGCAAAAAGTCTGAAGATGACGGGATTGAAAAGGAACACCTGGCTATTTTGGAGAAGATCCGTAAAAATCAGAGACAAGACCACTTGAACGTAGGTGCTTTTTCTGTTCGTGGAAATGTGAAGATGCTGTCTGATCTTGACATCTATACTAAATTTGAGTTAGACCTCTAAAATAAGGCACAGAATGGCATTAAATTTGATTTCAAATGGAATTAAAAAGTGATGAAATGTAACTTTCCTTAGTTTAACCCTGTCAAGGATCCCTCAAATCTTTTTAATTCCTATTTGTTTCTTTTATTCTTTTTAATTGATTCCTGCTATAGGCTGGAATTCCCGCGTGTAGGACAAATCAAGACATGATAAATATTGAGAATGAACAAACACTCCACAGTGTGTTAAAACTGATAGCAAGGAATAAATATAATAACAATTGGAGTCATTAAAATTCATGACATTAAAAGATGCCAGTCTGAGTTACATCACAAGCAACCCCAGCCATGACTTGCGTGCTTTTGAATCATTATTTGTCAATTGTAAATATCTGGAAATGTTCCAAGATTGATAGCATGCGAGTTGCGTGGTAGCAACATTTTGAATTTTTTTGGATTAACCAAGAAATGGGTGCGGTTTCAGGTCTTTTCTCAGTACGATCAAAGCTTAGGCGAGCAATCTTAAAAAAAAAGAAAAACGATCCTAAATGCTGATGCAGCAATTTTACTACCACATTTGTATTTATTCCACAGGCCAACATCAGCAATTTTAATTGGACGTCCCGCACATACCACATTAACAGATACATTTTCCGCAATACTCACAATCTCGACATGACCCGATGAAGCCGCAACCTCGCTCTGTCTTTTATATTCCGTAGGCTACTTTGCTCTTGCTACTGCGCCTCAGCTTTCTGGCCACTAACAAAATAAAGTCGCTTTCAAAGTGGCAATGAAATAAAGGCCCTATTAAGAGGTTAACACCAGCACATGACACATCAATCCCTTTAAAGGTGGTTGAGACAATCATGGTGCAGAACAGCGCCTATCATCAGGATTGTGTCTCCGCTGTTGTTACAATACAGCAAAGAATAAAAAATGCAATTTACAGGCAGTGAAATAAATGGCTGACCTTATGGGAAATTGATTTATTGGAGGACACTGCTTTTGCTGAAAATGGAGTATTATTTGAAGAGTCACTTTCTTGTTAGGGTGTCAGCATTGATGTTCTCTTGCTTGTTTGTTTTTCAGGGCGCAGTCTCTGGCTCTGTGCAGGCTTCGGACCGCCTCATGAAGGAACTCAGGGAGATCTACAGATCACAGAGTTATAAGACAGGTGACTTAGGACTTCACCAAAAATTAGAAGAAAAAAATAAATCAACTCATCATCTAATTTTGTTGAATCCAGTTAAAGGAACATCATTGAGGCAGCCCAGAAGAACAATTTGTAGTGTTTGTGTTTATATAACATTCAGCGACTGCCTTTTAGTAATCATGTCTGAAATGAGTGTTTGTAATTTCCCAGGTATTTATTCAGTGGAACTAGTCAATGACAGCCTTTATGACTGGCACGTCAAGTTAAGGACGTAAGTGAAACTTCCTTTCATTTTGTCCCCACATATGAGTTGTGTATTCCGGATGATTTGACTTTTTCTTTATTTTGTTTACCAGGGTAGATCCAGATAGTCCGCTGCATAGTGATCTGCAGGTCTTAAAAGAAAAAGAAGGAGTGGACTATATTTTGCTCAATTTCTCTTATAAAGTAAGTTGTGTCATTAGTCTCTTTTTGGATGAAAGTCATGTGAAAACTGATTTGTTTTTTTCTTGGTATGACAGGATAATTTTCCTTTTGACCCACCTTTTGTGCGGGTTGTCGCCCCTGTGCTCTCCGGAGGGTGAGTATGTGCTTATCTACTCCCACTGATAATGATTTTGAGAAACTATTTCTGATTTTTATTATTATTATTATTCCAGTTATGTTCTAGGAGGAGGAGCCTTGTGTATGGAGCTTCTCACAAAGCAGGTGTGTACATGAGCTTGTCTCTTGACCATGATTTCCAGGAGGTTTCAAAAATAAAAATAAAAATCTCTTTTGTGTTGCAGGGCTGGAGCAGTGCCTATTCCATAGAATCTGTAATAATGCAGATAAATGCAACTCTAGTGAAAGGAAAGGCCAGAGTTCAGTTTGGGGCCAATAAGGTGACACCATTTTGTAGATAGTAATCAATTATTGAGATTTAGATTCAAATGTATTTTGTCATGCTTCACAGCAGCCATGTTTATGATGACCTAAAGCAGGGTGCTCCAATATAAACATCTTGACCGGTTTTAAAATGTAAAGAGAAGGCAACATTTTTGAAGCGATCGAATTGAAAGTGTACGTGGAAGTGTAATGGGAACATTGCAGAGTCAGTGATTATTTTGTAGAGGTCAGCAAACTTCAATTCTCACTAAAAACTAATTGTTTTCATCTTACAGAACCAGTACAATCTTGCCAGAGCACAACAGTCATATAAATCCCTCGTGCAGATTCATGAAAAGAATGGTACGTAACTATTGAGCAGTTATTTGGGATCAGATGTTTGGATACACTATTCATGTGTGTTTTTTGTTTTGTTTCCTCCTCAGGATGGTACACGCCTCCTAAAGAGGATGGATAAGCACCTCCCATCACTATGCACTGAGAACATGGGTCAAAGTGTCTCATTTTCTTTGGAGTATTTTTTCCCCCCATCTGACATGTTGGGAATGCATCGTGTTTCTTGCAGACCAATTTGGTTGGTTCATCTGACTGAGTATTCCTTCGTATGACTGATCCGAAGGCATCACTTGCCCTGTTCATATATCTTCGATTGTCTCTTCTCCAGTTTGAATGTGGGGGGGGGGGAATGTTTCTTCTTTAGCTGCTTTTGACAAAGTGGACTTTAAATGAGAGTTTTAAAAGTCATTCTGAAGCCCTCGGAGTGGCATGTCACCTCACCTGTTTTTATTGATTTTGTTTGTTAATGAACAGGTACACAATTAATGTTTTCAAGCTAGCTAGCAAATGTTTATTTTATATGAGCATCCCAGACAATAAATGAGCCAGTTGTCATAGTTTGGATGGTTATCTTTAAATTGAAATAAGTTTGTGGAGCGTTTGGGTCCAGAAGAAGCATCATAATGTGTTCTGGCAGAAATGAGAATGAGCTATTTTGCCTTCTTCCTGTCCGCACATTATCCCTGCTGGAGTTCTAATAGTTCGAGCAGCAGGGTTGATGTGGTCGAGGGTCGCAGCGTGGCACTCGGTTTTTCATGCCGCTTCACGAGCGTCGTACTGGAATTGGCCTCGCAGAGTAAACAAATGTTGTCGGGTTAGTAATGGGGCAATTTATTAGTCCTGACATACCTTGATTGTGGTGGTTTGCACTCTCCCGGATGAGTTCTAAAAACCACAGCCATGTTACATGACAGTTCAGAAGGGGGGGGGGGGGTCCTTTATTGTATGTACTCCTGACTTTTGGTGTGAAAAATGAAAGGATAGCTGATAGTGTAAGAGCAAAATTCACCTTAACTCGGCCGTCATCGTTTCTGCAAATCAAACTTTATGTAACCTGCACAAGTTTTAAACGGGACACTTACTAATCGGATCAGTTTTCAGAAACACAATTTAAGAATAGGGTTTAAGGTAACACAAGGGATGTTTAGTCACCATCAACGGCAATTTGTAATTTCACTGCGAGTCATTTTTTTGAAACTGGGTGTCTTCCTGTTTAGTACTGGAATGCAGCTTTGTTCTGGCGATACGGTTTCCTCTGTCTTTCATTGTGTAATATCCACCACACAAGTGTCCAAGTGTGCTCACGTCAGAGGATCGTGAAACGCTGGTGCGGTTGTTTATCTGTTGATGCCAAAATTTTGCTCCAAGGGATGAATGTGAGATCATCTAAAATTGAAAGTCATGCAGTAGTGAATGGACTGTCACACTACTCGAAATAGACTATACGTTGAAAAGTGGAATCTCTTTAAACCAACAAACAGAAGATGACGGTGTCTGGCACGATTTGCTTGCTTTTTTTTTTTTTTTTCCCATTTGAAGACATTTTGACCATGTACAGTAATTTGTAAACTTGCATCAAGTTTATGAATAAAGAATTTTACGATTATTACTGTCTTATTGATTTCATTTACGCTTTAAAAAAAAACATATCAGGAATACACTTTCCAGATTAACATGTTATTTTGCATCAATTATGCTGTCCACTGTATGTAGACTAAACTAACCCCCCCCCCCCCGATTTTGTGGGAAGGTCCGTTTTCCGGGACGCAAATCCAAATTAAATGGGTTGATCCAAAAACTTGCAGTGGCCACATTTGCAACAAAATCCATCTAAAATTTGTAAAACAAATTCGGTCTGGTGTCTTTCAACAATGGACCTGATCTGTATCAACTCCGTGCTGGAACTGGTCCATGGCAACATCCAAGATGGCCGATCTTCTGCGCATGCGCCTCGCAGATCGTTCAGGGGTCAGATTGTATATTGACAGGCAGTAACTCAACCCCCCCCCCCCACACACACACACACACACACAAAAAACAAAGCTGTTTGACATAAAATACCTTTGTGTTTGTCAGACTGTAAAATACTTAAAGTGTCATAAAATAAATTCCTACAAGATGCTTTGTATTTGAGAAATCCAAAAAGCCCTGAAAATTTTCAAACATGCAATTTAATGAAGAGAACATGCATTGGAAGATAGGTAAATTTGTGTGCATACAAAATAGATATTCCAACAGAAAATTGCAGCAATAACTGTTTAATATCTATTATGGTAGGATCAAATAATACAAAATACACAAAAAAAACTATTTGCGTATCTCTCTCATGGAGACACAGGCTTCTTAAATCCATCTTAATTGAATATTATTTTATCCATGATCACTTACGCACTTTCACGAGTTATTTTATATTCATACTTATTTAAGCTATAGTACATGATTATACATATCCAACAGCAAACGGTACATATGGAAACATTGGAGGAAATGGCTTTTTTGGGAAGCTCCAATACAGCACTGAGAAATAAAGTTATCCGGTTGGCAAGTAACTAACATAAACACTGAAATTACATTAGTGGTTTTCATTTTGAGAGCAGTCCCATTCTCCATTAAAAGTCCAAACTGAGGAGCCCATCTAATTGTACATGTCATACCATTTGGCTATTGCTTTACTCAAATTGCTCGACAGTTTGGTCTATACTGAGCACCTGTGTCAAAACATAACATACTTAAAATTTGATATATATAAAAAAAAAAGGTGGGAAGGGCAAACAGAGGAATGAACATGTGCTTGAAACTCATCCAAACATCAACAAATAAAAGAACTAAAAGGTTAAACAAATTGCATATAGAGAATACCACATCATCACAATCAGACAAGACAAGTCACATTTTGGAAATAACAAGCACTCAGTTTCATTTTTTTTTTTTTCCTTCAAATCTGCGATCCCAGGGAATAACCATCTCGGGAAACTTAAAGACCTTTAAATCTTTCACCTCATTGAGATCCATATTGTATTTTCTTCAATAAATATCATAGTACAACTACTCGTGGAATAACAAAGACAGCCACAAAATGACAATGACGTCCAGAGCTTGGAGAAAAAAAAAAGGAGGCTTTTTTTTAAAGCATTTACAAAAAGGAGAATTTGTCAGAGAGGGTAAACTGATCACACACTGCTATGACCAACCAACAACATCGACTATTCACATTTTATCATTGTATTTCCAACTTCCAGATTCAAGACAAATTTGGAATGTTTATCCAGTCAACTACGGCTAGGCATCCCTTTTTACGGCACACGTCCAAAAATCTGCCATAAAGGAGCGCTTCCAGCAAATGGTTTGTGCTTTTACACAACCAGTATGTTCCTATAGTGAATTATGCCAATTAAGGAAACCCGATATAGTATGATGACAGTGAGTAGGAATTAAAAAAATCCTTTAACTAATGAAAAGACAGGTGCAACTCACTCACCAATATTAAGATGTTGAAATGTGTTTGACATTTCAGCATAATGGAGCCTTAGGCATTAATTGTGTGACCTTACGAATTGTCAACATTTCAATAGTAGCCTGAAAGAATAAAGCGAGCTTAGCAACTTTAGCTTGAGCATAAAGAAACCACATCCAGAAGCTACAAAATTGGTTAAAACTCAAAGCAGTACCAATATCGGCATTATTTGTACGGCTCAGCGTAAGACTGACACATTGTGATTCTACACAATTTTGTGTAAGAATGTGTACACAATAACTTTCTGATGTGATCTCATTTCTTGCTATGCTAAGCCCATTTTATCAATGCAGTGGCACTTGTTTTGCTTTTTGGGAATTAAAAAAAAAAAAAAGTAAACAAGCTAGATGTTACAGTTGTTTCAGACGCCAGTGTTGATGCTGTAAAGATGTGACACAAAGACTGTGTCCTCCCTCACTGATACAAAAAGTAACTTATTCACATAATGTTCAATAAATGTACAGTACAATTGCACCTAACACTTGTCCCTATATTATTCTCCTTCTCAACTCGTGAAGTGATATCTAACCAAGGGCACCTAATTATGAGTTGTGTTCTGAATTCATCCCTTTTTATATCTCTTCTAGAGAACAACCCCGGTCCCTTTCCCCTGTCCTACATGGGCTCATCGTAGTTATAGGTGGGCGCTGCCGAGTACTGGTTCTGCTGCATGGCTCCCTGGGCAGCCCCCATTGCAGCCTGTTGAGCCGCCTGCTGGACGTGGGGGTTCTTCCAAGCCCCGGTAGCCCACTCCTCCTGGGCTTTTCCCAGACTGCCACCGCTGCCGCGGTAGAAGTTATGCACCTGAACGAGACAACGTGTTAAAGGAGCAAAAAACAGGCGGAGGGATTTTCTACCGTCATTCGCGAGTAACCTTTGTGAGGGCGATGAAGGAGAGCACCGCCACGGCGGTAAACATGATGGTGGGGATCAACATCACCACGGCTGAGCCGATGTTGGTGCTGAAGAACGTGATGGTAGCTAGCCAGCCACTGATCATCACAACAAAAGATTTTGCGCTTTTGACAGGTAGTATTCGACCAATAGATATTTTGCAATATAACCTAGAAGATAGCAAAACTGATGCGAAACGCTCACCATACTCCCCAACCCGGAATCCCAACTGTCTGGATAATACTGATCACAACCTGGGCCATGAAGACGAAGAAGAACGCCATGAAGTTGAACGAGCTATCCGTCCTGAATTGGGGTGGGAACATTTGCAGGTGAAAAACAAGGCCCTTTTTCCATATGTGGAAAGGGGAAGTGACTTACTTAAAGGCCTTGTAGATGGGCCTGAACCAGCACACGTACGAGCAAGGGGTGAAGAGGATGAGCCACAGGAAAGCCATGCCGAAATTGGTGGCCCCGCCTCCACCACACATCCACGCCAGACAGCCAATCAGATTAACAGCCAGTGTGGCACTATTCACTGTCACAGAAAGAAATAGTTTTAAGTCCATTTTTTTACTTTATTGAATCTCATCTCCCCACAATTCAGCATACTAATTTCAAGAAGACTGGCTCTATAATTAATTTACAACTAAAGTGCTTCTACTTTAGCGACGACATACGTCTACTTTTCCACTACACTTACATTTTGTTGTTAAACAGCAGGCCTACGTGGTCAAATCAGAATCATCAAGTATGTTAAAACACACAAGGAATATGTCATATGTAAGACATTAGAACGAAATATATCATTTGGACACAAACACGAAAAGTGGCTTTGTGAATTCTGAATAACACTCAGTAGTCTGTAATCATGTAAAAAAAGCTTCAAACTTGGGCAGTATCTCAATTTTTAAAAATGTAAAAAAGAAATATATATTGTATTTTATTGGAGAGCTGTACGCCCGTAAAATATAAATTAACTATGCTTCAATTAATATTTACGTGAATTAACTGGCTGGCAAAATGACAATAAGAGCAGTCACTCTGGTCTTGCAGCTATCCTGGACCATGTTTTGGGTAAAACAGTTGTTTGGGTAGAAGAGCTTATGATACACAATCAAGAAAAATGTCACTACTCACAGATCCACAAGTAATAGAGCCACTTGCACATGGTGCGATGCGGGTCAGGGATCTCATTGAAATCTTGGTAAAAGCACGGCTTGAGCGGGATGAATCGAGGCAAGGGGGGGAAGTTGTTTTCTAGGATTGCAAAAAAACACACGTGTGTGGAGTAGTCGACATTGCAAAAAGGTAACATTATATGATATACTTGAAGGTATTTTAGCATACCTGCCATGATGAGAGCTGTGTTTTTCTTTCCTCTGCTTGCAAATAGCTTGAAGATCAGTTGTCGTTAAAACAAAAGTGCTAAAAAAGGGAGGGGGGCAGAGAAATTGAGAACATGACGTGTACTGGCCTTCTTGTGACAGATTTTCCACCCCCATACAAAAAAAAAAAAAAAAAAAGACAGGCTCTACCCGATCATACCAGTGCATTCATCCATAAAGAGTCTTTTCTTGTTATTTGTGAAGACGAACGGATGAATGAATGACTAGTAGGCCCATTTGAAAGCTGTGCAAGACAGATAACAGCTCGGATCAACATGGCCTTGTGGAACAATGGTGATACATATAAGCCAACCGGACTCTCACATATTGCACAATACTTATATACAATAAAAACGCTATAGTATTGTGGCGGTTGATGGAGGGAGGGAGGGAGGACATGTTGGTGCACAGCATGGTGGATGCCATGAAGGACATCATTCCGCCTTCGAATATGAAAGCTGTGGCTGCAAAAACTGAACCGTCGAACCTCATCTTCTATGGGTTGGTGATGTACATTGTGATCCCGAATCTATTCCAAATGTGTTTTTCTGTCGATTGGCTACGGCGGGGATACTGCAGTCGTGCATCTCGATGCCGGGCGATGGAAAAGCGCTGTCCTTCAACCAGCGCGTCACGTCACCGGTGCATCCGCGCTTCTTCCCCGGGACAGCAAGGCTATGGAACCCGGTTGGATTCGAATGCTTTTCGAGAGTGAATGAATAAAATAATGTGCATAACGCGCCTTACCTTGCGTTTATTAAGTTCCTAGAATCCCGCGTTTTGTTTAAAATGCATCTTATAAATTAATCTTGGTCCAAATGCACGCTTCGAAACGGACGCATCCAACAGAGAAACGTACCGTTGGCATCGAATTATGGGTTTGGGAGGAAGAGGCAATCACGTGATGTGTGATCTTTTTTTTTTTTTTTTTTTTTTTTTTTACTCGCTCACGGTTTTTGCACGCCTGGGCAAGACAAGGGTGCAACAAAAACACTGGGTTTGCTGCTGGCCCGAATTGACCAATCACCAAAGCAAGCGGTACTGATTAATCAGCAACAGTTTGGGGGATGATTACACATTCAAACTCGATTGGCTGCTTGCCATGTGACGTAGCCTTATTTCCAAGCGTTATCTGCAGACGAGGTCGCCAAACAGCAAAAAAAAAAAAAAAAAAAAGAAAAAAAAAGAGCTGTCCAGCGTACGTGTGGATATTTTCGTAAATTGAATAGATTGACATTTGAAAAACGTCTCTGCCGCAAATGAAGTTTGAATGTGTAATCATCCCCTCATCTTGGTCGGGAAAAGCGTTTTTTGTTTTTAGGGTCAGAGAAAATAGTTTTTTTTTTACTATCTTTTTTCAACCTTATTTACTACTTCCGATTTACAAAAAAATATTTAATTTTACGTATAAACATGAAAAAGCACACAGCTGTGAAATGATCAAATAAAAATATACGTGGCCACTGTATATTTGTACAAAAAAAGATTTTGTTTCAGTTTCAATTGTTTAAGAAAAGAAATAAGTAATTTTGTACTCATTTCGGTTTTAACCGCAGGAAAAGGTGTTGACGTCACCCATCCATCACGTATGAAATTGACAAATACTAAAAGAAGTTTCGTTCTGATTAAATTCAAAGCTCGTTTGTAGAGTACGACTTTAAAGGTTCAGTTATCGTTACAAGCAAGATTCCGAGAAGATAAACAAACATTTATGTTTAAATGGCCTAATTCTCAACATAGCCCTTCATATGATGACTTGAGCGAGTGCCACGATTCATTGCGTCATAATATTTGTTTTTTTCCCCGGAAGTCATTGAACGCCACAGTGCCATTGGCTGATGTCAGCTTTTCCCAGTTGCCTGTAATGAGTTGTGCAAACTTGAGGTAAGGCCGCTTGAAAACATTCAACTTTTATATTTTAGAGGAAATAGATCACTCGAGTGTATTACTATGACATACGTCTTGAGGCGATAGGTGTTATTTACTCGGCAGTGTATTTGCATTTCGACACTTAATGACAGCTAGCATTAGCTGTTAGCATGAGCAGCTAAAGCTAAACGTTTTACTCATGATTTTACGTTTTACTCTTCCAAACCTATGCTTATACTCCTAAACTTGTATTTGTGATCACGGATACGAACGTAATGTATTGTTTGGTGTCAAACTACAATGTGGTCAACAGCTGTAAGCTGTTCTCTGTCGTGTTGCAGGAAGAAACAGCCATTGAAAATCGCTTTCAGAATGTCTTACAAAGAACAAACTGACAATTCCGTTGTTACAAATAGACACGCACACTTGTTCTAGAACATTGTTGTATTCATGGAGGAAACGTGAATTTTGCCGTTTGTTGGGAAGCAATAAGTTGTGCTCAAAGTATTGATGAAACATTGAACATGTGCATTCAAAAGTTTTGGGATGGTTAAATTAAGATAAACATTAAAGGTGCATTTTAGGTTCATCCTGAAATTTCACTCGTGAGTTGTGCTAGATATAATTGGCTTTTATTGTCAATCGGCTATATGTAAGAAACATGGAGTTTGCTTTTTCAAGGGCCCACAGTCTCAAAAACATGACATGAAAGCGTAGAAAGGATAGAAATGATATTTTCAAGGACTCACCGTCAAAATCATGACATAAAAGCGGACAAGTTTCCTTTCACTCTGGGCTCAATCCCATGTTGCCATTCTGTTAACTCTCGTTTGCATTTCTTCTATTTGCAGTGTCGGGAATGCAGCCGCCGCTCCCGCCTGAGGTGGTCCGAGAGCTGGTGTGTTCCTGTCTGCTCAGAGATCCCGTGGCGGCCGATCTTCGCTGCAGCCTATTTGTTGCTGCTGCCCAAAACTACAAGAAGGATTCTTTGCTTCGCCCCTTCCCTCCTCGATATATGCACGAGGACATTAAAGACTTTGATGGATTGGTAAAATGTCCACGATTTATTTCGCCTTCCTTCCGCATCCACCAAACACGTTTCATATCGGAAGACTAAGGTTGTGTCCATCCATTTTCTTTCCACGTTGTTGTGTCTAGCTGGCAGACGTGAACAACTTTCCAAGTGTGAGAGAGTTATTACGACTGCAGCCGGGAGAAGGAGAGCACCATGTGGCCCTTGCACACTGGATCCTCTCTTCTAAGAGCTTTGCTGTCAAGACACTACAAAGGGACGAGGTACAAACACATTTTCTGCAAAGGCCACACGTGTCAATTTTCGCAACCACATACTCACATTTATCCGTTTGGCAACCAGTTCGGCAAACTTTGCGCCTTGACACAAAGCGCCGGTGTTTCTGCCCCTGCGCCGGAATTCCTGTTTGAGCTGGAGTACTGCGACCAATTGAACGCGCGCTTTGAACGGATGAGAGAGGGCAGGGATGTCTTCTACGCTTTTCACGGGAGTCGCCTGGAGAACTTTCACTCTATCGTTCACAATGGGCTACACTGCCACCTCAACAAGGTCAGTGAGGACTTCCGCTTGGCTTTTTGCTGACTCGGACTTGATTTCGTTGTTTTGTTCGAAGCGCATTTGAAAACTTTTACCTCCGTTTGTCACATACAGAACTCGGTGTATGGCGAGGGGACCTACCTCACCAGTGACCTCAGCATGGCTGTCCTCTACAGCCCCCACAGCAGCGGTTGGCGGGAAAGCCTACTGGGGCCGCTGCTCAGCTGCATCGCCTTATGCGAAGTCATCGATCACCCGGACGTCAAGTGCCAGGTGAAGAGAAAAGGTGCGTTAGCGTCACGCTGGGAGTTTTGAAAATTGCATCTGTGTGTGACATCAACGCTAACATCTCGCCTGCGTCAGACTCTGAAATTGTCGACCGTCAGCGCTCGAGGGCCAAAAACAGCGAGGCAGGGGATGTGCCGGAGAAGTACTTTGTGGTCACAAACAATCAGCTTTTGCGTGTTAAGTACCTGCTTGTTTACTCTCAGAGGAAACACATGCCCAGGTAAGGAACTACACACTAGATGTCTCAAATAATCTAAAAATAACGACAAGCTATGATCAAAATTGATTGGGTACTCCAGAAATGTGAAAATGATCAGGTTAGAATGTGAAACAGCACAAACTCAGCACAACTTGGAATTTCTAGTTCATCTGTGCAACTCAAAATAAAAAGTCAGACTTAACTCGTTCTAACTTATGTTAAATTGTGTTGTTTATATTAGCGTGCAATTTTATTTTGATGATAATTTGATCGAGAATTTAACAATCTGTTTTCCCCCTCCCTCCTCTCATGACAGACATTCCCGCAACACCTCGTGGTTCCTCAGACACCACTTTGCCGTCATGATGAGCCTTTATCTTCTGCTGCTCATATTTATCGGCACGTTCAACTCCAACACGTTCACATCCTTTTGGAACAGACGCTTCAGCTGACCCATGGCACGAATACTGACTGGGTTTTTATCCGCCGTGCCTTCAGCACTGTAACAAGATGCCCTTTGGCACCTTGACTGCACATTTTGATACGGTTTGTTTTCCTGCGACAGGCATTTTCTTCTGAAGGGAAAAACGTACACAGTAAGAGTACACAAATAAAAAACGAAAGGATCTTAAACGTGGCAAATGTGGCATCCTTTTTAACAACCCCATTCCATATGTCGTTAAAAAGAAAAAAAAGTCCCTCCCACTATTGTCAGGGCTGACAATAAGGCGCTCTGAAGCGGCCAGACAACTCAAAACCCGAGTCCACACATAAGCTGACAAGTTGCACTTAGAAAAAAAAGGTCACACAGTTAAGTTTTATTTTATGCAATGTTTTTCACTTGTGTGATAATTGAGAATGTTAAACTGCAACTTCAAACATAGTTTGTGCATTTATTAAAGGTTTTACGATAAAGAAAGTTTGATCCTGGAATGCAATAATTGTTTAATGATTTCCCACAGATTCAAATCTGAACAAATGACAGGAAACTATAGATACTGGTTAGAAATGATTCAACTCCTTTAAAAAGGTCATTTAGCTATAGCTAGCTTCCTAACTTTGACTGAATGCTAAATTAGCTAATATCAGAAATTGAGATGATACATCTTACCTGTTTGCCTTTTGTCATATTGGACTGATATATTTTCAATGTCAGAATCTCGTGGTTTTTAGGATTATAAAAATTATATTTGAATTCTCTTAAATCCATGAATGAGATTGTCTCGCACCTCCAAATAGATTGGATCTGTTTTCAAATGTAGCAAGTAAAAGCAGAGTTGTTTGAAAAATAAACAATCTTGATACCTGAAAACTAGTACAGTAATGAAGTATTTGTACTTAGTTACTTCCCACCACTGCTAACCAGTATATAAAGACTAAGTTGTCAGTTGTGTCCCCTCAAAAGGGAGTAACAGACTCAAATCTTGCTGCCGGCTTGCAAACCTCAATGAATCATTCTCACAGTATGTTTTAGGTGGTTTTAATTGCACCGCAAATTTTGTATTCTGTTGTACAACGACTACGATAAATGAAACTAATTGTCGGCGAACGTAACTGATCTTTCTGTCTGAGCGTAAAGTCTTCCTGCAAGGAAGCCTATTATAATAATTTAGTGGTTATTTCCAAACTTATATTGGGGGGGAAAAAAAGCACTTATTGGTAGCAATAAGCTATTGTAATCAAGTCTTGTAATACACTGAAAACGGTAATGGAAATAAAATATATTCGTCTCATGAGCTGTAATCTTTTTTGAAGTTGAAAAATATGTACAGGATATCTGTCCTTTTTTTTTCCCCTTTGACTGATCTAAACACATGCACCATCTCTTCCTAAGAGGTCAACTCCACAATGTGGCACATAAAAATGCCAATCTCAGAACCTCGGACCGAGACTCGAACGAAAAGTGCGTCGTCATCTACCAGTACATCATGTATTCAGGTATGGAGTCCTATAAAAACATATTTATTTTCATGGAAAAACCATTGAATAACACTGAATACATCATGATTGATCATTCAAGAGTCAATAAAACTTGTTTGTAACGCCAACATCAAAAAGATGTCCCAGAAAACTGGAATTCAAAGCAATGGCTGGTGTCAACCCCCCCCCCCTCCTCAAACTGAGGAATGACATCTTTCAAATGAGCTGGATGTTAATGCCATTTGTCATCATCATCATCATGGACCATCAAGATGGCAAATGTGGGAGTGGCCATTATGGCTTTGTATTTAGTTCAAAGTCTAGTCTATCTTACAATACAGAACCTTAAAATATTGTCTCGGAACATTTTTTTTTTTTTTTTTAACTGCACCTTTTAAACAGACAACTGCATGTAATGGAGTAAAGCATCACAAAAGTAAAGCAGGCATACTGGAAACATAACACTAATCTTTTTTTCTTTAAAAAATAAAAACACAACAAAGTATCCGTACTAAAATCTCAACTTAAAAAAACTTTGAAGGGGGGGGAAAAAAAAACCTGTACATGTATTTACAAGAAAATAGTAACTATAATACAAGTTTGACTGGCCAAACACAAACACATTCAGTTTTGTCGATCCAAAGTGGCGGACAAAACACCTCCAAAGAAGCGAGCTCGCTGCAGTGAGCAATTTAGTCACATTGTCAAGAGTGTCTCTGCATAAAAACATCAATTTCACTCTTTTTTTTTTCCTCTTTTTTTTCCTAATAGAAAAACAATAATGTCAATATGGAGTTTATCGAGAAATCCATTGACTACATCCGGTGCAGGGGGCGGAAGCCAGTTAGTTGCTCAGTCTGAAGGCAAGAGGTCGTGCAAGCGAAAGCGCTCTCTGATGTGCGGTCGGACGTCATCGTTCTGACAAAAAAATCAACGTGACATGAAGCAGATAGAGTTATAAAAAAAAAATAAAAAAAAAGAGTATTGTTAAGACAATGTTAGCCCTTTTGCCAAAATCCAACACTAATTGACGGCCCGTTGCAAAAGAGTTAATTGAAATAATCGTCTTCACTTGGAAAATTGACGCCACTAGGTGGTGCTAAAGAAACACTGATGTTGCGTGAACTCTTACCAGCTCAACCAGCTTCTCCAGGAAAGGAACCAGCTTGAGAAGCTCGCTGTCATTTCGATCCACGAACCAGCTCTCGATTGGGATCCCATTGGAGAGCTGATAATACACACACACACACACACACGAGCGCACAATTCTCAAAACAACTGTTGCGCCCTTGCTTTCGGACCACAATCACTGACACACAATTTGACGAGACACAGTTATTACCTGATAGGCGAAAGCTTGTGGTGAGTTGTCGATTATTATAGTCTTAGAAAGATCCCGTCCCAAAATGTTGAGGTCTTTTATATAATTTCCTTGGACACATACGCAGTGCTCACGAAACAGACGGTGTCTAAACAAACACGCGCACACACAAATATGTTCATCATTGAGGAAAAAAATAATAATAATAATGAAGCTCTCCCATTAAATATGACTTCACTGACCTGACCAGCTGCTTTTTGGGATCGAGGATATTGAGCAACTTGTCAGCGTATACTTTCTTTGACGCCGTGAAGAGAATAATCTGCAATATGACAAAAAAGTAATTGTTAAACCCAGAGCGGCTTGACTTAAATCAAATCCCTGTTTGTGTGGAGTGAAAAGAAAACCTCACCTCATACATTTGAGACATGCGCTCCAGAAACTCTCGGAAAAAGGGCCTTAATCGCACATACACCTTACATTCAGCAAAAAAAAAAAAAAAAAGACATAAGTTAACAGCAACAAAGACTTAAAAACATGGACACATAGCCAGTTTGAGAGAGTTCTTACCTGGTAGATTACATCCTGAAAGAGCACAGGGAACGTCAGTGCGGCATCTTCCAGTTCATTCAAACTGCAGTGAACTAAGGTTTCATCCTGGGGGAAAAAACAACAACATACACAGTGACTCCTAAGAGTACACATAGTGCAAAAGAATCCTTGGCTTTTTTTTTTTTTTTACCAAGTCAAGGACAAGTGAAAACTCGGGCGTGCTGCGCGTCTTCAAAGGTAGTGCTGGTTTGCGTGTCAGCTGCTCTTCTGTCAATGGAGGCACGTGCTTGATGAAGAAGTACCTTCAAAGTAGACGCCACCAAATAAAGGCCAGTTACTTCTTTACTTTTTATATCTTTACTTGGCAGCTCATTATTTGTGTACTTACGGGTCAAACACCTCCCAGTCTTCTTCGTATGACGGCTCTGTGGGGGCGGGGGGTAACGTGTGTGGATAGCTGCCATCTGGCAAACATCCAGGAGGAGCTGTGGGAGATAGATTAGACCTTTTTTTTATGACGTGCCTAAATAATATAAGAAAGGTCAAGTACAAATTTACTAAGAGATGATTGAAACTATACGGTTGTGGCGAAAAAATGAAGCTTCAAATTTGCGTTTTATTTTTGGACTCCTCTAGATGGCACTGTTGGTGGTCTTTACATAGGAGTCTGAGTTGATGGTACCTGTTAACGAGGGCATGTCACTTTCAGTCACCATCTCGCCGTCCTCCACGGTGGAGTCGGTGCTCATCTGGAGTCTCTGCTGCAACGGCGGGGCGCCGTGACAAGCTGTGATTCCATCGGAGGACGTGAGCATGCTACTGGGCATTTCCTCGGCCTGCTCGATGTCTAGCTGCTTCATGATCTCCTCTGCCTCCATAGCTTGGCCCGGAGAGTCGGAACCAGGCGTGGCTAAAATAAAGGATGGCACTTTTTCTTAAAAAAAAAACAACAACCATCTTGCGGAAAATGTATGTATTACCGTTTCTATACAAAGAGTGACTAGCCAAGTGTGAAATGACACGAGCAGGAAATGTAATGTGTGGGTGTTTTACCAGTTTTGGTTGCTGGTGAGAAAAAGTTGAAAACAGGAGAGAGGATAGTTCCTAGGAGGGTTGTGTGCGGAGGACTGCTCGCCGCCTCAACTGAAGCTTCGAGTTTGCCGTTTGGTTTTAAGGGTTTGCTGTTGCATGTTACTGTATCTGGTACTGGGAAAACAAGAACGGGGGGGAAAAAAAAACAAAAAACATTCAGCATATTGCTTTGTGACAAAATGTTGGATGTAACAATATCGTACCTTTACCTGGACTTTTTCGGCAAACTCTAGAGACGGTTTTGTTGGCAAGGCCTCGCGTTTGTGGCGCCGACGTGATGAGGTCGCTTTTAGCGCTGCAATTTATACGACTCCTCTTGGCAGGAATATTCGGCTCCACCTGCCGAATATAAAAACGGGTACAATGATACAAAACCTTTCCCCCTCCTCCCCCAATACAGTGAAGTTCATTTTTAAAGTTCTTACAGCTGCGGCATCAATTTGTTCCATAATTTTGATTTTTTTTTTCTGGGCTCATTGGTAGACTACTTGACAGCTTCATTCCAAGTCAGTTCTGTTTATCGCGAGGCCTACCTTGACAGGGTCGCCCCTGATGAACTTCTTGATGGTGGACAAGAGGCCCACTTCATTCTTCGGCATCCTGCCTCGGCCTCTTAGTGGGGACGCCGCCACTGTACAGCGTTTCCTTTTGGCCAGAGATGTCGGGGCTCGACGGCCTAAGGTGGGCTGCTGAGAAGCTTTACGCGCTCTCAGCCGCATCGTGCTCTGGCATCACATAGAAGAATCTGACAAGAGATGTTTGAAAATTTTCATTTAGACTGGAAAAAAAAAAAAGAAGATACCCTTGATTGAGATGATCAGGTATGCTGTGTTTGCTATTGTGGTTGTAGTTTGTAAAGTTGTAGTGCATCAGGAGTCTCTGGTGGTTTCTGTAGCCCATGGGATCTATTCAATTTGTAAAAGCACTGTTTAAATATATAGGGAGTTACTTTTTTTATTATTTTTGCATTATTTCACAGGATTATAATAACGAGTAATTTTTCCTCAAACATCTCCATTTGAACAGAACTCGATAAAAGCGACATCCTTGTCCTGTTGGGATTGTGATAAATGTATTTTCTTTTCTTTTTTTAACAAAAGGTCCATTTGTTTTTAAATATTTACTCTGATTCAAGCATTTCCTGGAGATGTAGCATTGAACATGAACAAACCTGCTCTAAAAACGAATTTAATTTTAAAAGCAAATATCAAAACTGATTTAAAAAAATTCCCAACCTATTCTAAGCCTGGTGTTTTGATGCAAACATACGTCTGTTTTATTTTTAACATTTAAAGTTTTTGAGGTTGGGAAATAATGAGTTGAAGGTTCTCCCCACATCACTTGCGGCAACTCATCTGCTTGCATTTGCGGCGTAGCCGATGTCAACATTCCCTCATGTTGCTCACAACCAGAGGATCAATTCTGTGATCGACCTCCCAATTGTGTTTCATGTTATGTGTGGTCACTTTAACTTGCGACCATCCGAGCCGAACGTCTTCGAAATGTGTTTTTGAACAGCACCGCCGAATGCGCTCACCATAAAACATTCGGACAGGAGAGACGTCACCAATGGTTGACGTTAGCCCGCCGACATATAACTTGACGCAGACAATCGCCGCCAGTGGAACGTGGACGAGCTCGCGACAATACAAGACTTGTTTTTACTGTTCCGCCGTAAATATGTCAACGTTGCCAGGTTCCTCCGATCAGTTCCGTCGCTAACGTTTAGCCACTGTTAGCTTCCAGGCTAACAAAACGAGAGGGAAACGATGACATTAGGGAGACATGGGAAATTTCCAACGTACGTTTGGCAAGCTAACGCATCATTGACTTGGCAGTGAAAACAACAATATTCCCCCCGAGCTACGGTCTGGCATCGTTTTGTTTCGATCCATGACTATTTTCAGCCATTAGACTACGCCCCCTTCCCTGGCTAGCAGCTAGCTAGCAGACAAGCTAAGCGAAACCACAAACACTTCACGACTCACACATGTTGACGCTGTACTTGTACTCACAGAAAAACGGACGAAGCGCTTCTAAAAACGTCCCACGGCGTTTTCAGCTCTGCTGCCAAGAAGCCGCGACGGCGCCCGCCAGAGGTCGGAGCGATTGCTCGCTGCTTGCCCACTGGCGTCTGTCGCTGTATCTCGGTGGTTAGTAGTCACAGATCGACCATGTCTACGGACGCCATTTCCCGCCTCCTCCTCATCACAAACATACGCGAGTGCACGCGAGAATGCGACATGCGCGCGCGCGAACCAACGTGGCGTGGAGTAGACAGGAAAAACGAGCGCACCGCGGACACGGCTTCCAACAGAACAAAAAAAAAACACGAGAAATCGAAAGAAGGGGGGCAAAAAAAATCTGCAAAATAAAAGACAAGGTATTGTGGCACCCGCAGTTTAACCAATTGACAGTTTTCCCCCCACAATATATGTATTTTTGGTAGATGGCAATCCCATTTTTTTCGGAGGGAAAAACATTTGGGAGTTTGTTTTCTTTGGGGGATTTACGGTTTGATCAATGCATTTCAATTGACGTCAATTTTGTGCGGATTTTCACTCAATACAGCAGAACCACATCATTCCTTCCACTGGCAAAGGAGTAAAAGAAAAGATTTCAGAATGAATTCATTGTCATCTTTAACATCCTTTTTTTCCCCATCACACAGCACTGAAATAGTAACAAATATTATAAAAAAATATTTAAATACAATTGTCAGCACAATTTATGATTATTATCTCCACTTGTCCACCGTGTCACGTTGACCTTACTAAGGTCACCTTAGCACAAATTGCTTTTAGCTTGGTGGTAAATAAAGACCGACTTGACTTTTTGTTTTATCGCCAGGCTTTCAAAAATAATCCACCCGTTAAATGAACCGCTCACAAGTGTTGCGGATGTGGCTGAAGCCTATCGTAGCTGTCTTCAGAGAGACATAAAATAACTCATCTTAATGTTTCAGTTTCTAATCATTTACTTACTATAATCTCACAAAGGAAAACCACTAAGAAACTTTGAGTCAGTTTTCATTCACATTCATAGTTTGATGTAGAAGCACATTGCGATACACAAGGAAGTCCAACTGCGATCCAGCAAATATGACTAATGCTCCGTTTTTAACATTCACGTACAATAACACAACCCGGACAAAATCCACACATTGCAAGTTAAGCTCTAAGAAACAAATATGCTCTTTAGTAGAACCTAAATATAATCAAGCAATGCAATTTTATTCTTTAGGAATATGAAAGCTAAATCTTACTTATATCCTGTCAAGTAAAAATGTCTTTTCCCACTGATCATTCATCATCAGGAATCACTTCATCCCAAGATGTAGGAGTTTCCTGTATGGTTCTGGTCCACCCCATAAGCCCCTGAATATAACACATCAACACAAATAATAACCAATTAAAATGTTATATAATCGTTAGTTGGGCAAGAATAAATGTACCTGAGGAGCCCGTGCCAGTAGAGGTGGGGCATCACGTCAGCTTTCATGTAGTACATGAGTCTCCTTTCCTTGGCTTGGTTGATGGGGAACGTTTCCAGTGGTTCACCGTTGTAGTCAAACTCGGCCAGAACAACCGTGTTGTAGCTTGTAACCAACGGGCATGATGTGTAGCCATTATACTATACGGAGTAAAAGGTGATTATATAAGTGTTGAGCGGAAAAAAAAAAACATTTGTCATTGAGCAATTCATTACCTTTTTATCTGGTTTCTCATTTTTCAAAATCTTTTTGATGGTTCTGTTCAAAACAGCAGACTGTGCGGCTAAAACAAGAAACAATATCAACTGAATAAATGACAAAAACTGACAACAAATAATAATAATCCAAACACATAACATGGGCCCTCACAATCAAGCCCTATCTTAAATGCATGTGTGGAATGTCAACAGAAAAGCTCATGATAAAATTCCTCAAGTCATTCTTAGGAAGTGAAGCTCAGATGTCTAGTTTGGAGTCGGTTTTAACACTTTAGCCAAATGGGTAGAAAAAGTGCTTACACATATCACACGACATCACGTCTTACCGACAGCAGCACCCGTTTTGGAAGTCGGCAAGTTGGTGCAGTCCCCGATCCCAAACACGTTTGGGTAGTTCTTGTGTTGAAGGTTATGCTTGTCGACATCCAACCAGCCGCCCTCATCGGCCAGCAGGCTGTTTTTTATCACAGAGTTGGGTCCCATGGGTGGGGTAACATGAAGCATCTCGTACTAAAACCAAAAAAAAAATGTAAATTCAATTGCATAGTGGTGCTGTTGCTTTGAAAAAGACTTACCTGAATGACTGTCGTCTCCCCCGGTTTGTCAAGATTCTCAAAGATAGCTTCTTGTTTGTCCGCACGCACTTCAATCAGGTTTTGCCTCAAATTGACTTTGATATCCCGTTGTTTCACAATATCCCAAAGTGAGTCAGCATATTTCTTAACCCCAAATATCACAGGAAGCGATGTGTTGTAAATGATATTGGCTTTTGCCCGCTTTCCTGTCTTAACATGAAACACACACAAAAAAAAGAATTAAAAATACAAACACAGTTTTACTAACGTGCAAAATTCTCATACCTTTCTGAGGAAAGCATCTGAGAGGTACATTATCTTCTGTGGAGCTCCAGCACATTTAACCGGTGTGTTCGGGAAAGAGAATACAGCGTTGCCTTCTTTAAAGGACTGTAAGGCTGCCCAAGTTTTGTCCACAGTTTCAAGTGAATAATTGGATCCAATTTTTGGATGTTCAAATCCCTCAGGAAGACCTTTAATCTGAGGACATAAAGTGGATGGCATTTTGCTGATAAATTAAAGAAAATTATAATCATAAAAAGCACATCCTCACCTTCTCAAAATGAAGCTGCAAACCCAGAGCGACAATCAGATAATCATAAGAGATCTGCAATTGGGAGCGAAGGTCACCTCATTAAATATGACAACAAACGTTTGCACGCTGAACAACTTTACAGCCTTAGTAACACAAACATACCTCAGACCCGTCATCAATGCGCACAGTGTTTGCATCCGGGTTTATTTCCTCAACTTTAGATTTCACCAGCTTGACACCTGATGGCATAACACTTGATGTGGGCCTTCCCGATGTAGCTAAACTTTTAGCACCGGCCCCAACCAGAGTCCACAGGGGCTGGTAATAATGCATCTGAAGAGTCAAATAAAATAAAATAAAAATTAAAAAGTTGCATGATAGTAAAATCAAAAAATCTTAAGAATAATACTTTTCAGTCATGAGTAGTGCTTGCCTCACTGGGTTCCACTACTGCCACATTCTCAGCTCCCAGCATCCTCTTCATGCGTGCACCCATTGCAATTCCTCCACTTCCTCCCCCTAGCACCAACATTTTGTAATGCTGTTTTGCAGAGGAACGACTGCTTGTGTGAAAACGAGAGGCGCAGAAGCCCACCGAACCACGGAAGGCAGCCATCCTATACCAATGAAAACAATAACATAATGTTATTTGGGTGAGCGTCACATAACTTGTTTGTTGATGCATTTATAAGACCAAGGTTGGAAGTTAGCCATATCTCAGCTAATGCGAGGGTCGTTGATGGCGACATCATTCAAGACATGACATTCAATTTCACAAAATTGTCGCATTTGAACAGTTTGCCACTCCTTGCGTGACGCCGAGATAATGCGCAATAATATTTATACCGATAAACAGGCAGGTACGTTGCCACAAATTGAGGTTGGCTAAAAAAAGATTGTATCATACTTACATTGGTGCATGCAGCAGGAGGTACCTACGTTTGCTACAATCGGTTGTCGGCAACGATCTACAGTATTTTCGTCACGTCGGGCTTGAGAAGTGCGTTCCGAAATGAACTTTCAACACTTCCCCTGACTGACAGGCACCAGGTCACGCCCCCTCAAGTTATGGACCAATCAGATGCGACACCAGCATATAAATGGTGGGAAGTGGTCTCGAATTACTGGTTCCTCATTTTACTATTGCAAAATCTGTAAAAAAAAAAATCATACGAAATGTATATTCATCAATGTGATACTAAGATGGAATACAATCAAGTACTGTGTTTATCCATCTGTAACTGCAGTGTTAGTTTTCATTCTAAAAATTCGACATGAACGGCCACAACAACTGTTCTCATCACTGGGTGTTTATTGGACACATTAAACACAAAATAAGATATATTTAAAAAAAAAATTAAAAAAGGAATTCTTGCAAAGAGACAATGCAATGTGAACATCACACAGCACACTTCCAGGAGTAGAATTTGCGACAAGTCCTGGCGTGTTGAGGATTTAAAGTTTCCTTCTCTTCTATGCATTCCAGATATCCCTCCATATCTGCGAGTGATCTCGTTTACAGAACAGGTCGAGGCTGTTGGGTGAGCAGAAGTCCGAAGCGTTTTTTCAGGATCACCCGGTGTCGAGAGAACTTGTCGTCTGGGGAGAAGCGGGCTGGGTGGGCCGAGGAGGTAGGCTGGCCAGTGGGTGCCACTTTCTGTCAATCGGGAACAAAACAATGTCAGTTAATTACAATTTTAAGAAACAGCCCATTTCATATTGATAAATTGACCTGAAACTGGTCTGAGAGGAGTTGAGCGGTTCAACTAACAACAGGCTCCAAAGAGATTTGACTGGGTAATGCTAGCTGCTAATAATATGACGAAAAACAACATACCTTCAAAGTGTAGACTCTGTCCCCATTATCGTCGAGGTAAAATTGCAAGAACATGTCGCCAGTCTTCAAAGGACTAGTAACAAATACCAGGGACAACAGCAAAATGCCGTTATAATAGTCCGCACACTGCGAATTGTACCACGTTTTTCGAGCAGATTGAAAACAAGAGCGGATTTCCGGTTTGAAGCCCGACGGCGCTAAGCATTCTGGGAAAGGGAGTTTTTTTTTAGAATCGAATTTCGTTTCAACGGGGAATGATCACTGAAAAACATTTATTCTTGTACAGTGATGCTTTATACTGGTTAATATACTGTTCAAATGCAAATTATTTTCTAATCGAAAAATAAACGAGGGTTATTTGATTTTCATATAAAAATAAACACTAAATTTAAAATACAGCTCAATTGTCTTGTATTTGGAACAAATAATGGAAAGTCTAACGAAAGTCTTGTTCCCAGAGGTTGTCACCTAAAGTATGTCAAATACTGACCAGAAGACAAAGATAGCAACAAACAACATTTATTGCAAAAAAAAATTGGTCTAAAAAATTGGTCTTCATTTGCATGAATAAATTCAGATTTTTGCTACCTTATTCTTATCCTGCTTTTTTTTTGTTCAAGTGAATACTGTATATAACAAGACACATCACTTCTCAAAATAAATTGCAGCTCCTCCTCCAGGCTTTGATACAAACAAACTTTGCTTTTCCATTGCTGCTCTTCGTGGATCAGGGAGGTAGTAAGCTTCCTTTACTGCTTGCAAGAAAGACTGGACTTTGTCCCTGTGAACCATGGACACAGCGCAGCCGCCCCAACCTGCTCCTGTCAGACGGGAGCCTACAGCACCTGCTTTCCTGTCAATATGGGGAAAAAAAAAATCTTGTGAGGACATTTTTCTGATATGTGCTGATGGCTTCATCATCCCATCTATAGAAAATACATACTCAAGACCTCTATTGTATTTTTGAGATTGGGTCAGACTTTACACTCACAGGCAAATGTCCACCAATTGGTCCAGTTTAGGGCAGCTGCACTCATAAAGATCTCTGCAGCTCGTGTGGCTTTGGTTCATCAAGTCACCCAGTAACTGGATAGAATCGCTAGGTGCACAGTCGCATACGTTCTTGAAGCGTAGCACACGTGCTGCTTCGCCGTATACATGCTTGGCTCGCTGGTATAGCTTGAAATGAGTTACTATGAGTGACAAAAAAAAAAAAGTAAGAAATCAAATTTATGCTTGTCTTTGTTGCATTTTTTCTGCTGTTCATTTGCTCACCGTGTTGAGTATTAGCACTGAGCAACTCTGTGGAGAACTGCTCGGAGGTGATACCCAAAATTTTACAGATTTCGTCTCGGCTGTACGGTTCAGGATGTAGAACTTCCTCCACCAGTGCCAGCATCTCCTCCAGAGATGCATTCATCTCTGTCGGCACCTGGGCCAGCTTCAAAAAGTCTTTGTGGTCCAATCCTTTGGCATGGGCTAGCAACTGTGCTCACAATAACACAAGCAAATATGTCTGTAAACACTACATGCATCCCTTTTGTTGGCTTTCCACACATCCGAGAAGTTTTTCAGATTCTTAAAAAATTTGACCCCCCCCTTGACATCATACCTTTGTCGCAATCCGACAATCCACCACACGGCTGTTGTAATGAGAAGATGCCGCTTTATTCATCTCCACACATGAGTTGGAGATTACAAACACAGCACTGTCAGGGAGCGGGACATCAGTGGTCCTTAAAGGTCCAAATTCAATTAGTTTTGCCTGTTGGAGGGTATATCACACAAAAAAGTCAATATACTACTGCTATATTTATTCATAAGAGTGAAGACCTTTTACATACAGTATCTTTCTCTGCCAGGATTGAGATGGACTGGTCCATGCCTCCTCCCTCAGTGCCAATGTAGCTCTCACATTTGGTACATGTCTCCGCAAGATCTACCTGAAATACAAAGATGATGTTTGTTAAGCACGTCCGCTGGCTATTATAGTATTTTGGAATGGTTCGATTTTGGATTACTTTGGAGAGGGACTTCTGATTTGCCTCCATTGTTATGAGTCCAGCACAACAAACCAGAGCACTAGAACTTGACAGGCCGGAGCTTGGAGGAACGTTTCCGTCAATGACACATGACATTCCCTGTAAACGTGAGATCCCAAACTTCTCCTATTGTGAACACAAGAGGTTTAATTTATGAAATTTGGACCTTTTGTTTATATTGCACGGTCTGATCAAGGTTCATACATCATACCTGAATGCCTTTAACTCCACACAGGAAATAATAATACCACTTTGGGTTATTTTCGTCAATAACAATTTCCTCTGAGGTGGACACCGTGATATTGCTGCAGAATAAAAACAGACATATTTCATATTTATTATCCCATCCGTCTATGATGGTCATGCACACTACCCTGGTTTAAAGTCCTACCTGTAGAGAGGATTAATATTAGATAGTTGGATTGTCCCGGAGTTATTTAGTGAGACGGCGGCAAGAATATTCTGTTCAATAGCCATCGGAAGCACAGAGAAGCCGCAGTAATCAATGTGCTCTCCTGTAACATAAAAAAAAAAGAGGGCAACAAGTAGAATTTAATGGCAACCATAAAACAAAGACATACTGGGATCAAAGCATATTGAATATTTTTTAATCCAATGTTATACAGTGTTTTTTTAATGATATCATCAATAGAGTCCATTACATTCTGCATTGAAGTTAGTTACCTATGAGATTGACTCTTCCAGGTGCACATGCATAGAAGAGAGGTGATCCTCCATACTGTCTTTCAAAAGTATTTTTCAAGTTTTGCAGCCTAAATATAAAGAAAGCAAACAGCTCAATCATTTCCTTAATTCCTTAGCCTCTATGTAGCTGTGGATACTCACCTTTCATCATCAACGACCGAAACTTTGAATTTGGGAGGATTCGTTGCCATTTTTGAATGAAATCACGGATGTTCTTTTGGGTTACACGGAGCCCAAGGTCCTGTTCAGCTGACCGGATGCTGATTCAGCTGAATCGGAATTTGTTGTTAACCGTGCGTTTTGCGCCGACGTGTTAAAAAAATAAATCATAAACTGACTATGGAACAGTAAGACTGACAAATACGGAAACGATATCGAATGAAGGAGGCGGGACCAATGACAGGACTGAATTGTCGTACTAACGATGACGTCACTGTATACTTCAAAAATGGCGGTCGACGATAGGACTACATTGCCCAAAATTCAAAACGCACGTTATCCATAGAGACACGATCAGTTTCTTCAGTATTGTTTATTTGGAAGACAAAATCAAAATGACTGTTTTTATTATGATCTCTTTTCAAGGAATTTGATGTTCAACGTGACGTAAATGTTGGTTGTTGCAGTATGTGTGTGAACGCACATCAGAAACGTTCCAAACAGGGTCTCATTGGCGCGAGCGCCGCGCAACTACGCGCGACTTTTCAAAGTGGACGAGGACGAGCGAACATCCGGTTAGCCACTTTTAGCTTTTATAGCTTACGAAGCAAAGTGCTGGGCCAAATGACAACAAACTAAACTAACAGCGGGTTAATTAACAATCACGTTCCACCGACGAAGATATGCGGATACTTTTAAAAATGGTCCGTTTGTATTTGACTTCTCTTTTCTGTCATAGCAAAGGAAGCTAACGTGACTCCGTTGAGGCTGGTTAGCTCGCCTCGCTGCACTGTAAACAACAATGTGGCTAGCATTTATCAACAATTAACGTCATTTTTAAAAGAGGAATAACCACGTGAAATTCTGTCCACGGGGTGTGTCTTTAGGTAAGCAAATTGTCTTTTGTATACACTGTTACGCGCAACATTATCCCAATTTCAGGCGACTTCTACTCTATTTTACGTCTGATAACCTCACAATAAACACAGAGGTATTCATATTCTTGTATTTTTATATATATGTATATATCTCCCCCGTGCAGCAAAAACCGTCATGTCTATAGATTTTGATACTCCTGCTCTCCAAACCCAGGATGATCAGGAAGAATACGACCAAGATGACTATGCGAGACAACAAGAGGTACAACACAATATTATTCTTAATATAATCATTCCGTTCACCAATATCACAATTGTGAGCTACAAATATGTGTCTTTGTTTGGATCTATTTGAGGATTAGCCTAAAACCTTCACAGTGAAGCTGGTATGCAGGGTTGTTGTTATGACTCATCCCCTCAATATGTTGCTTTGTGTTGCGATTGGCCCTGTTGGCTTCTTCCTGGTGTGTCACTGGATGGAGCTGGACGCCATGTGCTTAACCTACTTTCACACTATTACTTGTTTTGTTCACAATGCCTGTTGCGCTTAAGAGCGAGCATGAAGAATTATGTTCCCGAAGACTGCAACAGAAAGACTAACTGGACGTTGGGAATCTATTAATCATCTACTTTTCGATTTTAGTAATGGATCCTACGTATTATAGATTGACTAGTCAAGTGGAAAATGTTTCCTGCCAGTAAGTGGAATGTTTCTGCTCCATTTGGCTTTGCTATATCTTTTGTTCAAACAATGGAGTGTTTTTTTTTGGAGCAAAACACGAGTTGTGCTGGGAGTCGACAACATGCCATGGACTCTTTGCTTGTTTTGAAACGTACACTCTGGTGAAATCGGTTGGGATGCTATGAATTGGATTGGTGCTTGAAGTGGATACATTTTCTTGTGCTAAATGTGCAAATGGGATAATATGGGTCCTTTGGTTGAGGACACAATGGAGGATTTACAGACGATTCAACGGTCCTTATGGGAAGTAAGTCCAGCAGGTTTTATTTGAATCGCTGGAATAACGCAAGCATGTTAAGCCTGTTTCTGACATACGAAGAATATACTTGTTGCTGAGTTACAAAGGGGCAAAGCTGGTTGATGTGGAGACAATACAATTTTTTTGTCACTAAAATTGTACTACTGTTTTATTATATTTTAACAAAGCATTACATAAATATTAGAAGCCCATTTAAGAGGTAGTCATTCCAAAATGGAGGGTTTGATTTCATTTGTAAATATGAAGTGCTACTTCTTGACATCGGAATTTGCAGTTTTTTTTGTTTTTTTTTATACCTATCAAATGGAGACTTCATGCTATTAAGCATTTTTGACTGCATATTTTTTGTTCTCTGTGTTTATAGTCCTTGGTTGCGGCACAGACATGTTGACTCACTGCCTTGAGTTTTCTTTTTTTTTGCCTGCAGCTCCACAATCTCCTCGCAAACCTGCCAGATGACATGCTGGAGGACAGCAGAGACTCCTCTTGCACAGAGCAGGACTTAATAAATAGAAATGCTGAAACCAGGTAACATGCTTGACTCAAATGGCTTCTGCCGAATCTCAGTGTTGTTCCTACTTGGGATGAGATACGCGATTGTTAGTCCATCGATTGTGGAGTTGATTGTTGAGAGCTTTTGGTGTCTCTTTACAGCCCGCAGTCCAAATGGACGCAACAGCGGTCAGATCATCCCAGGCCAAATTCTCATGAGCAGGCATGTTTTTGTTATTTTATTTTTTTACATACTAACACCAGTTTTGTCTTTTCATTTCAATTGAAGAATAACCACCAACCTTTCAATGTCTCAAAAGAGCTATGAAGAAGACTACAATCATCATGATTTGACTTATGAAGATGGAGGAGTTCAGAGCAATGGTCATTCTCAACCTTTGGCTCATACCTGGAACCAACATTCAGATTCTCAGTTCACCAAGGAAGATTGCACCCAAAACAGCATTGGAACAGAACGATCTTCAGAGGCCAATGGTTTCTCCACAGATGATCCATATGAGCCACACCTTCGTGCTAATAACATTGTCAACTGTAATGGAGACGGAACTAGTGACTGTAATAATCCTAGAGTGCAATCTCAGGTAAGGCTGATTCTCTCTTGTGTAAAAAAAAAAAAGCGATCTTACTAGAAATTAATTTTGTAATATTAGCCGCTTTTTAGAATTTATTAAAATCAGGATGAAGCAATTTGCCTCTTTGAAGCGCAATAAAATGAAAAGATAAATACCTAACTTTACACAAAATATGTTTTCATTTAAATATTGCTTTTCCGGTGTTTTCTTCTTTCAAATCTTAAGTCTGGAGCAGTGGAGCGACATGCGGATGATTACCGGGTCAGCTACAATCCTCACGTTCCTCCACGTCAGATCTTGAGCTCACAGGCTACACATCAAGAGCGTCCATTTGATCAACTACAAAGAGAATTCCTTGACTCAACACAGCGTAAGTCTCATAAAGTTGTCTGACTATGTCCGTAGGTTAAAGAAACATTTCTCGCCCTCTCACATTTTTTTTTTAATGCTATATGCATAGTACTTGTAATCAAAGATGCAATTTGAAGTTTCAGCCATTTGACGTTTCACTGACTGACATTCTTTTCTGCTATCTTTTAGAAACTGCTGAGAAAGAGCAGATTACACAGTTGCAGATATTCAACGTAGCTCTTAAAAGGCAAATTGAGGACTTGGAGCAAAAGCTTGAGGATTCAAAGCGCAACACGAGATACCTTGAGCACCAGTTGGCAATTGCTAAAGGTATTTTTCCTTTTCCGTCTTTACTTTGAAAATGATGTGGGCCCCCAAGAGAAAGAAACAACTTAAAACTGATATTACTCGAACTAAAAAAATCTACACCTACAGTATAGACACTTGTCTGCAATTCACTTTTCATTTATTTACACACAGATCAGAAAGATGGCTTTGCCGCAAGTCTCAAGGAGTCGACTCAACTCCTGGGGGAGGCTAAAGAGCGGGAGCTTCAAATGCAAAGCAAACTCAAGACGATGGAGCAGCAAATACACATCTTGAATGAGCGAGACCGGGAGGTAAATCGTAAGAGCTCATACAGTAGCCCGTCAGAAAGCATTGATATGAAGTTTCATTTCAGAACACAAAGAAGCAGCGGGTAGCTGAGGCCGCCGTTGACACCATGAAGCAGCAGATGTTGGAGCTGTGTCGTTCGGACACGCTTTCCAAATCACGTAAGCAGCATGACAGAGACATCGCCGTCATCAAGGAGCAGCATGAGGCAGCGCTCTTGGTTTTACAGCAGCAGCTTGATGCTAATTCTCAAGCTCTGGAGGAGCAGGTTTGGATTTTTACTTTTGGCCTATGTTTTGTCTAATTGCTTTTAAACGTCATGGCGATGCTTTTCAGATGGATACTAGTCAGAAGTTCCGTGAGCAGGTGAAACAGTTGGAGCGGCAACGGGAAGAAGAGCAACTCGAGCGAGCCAGAGTGGTCAATGCTCTCACTCAGAGTCTGGAGAAGAGTCAGCAGCAATGTGCCAAGCTCTTGCAGACGAGTGAGCCAAAGTTGTCATAAAAGTGGACAGCTCTTATTTAGCCATCTTTACTCCAATTTTTATTTCTTCTCCAGGCTCTGTGCAGGAAATGAGTCAAATCCAAATCAAACTACAGCAGGCTCAAACGGCCAAGGTTCTAAGTGACAATACGAACAGAGTCCTACAGGTTTGTTATTCGGTTTTGTGTCTCAAAAAGAATCTCTTTATGTTTCTCAAACATTTTCTTTTTACCCCGTAGGAGGATCTTGCTGACTTGAAGGAGCAGATCATGCTGTATGAATCTGCTTTAAAACATGGCGTTATTGCATTGGAGCCCAACTGGGACACGCAGAACCAGCTCTCTGAATCCTGTTTGGCGTTAGGCTTGAAGAAAACCAAAGGTTCTCTCTGCAGGTACTTGTCCAACTAGTTCATTTTTCATCATGTAATATTCTGTCAAATAATTCTGAAACTCTTTCTGCATGAACAGCGTGGCCCTGCCTCGGGATGAAGCTTTGCGCCAACTGCAAGTGGAAATGCAGCGCTGCTTGGGGAGTTTAAAGAGCAAGCGGCAGAAGATCAGTCACCTGCAGGAGGAGCTCCAACAGAGTCGAGCCCGGGTGGACGAGCTGCAGAACCAATTAGACGAAGCCGAGCTCAGCTCATCGGTACGCACTATGATGAAAAATCTGACACTGAAATGAATGATCCAAGTTTGACCTCAGCTTGCTTGGCCACAGGTTAGACAATCCATCCAGGTAAAACCTCCAAACCTGACTGCAGAGGACCAGAATGAGTTAGTGAAACTCCAGGAAGACAAACAACGCTTGCAGGATCAAGTGGAGGTTGGTCATCAGTCATTCTTGCTAAAGGCCTAGTTGTGTTTACTAAATGACAATATGAAGGTTTGCTACTATTGTTGTCTTTCAATTGTAGGTGCTGGAAAATAAAATTGCAGAGCTGCAGCAGAGTGAGGAAAAGGTCCGGTCTGCCAACTCAGAGCTCTGCGTCAAGATGAGAGAGATGATTCAGGAGTTGCACCAGGAGAAGCAGGCAGCTGCTAAGCAGTAAGACAGACACAAGGGAGCAAATGAAATCTTGACTCTTTTTCATTAACCATGTCCGTCTCTCGATGAAGATCCGAGCGGATTAATCAGCAGCACAGGGATGACGTGGTGGAACGAGTCAGGACAGAGCTCATGCTGCAACACAACGATCAGCTTGAACGTCTGACGGCACAACACGAGCAACAAATCCAAGACCTAAAGTACGTGTCCGTCGGGACATTTTAAGTTTTGAATTATCTGGATTGAAGCAGCTCATTGTGGATTCATTCCTGTCCAGCGCTCAGCTGTCTGAGGCCAGTGATAAGGTGTTGGCTGTGCAAGAGTGTTACATATCTGTCTGCAAGGAAAAGGAAATCTTGGAGGAAAGCATGAGAAACAAAGCCACGGAGGATGCACCGAGGAAAGAAAATGAGGTATACCCAATCAGACATCTTCAAGATCAAAATCTGCTGCTCCCTTGAAATTGAGTGGTAAAATATATGATGAGACTTTCTTGATTTGCTACACCCACACAAAAGAAAAAAGGGGAAAGCAGCACAGATGTGGAGAAACTAAGGACTGAGCTAGAGGTGCAGCATCAGGCCTCCATCGCCCAGCTCAAGGCTCTCTGGTCCAAGGAGAAGGAAGCCGAGATCCAGCAGCAGGTGAAATCTCATATAGCCTTGGCCAAGGCTGCTTGGGATGAAGCGCGACATCAGGTATGACTGTGCATCTCTGCAGGAGCAACTAGCGGCATCATTTTGTTTGCTTCTGATTCTGTGCAGATGGAGAAGACTTGGACTTTGAAGCTGGAGGAAGCCAGGCAAGGAAAACAACCCGAGACCTCTGAGGCAACCTGTCAGACAGAGGAGTCGGAAGCAAACGCTTTGACCGTCAAGGAGTTGGACTTCAAACTCTGTGCCCAGAGACAGCAGCTACAAGCGGAAGCTGACAAAGTCCAACGCCGAGCGGTGGAAGAAGCCAGGAAACAAGTCCAGATGGAGAATCAGGAGAAACATCTCCACGATTTGGCCAATAAGGTTTGATACTGTAATTAGGATGTCATAACAATTCAGGAATATGAGACCATGTGCATTATTTTTTTTTGAGAGTAAACACCAATGTGTTTGTTACAGGTTGAAGGAGCAGTAACCAGGGCCTATAACCGCTGGATTGAAGATTTGACTTCATTGCCGCAATACCAAGCCTCTCTCCAAAGAGAAAAAGAGAAATGGGAAGAGCTGCAAAAACAAGACGTGGAACAAAAGGTAAAGCACATGGTTGAGGTAATTCCTGGAAAAATGAATTATTTACAAGCAAACAGTATTTCATTTTTTTTATATGAAAACAGCTCATATTGATAGTGAGATATTAAAGCCAACACCTGTCATTGTATAGTTACTAAATTAAAGTTGGTAGTCTGCAAAACAACTTATTTATACTTTCCTAACCTTTTTAATTGGCTCAGATTTTGTATTGTAGCAGCATACACTTCAGCCTTTAAAATATGTATTTTTAGTCATGGAGAAAAACAAATTCTTCCACTGCTTGTTGGACATGTATCAGGTATCGCAGGCTCTGAGGGCAGCAGAGGAGCAGTGGCGCAAGCAGCAACAAGACCAAGGTCAAATATGTGGTATGACTAAAGAGCAAGAGAAGGTGGTGACTCTCCAGAGTCAGCTGGAGCAGTTAAGAAGGGAACAAGCCGCGCTGTTGGAGGCTGAACTTGCCGGAGCCAGAGCAGCCTGGAAAAGAGACAAACAGCAAGAGATCTCCCTCGTTCAAACTCGCAGTGAGCAAATGTACCAAAGCAAACTCCAGGAGCAGCAGAAGAAGCAGGAGATAGTTCTGCTGCAGACCCTGAGGACCAGAGAGGACGAGTGGAGATATCAGCAGGCTGAGAAGGAACAAGCCCAGAAGCAACAGATGAGGGAAGACTTCCTCGTGGAGCTTCAAAGTGCTCTGGAAGAGGTCCAGATGCAGCTTCTCGGCACTTCCAGGACTGAGCAGCAGAGTTTCACGGAGAGCGCGAGAGGCCGCGTGTCAGAGGGCGCCGTAACACACGTGATTCAAACTTGCTGCATAGACATTGTTGACAAAGCTGTGTGCCAGGCCAAGAAGGAATGGAAGAAAGTATGTTCATAGTTCCATCAGGAATGCCTATCCTGAAACGTAACCATGATCTGGGTGAGCTGCTTTACCTTGACGGATTTTTTTTCCCCCTCCCACAGATAAGTGAGGCTCAATTGAGCTGTGTGTTACGAGAAACGCAAGAACAGCACGAAAGAGAAATCAACAAAATGCAAAGTAGGAAAAAGCCTCGTTGCGCTTTGAGTGGATTGAAAATGAAATATCTGGTCGGTCAAGAATTTACGTGATGTTGTGATCTGTCCCGTCCTTAGCCCAGAGTGGAGGGCAGGCTTGCAGCAGGAAGGATTGTGCAGAAACTGCCAGTAAACTGGAGAAGAAAAACCAGGAGCTTCAGAAACACTTGGCAAAAGCTTGCAGGCAGTTCCAGCACAGCGTCCGAGAACACAAAACAACCATACAGAAGCTCCAAGGTAACGTTTGACCAAATGTGGTTTGAACATTTCCCGCCGTTCATTGTGTTAATCTCTACTGTTTATTGTAGATGAACATGAGCGCAGATTACAAAAGGCAAATGAGGAGCATCTGCTACAACTGGAGGAAGTGAAGCGAAGCAAAGAAGATGCTGGGTTTGTGATGTAGCTAAAATTTTCGCAACATATAAAAACAAATTGTATATCACTATGAGCATGGCAAATATTTAGATACCCAATGTGAGGGTTTTTTTTCCCCCCTTCTCTAAAATAAAGAGTGATGTTGCCATTTTCAGGCCTTCAAATCATCAACAAACTCTTCAAGAGGGCCTGGAAGAAATGAAGCAGCAATACTTGACGACTGTTGAAAAAATAAGAGGTTGGTGATTCTGCCACATGCGAGACAGAAAGATGGATGGATTATTTCCAAAATGTTCATGTTTCGGTCCTTCAGGAGACATGCTACGTTATCTCCAAGAAAGCCGCGAGCGAGCAGCTGAGATGATCCGCACCGAGGTGCTACGAGAGAGGCAGGACACGGCCCGCAAGATGAGACGCTATTACCTGACCTGCCTGCAGGAATTGCTGGAGGACGACGGGAAAACCACGGGGTGAGCAGACACGATTGACATCGGGTTTTTTTTTTTTTGCTGGCCTTTCTTAACACTTTGCACTTCAGTAGTGCTGATCCTTGTGTTTAAGAAAAAATATGACAAACTTTGAAATGTTGAGAATAATGAAAATCCCATTTTGGCAAACGAGTAGAAAGTACAGAAATCGGTTTTGAATTGTAGCAATTGGAAGTATCGCCTTAGAAAAATACTCAAGTACACCTGAAAAATCCTCTGAATTTTAGTAACTTAAGTATTTTGATGTAATTACTTGCCACCACTGAAGTTAATCATGCTGACGTTGATCTTAATATTTTCCACAGGGCTGAAAAGAAAATAATGAATGCTGCCAGCAAGTTGGCGGCCATGGCTAAAGTACTTGAGACACCTGTGAAGAATAAATCTGGAAAGAACCACGCTTTACCAAGTGAGTGTTCTAAAATACATTGTTTTGTTTTTACTCTGAATTTTAAGACTGTTTTGTGTTGACAGTAATGTCCACCACTGGGCCCACACCAGCAAGTAAAACAGACTTTTTGAAGAACCCGTCATCTGGACCGCTTGACAAAAGAACGGAGAATAGAACCCACAGGAAAAAGTTGCCGGGTTTGGAGCAAAAAACGACTCAGGCGCGGACTAAACTTGTGAACAACCAGGACTCGGCAGATGCGCAACTCTACAAAGTGACCTCTTCTTGCTCTGCTCCTTTGAGAAGCAAAAATAGGGAGGCGTACCTGCAGGGTGGACAACCGGACATCCATGCGGACACGCCAAACAAACCCTGTGTCACGCAGGAGCTTCCAATCAGGGATGATAAACGCACGAATTGGAGCCTGAGCAGCAGTGACTCAGACAGCCACCACCTCCCTCGAGTGTCTTACTCAGGGAGGAAAGTCGAGTCGGTGAAGCCGTTCTCTGTTTCTGCCCCCGACTTCAGCCAGTTTGATCAGCTCACCCCGGACACGTCTGACTTGACGGTTTATAATGACATCGCCCAAGAGAATTGGACTCCAACGCAAACCTCAGCCCATCAAGGGAAGCTGAACACAAAGAGGGAGCCCGTACTGGGCTCAGAGGGAGAAAAGCTGAGTGGGCCTCTGTTCTCCGAGTTGAGACAATGTCAGCAGGACAGCGGCTTTCACAGCCCCTTTAACCAACCAAACTGACAAAATGGCTCCAATGCTGTTGAGGTTCTACATTTCAAATCAAAATCAGGTTTTCAGGAAGTGGGTATTCATCCTCAAGTGTTTATATCATTGAGCTTTTTTTTAATTTTCATTCAATATTTCGACAGGTCAGAATTTGCACGCCAACTTATATTTATGGGTGTCTCTTTTTTCAATAAGAGAAATTCCACTCTTTGCTGTTTTCAAATCTAGTGTACACTTTTTTTTTTATATGAGATCAAGTTAACGTATGCTGTTTTAAAGTCTTGTTTATATTTTCTTTTAATAAACAAACGAATTGTTTTACACAAAGGTAATAAGGGTTTCAAAATTGTGATGAAAAAAATAATAACGATCTCTAAATTAATCATAAAATAAATGCCGAATTATGTATTGGGGAAAAAAAGAAAAACAGCAGAGCTAGAAAGATGCATTTGAAAAATCTAGAGAAAAATCTAAGAGATGACAATACCAAATATATATATCATCCATCTTCTATACCGCTTGTCCCCATATTTGTAGAAAATAATCAAAATGGTTTGGATTCTAAAAGACAGACACAATACAGGAGGCGTCTCTTACCCGGACGCAGAAGCCAATCACATTGCAGCGTTTAGTTAAGTAGGTTTTAAGATCAAATAAAAAGTTCAGAATCAAAAGCACGTAATAGTGGAGCGGGCAGCGAGCGCAAAAGTTTTAAACTTGTGGAAGAAAATGTCACATGACAGCTCATTGACTTGGCGGATTCCTGTGAAATCTGAGCGCTGTTATGGGCTTGACTTTCCTCCACCCACAGCTGTGGAGCGACCCTACCCACGATATGCTGCCGATTGGGCAATTTTTTTGTACTAAGTCTAAATACAGATTGTGCTCCACAGACGAAGAAAAAAAAATGCTCTTGTGGTTGATCCTCGCAGCCTTTGCAGTGGGCCTGTTTTTTCGCTTTCCTTACTTCTACCAGGATGTCAAATTCATCGTGACAAATCTGCGATTACGACGCAAAGTTTTGCACTACACCAAGACCAACTACACTCTCGTGGACCGTTTTTTGGAGCGAGCGAAAAAACAGCCGCACCAGCCGCTCCTCCTTTTCAAAGATGAGACGTTCACGTACCAGGAGGCCGACCGACTCAGCACCCAGGCCGCCAGGTTACTGCTGCAAAGTGGTCAAGTTAAACCAGGCGATACGGTGACTTTATTTGTGGCCAATGAGCCCATGTTCGTGTGGCTCTGGTTGGCTCTGTTCAAGCTCGGATGTTCGGTGGCGCTCCTTAACTCCAATATCAGGTCCAAGTCTCTGCTGCATTGCTTCAAGTGCAGCGGCGCTCAAGTTCTGCTGGTGGCTCAAGGTGATGTGTCTACCGACAAAAAATCCACATTGTGCGATAGGACGATTCATAATTTGGATTAATAAAAATAAAAAAATCAAGAAAAATCCCCTTTTCCCCGGGCTAGATCAAATTGAGGACTAAAACTGCCAAATTGAAAAAAATAAGTGGTAAGAAAAACAATTATATAAAACGTTTGTGTTTATTTCCATATCTATGTGTATTCTATTTATTTTTTTGTGTTTATTTTTACTTTTACAGAAAATCACTGTCATTGAAAATTCCGGCATTCAAGTATTTAACTACAAATGAATTTGTCCTATTCAAATAACCCTCCTGTCTGTCATTACAAATAAAGGTTCCTGAATTCCGTTTAAGTTCATACATCTGTAAATAGTACCACAGATGTTTACTGTTGGGAAATTTTGAGGTTACGACTGCTGAGCAAATAAATGTGTTTGCGTAAGAAAACGCCGTCACCCGTCAAAAGTTCATCATTAGGTAAATAGTACAATGTTTCCTTCCAATCATAAGGATTTTCTGCTTGTCTGATTTCATAATCAGATGAATATGGAACATGAAAAGCTCTCCATGTTCAATATTCTTATAGGCCAAAAATCAATCGTTTTTGGGCAATCTTGAACAAATAACGTTATGCAAAACAAAACCAAAGTTCTTACTTGTAAGTTTTGTGCTTTGCTACCCCCTTACAGAAATGAGTAACCTTAAATGCTGAGTACTTCAAAACAAACAGGATGCGTTATGTAATCGGACAATGACTGACAAAATTTCAAATATGCCACAATAGAGGAAAAACTTAAATACTTGTGTTCAGACTTGCAGGCTGCCGTGATGGAGGTTCTTCCACAGCTTCAGGAGCAACACGTGAAGGTGTTCTTCATGGGGAACACACAAACAAATTCAGACATGCACAACTTTGCAGACAAGATGACAAATATGTCCTGTGAACCCCTCTGCAAAGATTTAAGATCACATTTGAACATGCACAGTCCTGCCTTCTATGTGTATACATCAGGGACAACAGGTGAGCCACATTGGATTGTTGATGTTGCAAAATTGGGCTTCTTCACATCCCTCTACCTTCTTCTTTTCTTCTGAACAGGTCTTCCTAAGGCAGCTGTGCTAACTCACAACAAACTGTGGCGCATGGCTATGATTCTGAGCTCCTGCAACTTGAAATCGGATGACGTGCTATATATTAGCCTCCCTCTCTATCACACTTCGGGACTTGTTGGATTCGCGGGCGCCATTGAGTTAGGTGTGTGCCACTTATTCATTCATCTGTCAATCAATTGGGCCTTGAGGGGTTAATAAATGCAATCAAAGAGTGTTAATGTACTAAATTGAATGTGTCCTTTTATATTCAGGTATCACGGTTGCGCTAAAGAGTAAATTCTCTTCATCTCAATTCTGGGATGACTGCAGGAAATACAATGTGACTGCCATACAGTATATTGGCGAAGTAATGCGCTTTCTATGTAACACGCCAAAAGTAGGCATCCATTTTTATTCCTCATTTAAGTTTAAATATGAGAAACAAATGAATTAACCCAAGTACAATATTTCTTGATTTTCCTGATAGAAACCCAACGACCGAAGCCACAATGTAAGACTCGCCATCGGCAATGGCATCCGTGCTAACGTTTGGAGAGATTTTTTAAATCGCTTTGGAAACATTCGAATCCTGGAGCTTTACGGAGCAACGGAGGGTAACATTATTTTCATGAATTACTGCGGAAAGATCGGCGCCGTCGGACGAGCCAACTTCTTGTTTCGAGTAAGTCTGAATTTCATTTGACGCTTTTTCTTTAGCTTTTAATCAATCAGCTTTATCGTTTGTCTTGCAGTGGCGTTATCCTTTTGCACTGATTAAATATGATGTGGAAGAGGGACAACCTCTGAGGAATTCATCGGGTCTCTGCATCCAGGTTCCTGAAGGTGGGTCACTCCCACAGCAATTAACTGAAAATCGACTGGTGCTCTGGTGGTTAGAGAAACCCATTTCCTTTTGGTTATATAAATGTATTATTTATCAATACTTTTTTTTTTTTGGACTAGGTGAGCCTGGCCTTCTGGTGTCTAAGATATCTGCAAACACGCCATTCTTGGGCTACGCAAGAGACCTGCAGCAAACGGAGAAGAAGAAGCTTCACGACGTCTTACAGAAAGGCGACGTCTACTTCAACACCGGCGACTTGATGATCATGGACAAAGACGGCTTCATTTATTTTCAAGACCGCATCGGTGACACTTTCAGGTGAGATTCTTCTTTTTTCTTTTCTTCGTTTGAGCTGAGTATGACGTTCTTTTAAACAGATGGAAGGGAGAGAACGTGTCCACTAATGAAGTGGCTGATGTCATCACTCAGGCTGACTGCATCACTGAGGCCACCGTGTATGGTGTGGAAGTGCCAGGTATTTATTTGTGCACCACTCACAACCATGTAACGTGGGTTTCCTGACGAGACAATAATGAATCCAATCTTTCTTTCTTTTACAACGTGGTACAGTAAAACTCTCTCCTATGCTCTGCAAAAAGGTTAATGAATGTCTCGATTGTCGGCTTTCTATAATTGCTAGGCGGCAATAGTCATTGGTATTTGTGTCAGGCATTTGCGCCCTCTTGTGGAGTTGCCTGGAATTGCACCATCTCATGGTGAGCGTGTTAACAGCGTGGTGTGTTGGGCAATCAGCAAGCTTTACTAGTCTGGCATAAACAGTAACTAATTGAGTGTTTGTTTATATTTGAATGTCAGAATGCTTAAGGAAAAAAAAAAACATGTCACCGTTGTTGTCGAAATGACCCTGAAGCTATTTTCATCATATATTTCTGAACACGTTTTTTTTTTTTTTTTTTTGCGTCTTCACTGTGACTCACATCAGGAAGCTCCGATTTCAAATAGAAGAAATGAACTTCACATGAATAAACCCGTCCTGCCACTTACCTGTTCTGGAAACAACCGCACACATATGAGCCACTTAACAGCCACGCGTGTGTGCCCGTGTCTGGAACTCATACTTTTAATGTCATCTTAATGTTTGAGTCCTAAACTTTCACTTAAATCAGTGAAGGTCCAAGAGGAATGAATTGCATCATTTCAACAAGGTTCCTCGGGGCGTTTTAGAACAGTGTCACCTGTCATGTTTGTTTTCTTTCTCCACCTGAACTGTGACTCATTTTATGCGGAATATAAAGTTCACTCGTGTGAAAGGAAACCTGAGTCCGATGGAGAGTAAAGCGGTCATTGTACAATGGCACCAAACACCTGATACACAAACAACCCAGGAACATTAATGGAACTCTGCTTGTGACTCCACAAATAATCTAATAACAATCTCCCAAACAATTCCAGAGAAGTTTTGTGTGGTGACAAAAAGGAATACTTAGCAAATAAATATATTTTTTTTTTCTGGTCAAAGGCAACGAGGGCAGAGTAGGCATGGCGGCCGTAGTTCTTCAAGACGGATGTACGTTGGATTCCGATGGCATCTTCAAGCATCTTGAAAGCTTCCTGCCGACCTACGCCAGGCCACGTTTTATAAGGATTCAGGTACTCAAAACATCTTGTTACCAAATGAGTTGTATTTGCAAATAATCTTAAATTCCACTTTAATGGCAGAGCTCCTTAGATGTCACGGGAACATTCAAGCTTATGAAGACCAGGCTGGTTAGGGAAGGCTTTGACCCATCTGCTATCACTGATCCACTCTATTTCTTGGATGACAAGGAGAAGAAATATGTCCTACTTACAATGGATATAGTCCATGCAGTATTATCAGGCAAGATCAAAATCTAACACATTTTTTATATATTTGATCCATAAAAAAAAAAAGAAATCTATTTTGTAATGGATTTAATGGCTGTGTTAGTGGATGTATACAATACTATTCACTGTTAAGTTTGAAAATAGCAAATTTTAATAATAAAATTCTGAAAAAGGATTTTGGTGCTGATTGTTATAGAAATGACTTTTTTAAAAATAATACATGTCCTGTTTTGTAGCTGTGTTGGGATGGTCCAAAAAAATTGTCGTTGCCCGACTTTTTGCATACCTGCGAACAGGTGCAGAATTAAAAGTGAAAGTTGTTGTGAAGGGTAATTTTTTTTAATCGGGATTTTGTGTTAAGGTACCAATTTGATGTTTAGTGTGTGTTTTGCATTTGCGCAAGCTGCCCCATCACACCCTGTCTCCCGCCATCAATCATCAAACAAACAAGGCTCAGTGTCACACTTGACATTCCTCCCCCTCATGGAGATTTATGCGAACTTCCTGCTACACTACAATACGATTATTTTAAAACAAGTTACCTCCAAAAACCTGTTATTGTCAAACTTCTGTAGAAGTAGAAGCGATCTTCTAGTGTTTTTTTCCCACCACGTCACCACATTGTTACTGAAATTCAAATGTATTTATTTATTTATTTATTTATTTATTCATTCATTCATTCATTCATTAATTTTCTGAACCGCTTAGTCCCTACGGGGGTCGCGGGCGTGCTGGAGCCTATTTATTGTAAATAATTTGTGACATAATGTCATCTCATTTTAGTCACAGTTCATCATTTTGAAATGAGTTGGACTTTTTGATTGTGATGGGCCACGATGATGATGGGGAATGCGAATGTGGGGGCAGAAAAACGAGCGCAGTGTCTTCTTGACTAGGCGTGGGAAGAGATGTGGCAACTGGAAAACACGCAGAAAGTAGGAGGGGTCAAGTGTCTCGCCTGAACTTTGCCACAAATGCACCACGCGCACGCACGGTGCGGCTTGTTGTGATCGGAGCCGCAGTCGTTCGTCAGCTCCTCCGGTTCGAGATGTTCATCTGGCTGACGGTCGTGGGCGGCTTTCTGCTCATCCTCAGGACGCGCTTCCCTTACTGGCTGGACGATTCCATCTACATCCTCCGGAGCCTCCTGCTCGCCATCAGGCTGATCAAGTACAAACGGAGCAAACCATTCTATGGCGTCTTGGACGGATTCCTTGCAGCCGTCCGGAGACACCCGGATAAGACTTTCTTGCACTTTGAGGGCGAGCGCTTCACCTACGGTGAGGTGGACCGGCGCAGCAACCGGCTGGCCCGGGTGCTGAAGCAGGAGGCGCGCCTACGGGAGGGAGACGCGGTGGCCCTCTTTCTGGGTAACGAGCCCAACCTCGTGTGGACCTGGCTGGGACTCGCCAAACTGGGTTGTCCGGTTGCTCTGCTTAACTTTAACATCCGATCCAAGTCTCTGCTGCACTGCTTCTCCTGCTGTGGCGCCAAAGTGCTGGTGACGTCAGCAGGTGAGATGTGTGACGTGCGTGGGCCATCACCCGCGTTGGGCTTTGCCCATAGTTGCGCAGACTCATGCTCAAGGGCCACTTTTGAATTTGAAAACAAATTGACGGGCGAAACCATTCATAAAATGAGGCGAATAAAAGTCAAAATCGATTTAGAAAATGGTAATAATTATGGCTGATTGATCATTTCGCTGCAGATTGATGTGGTTAGCACATCTACTTCAAGGTTCTGAAGTCAGGCATTCGAACTATGGCCTTCCTGTTTAAAGGTCACGTGCACACCTTTCCTTCTACCTTGGATAAGAAAAAGTTGAGCAATATGTTAAAAAAAAATCTCAGACAAAAATGTTTCATTTTCAATTCTCATGCTTTTATCTGAATTTGACCAATCATGAACATTAAACGTGCATTGCTCCCCAGGTGCATTATTCGCATTATATAACCAAATAAATATACATAAAATATGTGTAAATTAAAAAAAAGCAAGTTATTGGTAATCATATTTTAATTAGATTTTTTGCCAGATAAAATATTGAAAAGTCAAAGTAATAAGAAGAATATGTATGTGTTGGCAGAGCTGCAGGAGGCCGTGGAGGAAGTTCTGCCAGCGTTGAGGGAGCAAGGGGTCAACGTGTACTTCCTATCCGAAACATTCAAGATGCAGGGTGTCAACTTCTTGGCTGACAAGATCTCCAAGGCCTCGGACCAACCTATGTCCAAAGACCTCCGAGCCAACGTTACCGTCAGGAGCACTGCTATATACATCTACACATCCGGAACCACTGGTACAAACTGGACAAAACCATCCGCAACTCCTTTGAGTGAGTTTGAGAATTATATTTGACAAAAAAAAACAACTTTTGTCCCTTATAGGTTTGCCTAAAGCGGCGATCATCACCCACGAGAGGATGTGGGCCGCGTCCTTCCTCCAGTCGCTGTGCGGCGTCACGAGAAACGACGTCTTCTACATCAACCTGCCGCTCTACCACAGTTCAGGCTTCCTCATCGGGTTAGGGGGCTGCATCGAGAGAGGTCATGACCTTTTGGATTTGAACAAAAGCTATGCGAACAATGTCCGTGCTGACATATAGTGACTTGCTGTAGGTATATCGGTCGTGCTGAAGAGGAAGTTCTCCGCGTCTCAGTTCTGGGACGACTGCAGGGAACACAACGTGACCGTGATGCAGTACATCGGCGAGACCATGCGCTACCTTTGCAACACGCCCAAGGTCAGATACAATCTCCTCCCTCCAGATGATCCCAATTCCCTGATGTTGTCCCATCTGCAGAAGGACAACGAGAAGGACCACAAAGTACGGATCGCCATGGGCAACGGAGTTCGCGCTGACGTCTGGTCCGAGTTTCTCAAACGATTCGGTGACATTAAAGTAAAGGAGCTATACGCGGCTACTGAGGGAAACATCGGATTTATTAACTACACCTCCAAGATCGGCGCTGTGGGACGGATGAACTTTTTCCACAGGGTTGGTAAAAATGATGATCATTCCCTACTGGTTGGTTTATATCTCACTCAGTAAATATCTCCCTCCAGTTAATTTTCCCATACTTGTTGATCAAGTTTGACATCGAGAAGGAGGAGCCTATCCGAAACGCGCAGGGTCTTTGCGTTGAGGCGGCCACAGGTGAGCTGAACACACTTCAACGTCACGTTCAAAAATGTTTGCCATTATAAAGACAGGAATTTCAAAAGGGTGTGTAGACTTTTGTGCAAGATAGCAAGATGTTGCATCATGGCTGTCTGCCAGGTGAGACGGGCCTCCTGGTGGGGAAGGTGACGCAGAGGTCGCCCTTTGTGGGCTACGCGGGCAACGAGCAACAGACGGAGAAGAAGAGGCTCCGCCACGTGCTGAAAAAAGGCGACTTGTACTTCAACACGGGAGATTTGCTTTGCTTTGACAAGGACAACTTTGTCTACTTTCAGGATCGTGTTGGTGACACTTTCAGGTAAGTCGGGAAGTGACCATATGCCAGTACATAGGATTTAATATATCACAGTAGGGTTTTTAAAATTAGGTTTGGGTCTTAAATTAGGGTTTCAATTTAGGAATAGGGTTTGAAATTAGGGTGTCGAATTATATATGGCCAATGAAACACTTTTTTTTTTCCTGAACAGATGGAAGGGCGAGAACGTGGCCACGTCGGAGGTAGCAGATGTCCTCACCTTGGCGCCGTGCATTTTAGAAGCCAACGTTTACGGTGTTAAGGTGAACGGTAAGGCGTCAACGACCCGCGCCGTATGTGAGACGAGACGGCGTTGACGCTTTTGCTCGTGATAGGGAACGAAGGGCGAGCAGGTATGGCGGCGATCACGTTGAAAGAAGGAGAAGACTTTGATTGCGCCGATACCTACAGGCAGGCCGTCAACTACCTGCCGGGCTACGCCTGCCCGCGATTCATCAGGATCCAGGTGAGACTTCCTTCTGCATATTTCTATATTTGTGTTTATAATCCCCAAAAAACATGTCATTCAGCCTTCCTTGGAGATGACGGGCACATTTAAGATGAAGAAAGTCAAGCTGGTGGAAGAAGGCTTCAACCCCGCCCTCATCAGTGATCCATTATATTACTTCAACGTGGCCAAAAAGACCTTCGCTCCCATGACCACGGAGGTGTACAGCGCCATAACCAGAGGCCTTATCAAACTCTGACAAAAAAAAGTGTTGAAGACATTTTGTTTACAGGCACGTTTGCTGCTTCAAACAATTTATCTCAGGGATGCACCACAAGACTATTTATGATAGCTCCAACCCTGATAGCCATAAAAAAAAAAAAAAGACGGTACACGGCAAGCGACCTGCCGATGATAATAATTCGTCCTTCACGATGGATGAAATCAACTGTAGCATTTCAAACATGACACTGAAATCATTTATCCATAATGCTCTTGTGTCAGAATGAAGTTGTGTGTGCGTGTGTGTCGATTAACATGCTTGAACTTTGGATAATAAACTTTGGAGTAAAGTTGCTCCTATCTGGAGGGAGTTTTTAGTGACGCACCTGTGAACGGATATTACGATTTGCGTTATCTGCTTGATGGGTTACAATTTATATATCAGACCATGAAAGAGAGTGGAGGGGCATTTAGTTAGTTTTGAAAGGTAAACATTTGTTTTGATGTATTTTTCTTTTGAAAAGGACTGAAAGGCCTGGTCATTAGTAGGTGAGGGAAAATGTTATGAAGGGAAATATTTTCAGGATGCAGAGATTTGTGATTTAGTTTGAAATTAGTCAACCAAATGAGTTATACAAATATATTTTTTTGGTATATCGTGATGAAAATCACAGAATATTCTGACTGTACTCATAATATATAATATTAAAAATACATTTCTTGTGAAATTAGGGCAATCCTCCAATTATAAAACATACCATATACTATATGCTTATTTTAAGTGTACTAAATTCGATGACTCGTTTTAATCAATTAAAAGACAGTGTTGAATTTTTTATTAACTCCAACTAGTTGGCACCATTTTTCAGTTTGAAATGCAAATAACAAAATAAGCAATTGATAAGATGTATTTATCTTATCAAGTCCTTATTTTGCATAATTTAAAATGAGACACTTGACCCCACAAAGTACTTTACTTCAAAAATGAATTTCTTTATTAATACAGTGGTATACGTTTAAAAAAAAAAAAAGTGTTGCCGAGGGGGAGAACATTTGAAACCCAAAAAAATCCAAATAAATAAAAAGAATGCTCATCGCATGGAGAAATAAACTAGTGTCGCATTGAAGCACTGAAGTGTTATCATATCAAAAGAAAATAGTAGTGATGTGCCATAATAAATCGTCTATTAGTACAAAAATACATTTCAGGGCACACACTAAAGCATCCAGTATCACAAATAAAGGAAGGGACCAGTTGTCGTTCCCCTAACCCCCTTTGAGCGCATCTTTTAAAACCGTTTAAACCAAGCACTTGTCTATTTTTGTTTTGTAAATAAGAATAAAAACTTCTCATACGGTTAAAAATGCCTTATGTCGTGTACTTATGCAGTAAGTAGAAAAGTTGGATTTATTACTGCTAACGTCAGTTCCAAGGCTCAGGGGGTTTAACCGGAATACAAACATAACCAGAGTAACTTCTTCACTCTCATTTCCTCCTCCTTTTTTTTTTTTTTTTTTTAAACAAACATTTTCTCTTTTATACAAAACAATAAAGATGTACAAAAGTTAATTTACAGAGAACCAAGGCCATATGCTAGCGGTATGTACAGCCACAACGTCCTTTTCTGCAGCTCGTCACGCTTCGTATGCATAGCAGGAAAAAAAAAAAAAAAGCAGACCTTTCGTTTTAATCGGCATCAATTCTTTACGTGTGCTAGAATCAAAGTTCAGTTTTGGAGAGAAGGGAAAAAAAAACAAAAAAAACAAAACAAAAAAACAACTTTGTGTCGACGGTGACCGGAGCAACAGGTTGGGTGCAATGTGGATTGCTCTCTCTTATATGTGTGTATGTTTTTTTTAATATATATATATATATATATATATTATACATATTATACTCTATAGTATATATATATATATATATATATATATATATATATATATATACATATACATACATATATTTTATATACACACACACATGTACATATGTATATAAATATACATATATAAAAAATATATAATTTATAGATGTATATATAGTATATATGTATAGTATATATATATATATGTGTATATATTTATGTATAGTGTGTATATATATATATATATATATATATATATATATATATATATATGTATAGTATATATATGTATATATATGTATAGTATATATATGTAAATATATATGTGTGTGTGTATCTATATGTGTATTTGTGTTTAATTTTCTATGCAGATAAGGCATCACTGCTCGCAGTGTTGGATGGGCTTTTCATATGTAGAAGTGGTAGCAGGCATCTGGACCTGAGTCATACATAGCACATGCATAGATCTCTAGACAGCAGGAGTTTGTCAAATCAAGTCATTATAGTCTATCCATGGTGAAAGATTTGCTACAAAAAAAAAAAAAATTCAACAGAGAGTGCCCGCTCACAACAAAAAGGCCGTCGTTGATGCTAACTGTGAACCTCGATTCCGTCGACGTATTTTGTGGCTCTTGACGGTCACACCAATTGCAAACAAAAAGGATTGGCGTATACCGACTTTGCCCTTTGGGAAGTTTTTTTTTTTTTTTTTTTGCCAAAAAACACGTTCAGTAATATTAAAGGACATTATTTCACCAATTTTTATCTTCTTATTTTTACTGATTTGGGGCCTCACTTATTAAAGAGTGCATAGGATTCTTTTGAAATGGGTTCATTCGCACTAAAGCTGAAAATAGCGTCAGACAAGAAAAACGCTTGACCTATAACCCCATCCGTGCGTGTCGACCAACATTTCCTAAGTCGAGTGCGTCTTGCCCTTTACACGGCCAAAATCAACTAAATAGCACCACACAAATTGAACACTTTGAGCACTTTCAACTTCTGAGAGAATCATAACAGGAGAAACAAAAAGGAAAATCGAAATGGTACCATTTATAAACGAGCGTTCAAATAATACCCCCAAAAGGTTTTCTTGCCAGTGTCGCTGCCTGCTACTATAGCCGGAAAAAAAATAAAGGTAGTTCAAAGTGTCCCTTCATTTCTCCCTTCTGAGTTGGGAGCGGTGGCTGAGTGCTTGTGGGAACCATCTATCAAAGGCCGCCTTCAATTTGATTATCTGATTTCCTTTTTGAGCAGCATCTTTTGAAAGCCACCAAGAAAAAAAAAAAGTCGTACACGCATTCTTTCAACCCGTCAAATTATTATTATTTTTTGATAAGTCACAAATGTGCATCTTTCAGAACCTGCAGCTCTGATAAGTGAGACCCCTGACATTTTACAAAAGTAGCAAAAAAAAAAAAAAGTCAAGATGAGATTACTCAGTCTGTGGCAACGTCATGCACTTTCACTTCAGTCCCATTGTTCCTTTTTTTTTTTTTTTTTTTTTTTGCAAGCCTCAAAAGCACCGGAAAAATGACCCTAACAACAACAACAGCTGGACATTGCTGGACTTTCCCCCACCTTTGGAGGGGTTAGGCAGGTAAACAACGTGAGAGTGGTGGATTCACCGTGTGCCCCCCCCCCTCCCCCATATCACCTTGCCACCTTCTTTCACATTCAAGAACAGACCAGCTGTCACCTTCTTCAGAAGTGGTCGATGAGCACAGAAACACAGTTTGCACCCACCAGGTAGTTTGGGTCTCCGGGGAGAGATTTGTTCTGCCAGTTTTTAGGGTCACCTGCGCACAATACACATCATATGTTTATTTTTTTTTAATATATAAAGTAAAGTCATCAAATGAATTGTCATTTAGAATTTTGCTTCCACGGTTGAAAAATACAAATGTTCAATATCACATGTTAAGACTGAATGTGGAAATCAAACTTATCCATCGTGATGTTTGAATGAGATAAGTTATGTTCTTTCCCAGCACAAATCACATTTTATGCATGTATTTGGGGAAATTAAACAATGAAATGAATTCAAAAAAGATCGACTCTGGAGTTGTTGCATGTCAAGTTAGTGTTCTGAGTAACAAAAAAACTAAAAAGAAATAATGCAAGATATGAATATTCTTCTTCTCCACTATTAGTCAAAGAGTTGCTCGACCAGTTAAGAGTTGAAAGGGCGCCGTAGACACGCTAAAGGCTGAATGAATACTGACTCTCGGCTCTTTATTGCGCAACATCTTTTAGGCCAACGACACATTTAGGAGCTGGGGGAGGGCGACGTAATGTATTTTATGATTCTACTCGAGGAACCAAGGAATGCTTGATGGAGCAGAATAATCACCTGCTCTGTGAAAATGACAGCAAGACAAGCCGGTGCTAATTTTTGAAATTGCATTGAAAAAAGATTGAAGACATTGGTAGTAAAGTCTTCCCCTGCTACATAAAAAAAAAATATATATATTTTTTTTAAAATCAGAATTGATTGTTTCCTGAAATCTAGGGGGAAAAAACTATTCAATGATGAAGGAATGAAATATGGAAAAGAAGGTTGGGGGAAAAAAAACTCTCCTATACAACCATGCAAACCTTTAAGCCTACACAGAGAGAGATAGAGAGAGGACAGCGTACCCGACGAGGAGTCGGAGGATTTTAGAGCAAAAGACCAACCATCAGGGGTCATAGACGCACAGTGAGGTAAGCGCAGCTCCACCGGCTTCAGGAACTTGAGTCCGTGAGGGCCGCACATCACCAGCGGACTTAGCAGCGTTTCTCCTGCAGGGGGGGACACGCCGCCACACTCAGAGCCCACAAAGGTAGAACAAATAAACACTTGCATGTTGTTTGCCACAATGTCTTTTTTTTAAGGAGACCGTATATTTATAGTTATGCAAGCTAGACACTGTGGCAAATTGTCATTTCTTCAGTGGTGTCAGAAATGTAAAGGGTGCACTCACCTGACCTTTTGCCAGCATCTTAAGAGGATACAAACTAGCTGGAGTGCAATGCATTGTGGGTTGATGAGGCCTCCAAATGACTTTATTCTTAGCTATACCTCCCGTTGGGAACGGAAAGCTCCACGTGAGACTGACCTTTCTCCTTGTCGAGGGGGGGCAGGATGCTGTTGTCGCGGCACACCTTGAAGTAGATCTCCTGCTCCACATTCTCGGGGATGGCGCCCTGGGGGATGATGATGCTGACGCCCGTCTCGATGGAGCTTAGGACCCCTCCGTTGCAGTTGAAGATGCCTCTGGCGGTGGCCACCACCGTGTGCCCTTCATCCTCGTCGTCGTCGTCAAGTGCGCCGGGGCTGCGACGGGAGTCAGAGTCATCAATCGGGGGCAACGTTTGAAGCACAATAAGAGTGTGGGGCGAAAGAGACAGAGTGACAATTACCTTACAGGAATGGCTTTGGGGATGGCGTTGATGTTATTGTGCTGGTATTTGGGCCTGTTGTCCATGGTGCGAGTGAAGGTGTCCAGACCACTGTCGTGGTCCAGAGGCTGGGGGGAGAGCTGCAGCTTTCCCCCGCTGTTGCTCACCGTGCCGGGCTTAGCGAGGAGCTCCGTCTTCACCTGTGTGTCGTTGGGCAGCAGGTTGTGGTTGAACTTGGGGCTCTCGAACTTGCGCTCGAACGGCCGCGCAGAGCTGGTGTACGGCTTGGGGACGTAGCGGTTGTAACCGGTGGGAACGGGAGCGCCGACGGTCTTTGCGGGAGCCGTCTCCGTGCCGTTGACCGGGGACTTGTCGGGAAGGGCCCTTGGGGGCAGATAGCCGATTGGTGTGGGTTCATCCCTGCTAACGGGTCTTAGAGCTGCCAAGTCGGGTTTGGGGGAGCTCAGTGGCTCGACTATGGAGTTCACTAAAGAGAATAGAAACAATCACAGATATAATAAAGATTCCCAATGAGTTCCAGACATCAATTTCTGTTGCAGAATAATGCCAACAAAGTACAACTAGTCCATCTTCCAGCAGGTAATTTGAGATCTTACCATCACTTGGGATGAGTTTGGGCAGAGTATTGGGTGGGATGGCAGAGCCAGGGGGTCCGTACTGAGAAGAGGGGCTTATCTGAGGTAGGGGGTCATATCGTTTGTCACCTGGACTCACTTTCTCGACAGACTCCACTCTAATTGGGGTGAACACATGAAGATTGAATAAAACAAATTGCTGTTGAAAAGCAAAACCAAAAAAAGAGCAGGAAAATTCCTTTCTTTTCTTTTTTGCAGTGGTGTCCAAGGCGTGTGCTTCTACCTGTTGTACGGGTACGACAGTTGAGCTGGTTTGGCCACATCGTGGAAACGACTGATGCCAGGATTGGGTTGGCCCATGGCTTTGCTGTCAAAGCTCCGACGATCAAAGTAGGACAACTGCTTCCTGTAGTACTCCTCGTCCTCATCCGGGTCATAGTGATTGGTACGCATTACATCATCGAGCGGTTTGGTGTGAGGCCTCTGTGGCTCAGGAGCCCTAAAAATGAAGCAAACAAAAATAAGGCAGTGTTTTATGCCACCATTCTTGTTTGCTTTTACACCTTGAATATGCTGTACTACTTGCTGCCACTAGATGGGGCTCAAACAACAGTTAGCAGGCATAAGAAAAAAAAAAAAAAAAAAAACATGTCCTTGCTCTACCTTTGCTGTCGCCTGAGGGTGCTGTTGATGACCTCAACGTACCTGTAGGAAGACCTTTCCTGCTCCAGGTTGCTGAGCGAATTTGCCTTGAGCACTGGACCAGGTGCACTTGAAGGTTTGGGAACATCTGCTGGCTGAATGAGAACCAGAGGACACAATTAGCCTAAGTCTGTTCCTTCTTGAGAGAAAAGAACAGCACACTCTGCTAACGTTGATATAATGTACCCTGAGAACTGACGAGTCTCCTTCCTTCGCCCTGTCCATTGAAACGGAGCGTTTATTTTCAAACATTTTTACTCTGTTGAGAACCGACTGTGGTTTCATGGCCGGGTCATCCTCGAGGTCTTCCCGTTGGAGGGGTGGCAAGGGTTTAGATCCAGGAGTGACTGCTGGCTCACAAGGGGATGTAACAATCTCTGTTTTAGGAGGGAGGATTGGTGGTTCGCAGTTCATCACAGGCTCGTGCATCCCTGCCTTGAAGCCCCGGTGTGGACCGGGAATGTAGGCGGGCCTTAAACCAGAATCGCCGTAGTACTGCTTTGGCGGTTCTGGGGAACGAGGCGAGTTAATGGGAAAGCTGTGAGCGTCTGTCTCATAAGGAGAGCGCGCATCGTAGCCAATAGGGGGCGGCGGTGGAGGCGGGTCATCGTAGCGAATAGACTTAGTGTGGCGCGCTCTGCCATCGTATCCCACAGGAAGGGCGTCTTCGTATCGAGGTTGCGGCGGGCTGTAGTCCCTCCCGGGCCCGTCCTCGTACGGCGAGCGGGGGGCGTAGGCGATGGGTTGCTGGTGGCCCGGCTGGTAAGCTGGGGGCTGGGAGGGTGAGGTCTGCTGGTCGTACGGCGACCACTGTTCGTTGTAATGAGGCACACGGTTGTCGTAGTGCATGTGAGAGTCAGTGTTGTGAGACTTTGGTTCTGTGAAGCCGCCTCCGTCGTAACCGTAAGGCGGGTGCTCGTATTCCCGGTATGGCTGCTTGTCCTGGTACGGGAGCTGGTGAGTGTAGCTCAGTGACTGCTTCAGGCCATGGTTCATTCGGACAGGTTCCTCCAGATTGTACAGGTCTTTCTTGAACATCTGTGAAAAGACAATATGAAATGAATGTTTTGGAGACAGAACCAGGGCGATGATCCTACGCGTTTAACCATCTTCGTGTTTCAAGGTAGAACTTTGGGGAAAGAAATCCCCAACGATAGGAAAAAAAACAAAAAAAAAAACAACCAGCTGAATAAAAGTGAAATTCATGGAAGTGAGCATACAGTATGTAACACTTTCCAAATTACATTGAGAAATTTGTCAAAGTGCAAAGTTACACAAGCAATCGTTTGTTTATTGAAAGAGTTCTGAATGCCCGTTTGACAAGATGCCTTTCAAGAATGACGATCATCCATCTTAGACTTTTTTTCCTCTCCCGTGTTTGATAATAAAATCAATTTCATTTCTGAAAGGCCACATCTCAAACATATGATGTGTAGCCTGTAGACAGCAAATTGAGTAACAGCTCTTCCTATGGAAGAAGGTTGATTTTCTTGGCATCTCCTCAGAACTAAGCATGTGAACATTAACATAATGCAGTGTGCTGAGGTGAGTGATTTGTTCCATAGGGAGAATTGCGTTGACGGAAATCGTTATCAAGAGTACTGTCTGCAGGTTAGCTTTCATCATGCAACCAACATTCAGTTTGAATCTAATGCAAAAAAAAAAAAAAAAAAACTACTGGCACTACAAAACACAACACATCTACAATTAGGCCACTCGAAAGGATTGTCTTTCATCTACGGAAGAGAGTTAAAGCTAAAGGAACCCAAAAATATTTTGGAGCCATGCAAAGGGAGTAAAAGGCAACAGTTAGGGCTGGTTGTTGATGGTCTTCACCCTGGTCAAAGACTCAAGATTTACCAGTCATTCTGGTCTCCCAGGTCTCGCCATTGTGCATGTGGACCAGTATGTCGCACATTCTCTGGGAGCCAGAGGCACACAGTGGGCGCAGTGAGGCACACACAGTGTGCGCAATTCATGCAGAGAGCGAGTGGAAAGCATGTGCGTGAAGACAGGCAGTTAAAACGGCAGACTGTGGCCCAGGCCCGGTCCAAGTGGGCAGTGGAAACAGCGGGTACCTTTGGTTCTGGACCAGGTGGTCCAGGTGGGTAGTGTTCATGTGGTGGTGGTGGGGGCTGAAAAAGCTCAGGGGCAGGACTGGGACTGCTAAGTGAGTCAGCCTGAGGAGCTGCGGCTGCAGCATGGGGCGGCTCCTCTAGGTGCAAAGCCTCTAGCTGTACAGGCTGCTCAACAGCAGGGGGCGCTACCACCGCTGCGGTCAAGGAGGGCATGGGCAGAGAAGCCTCCTCTTGCTGTGAATATTGTTAAAAGACATTTACAAACACGGCTTGCCAAGGGCACACAAAGTCAAAGCCCAACACCTTGATATTTCTGAATGCGCCAGACATCTGCTTTCATCAGACAATGTACCAGTAGCTTCTAAATCAGGTTGAATAATTCAATTTAGGCTATGTCCACACGGACACAAATGTTTTGAAAATGTATGTCGCCTACAGAGTGCGCCAAAAAATGCTTTATTTTAATCATTCCTTTTTATGAATGAAAAGCTTACTTTTCAAAGGAAGTGTACTAATTTATGTTGAGCACCTTCAGAAACCTGAACATAATAGATGACACCCAATATACACAATCAAAAACATAAAAATGGGAATCGTGTGGACATGGCCTTAGGCAACAACCGAGACGAGTTAACCTCTCGAGTTTTACACTGTACAGTACATCTATCCGGACACACTGCTGTGGTTTAAAAGTCTGGGAAACATTACCTGCTGCGGGGATGTCATCTTGAAGCCAGTGGTGTCTATACGGTTCGCCGGGTCAGGCGACACCGGGTGCTGGTATCCGGGGTAACCGGGGGTGTCCTGAATGACAGGTGGGTCTTCCCTCACAGGTTCGGAAGACCGCGTGATGGCAGGCTCCGTGGGCAGACCCACCTCGTCATTCAAGGTCTCGTCGAGCTCCTGGTCAGTGTACGCGCCGCCCTCCGTGTCCGTGTCTTCGTAGTCGGACGTGTGGCGGCTGTCCGTACTGTACATGGAGTACTCGCTACCCGGCGCTGACAGGTAGGACAGACGATCATCGTGGATATCCAAGTCATCTTCCGTGGTGCCGTCCGCCTAAGAGGAAAACTTTTACCCCTGGACTCACAACTCACACTGCATTTGTAGCTGTGACGTATTTTCCCTAAAAACAAGGTGCCCGTTGCTCACCTTTCCCTCAGACACCCACACAAGCTGGTTTTGTTGCTGCTGGATGGTTTCTTTAAGCGCTCCGTACCAACCGTCATTCATGTTGTTCAAGTTAATGGTGGCTATAAAAGAGGATTTGGGGTAATTAACGTAAAGGAAATAACTCAGGCTTTTTAGTGCCTTTTAATATTCAGTGGCCACTCACTGGTGAACAGGTGATGATTATTCTTCCTCAGTTTGATGGCTCGTTCATACAGCTTCCTGGCACTTTTCCTGGACTCTGGACACAGTCTTGTCCTCATATTCTTCACACCCTGCTTGTTATCGGGATTTAGGAAGACTACGATTGGGTACCACTGAGCATAGTTCAGCCTGTCCACAGCATTGGGAGTGATGTCCAGCACAGCGTGTTTGTCCTTGGTAAGAGAAGATGAAGAAAAGATGAGTTGGGGTGATTTTTTTTTTTTTTTATAATAATGCACTGTGGATATTTGATACAACCAAAAAAAAGAAAAAGAAACGAGAGCTCACTCTATCTATGATTTGCTTGATGGTGTGAAGACGGATAATTCCTGAACTGCGCTGGTCCGTTCCTGCATCTCTGGGCTCGCTCTCTGGAAAATAAAATAAAGCATATATAAATTTTGAATGGACTTCATAGCTTCTGTACGTTAACCTGATGTTCAAATCACGATGTGTAAACTTACTTGCAAGCTCAAAAAGATCTGGCTCTTCTCGAGACAGTTTCTCTCGTGCTACATCGGCAATGGGTCCAAATATCACAACAGGTCTTAGGAAACCAGCTGTGATCACATATAAAATGAATTTGTATCATTCAAATACAGAGGAAATATTCACATAATGTGCACGGTCAGATTTGTCACCTTCTCTCAATACAACCCTCTCGTAAGCTGGGAATTTTGTCTGGACCGGCTGTGAAGAAAGATCTTCTCGGCTTTTCCTGAGGTTCCTCTTTGAACTGCGAAGACCGCGGAACCTCCAGAAGTCCGCCCTGTCGCCCCCGGCTGTTTTGGGGAGTGTGTATTGCACGCTGGAGAGCTGCTCCGCTCTGTTGAAATATCGTAGGGGAGGCAGAGAAGACTTGACGCACAAGGTAATGGATGTGTCATAAACTTGGCACGGCTAATCTCAATAGTGCCAGCAACAGAGAGCATTTCAAGTAAATGACACATTTAAAATAAATAAAAAAAACAAATATCCAATGCTCCATTTATTCTACGTGTCATTTTTTGGGATGCTCAAACTTCCTGCTAACGTCAACATAGCGCAGGCACTTCAGGTTCCCCTGCATAATCTATTGAAGAGGTGCATCAAGAGCTTCCTCTTGTCAAGAAAGAACACAATGCAATATTTACATTGACACTGTGAAAATTCTTACTTTAATATCACGTTGCTAATGTGTGTGAAACTAAAATGCATTGCATCATATGACATAAGAATAAGGTTAAATATAAATTGATGAAGAAAAAAGAAAAACAAGCAACATATAATAAAAAAAAAAAATAAATAAAATATATTTAAAAAATCTTGTTGCTTGAGTTATTTGTTCACCTGTTTTTATTGGGGATGATCCCCCTCTCCACCTCCTGGTGGTTCTTGCCAATGCGAATAGCGAGCCAGGAACCCAGCTTGCCATTGTAGAGGGTATCCACCACCCGGAACACCTCGCCCTTGTTAAAGCTTAACCCGTATGGAGATTCCTTCTCGTACTCAAAGTGGGTCCGGATGTAAAAGGAGTCACCCACATCAGACTCAACGATCCGTCGATAAACTAAAAAAGATAAATATTAAGAGAGAGTGAGCGAGCTATGATCTGACCCAGAGCTGGAATAACAAGAATGATTACAGTTTTGCTTACCATCTTTCTTCTTTTGAGCCAAAATGGTGACCTCTTCACCTTTCGGAAGATCCAGGAGGAACAACACTGCCTCCTCTCGGATTATGTTTGCAAAATCGACGTTGTTTACCTGCAATTCCGTAAACACGATGAGCCTCGGTGGTGCCTTTTGATGCATTCAAGCTAAATTGTAACATTGATTCAATACTGAGAGCGTGGTGAAGAGTAGAAATTTATAAACTAAGGGTTCCCAGATATTTTTGTTCTCCATATTGCTAGGGAAACTTTTTTTTTTCTTTGTGGGGTGTAAGAATTCGAGTCATTCCTCAAACAAAAGAGGTGTAACAAAAGAGATATATGGCTGCATGGAAATGGTACAAACAGTGAAAGGAAACAGTGCATTCACTAAGTCATTGCTAAGAGACCGGCCCAGAGGTACAGGAATTTTGGAGTGAGCATTGTGTATAAGGACAAACAAAAAAGGAGCACTCAAGCTGCATGCACAATAAGCCAAAATTGTATGGAGCCACTTGGCACTCCCTACTGTCCACATTAGGAAAAGTGAAAAATGTTCAATAAAAATAAATAAGTATATAAAAAATCTTTCCCCGCCCCCCCCCCTTCAAAAAGCATTAATTTTAAAACACTTGATGTTAGGTAAAAGGAAAAGTACCCTGAGAATTTGGTCACCCTCCTCGAGGCCCTCTTTTGCAGCTGGGCTATCCTCCAGCACGCCAGCAACAAAGATGCCGACATCGTTCCCTCCTGCCAACCGCAGCCCCACACTCTCCCCCTTTTTGAACTTTACCAGCTTCATGCTTGGCCTGAGGACAAAGAAAACAGTCAGACTTTATTAGACGAGATACACTTCAATGGAATTTTTTGTGTTCTGCAAAACAAAGCCAATAGTGAGTGAATTCTGAATGCTGCCCTACTTTGTATTTGATTCAACTTTGTGGAGTTGCTTAAAAATTCAGTCGCCAGCTTTTGCAGATGACCACAAAAATGAGTCACTTTGGTGTTCTACTTTAAGACTTCAACCTCTCCTGATAGTCTCGTGTAAAACCAAGGAGGCCAAATTTGTGACGCAGCTAAGGATGACTACAAGGAATAATACCGAAGGATGCTGTCATCGTGGGCAGCGCTCGGCACAGGGGCATCGGATGGGCTGACAGGCAGGTCCACGTCAGGCTGTCCAGGCTGAGCGTAAACTGGCTTCGGCTCTGAAGCCAGCGTGCATATGAAATGAAAAAAAAACAAAATACAATCATTGTTACAAACACTGAAGGAAGCAGAGAGGACAAACAAGCAGGAAACAGAGCGCTGCAGGCGGGAATGAGACGTCAGACTAAATAAGATCTTATGGTTTTATTTTCACTTGGCTCCAGGCATGTTAAGCCTTGCTCAGCAGGCGTCTGAAGCTGAACTTTTTCTTAGAATTCGTGTACTTAAAAAAAAAAAAAAAAATACTGGGTAAAAACAGGAGTTTTTTTTTTTTTTTTTTGGGACAACACAAGACTTCTTTGTTAGGGCTGTTCTGACGCATATGACACAGGAAACAAAGATTGGGTTCGGCTGCTGAGGCTTGAGTGTCTGACCTGGGAGCGGCGGAAGTTGTTTGTCATCTCTGGTGAGAGCCGGCTCCTTCGGCTTGGGCGGAGGAATTTCCTCTGAAAGCTTTGCTGGTGTTGAAGCGCCTTTTGATAGCCGCTCCTCATCTCGACTTCTGTGACTGAGGTCAAAAAGAGATGGATTGGTTTAGTTCTCCATCAAATACGGACATAGCTGCCCTATAAAAGTTGAGAGGCAAACTGATTCATCACATTTGCTACAAAGAAGAACAAACACTAAACCACACTAAATTATGGAGACCCCCCCCCCAGTCCCCACCATAAGGGACAGAAAAAAATAAAAACAGGACAACTGAACAGCTTGAGCCAGAGGCAGCATCTTGGTCTTGAAGGTCACAACGTTCCTCTTTTATATGTTCTATTTATAGCATCTTTATCTTCCGTCTTCAAGGTGAACACATAGACGCTTAATAGCCTGTAGCTTGAATGTATGCCTCAAAGTCTACCGCAAAAAAAAAAAAGCGATTTATTACCAATGTCATCATCAGGTTGAAATAAACAGTAGCAAAGACTGCACACAATGCCAATAAATGGAGTCATCAACATGCCAGCTTGTTTATGACAATGCTGGCGTCACGTCTGTGAATTTATACAATGCTGTGGCGGGTGGCTGAGGGATGTCAACGGCACTTGGTGGTAGCTGCTTTGGATAACATATACAGGACAATGCCACAAAATATTACCCACCAGAAACTGCAGTGTAAATATCCTTAATGTTAATTAAAAAAAATAAAAATAAATAAAAACTGTTTCAGCAACATTACAAAAGTGTTTTGTGTTTTGAGTTTAAAGTTTAGCACAAAAATAATAAGGGTCTATTTCTCTAGCACATTTTTTTTCAAACAAGATTTACACTATTATACTAAATATTACTAGTTCTACAACTAATTACCATAGTCACAAATTACATGAACTTACGGTATTCTCCAACTGGCCAAAGAACGGGAAAAAAGAAAAATCAAGTTTATAGTCAAGTCATATACTGTATACAGTAATGCACTTTATGAAAATGCCATTTTTATATGCTCTCGTTAAGTTTTGCAAATGTGATGCACTATTCCGATATACTGTTTTTAAAAAATAAACCAGCCATAAAATATAAGTAACAAGGAATGATGTTGTCAATTAAAAAAAAAAAAAAACGCAAATAAAAAAAGGCTTAACAACCCATCCTTCGTGCATTTGTTTTTTTTTTTTTGTATTGCTGGTCTTCACCTGCCATTGCTGACTTGAGGTGGCGAGTGTCTGGAGTGATCTGAGGGTTCCGATCGTCTGTCTGGAGATCGGGAGCGGCTGCTACGAAGTCTGTCGTGCGATCGATTGGAATGGTCGGATGCCAGAGATTGGATATCTGAAATGTCTTATACACACACATACACACTGTTAAGCACCCCAGCCAGTGAGCGGCGACCACTTAACAGCAATCTCACCGTCTCTGTCGGAGGCGTTGGCTGAAGGAATGCTGTCATCCAGGTCAGGGATGTTCAGCAAGGTCGCTCTGTCATCTCTCTGGACAACCATTTTTAGCTTGCCCTTTGACCTTTCTATCAGCTTCTTGGCATCAATCAAGGAGAGGTTCTCGGTCACTGTGCCGTTGATCTACAAGAATCAGAAGATGGATTGTTATCGTTGACATGATGACGCTTTCCTGGTGGCCAGTTATTTTTAAACCCACACTGTTTGTCTGCCACTTTAGTAGCACACTAAATGGTCATGATTAAATGCAGACTGACACCGGTCATCCTTATCAGAGTGAAATCAAATTTAAAGTGTGTCGAGAAGAAACCCAGACTCCATTAGCACCACAAGCCTTAGAAATCGAATGAAAGAATTGTAGCGTACTAACGCCGTTATTTCTTTATCTTGACTAATGAATGTCTTTACTGCATCCTATTGGGAAGGGTTGCAGTCTCACTACCACATAATCTCTCAGGTCACACGTTTTTGTCTTTTTTTTGTTTTGTTTTTTTAAATACAAATCTTATTTTTGATCTCTTAAGCTTGTGCAGGCAGAGTGATGATGAGGTGAAGTGTGCTAAAATTTGCAAAGACTTGAAACAAAAAAATAGCCCCTTGCCTTCATTTCATTGTCAGAACAGAACTGATTGAGAGCAGTTGGTTAAAAACAAAAAAGAACTACCTGTTATGCACATACTGCTATTTTATGTGGCGATTCTGAAAACACAGCAACCTGCATCTGTAAGTGCTGTTATGCAACTTTGGACAGCACAAAAAAAAAAAAAAGCAGTAAAAAAAATACAAAGAAAAGAAAATTCACTACATTACCACTTCTCATTTGTACTTCCAACCATGATAAAAAGTACTTGCTGCAAGCTAATCGTCTGTTTCATACATTTTGTGATGATTCCCCCAGCAGCCTCCCTCACCTTCAGTACAACATCGCCCTCCTGGATGTTTCCATCCCTGGCTGCCAGGCTCTCGGGGGAGATGTCCTTGACGAAAATGTGGCTGGCCAAGCGCAGGCCATACTCTGCTTGGTGAACGACAACAACAAAATCAAGGTTAGCTAGCAGAGTTGACAAGACGGCACGACGCAGACTACGCGCGGATTCTGCTTCCGCCAGGATTAACAGTGAAGATTAAAGAAGATTAAATCCTCTTTTCTTTTTACTAAGATTTATTTGAGTAACTTGGATTCTGCTGAGGTTGGCAAGTTTTGCCTTCCCTGGAACTTCACCAAAATTGACTTAAATTTAATTCTGACCCAGCGGAAAATAAAGTGATTTTCCAGGATTAACAGTTGGACTAATTGTCTTTCTTTCATCTATCCCCGACTTTGTGAGCCTCACCTTCATTTTTCCGTGATTTAACCAGCGTGACCTTGGCGGGGCGAGGAGGCAGATTGTGTGAGCGGCGATCCGACCGAGGTGAGAGACTTCGCTCCCGCGAGCCGCTGCGTTCACGTTCCCTGTCTCGTCGGCCGCAGCTCCGACCGCTGCGCCTACCCATGGCTCCGCCCATGCCGCTGTACGCGCCGCTACGTCCACTCCGCGTCTCGTATATCTCTTCGTCGTAACTGTCCTCTTCCTCGTCATGCTCGGACATGGTTTCCCGCTCCCCGAGGCGACCCATGGGCACGTGAACCTTCCTTTTCCGTCTGATTGTCTGCTCAAAAGAAATCAAGACGTCAGGAATAGAAGGACGAGGTCGGTTACAGGGAGATGAATCAATCGCATCGACTCAAGTCAGCTAAGGGGACTTTCATTTTCTATTTTGGAATTACTCACTGTAACACAACGGTAACAATTGAACTCACGATTTTGGCAATTTTTCCACTTTTACGAAGCTGCTGGACCGCATAGGCATGCTCCACATTATCCATAGACACAGCATTGACCATGACAACTCTGTCATTTTCCCTACGACAAGAAAAGACACGCTGGAGCAAGACGGAAAATGCAAAACCGATCCGACTGCGCTGCCCATCACTTACTGTAGTAGACCTTCAGCCGGCCCGCCTTTGAGCACATCTGAGATAACAATGGAGGTCTCGCCGCTCTGAAAATGAGGGTTATCTCGGCCTCCTGATATGGCTATCCCGAAGCCGAACCCTGGTGCCTGTATTGAAAAATAAATACACGAGCGCGTTGATTTATATACACTGATACGACCCGTCATAACGATAAAGATGCCTCGAGGGGATGCGTTCAGTTGAAAGGGCTTCTCGATATTTTGTTGCACATCACACAGAGGGCCAGAAAATTGCACGCTTGCATGGAGAAATGTCAGCGTAATGATGATGCCGACTGTAGCCTTGAGTGGAGTCCGAGTGCATTTGTGCTTTGTTCAAAGCACCTGGACCGTTGTCACGAAGCAGGCTGGCATCTTCTCAAACATATTCAATCCAAACTGGGATGCTCCGAGACATTGTCTTGGAACGGACGGGATGTGGTTTTCAAAGAAAGATTTTCAAGATCTTTTGACAAGTACTCACTCACCCTGTGCAGTGTTACAGTGTGCTGTTCCCAAATGACAGTCTCCTCCATTGCTGCGCTCTAGAAAAACAAAGAGCACAACGTGAGGAACACGACAGTCGCGTGACACGCTAATAACAATAAAATAAAATGAGGTCACAGTGATAGTGAATGATATTAAAGCACAGCCTTGGTCACAGTAAACCCCGAGAGGATAAGATGAAGGTCAGCTCCTTCAACTGTTACTGCGACCTTGTCCTTAGCGCCTCCGCTGCTCGTTCTTGAACTCCTCCGGCATTTCACCTCGACATTTTTAATGTCTGCTTATAAAACATGATTAAGTCGAGAGGGTAGTAAAAAAAAAAAAAAAAAAGTATGTACAATAACAACTTAATCGATAAGAATATTTTATATGTCCTTCTATATTTGGATGATAGCAGCAGCGTGTCTACAAGTAAATAATAATTTGGCCAACAAGAACTGAAATGAAAGGCATAAATCGCCACAAGTGGACCACCACACGTTTCTTGGCCTGGGAGCCACAGTCATTATCTTTTCAGGCAGCTTGTGGCGGGACTCGGTAGACTGAGGAGTGAGACCAAGTTTGAATGAGATCACCACTCCCCCATCCAACACAATGTACACTGCAGCACTTAAGCAGGGAGGGGGGGTGAAGACATTTGAATATTAACAAGACTGCAGAAAAGATAGAATTCCAACTGCGACTCTTTAAGGAAGTATCATTTACACTTATGTCCAACCGGTCAAGCCTGTGGAAATGTTGATGAAAAGAAGTCAAAAAAAAATTTGTGTGCCGCCAAGGCAGACGATATATTGTTGACATTTGGGAAAAAATACCTTCTCCCTTTCACGTACACCTTCGCCTTTGAAAGTATGCAGTTTGGCGTTTTCTTCCCGCAGTGCTTGTTGCTGCGGTAACACACAGGGACCACTGTGGTGTTTTAAAATTTAAAAGTGGGCTGACATTTGCAGTGCTTGCCACACAATTGGATTTACATACTAAAATGCCTTTCTACCTTTTCAATGAACAAAAGTAAACAGGCAACATAGTGGGCAGACAAACATTTTTTGGGGTTACGTTAGCTGGGTAAGGACTGGATATAAATTTGAGCCAAAACAAGATGATTTTGCTATATATAATATCATGAATAATAAAAAAAAAAGCCTTATGTCTCTTCATAACTTTTAACTCTTAACAAACAGGCCGAATTGCAATTATAAAAATAATAATATTAATTTAAGGACCAAGTGACATCCCAACATTATTTTAGTAGCAAGAAGAAAACGACCCCTTTACAGATGGCTGTTCAGTCGCCCCATTGACTGATGATGTTTTTGTCCTGCCCGGCCCGAGCACAAACAAGCGGTGCCAGCGCAAGCCCCGTGCCACGAGGCAGAGCCAAAGCTGGCAGCTCCAAGGAGACGCTCGGGCCATGCTTGGGGGGGATTACGACCAAGCAACTTGGGAGCGGGCACAACACAGATGGACCATCACACAGATGGAATGCACAGCTGATAATCGGGCTGGAAAATATGGCCGGAAAATAAAATCCCAGATTCTTTTCTGCGAAAAATCAGATTTTTGATTTTGATCAAAAAACAAACAAAGCTAAACTAAAAACAAAAAGCAAATGACACAAGGACAAACACGAGTATTGCAGAGACATCAGGAAAAAAACCAAATTGATATTCCTCTAGAATATTTATTATTTTAAAAAAAAAAACTAAAAACATGTCCTTTCCAAACATCCTTCTTCAAAATGGATCCCACCCTGCACACGCTCATGGGATTGAAGCAAATCCCTTCGGGCTTGGCAGCGATCTGTGTGGGATCTGCAGTTTGGGCTAGAGCACGGGACTCTGTGCTAGTGAACATCCATCCGCAGTGTAAACTGCTGTATCGGATTTAACTCTCAAATTGCCTCGGTGCTCAAAGCATCGCTTTTTCTCGGCAAGCGGCATTTTTTTCCCCTCCCTTCATCTCTTTTTTTTTTCTTTTTCTCCCACTTCCAAGAAAATGATGGCTCACTACATGTTGGAAGTGGTTTTTGAAAGCTGATGTTATCCTTTCCTCTTTACAATGCAGCTGCTGTTCCCGGTCACATTGAGAAGACAGGTGTCACAACCAATGACACGAAGGGACTGTACATTACGCCGTCTATGCTGTATCGGGCCTTCACGGCACAATGTTTCATTGTGCATAACATGACCCGAAAGCTTCGAGGACAACCCATCGAGTCAACTTCAGACCGCAAAAAAACACCCGAGCGGCTATTATGGACCATCTTAATCTTCACATACGACATAAATATGTGCGACCATTAAGATAGATAGATCACAGCACAAAAGGTTCGGATGCATCATAAAGGCTGACATCATAAAGATGTTGAGGTATTAGTTTGATGTTTTCAGTTTTGTATCACTGCACTTTGTGAACTGGTGCGTTTATGATACTCAACACCATCTATGTATTGAAATAAGCAAGTTATACACCCACATACAGCGCAGCTCCAGCTCAGCAGTGACTGATGGTCACAACAGAACACTTATCTTTTTTTATTCGTCATAATTTTTCAACAATTACTTGGACCGGCGCGTCAAAAAGCAGATTTTCTTCAGAGGCTTACAAATAAGGATGAGCCAGCAGACGTAAAGAAACGCAAGTATAAAATTGTACTTTAAAAAGGGAAATATTTTGCTTGAAATATTGTGATAAAGATGTTTATACAACAGGGAATGGGGAAAAAAAAAAGGTGCATATAATATTGCCATTGGTTACTAGGAGCAAACAAAACCTCAGTCTTTGTTAGAATAGGCATTTTTAATTGAGCAAACTGACAACTATTGTCTGTTCATCACAGTAGCCAGTCAATTTTGCCATAAACCCTTCAGATGTCTGCTATAAAATGTGCTTCCAACAAATACATAACTCCAGCCAATTTGGAACCTGAGATTTTTGTATTCTTCTTTCTAGATAGTATTGACAACACCAGCTAACCCACAGCTGGAGCTGTTGATCCTGACCAGAGCCACAGAGCAGGAAATCAGTTCCAGCACTAAATCAAGCCCAGTGGAAGTTATCAGCAGGCCACACGGAGCCCAGGAGAGCAGGAATGTGCTGATAAGCAGAGCTGCTGACCTGCACCCTGTCTCGTCGCTGTCACAGTGTGTGGGATGAGAACAAAACTGCTGGTGAAAAGCACTCATGATGAAAGCTTGCTTGTGCATCCCACAGAAGGTTTGTGATTGATAGGTGATTCATAGGATTTCCAGAGATATCCCTTTTGATAACGCCTCGTGTTTTAACTGCGGGTTTTCCGAGCAACTCCAGTCACGCCGAGCTTCTGTGTTACTGTAGTCAGAGCCGTAATGTGCTGTGGAATCTTAAAAGTCAAACAACTCAATCCCTTCCTGGGGCGAGCTAGTTCTTTGATGTTGGCTAAACCGAACGCTCATGAGGTACGCCAGACGTGCTAGATTCTAGCTAGCAGCTAGAAGCTAGTGTCACGCATGGCTGACCATCTTTTTGAAGATACAAAAAAGCCAAATGTGCTCAATGAATTATTTCTGTGAAAGGTACGACGGTCGATGGAGATTTGTTGAAATTGCCTCTCTGCAGGATGAAGGTTGAACGTTGCAATTTCTATTTTATTTTATATTGTTCTTGATATGATCAGCGTCTGAAATGAACCACCTTCAGGCGGTTCAAATTATGGGTTCCTCTATGCGGCATGAAGAATCCTTGCATCTCGAAAACCACAACTTTTCGGTGCAATCAAACATCTCCAAACTTTAGTTTATGTTCAGTATCAGAAAATCTTAAAGATGCTTTGTAGATGTAAGAAGACAAACGGATGTGCATAAAATTAACCTGTAACAGTGTCAAACATATAAGTAGAAGATGTTAACATATCTTAAATTGGACTTGGGTGCCCAAAATACAACATGGACGTGTCCTTCAGAAACCACAATGACTCAAAGTCTGCTGCACCCATGAGAGTTCCGGGTAAGATAATTTGCAGGACAACATGTATGACTGCCCTTGAAGCGTCAGCATAGAGACTGTTGTATGATGCCAAGGGCTTGCCCTGAATGTGAAACAAACCGAACAAAAGAGCTCTTTCGAGGTACCACTTATTTATAATCAGGACACATCTCCAATTTTGGCTGTTCTTTTATTAATTTCTCAATGGTTCGTTTTCATTGGGCCACCAAGTATCTTTTGCTTCCTGAATATTTCTCATTAGTCCACCAAAGGACTTTTGCCTCTTAGCAGATGGTGAACTTTGTATTTATTTTGACAGCTTAATAAGATTTTGGTTGGATGACTAGTAGTTGAGAAAGTACTTGATAAAATGTGCAGCAAATACTGCAGTTTAATTGTAAATATCGGAATTGTAAAAAGCGGATTTGCTGTAGTTCCATTACTTTTAGCAAGGAAAAAAAGGAAAAAGAGAAGGAGCAACCCTTGACAAAAGTGAAGCTAGCTTTCATTAAAACATACTGTTCTGGGCTAATAAATGGAATGACACAGATTACTAAAAAAAAGTGAACATCACAAGTTTGTAACAACTTTTCAAAGATCTTAACCTGTACCAATAAATGCCAACATTCAACAGGTAACAGCTGATATCCGTTGACTCTCTTCGAGCGATGATCACATCTGATGCAACCGCGACAAGGTTGTCTGGCAACTGCCTGGAATATTGTTTGCGGTAAAAGTAACGGGACACGCTGATGGAGACGAGCGCGTCAGCTAACGAGCTAATGTTAGCAACGTGCTAACGAGCTGTGACTAAAGACCCTCGGTGGGGGTACTGCACTACCACCTATACAATACGAGCAAGTGCTCAATCTTCACCCTAAAGCTTAACACCAACGTCATATTTCGGAATCGTCAACCTCACTTGGTGTCACATGGTTACGGTACGACACTTCCTAAACGTTCCCCCCCCCCTTTCATCCTTTTCGTTGGTCAAGTCGAGCCCCCTTTGCTGGCCGACATTTTGTGGTAACAGCTAGGCTAGTTGCTCCTGGCTAACGGTTACCTCCACGAGTGCTCCGCCGAATGACAGCTTGACCGAATGACATTTTAGGACATACGAGAACCATATAAAAGGATAGATATATGGAGAAGTAGCTTGCCATTTCGTTTAGGAGCGAATAGGGTTGAATGGCTAACCCGCTTAGCATAGCGCGTAAATGCACTTAACTAGCACTGGGGTCGCTAAGTTACCTCCACTTGTACCGTTTTCGCTCGCTCGTACCCGCTGGTGGAGCGGGGGGGGGGCATGCATCCTTTCCCCGCGTGCGGCGAGAGCCAAAACAACGGATACATCCACAAACATATTCACCTTGGCACAAACAACGGTCTGTGTGGCGTCCTCCAACCCTCCCCCCGAAATATGTGCGCCGGGAAGGAAAAGTCCTCCTTGCGTGGCTCCAGAGCAGCAGCAGCCGCCGCACTGCAATGGCAGGCAGGCAGTGGATGATGCCTTCCTTCCTTCCTTTCCACCCCCTCTGCGCGCACACTTCGGTTGGCTTGCCCGACGCGGTGGCAGTGACAGGTTCGTTTGGAACAAACCATTTAGGCTAGTCCGCGGGGGGTGATGGAGCTGGGATGCAGGGGAGGCTGTCCACGGAAGCTGCAGTAGAGCAGCAGTAGCGGCAGCAGCAGCATCGCCCCCATCGCCATTCCACCTTGAGAGCTACGCAGAGGGCTCAGAATTCACACGCGGAATTTAAACCATGTCTGCTAATCGTTTGAAAAACCCCACGATGTGTGGTGAAATGGATGCGACTGCATCCAGCTCGAACTGACTCATATCAAGAGCATCCATATACAGTCCATGGTACTTTTTAAGAAAATGTTGTCCCTAAAAAAAATTTTGACGTTGTTTTTTTAGTTTGACTTAAAATATTTTAAAACACAGCTCCTTGCGTTGTCAAATAGCCTCATTTTTTAAACTTAACAATGTACAAGATTTATTTGATGATTTTTTTTCAACACCCCATTTCTTTGAACAAATAACGATAAAATACAACTGGTGGCTGACAGCCTTCCCCGAGAGTGATACATCTGCATGCAGTATGAATTTTCAGCAAGAAATGTGTTTTAGTTATTGTGACAAGCAACATTATATATCGCATTCCCCTCAGGTGGGCAAGGAGAGCTGCCTCTAAAGGCACATATCAAAATCACAAATCACGATCTTTAGGAAGCATGTTTCTAAGGACCTTAATCAAACAGAGAGCTTAGAAGTTGATGTATGGGAAGGAGAGCATATATCACAATTGGCGTGACTCGTGATAATGTAGCAATGTACTCATACGAAGGAAGTTTGCTCTCTATTTACTCGTGTACAGCATCTGCATCTGCATGCACACACACGCACGTACACAAAACGGCTGGGTTGTTTTCTTAACCCCCCTGCTGGGTGGATTTTGAGGAAATTGGGTGAGGTTTACCTAATTTGTTGGGTTAACAGAGCCGTTTTAATAGAGTTGCTTGCAATAAAATATCACCATCTGCTGATTTTATGTTGGATGTACATAAGTACTGAGTGAAACCTGTCTCGGTAAAACTGGCTTTTATTCAATTGGGTTTTTCACGTATGTTTCAGATGCAGACTAAATGTCATTACATGCCGAGAAGAGAGTTCTGAAATCCACCCTACTGCCGCCGTGCTTAATACAGCTTCCCGTGCAGCCGTGTACAGATTTAATCAATATACAGTGAAATGTAAATTGTGCACTGCACCAAACCTTCCTCTTATATACTAGAGCGGCATCTCCTCAAGTATTGTACCCCTTTCTCTGCAGCATCCACTCTTGTGCCTCTTATCAGTATTGGAAATTGTGCGACCGCTTTTGCCACCTCTGGCACTAATGAGCAAAAAAAAAAGGGGGGGGGGGGCAGTTGAATGTAATGCTGGGGGGGGGGGGGGGGCACAGAGGTCCTGCAATGTTGCTGACGTAAGGAGACTTGCTGGAGACTCTATTGGAGGATAACAAGGAACGAATGGGGGCGCCTTGGAGGGAAGAATGCGAGTTGGTGGCCAAGGTCATTAGAATTAGATAAACAAAGGCAGTCTTATTGATATCCTGTGGAGAAACAACATTGGATCAACACAAGGATAGAATGTACAGTAGAGCTGAACAGTTCATCAAATTTAACAACTCTTGCTTATTTTGGTCTCTAGATCTGTGTTTATTAAGTGCAGTTCACAAGTTTACACGGCGTTGTATGAAACATGCTCATTTAAAGTGATAAAGCCACAGATTTGTTTGGCATTGTTGTAATCTGATGTATAATTTCCTGACTAATGTTTAGGCCACACTTGTTTGTATGTAAATAAAATATTTTATATTAATTCATGCATTGCTTGCCTTTATTTCAGTGGAAGCCAAACATAAGAGCAAAATATTTAGGTATAATATTGTAATAAAGTAAATTGTAATTGTAAAAAAAAAAAGTTGTAATAAATAAACTTTCTTTCCTAGTAATTCATGGTTGATTTGCCTTTCTTTTAGTGTCAATAAAATATTTATGGATAATAAATTTGTGTTTGTTAACAGTACATAAAAAAAGGACCTTGAAAAAAAAAAATGGTCCATTTAAGCTAAATCGCAGTCGCAATAATGTGGAAAGTGGGGGTGTCCCAATTCTATTATTTTTTCAAAAATCATTCATCTCCAACGTACAGTTTACGACGCAATTCATATCTTTTGGCCTGCAGCCAATAGGCACACCTTGGGCCACTAAGCAGGATAATGTCACCGTGCAAGACCAATGGCTCAAAGTGATCATCTGTTATCATGCAGTACAGCTGAAGCACTGGAGCAGAATGGCCCTGTGGAAAAATGCATGAAAGACAACTTTTAAGAGTCTGGACAGCTTTGACGTTGAGCTTAACGCCGGTTTATCTTCCTCTGTTGAAGCCCTTGAAATACCCTCTGCTAAAGCTACAACACTGTTTGCCTCACTGGCTCTGACAGCGCAGAGGGACTTTCACATGGCGTGCTACACAACAACGTTAGCCTCGCTTCTTTTCATCACCATTTAGATCCTAACTCCAACTTGCTGGGCTGAATCGCACGAATGTGTGTGTGTGCAAATTATAAATTCTCAGCATGTCGACTGTTTGTGTATGCCGCCCCCCCCTCGATGGTGAGTGCGTCACCTTTTAGCTGCGCAGGTCAAGAAAACGGCAGACTAAGCAAAGATTGGTGCGGGCTACCTATGAGCTTTAATGAGTGCAGCTATCAAATAACATGGCTGTTGTTAAACTGCAGCAGGGTTGGAATAAATGCATCTGTCCATTTATAGCGTGGAAGTGGTAAAAATGCGAGATAACAACGCCAGTAGATCAACCCGTAAAATTGCGCTTTGACCTGAGTACAGCAGTTTGTTTTTCTGTCATTCCTCTGTCGTCCTTGCTCAGTATTCGACCTCTTGCATTTAAAAATCGCCCCGCTGGCTTGACTCGAAGCTGATAACTTTTTGAACAAAAAAATTCCTTTCTTAAGCCTTCATAACGCATCCCACGCTGAGAAAAAGACAGGAGGGGGGTCCACGATCTAAGAAGTGTAAGCTACCTTGTAAAGTCAGCAGTAAAAAAAAAAAAAAGGTACTTATTAAATGCTGCCTCTCTGTGTGGGAAGATGAAACGTGCCCTTGGCTTTGAGGACAAACAGCTGGAGGAAAAAAAAATGCAGCAAAAAAACACAACTTGGTTTTTGTGGCCAGTCATTATATCTAAATAACTCTAATATTGTGTTTTATAGGTTTTCAGCGCTAAACCTAACAACAAATAAAATATTTTAACAACTTCTCAAATCGACATGCAATTCAATTGGGATTGAAGGGACGACTAAATATCGATACATGATTATCTATATTTAGTGACTATAATTACTGAGACCTTCATCAAATAAAACCCAGGAAGACATTTAAAATCGTCTTTTTTTTTTTTTAAACAGCCATCTTAATGTTAACTATGGCTTTAATTGTCAATAAGGTGACTCTTATTTGCTTATTGTTTTTTTATTTCCACTTAAAATGCCTCACTGGTGATAACGATGGCTCAGCAGTGTTGCGGCAAGCCGTGGTGAGTAATAAGGACAGTAAAGAAGGAAAAAAAGACAAATATATTATACCGCAGAAAGAAGAAACAATGAGTCGGCAAAAAAAATCTACACTGTATTAAATAATTTATGAAACCAAAATCCGACCGATGCAATATTCCTGCCAAGAATCTATCGTTGAAATTCCTCTTTTTTTTGACACACGACATCCAGCTAGGCACTAAAATGCCTTTTATGGCTTCACGTGAACCTCCTTTTTCTTTCGGATTGTGCCATGTGGACATCTCAGTGTGCTCCTCAGCATCTAGCAAGTAAAACTCTGCCCTCTGCAGGACTTCCGTTGACAACTAAGCTGGGCCATGACATGTGACCACGCGATGGGAAAACAAGCATGAAAAGGAGTGAAGGCGACATGCGTGATTTGAACAATGAAAGTCGTGTGAACTGACGCGAGGAGACACAGGAAGGAAGTCGGGCTTCTTTACCGGCTGGTCTGGCGGAATGGGAGCTCCTGAGTCTAAACAGCATATGGTGGCCTCCCTGGGCGTCAACACGCATGCACACATGTCCAGCGACACACGCCACATGATGCACGCACTCCACACAGACATGCTTGAGAATGCACAGCATGAATACGGCATACATACTTTCATTCAGTCAAGATGGAGGAGAAATATTAAAAAAAACAAAAAAAAAAAAACAATGTATGTTTTGGAGTAGTCATTTGCACTCTACCATCAGATACGATTTAAAAGAAAGTCAAAATACGTTTTCATTCGTCATGCTTGACTTGCCCACCATGGCTAGCATCTTCATTCCCGCAAACATTACATCATCCAGCTGCTCGTCCTTCACTTGACCCCGCACTCGAGTGCTTCAACGGCGAAGGAAATAATATCAACGAGCACTTGTCGAAAAGCACAAATGACCACAAAGGGGTTGTAGTGGAACATAAATAGATCCAAGTTGTTGTGTAGACAACACAAACATTACATTTCGTGCTGATTCTGATTTTCACCAATCTGTGGATGCAACCGGCTCTACCCTATTATAAAACAACCCATGTAAGGCAATATTGGATTCATATCTTTTCTAGTCTTCTGTCATCATGATTTGTTGAATATGAGAAACACAATGCAGACCATAACAATAATTGAAAACCATTTTTCTACAATCTCCCCCCCTGATAAGAGAAGGCTCAATCAGTTTAAATCCTCATGGTGAATTCCTTTGAGGAATAAACGAGGGATGAGATTCCTGGACTGGGGAATGCAATTCCAGCACTAATCTTAATTTCCGCATTTATTAAATGATTTACAATATGGGGAAAATAGAACAGAAACACTACAAAATTACGAGAATAGACTGTTGGCAATAAATCAATGTATGTGAGGCAAACTATATCACGTTAATGAATCAATCTGTATAAAATTTAAAATACAACTTCCGGAGCCTTTCCATCAAGCCGCCATTGTGCCATTGCTAGTAAAGGCAAAACAGCACAAAGTCGACATTTCCACATGATGGATGGTATTGTAAGGACATGAGGACTTGCCTTCAGTGACTTGCCATATGTCCCATTGGAGGACACACAATAGACAGGCCTTGCCCCTGCGTCGTAGCCTCCAGAAACATACGCAACATCTGCCGTCCCCTCCGAGAAGCCCCATCACACGCAACCTTTGCATGCATCACGGATGGCCAACTCCACCGAGTTTTTATTTTTTAACATACCGACCCTCCAACCATCCCTCTGCGCTCATGAAAAAAAAAAATCAATTTTCTGAATGTTATTACGCAACAGGCCTGTTTTCACCTCACGTGCTACTCCAATCACAGTATCTCCCCCTCGCCCCCTCCCTTTCTTCCACCACCCACAGATAAATCTCTGGCTCCCACCCCCTCCTTCTCGTGCTTAGTGCGTCTCAGTCAGGTTCAGCCTGGCACACCTTCATCACATGGGACAACCTCCATCTGACAGGTCCTGAATATGCAGATTGCCTCATTCAGCTGCAGCCGCATTCCCCGCAAATGCATCTGCAGCACTTTCTGGCTCTGACTGTGGGGTGAATAATTGCTTACACTGGGCCTTTTTTTGGGGGTGGTTTAGACCAGGATAGCTTCATTCGACCATTCCAGCTATGATGAACCATTTTGTCTGGAAATATTTGTGATGCAATAAAAACATAACAACCACATAGCTAATGAGGCTAACACTAACAATGTAAAACCTCATAGACAGGCTAATAAATAGAATCAATGTTGCTGTGTTATAATCAGTGGATTTTTTAAAATCCAAACAATTTATAAGCACTGAGAATAAGAAATTGGTACATATTGATACAATCTGGAAAAAATCCCCACATAGAACAATATAAATGCATTTCCCTGACGGACCAAGTAGCACAGTTGATGCTGCTGATTTCTAATTGTCCAAATAAGTGCAAACACAAAAGCATCCGGAGCATAAAAGACAGTGGTTTCCCTCCAATGTATTTTCTGCAGCCTTAGCATTAAAATCTGATTCACGAATTGCTTGCCAACACAAATGACAGCAGGAGTGGGCCAGGCGCCAAAGCCCTCCTCTGACTATCAGAGCAAACTAATAATAATTTTAAAAAAAAGCAATCAATATAAACCAAAGTATTCAACTACTATTGATTATTTTATGCTTGATGGTAGTTAGGTGCCTACATTGATTCACGCTTGACATTCCCGAACAAAACATTTACCAACCTAATTAAAAACGAGGGCTTGAGCGATGGATTCAAAAATCAGCATTTGAATTTGAACCTGAATTGAAAATGTCATCTGTTTTTGCAATACTTTGTACTTTAGTATTCATTTGACTTTCCAACAGAGAGTAAAATGACCAATATCTTATGTTTACCGATTTTAAAGCAGCTAATATTTGCCAATGAATCAGATGAGCCCCATTAAAACCATTTTAATTGCTCATGCAGTGGCTCATCTTCAAAGTCTGTATGTGTGTGTTGTGACAGGAAGCAATGAAGACTGCTCATCAAGCTCAGCATCCTGCAGTCTCATCACTCACTGGGAGCGGAACGCTCCTTCCATCAGCTGCATTTGAGTTTGGCTACGTCAGCAACTTTTTCCTCTAGCGTGCGCACACAAACACACACACGGAGAAATATACTGAGGGGGGGAAAAAAAAAAAAAAAGCCGTGAGCTGAGACCTCAGTCTCACTTGAATAGTGGCCTCTTGAATTGTCCAGTGAGGAGCAGATTGTTGAGACAAATGGCTACCTCGTGTCTCCTCAGCGGAGGCTCTACACACCAAAGGCAGTTTCCAAGCTCTACGCACGGAAGACGGTTTCCAAGTGCCCACTTCACAATGTTATCTCCCTTGCCAGCTTTACAGCAAGTCTGTATCAGTGTCCACAATGACAAAAACTGTATGGCTAACTGTGAATATTGATGCTAACCGTTAGCATGTCAATGCCTTTTTCTATTAATATTGATGCTAACCGTTAGCATTTTCTATCATATGTTAGCATTAGACAAGCGGGCCATTAGTAAGGTGTTGTTTGGTTGTTTAAATTACACAGTGTAGTTCACTTTGCAAACGTGGATGTAATGTATGTTTATAAGAATATAAAGTCCCACTACAGCTTTCCTATTCAGATAAAGGCTTATGTTTGCTAAATCCACATAAAATCAAGGCTAAAAGCATCCACCTCAATTTTATCACTGTGATGATTAATGGGAATAACAATCTAGCACCTTTTTGCTCAATACTTTACTTGTTTGTTTTCCCATGGATAATGTACGCTGTGAAGATTTTCTCTGCTATAATACTTGTGCCGTTTTTAATAAATCAACATGTCAGAGAGCAGATTTAAGCTCCGGGCCTGTTACACACACATCACACCACCACTAAGCTTTACAGGGAGGGACGATAAACACTCAAAAGTGGGATTACAAATACTGTAACGTTTTTTGTTTTTTTTCAAAGCACAATCTCTGCAAACACAGTTTTAAGCAGTTTTTTTTTTTTTTTTTTGGCTGACTACCAGTTTTAATCTTTTATCTTACAGTCATTCAATTCCCCAAAGGTTTCAACGCTATTGCTGACCAAATGCTGATATCAATAATTCAAGCAGCTCCGTTTTCCCCCTTTCTTTTTTTATGTACTTTAATGAGGTGGAGCATTGAGCTGAATTCACAGTTAGCTTAGTTGTCAACCCCAAATTACCTCCCAGCTCCCTCAGGCTTACACCTTCCGTGCTCTATTCTTCCATCAGGCAAAAACAAGCCAGTACATTGACATTTGCATTAATGGTCCTTTTTTTTTTTAACAATGCCGTCAGCGGGACGAAACGAAATGAAAAAAAAAAGTGTATTACAGGTCCCCGCAATTCAAAAAGTGTTATGATTTTTTGAAGAATCTTTTTACACATCACGTTTAGTTGCTTTCATGTAAATATTTATCTAAATTTGTTATTTTAGAATACACTGCCACTCTAAAAGTTTTCAAATAGAGACGATGTTGCAGGAAGTGAATGTCTGTTGTAAAAAAATCAAATAAAAAATAAAAAAATTGAATTCCTTGCCTGTCATTTATAGAATACAAGTTAGCTATCATGGTAACATTGTAATATTCCAGATACTTACATTGGAATCCAGGAGGTCAATGCTGTCCAAGCTCTTGCTCCTGTGAATTCGGCCCTTGATGCGACGGAGTGACGGTTTGCCCTGAACGGTGCTCGCAGAGGAGGCTGCTGTGACGGAGCCGGCGGTCGGGCTGGGGTGTATCCTGAGGTCAACGGGACAAATAAAAACAACAGGCCTCCATCAGAACAGGACAAAAGCAACATTTGTATCACAGCAGGACAACAGGACTTGGGCTAACCAAAGGAAAGAACAACACGGTGGGGATGTTCTTGCTCCTCCCACTCGCACTCTTGGTTAAAATGACATTTCAAATCAATCTATAGTGGGATTTAATGTCACAAAGACCTTGAAGGGGGACTGCTTGACTCACAGGAAATGATGAAGTTCTGGTAAACCAAAATAAAGCTAGGCCATGCTGAGAGGACAGTAGTGAAGATTTCAGCCTTCACTAACTGTAGGGTTTTTTTTGCAGTTAGTAATGTTCATTCAGATTTCCTTTAGTGACTCTTGTACAAGATTTGAAGACTCAGCATGAGAAATTATAAGAGAAGGGAATTAAGACAACATCACTTCTACTGTTCTCTCTGCATTCATTCGATATTGCCTTGAGGCAGACAAGGTGCTTACTGGATGGAAAAGCATTTGTGCAGTCAAATACAGTCGACCTAAGATTGTTCCGCTAAACAAGATTGCAAACATTAGCAATGAGAAAAAAAAAAAAAAAGAAAGCTTTTCAGATTCTGTCTCAGCCCCCGGAGCTGTCCTGTGAGTTCACAAACTCATTTTCTGGATGTTGATTCGGAAATGGATTTCAGCCAAAACACTCGAGGCCACAAAAGAACAGAATGTTACACAGTTCAACAACTGGTCCACTCAGATATAATGTGCAAAGGAACAAAACGGTAATTGTCATTTGATTAAATTTTCACTTTGTATTTCCGATTGAATTTTGACCGTGTATAAAATGTGACATTTGTTCTCAGCTACATTTTTAACAGCATAGCTAAAAAAATTGGAAATGTTTTCTATTCTTTTGCTTTTATACTTGCACATAAAATATCATCTGAGAAGCAATCCAAAATGAATAATACATTCCAGTATATCAATCATTTGGCTCATATTAAGCAGAATTAATGAGTCATTTTGAGAGAGGCTAGTCACCTTGCCCCCACTTTGTGATATCGCTTTAAGCCCGCAAACATCCCGTCAACAAAATGTCTCGCAGGTCTGAAGATAATTCCTGGATTTCGACCCGCTCAAAATGCCACAGCTCTGCCCTCTGTCAGGTTTTATAAAAATCAAGCTGCCTGCTACTTTTTTTATTTGTATAATCTTGCTGACAGTCAGACATACAAATGGGGGAGATGGTAACTTTAAGCGCTTTGGTGGAGATGATTAATTACTTCAAAATATCAATCTTGCCACTGTGATGTGTCACCCAAACTGCAAATTAACTTATTATTGCTCAGTGAGGCTGTTGCAAAATGCAAGGGAAATCTTTTTCTTAGGGGCACGACAATGTCTGTCAAAGAAACAGCAAGTGTGTGTGTGTGTGTGTGTGTGTGTGTGTGTCGTGAACAAGAGAATATAGAACTCCAACTGGGATGTCATTACCCTCGTTAGCAGGTATGCAGCAATTTGCAAACACACACAGAGCCGTTTGGCAGCCTTTTATTTATCTATGATTATTTCATGATCGTGATTTACCAAAATCAAAATGAAACGTGCCTAACTTAACTTCAACTTGTGACATATTCCTGCTGCTCGTATTAGTATTAGTAGGATGCTTCACACACTAAAACTCGCCTGGGCCGTGTGATCACGACTGCATTAAATTCTCAGTCCATCGCAGCTCATGAGAACAGAGAAGAATCAGCTTCAAAAGAAAACAGCTCAATAAGCAGACCTCTTATGGCCCACGCTGTCCATCTCGGAGTGTGATGATACAGAGCGCTAATAAAGTTAAGCATGCGCCTGATGCTGTTAGAAAAGAAAAAGAAAGGAGCAGGCACACACTTGGCATTAATCAGCTGCAGGACACACCGCAAGCCTCTCCGTTGCTCTTCTGTCAGTCCCTCTTGGCAGGACCGATCGGGTACGATTAGTTCGGCCGATGATGCCTACTGCTTCATCAGCAGGTCAATAACCAATGTTACGCTTCGTTCCTCCTGCTAATATAACAATTTGCTGAGCGCTCCTGACCCGAGAGAGCGGACACAATGCGGGCCGCACGCGATCATAGCGAGAAGTTCACACTTTTGGTGAGGCAGATGTTAAAAATAAAGGCAAACGTTACATAAATGCATGCGACTTGTTGTATTATCCCTGCAGGCCTGCAACAGAGTGTAAAGTTCATTTAGTCAGGTTAATGCTAATCTTTGGCTGTGTGCAGGGGGGGGGGGGGGGGGGGGGATCTGGTTTTAAGACTGGAGGCAAGAGGAACATCTGTTTGCAAAGACTAATCCGAATATAGCGAGCCGCAGCTATTCAGTCTTTATCAAAGGGAAGCAGAGTCGTGCCTCTGCTAATTTCCGGAGACGGCACGGCATTGGGGCAGAGGGACGGTGTAAATCTCAGCGCCACACGCTGAGAGATGAGCGGGACAGGAAGCGGCGGCGACCATTTGACTGCGGAGTAGATAAGAATTAACGCTGAAATTATGTAAAGACTTCAAAATGGGCTCAGTTATTATGAGGATGATGTTTCTTCATTGAAAAGCTCCCATGTCAGTGATGTCACATCCGACGCTTATATTAAATCTAAATCATGAATGACATCGTGATTTGCTCTGATGAGCAGTTTGGGAGTCTAAATTTTGAATTTAGTCTTTGAGTAATCAATGCATCGTTCCAGTTCTAAAAGTGACACACAGAGTTCATGCCTAAAGCACTTTAGATTGATCTAAAAGAAGAAACGAATCAATATGATTTGGAGAAAAATACAATACAGCCTTATATTACTGTATTAGGTACTCACAAAGGCTGTCGATAACAGCCACCGATACTTAAGGCAAAAATGAAAAATCCAGCCAGTAGTTGCAGTTTATCATATGCGCCAGGAAGAAAAAGTCTGTTTTTACTATCATCTATCATTGCGTCAATTCAAAATGTATGTATCAGTACTCGGTGTTTGTATCGGAGTACTCATAATGGTACTGGTGTTATCAAATATCCATAATATGTTGTATGCCCTATTTTCCATGCCCATGGATTCATTGAGGCTTTACGAGACATGATGTCATCATGTGCAGCGTGACCTGGAATCACCCCCAGCGAGCATATTTCGAGTTCATCTAATATGAGAAGGAGAAAAAAAAAAAAACGTGGAACATAATGCCGAATCGCAAATAATAGGTTTTCCGTTGAACGTCTCTTTCCCCAGCTGCCAAGCCGACACGAGCGCATGGCTTCGATTCAAGCAGCAAGTGTGGATGACCTTTTTTGTACAAAAAATGTCAGACCCTGCTTTCACTCACAAACGGACAAAAATAGATAAAAAAAAATGGTGCTCCGCTGTTCCGTTGGAACACATTGTCTCATGGCAGTATTGCCACTATTAGATTAAGAGCAAATGATTTGATTTATTTATTTTTGGCTAGACGACTTCATTCCAAGTAATGGAGTAATGCACAAAGCATGTCCAATCCATTTAGATAGCAGCCCTGTCTTGTCAACAAGATCAAGTGAAGAGACTTGACAAGATTGACTTTGCAGGAACTGGAGACTTTGACTCGTTACTGACCCAAGGACATTGTTTCAACCAAATGCTACATAATGCATTCATGTACACATGCTTTTACAAATATATCCCCTCCAAATGTGTGAGTGTGAACTCCAGTATTATAAAAACGTGAAGTCTGGTCTGAGGCTCTGCTCCTCTATCGGCTTTTCAGTGCAGCAGTAATATTGCTGTAAATACGTGCTGTTCTTCTCAGAGGATAAAGAATATATGACCTTCAGTCAAGAGCAGATGGTTGTTTTAAAGAATATTTACTAGTAATATCTGCCAAATAGAAACTGTATTTCTAGTTGGGGTCTTGACTTGTAAATGATTATTTTATTATTTTCAAGAGTGGAATCTCCCTTTCTGTTCAACTATGTAGAGCTTATTTGCTCCTGTGGTTGAGTTCTCTCATTAAATCTCATAAACTATTAACAATTTGCAGCGTAGATCTTTTCCAAGCTCCGAACGGCGTCACTTGAGCGCTTTCCCCGAACAGAAAACAATTAGGGAAATTAACTGAAATCATTACAAATGCTAAGTAGAGATCTCTTGAAAGAGACAACCTCCTAATCTAAAATCCATTAGCGGTGGTTAAGTGCAAGGAAGATTGGTTTAAAAAGGTTCCTTGAAAACAATGACGTGACCTTGACACAAATAAATGCAGCCGTGGTGGATAGAAACAAAAGTCTTGTTCGTAAAGAGCGAAAATGAGGATTCCCCATTTCTCGAAATGATTCTTTGAAGGATGCAAAACGCCACACCTGATAGCGAGCGTCTAGCGTGTCCTCTCTCCATCACTGTTACAGATCTTCAATCTAATGAGATTAGAGCTCACTTGCATGAATAATTCAAACCTGGTGCCCGGGTTCCCTAAAATAAAATTAGACGCTTGATAGGAAGAAGTGTGAATCATCACAAACAATAACAAGGGAGACATGAAAGGTCTCAGAGAAATCTTATCTTGTTCCCAGGCAGCCGTTGAGATAAGACGATGACTATGATTAGGCGATAAGATGAAAAGCTGCCAGTGATAGCACCCTTGACTCCTGCGATGTCCGTGCGAGAAGTTCGCGACATCGGGTTACTGTAAAATCTTAGCGCTGACATCAGCTTCTTTTTGGAGATGTAAAGTTGTTTAATAGGCCTGGGTGAGGACAAAGACTCTCACACACATAGTGGTTGAAAAAGATGATGTCATGACCTAAGGACCTGAGGCACGGAATGTACAAAATTAAACAGTTTGTGCATCATGATTAATTCATTGAGGCTCCTTCTGGTGTGTGCAACTTGGCCACCGGGGAGCAGTATAATACAGATATGCAGACACAAGCAATTAAGAGTTTCCACTCAACTACTGTGACTCAGTAATGTACACTCATTTATTTTTTTTGCATAGGATAAAGAATATATCGCTGGTGTCAGGCTTAAACGTCCTACACCACAATTTGGTTATAAAAAAATAAAATAAAAATCCATAGATCCATACTGCCCGGTCAAGTTACATGAGTGGCTGTTATTTTGACAAAAGACTGACCAATCTTAAGTGATGAAAATGGCTTGTTCTCTAAGTTAATCCAATAATAATAATAATAATAATAATAATAATTGAACAAACATGCCATTTCTGGAGGTTTCCTGAGAAGTTATGATCAACCAAAGCCAGCGTTATTCCTGTAAGTATTCATTATAGTGTCAGTCTCCAAGTGTTGCTGCACTCTTTGTGTTCCAATAGCTGCTGCTTAAACTGTTGTGACATTGCCAGATAGATAATTACAACCTTCATCCTCGAGCAGGCAAAATCAGTTTTCCTTGAAACTGTGGATGGTTGAGTCATGGGGCAAACGAGAAGTCATCAAATTAAGATGAGGATCCAGGATTTCTCTCAACAGTGCAGTGTAGGGCTTTTTTTTTTTCCGATGGTGTCCTTAATTTCTTCGTGAATAATGCATGACTATTGATGTCATATAGGAAGGAGGTGGCGATCAAAATCTGACCGTATGGTCACTTTTATAAAATGGAAATGTCCATCCAGCCTAACAACATATCGTTATATTTTTGATCTCATTATATCTGGCTGACAAATGAAATATCCGATGAGTGGATTTGCACTCGTCTATTAGAAATCCATTTTGCTTCAGTTTGACGCCCGCTTTAGCCAAGTATTTGCAAGCACCACCTGCTACTTTCACTTCCATGGAGCCAACTCCCAATTAGGCATCTTTGATTTTGAACTAGATGATAATCTGCTAGTAATTAAAGCAGACTAAATCACACACACACACACACACACGGCTTTGGTACTTTTTCCTAAGAGGAAAACAAAAAAACGGAGCAAATGTGTGTGTTCTTTTTAAGTAAACAGCAGGAGGAGGGAGTGAGAGGAGGTGACCACTGCGGTTTGGAGTAATGAGGACACAAAGTGGTGGCAAGACAAGACACAAACATGCTGAGAGCACCGAGGACGTGTTAATGGGAATAAGAAGAGCAGAGTGCCATGTTTCATGCTGTATGTTCTTTTATTAGTAAAATGAGGAGAACACAGAGAAAGGAAAAGAAAGGAAAGAATGGATGAATACTTCACATTCACATTGACGGACTTTGGGACGATGACATCACCCTAACCCAATGATTTCCAATAAGTGAGCTGAAGGAAAATTATCCTGTTTGACTTAATTTATGTCCAAACTTTTTCTCACTGAGAGATACAAATGGAAAAAAAATGGAAGGAGGAGTGGGGGTCACTTCATGTGTTTCTGAAACATGGCAAAAGCCAATTGAAAAATGCTGTTGGTCGACATATGCGAATCAATGAAATGTATTTTATGGAAAAAAAAATACTCTAAGTCTGGTGTAATTGCTGACAAAGCCAAAAAGTATATGATAATGGGGGAAAAAAATAAATATCGTAATATTCAAATATATTTTACAGTCTTAATTAATAAAAAAATCTTTCACCAATTTTTATTAGACTTTTTTTTACATTTGAAAAAACAAATTCCCGTAAAAAGTAAGGCAGTTTAACCGCTGTTTACTACAAATGTAGGTTTATCAATCTATGCCAGTGATGTATAGTGACAGGTAGACTAATAAAATTCTCTGCCACAGGATGGCAGACAGTACAAAATTAATCTGTGCATTCACTTTTTGTGTATTTTTATTTCGAGGCTTGCAGTGAGATTCCCCCCCCCAATATAAAATATTTGCAATAAAGGGTGGGAAACACTGCACTAGGCATCCAACTTCAAGGAGGAAGCACATGCACAGAGAAAAATTCCCAGCATGCATTGTAGTGAGGTGGTTACAGATTGGCTGCAGTGACAAAAAGCACTATTATGTCATTTAAAAAAAAACAAAAAAACAAAAAACACTTTTGATTTGTATTTCCCTCCACCCCTTCATCCTCCACCTCCACAATTGTTACTCACCACATTCGCTTCCTGGGTGGAAGACAATGTTCTTTGTTGGAGGCGGTCACCCCCAGAGCCAGCTGCATCACAGTAATATATTTCTGGTAATTCACCATGGTACCGTCCACCGCTACGGAAAATCCCAGGCAAAGAAAAGCGCAGGTGATCATATATGAGTCTGTCTTATTATTCCCTGGCATCCGCCGCCTCGGCTGCGTCTCCTGGGCTCCGCAGCGGTAGCATCAGCATCATCAGCAGCAGCACATCGCCATTTGCAGAGCCGAAGGACTGACAGCAAAAACACCCCCCAAGGAGCTCAAAGCAAGGTGTCGTGCCGCGGCGACCCATGTCTGCAATGACACTCGCACCGAAACGCACCGCCCCTCCATCCGAGCGATGGCCAGTTTCTTCTTTCCGCCTTTTCCCCTTAATGTGTCAACGTGCGCCGCCGCGTCCTCTCTCTCTCTCTCTCTCCTCCTAACACGCTCCGGACATGATCGGCTTCCTCCTGCCTCCTCCTCCTCCCTCCTCTCCTGCTTCGCCAACACTCGCTTAAAAAACGCTGCAGCGTCCAACCGTGCGTATGTATGTGCGTGCGTGTGTGTGTGTGTGTGTGAGGTGGGGAGGGAGGGGGAGGGAGGGGAGAGGTATTCATTTTGGAAATGCTTAGTAGTAGTAGTAGCCAGGGGCGTAGCCATCGTTTCCGAAACGGGGGGGGGGTGTATTATTGTTGAGGAGTAAGTTATAAGAGAATGATCATCCTGTCACATTCATGTACTTCTCTCCACAGAACTCTCCAAGACTAGAAATAAAACATTCACTGGCATGGAAAGCACATTGGATGTGAGTGCATATTTATTCATTTATTCATTTATTCATTTATTTATTTATTTATTTGTTTGTTTGTTTTCTGGGAGAGGGGGGGGTTTAGCATCCATTTACAATATACATCTGCCATGTCATGGGTTCTATGGTTTGATGCCCCTTCCAAAATGATACCCTGGGGTCTCCCCCTCCCATCAGGTAGATCGCTGGGGTGTAGTGTAAGTGACTCAGTAATCTGCATGGATACTGTTGAGAATATACGCCTGTGTGTATTTTTCATTTTTTTTTATATTGTCTGTCTACATGTCTTGCTGCACCTTTTGTGTTCAAGTCTCTCAACCACATTTGATGGCTTTCATTAGCTAATTTGCAGGTCATTGATTTTATGTTCACAGTCTGTTTTTTTTCCCCTTTATGGTTCACTGCTTCTCGCAAGGTCAACCACAAACACTCAAGTGGGTAGTTTTGCCTTTACATTGTTCCTTCTTGGGCGCATTGGCTGATAATTTGAATTGGTTGTCATTTTTTTTCCACCTATCCTGATCCCCTGTTTGATGATTTCATGTTTTATCCTTGGGGTTTTCCATGCCAACATTTCACCGCACACTGTAAAACATTTACTCATGTATTATTTAAAAAGTCACATGTGAATAATTTCACTGTGATCATGTGCTATTCATGCTAGCCTGACAGTGTGCAACAGATCAATGTCTTCAATAATTCATTTTGAACACAACCTCAGATTACCTTTGTTGCCCCACCGCGACCTTTTGCCAAACCACTTGTCAATTAACCGCAATTGGCTCATTTTTCAATCAATAGCGTGATTCACTGGTGCTGTTCCGGACATGAGAGTAAGTCGATCGGTCTAGACTGTTGCTGTGGGAGGAACGTGCCGTCTCCTCACCTGAACTTCTGACTCACAAAAATAATTGAGAAAAAAAGTCTCTGGAGGATGAAACGAGGCACGACGGCTATTATATTAAGCCGCGCGTCATAATATTATGTCATTCTCTATGCGTTGGATATGAATAACCCAGAATTGGCTTGATCCCTTTTGGATCCGGCGTTGGCTTAACTATTCTATCAAATCAAAGTTACTTTGCATATCAGTGCATAATTACCAAAATTAATATGACCCTTCTATGTGTCAAAAGTAAAATAAGGCATTTGCCACATGGTCTGTTTAATAGCATGGTCTCCCGCTAATAAAGTCACCCTCCATCACCTAACCACTGATGAGAATGCCAGTCAGATGATTATCAAGAATAATGAGACGTTACAGATCCTCATTAGCAGACACGCTAATGAATATAACAAGCCAAAAAGTGAGATTACTCACAAGTTTTGTTGTTTTGAGGTGATCGAATGAAATTTCTACACGTTACGGAAATGAAATTACTATCGACAGGCAAATGTCAATGGTTGGGAAAATAACAATCAACATGACGCACTCCAATTCATAATACTAGAGATTATGTCATAGTAATCCCATTTGGTATTAGTAATGCTTTATAGCGACATTGCTTTTACAGTTGATTCTAAAAAGCGACCTCTCAATTATTTGACAGCAGTTGTGCTGCAGTCCGAAGCCCACCGCATAATTCTGCAGCAGCCCATCTCACACTCTGCATCCATACTGTAATGACTCGGCCCGGCCAATCATTACCCTTCCTCTTCTTACGCTGTCTACCACAAGTTCGCTGGCACTCACAAAACATTAAAGTGCTCCTTTTCCTCAGCCAGTAAATAGGCCAGCCGGGGCTGCCCTTCTTTCTCATGTCCTTCTACTGCCTCGTCCACTTTATTGCATGCAGCAACATCCGACGCTTAGTTTGTGGGACTCGCCGGCTGTTCCCAGAGGAGGTAAACCTGGCCCGGAGCCCTGAGAACCTCCATTGCTGTAACCCTGTGATTTATGACTTTTCCAACAAACAAAAGAGGAAGTTCACAGAAAAAAGTCCTCTTCACATTAAAAGCACTGCACCAAGTGGATGAAATATACACGCGCGTGCACGCAGTCACACCTCGGTGCTGTCGCAGTGCTTTCGCTCTCTCGGTATGTACCTTGAGGTGAGTCATCAACCTCGCGGGTTCACTTCATTTCTCCTGGGCTCCGCCTCCCCCAACCTGCCAGAGGCTCATTTTGTCCACTTATGGATGAAGAAGTGACATCATCACCGCTGCCTCGCATATACAGTACATATAAGGCCTCGGGGGCTGAGCTCACACACACGCACACGCGCACACAAAGTGTTCTGGAGAAAATGATTTATTCCGTGGTCACTAGAGAATGCATTAGGGGCAGCGAAAGGGCCCTCGTCCACCAGATGGCGCTGTTTTTTCTTTATTACTAAGATTTACAGTAAAGTACCCTCACACCTCCAAGGTTGTGGTCCAGTTTTGCACACAAAAAAAAATTGTACAGTTAATAGCATTTGGTGTCATTCCACTAATGACCACTAGATGGCGACAAGTTATTTCATTTGAAACGCTGTAAATTTGCTGTAAATAGGAAGTATATCAGCACAGCTTTGTTTTTTTGTTGAAAAATATTGAAAAAATGCTCTTTGTCTTTTGTGTATGAAGATAATGTGGCACGATCAATTTGGACCCCAAAAAAAATCAAGTCAAGCAATTCTACTGGTATTGTTCATTTTATATCAAATCTGCCTGTGGTATTAAAAAAGGCTTTCCTCCCTTCTGTTGAGTTTAATCATTTATTTGAAGTGCACTTAAATCAGCAGATTAATTTCTGTTCAAACGAGATGACTGTTCTCTGCACCTCAGCAAATTAAAAAAAAAAAAAAAAAAAAAAAAGTTTACTAAAGCAATATTTCAGCTGACGGCACTTAACTGGATTCAGTCAATTTCACATCTGTTCCTGCGGTGCTCTTTTCAAGGGGAGGTACAGTAGCTACTATCCAGGCACCTTTTGTGCACTTTCAGCCCAGAGAATGTGATCAGCTGCTGGCACGCTCTCTCTGATTCAGCACCACAGAAACAAAACCAACTCACATCCTCTCGAACAGGCCCAGCTGACAATCTCCTCCTCGCCTTGCTTTTGTGCAAAGCGAGGTCATCGACAAAGCAAAAGCTACGACGCGCATCGAGGAAGACTTGTTCTTAACAAGCATGGCCGCCGCCTTGCCTGACTCTGCCACAGAAGGGACACGCTGGCATCAAACCATCAAGCCTTAAGGCGCTTTGTGTCCTACTTCTCCTTAGATTGAATAAACAAACGATTATGCCATTTTTCAGTTTCAATATACGCTTACTCGACTGACTTCTGACTCTCCCGCACTGACACTTACAAAGCAAAACCAGGTTAAAAAAAAAAAAAATTAAATCATATTCTACCTTTTCCAGCTGTTGGAACCTGTCCAAAGAAAATCATCATAAAGTGTGAGTTTAAAAATAATTTGAAGAGGACTTACATCGCCTTGCAAGTGGTCTGCATGTTGTTGGAACGGCTCTGTGACCATTCTGTGCTGCAATGTGTGTGTGGCTGTCATCTTGTCATGTGTGTATGTGTGTGTGTGTGTGTGTGTGTGTGTGTGTGTGTGTGCGCCCAGGGTCACACCACTGGGCCTGCAGTCTCAATGCTGACTTAGCAGTCACACATTAAAGAGGCCTTCTTAACGGTCTGGAGAACACATCGGTTCGTCTGTCCCGTCACTTTAAGCTCATCGCCACCTCACACACACATCCACGCAGTATCCACGCAGCCTCCCCCCCCCTCCCCCTCCTGTGGTACTCTCCAGGGAGGTGGGGGGGGGGGGGTCCACACTCATGCAGAATTACACCATCACTCAGCTGTGACGCACTCGCAAGGCTCGAGTGTGGACGTGCTGATTACGCAATCTTACCTGGAGTCAAACACAGGGCCAGTGTACATGGGAGTCGAGCGCAGAGGTTCCTCTCCAGAAGTGTTTGGGAGCACTGGGAGCCCCCCTTTCTTTCCCCCTCCTGGAGCGCCATCTGTTGGAGCAGATTGAGCCATCGTTAGATTTCATGAATGTATTTATGCTAGTTAAGACAAACAAGTTCATTTTATTGATGGTGTCACCTATGACTAAAAATGCACAAGCATCCCTTTTATTTTCACGCAAGTGCTCTTCCTCTTTATCGTATCGTTTTATCGTTCATCAGAGTTCCAACATGGGTTGGCAACTCGGGTCCTCGAAAGTTGGTGTACTGGCATGTTTTCTATGTCTTCAAACTGGATTAAAATGGTCAGATGATTAGCAAAGGTTGCTGAACTATCCTGATGCTCATATCGATTAGGAGTCTGATCATTCAATGCTCCAGACAGTGATCGAGCGGCGCAGACTGCAGACAGGTCGGCCATATGCTGTCAGGGGCAAGTTACAAAGTCCGTCGGCTCAGTAATCCCCTCAGTCACTCCCGGTTTAAGAGGCTATTTGCAGTGATGGCTTAAAACAAAAGCAGTTTTTCCCGCTCTCCAGTTTGATATTCATATCATTCGTAGATGAGATGCTTTCTATTCTGTAAATGCAAGGGAAAGAAATCCAGCGTTTTGTTGAAATGACAAATACCCCTGTGATGTCATGAACATACCTTCTCCATCCAAGAGAAAACAGGTGAGCAGGTGAGGACACGTCTCCTCCAAGACTGAGCAGAAAGAACAGAACGCGACAGGTCCTTTGGAAGACAGGCGGTCCAGGAATATCTCAGAACGCTTCTTGTTGGATTCTTGTCCCAGGATTTCCTTGCACTCCCCGAGCGAGAACACTTTATCGTAGACCAGGTAGGGTAGCACGGCGTTGACGTCCAACTCGCTTAGGAGTTTCTGCCTGTGCTGCTTGAGGATCTTAGCGGCCCATCGCTTCTGCTTGGTGCACGGCCTCCTGACGGACTTCTGCTGCTGCTGTTGCTGCTGCTGCCTCTTGTGCTTCCTCACAAACCATTTCTTCGTCCCGCTGCCAAACATCTTCAAGTTGAGCAGGCCCTCCAATACTTCTTCCACAGCTTTGTCAGCGCACTTCCCAAAGGAAGGAAGGTGCATATTTCATGCCAGAGAAGCAACCATACCACCACTGTTTGCAGAAGCACACTTTGTTGTTGTTGTTGTTGTTGTCCGAGGGAGGATGAGACAATCTGGACAGTAACTGACTTCTAGCTGGGTACTTACCAAGACTAAGAAGATTATCAGACTCTTAAATACACCCGCTCAAACGGCTAACTCACAGAGCAGACAAACACAACGTCATTTACTATCCTCAGACTTGTCTTTGTTATTGATGACAACTGATTTCCTCCATCTTAACTGGCCTCCATTTGTTATTTCTTTTTTGCAGCGAGAGAAAATTGAGAAACGACTTTGCTCCGAAATTTATAATTGAAAATGTATGCAATTAATATCAATGTCGTAGTCTGCACCATTTTTGTGTGTGTTTTTAAATGAAAAAAAAATTAACTGACTCATTGGTGTGAATGTTAGTCGTGATTAAAAAAAATTCTCTTCACTCATCGAGCCCGAGTCGGGAGCAAAAATGAGCAGACTGAAGAAGGGCACTTAAAGGGCTGCTTAATGCGTTTTATTGAAAATCTATAGAAAAAGATAATGCGGCATAAAATAGGACGTCCTTGCGGAACACATTTGATGAAGGCAGCTCACTCTTTACCAGGAGAGGGTGCCATTTGATCAATACAGTAGACCTTCAAAGTTTTGGGACAACAAGTCAAGCTTCATTTTTTTTCCCCCCATAATCAATTTCAGAGTCAAACCAGGTCATGTTTTTGGTCACACTTGTACACTCCTGATTGTATTTCAAAGGTAAGGGACGAATAAATTATGTACTCATCATCAACTTGGATAACTGTGTGCACTTGGGAGAAAGTAAAGAAATTAAAAAAAAAAAAAAAGCCTTTTTTTTTTTTTTTTTTTTTTTTTTTTTTAGCTTGAATTCAATGGCTGCTCCTTCTCATGACTTGGCCATCCGAGTCAAGTCTAAATTGACATATGTCAATATTCTCACAACTCAGTGAACTGTAGTAATATTAGTCAGAACGTACAATTTCTTAGTTTGGTTTAGTTTGATAGTAACTTCATCCCCCCCCCCTCAATAGTACCACTGCTAGCTTCTGTAGTCACAAAACAGAAAAATTATTCAGGAGTTATATGGTGTGCAGAATGACAACATTTATGACTTTGGCGAACGGCAAGGGAAATTCATATACTGATTGCCTTTATGACTTAACTGCAGTGGTGGTGGTGGTGGTGGGGGGGGGTTAGCTTGTCTGACAGGAAAAATCTGAGTCAAACTACAACTCCACCCTTTAGCAATGATAATATTCAACTTTGTACAAGGAAGGGAAGAGAGTCATGTTTTGTTTTTTTTTGGGTCAGTTTCCTTTGTCGTTAGCTACCCCTCCTTGATAATTTCTCATTTGTCAAGCATTTTATCAAGTGCTTCCCGTAAAAGGAAAACACACAGTGGAATCTTTTAACACACAGTCAGTCAACTTTCCTTTTCTTACACCACCACCCGAGATAAATAACACTGACAGTTCCTATTCCCACCTATGACAAATATCCATTCGTCATCAAATGAGTCGACATTGGTTTTAAACATTGACCCTGACAAAATCATTCGTGGGCAAGTTTAATATAAAAAGTGCAGTGCATCATAGACCTATACCTTTAAATATTACATGAATATGTTTGAACTTATGTACTAAACTGATTCCTAGTACTGTAGAAACCAATTGATCATTGTACACTGATGTCATATTTCTGAATTAAATTTGATGGCTTCTACCACAAAGCGGCAAAGTGCACAATCTGTCCATTAGTGTCTGGATCAAATTCACCAAAGGTATTTCCATCCCCCTGCGCCACAATTTAGACCTGGTTTTACCTGATCTAAAGTCTACTTTCTGTTTTGCCATATTGTCAGGCGCACATACACAAACACCATAAACTAGATTTGCCTCGGCACAAAAAAAAGTTGTGCCTATTTTTACAACGATCTCTGAAAATAGTGCTTATTCACATAAACTAATATTGAATTAACAAGAGAGCACACTTGTTGTATTAGTAAATTCAAATATATTTAAAAGGCTACAATACATTTCCTGACCTTAAATTGGAGTTACTTCATTTTAAAAATTCTCATAGTGGTGCATGAACAGAGCCTGATCCCTCTTGTTCATGTGTTGACAGGCTTTCTCCACATTCTTGGTCAATCCCGGCGGTCCACAGCTAAACACACCTATCTTGGACACCTGCAAGAAATAACACTGACTCAAAGCTATCCTATTGATTGAATGAACTTGTGCGCTCAAAAAGGATTTACCTCTGGATGAACCTCCTGCAACGAGCTAAAAAACGACACAAAGGGCGGCCGGCCAAAATGGGTGATAGATCGCAGGCCGGTGAACAGGCTGCGGTTCCACACTTTCTGAAAATGACGCTCGCACACGTACTGTTCACACATTAAAAAGAAGAAGAAGAAATACTACCGTCATATCCCACCCAATTATGGATTCCAAATATAATGCCGTCATAAATCATAATGTCAACTTGTACCACACAATAAGCTTAATTGGTAATGTTTTATGCTCATCTCACCAGCATGGTAGTACGCAGGTCAAACTTCTGTGCCACCTGCGTGATATAAGTGTGAACTGACACCAGCTCTAGCGAGTCCATCTCCTCCACCTCCCTGATGATGTCTGACACCCACTCAAACTGACGCTGAGTCCGTGTCACCCAGATGAAGTACACCTGAGAAAGTTACGTTGCCATCGAAAAAAAAAAAAAAGATACATGACGAATGAATGATGAATCCATATTATCATACCTTTTGACACTGAATCTTTGACTTGATGGAGGACTTGAACACCAGATCCTTGAGGATGGAAGCAAATGGCGTGACTCCGATGCCTCCTCCCACCAAAACAGACACCTCGAAGTCCGTCCATTCCTGGTGTCCCTCTCCGAACGGGCCATCCAGATACAGCTGCGGTACACAAGTGGTCATGACTCATATGCTACCAAAAAAACATTCAAGAAGAAAATAATCACTAATCAATGACCTTTGGATAAGCTCCAAGTTCAATCAGACTCTCTTCACTGTAGAGCTCTCTGAGCTGGCTGGTCCAGGGCCCCACAGCTCTGATGTGCAGGCTGAGGGTCTCCTCGTGAGGGGCTGAGGTCAGTGTAAAAGGGTGGTACTCATCTGTGCCTAACATCAGGCATGCAATACGGACCCACTGGCCCGAACGATACACAAAGCCTTGTGGTCGCTTGAACTCCAGATGAGTTACGCCTGCAGGGGGGGTGAAGAGAATAATAATTAGCGCTGCAGTTTAATTGGCGCCTGCTTAGAGCGTCGTGGGGGGCAGAATATGAATTCTTATGTTTCTCTTTTAGTATTGAGGAAAAAGAATGTCACATTAAAAAAAAAAAAAGATCTTATGTAATTTTATGATGCCATTATTATTCCACACGGGGAAGGTTAACAATGAACGATCAATATCAAACTCTTTTCTAACCGATGAAGGAATGCATATTGACTTTGCGTAAGAAAAAGAGCGAAGGTCACCTGAAGGCAGAAGCTCTGCTCTGACGACAGGAATCTCCACCTTCTTCCTGCTCAGGCTGATAAGTTTATCCAGCAGGAAGAGAAGTGCAGGTGGAATGAGGAAGATGTAGAAACGTGGCTCTTGAAGCAGACCAAAACTGCCATGAATGATAGTCTGAATACCAGAATGACAAGAAAGCGAACCAAAATATCAATTAGGGGGGACATTTGGTGTGTTTATCAACTCCAAAAATAAGCACTCACCAAAATATACATGACAATGTAAAGTTTATGAGTGATCCAGAACCCTCGAAAACTGATGCGGCGAAAATGGCGAGTGGCGAAAACGTAAATGAAGGCAAGAGTGAAAAGAAGCAGCACACCGGTGAGCCCTGAGAACAAGCACAGTGGAATGAGAAACACGCGCTGGCTCTGTGACATCTTAGTCTCGCACAACGGGGCTACCTGGAACAGTTTGAAAGAACCACCATGACCACTTGAGAGGAACTTCTGATCTATGATGGGAAAACACAGTCAATTCGAAAGCAGACATACTGTACTTCCTGTGTGGTGTTCAAAAACATTACCCATTGTTAGTCAAAACCTTTGGGAACAAGCAAGCTAAGATGTTGAGGTTACTGATGGAGAAGATGTAGATATTGACCACATGACCCAAGCTGTGAACAACTACAAAAAAAAAATCATAAAATGGCATCAATTACAGCAAATTGGCTCCTCTAAAGTAGTTTGTCAAGTAAAAGGTGAATATTTCAAATGTTTTGAGAATCATGGCAACCTGTGAGAAGGAGGGCAGTGGTGGCCATGGAACGATGAAGGTCGATGGCGGCGTCGAATGGGATGTATCTATTGAGGAAAGTCTCTCTGCATATTGTGATGAGGTTGCGACACACGGTGAGGAGCATGTAGGGAAACAGAAACGAAATGGCAGCCGCTGAGCCCCGGGACACCACAACTCCCACCACTGAAGTCTCGGGCATGCCCGTCGACGTGGCCTGCATGCTGTAGTCTGACGAAGACATTTTCATTGCATCAGAAGACGCAAGCAGAGAATGACAGATTTCTCCTTACAATAACATCTCTCGATCGCCACGCCGGCCGTTATGCCGTAAACCACGATGAAGCAGACGATATGGCAGCGGTAGTTCTCGATGAATCGTTTGAACTGTTGGATCTTCTGGTGGACGGGGCTTCTTATGTAGTAGTCACGCTTGGCGTTTACGTACACTTTGGGAGTATTCAGGTCAAACCTGGATTGAGTCACATGGATTAATACCATCAAAATTGATTTCAATTCGTGTACAGTGGTGCCTTGAGACATTAACATGACCATGAAGACTCAACATAATTGGTACGCTATTTTTCCCCCCCCCCTGCCTTTATTTTAGATGTAATTTCACAGTCGACCACTAGATGGCACACTTTTTGTTTGATACTGTAAATTTGACAGAAGAAGAATGAAAACAAGAAGCATTTCAGTCTAGTTTGTTTCATGAGCGTATTGAACATCAATGACTTTCAATTTGCTAGGAAAATACGGGATTTACTTCATAAACTCAAAAAAACTTTAGGTCCAGTCAACCGTATCTCAAGGCACCACTGTATTATCTTTAGATGGTTATAGGAAATGTGCACACACTTTTTCCGTTTCCGGATATCCAGTCCTTCTGTATTATCACTGCTGAAATTGATAACAAAAATGATGTGATGAGAATGAAATCATAAAATTATAGGTATTGCACAATTGGCTGAAGACTCGTCGCCGTCAACCTACTGTTTTGGAACGAGCTACGTCGTTTTCTGCATTCCTGTCGCTTACCTTCTCACTGGGCTGATGAAAGAAACTCTTTGATCACGATTAAACAATTTATTTCCTTGTTTCTCCACCCCTGCGTTGAAAACACAGATGATTAATGAATCTACAGGAGGTATGAGGATATAAGACGAGCAAAACCTTCTTCAACCTTTAACACTGAGCTGAGCAAACTGAAGCTCATTCTCATGGTCACGAAGAAGGAAATGGAAGTCTTCCCATGTAATGTTCTCTTTGTTGTCAAAGCCGGCGGCCTGCATCATGGCTCTGATGGCGTCGTCCGTCTGACACTTTGATAAAGCGCCGTTGGAGATTTCAATGAATGACCTTTAAATGAATCAAAAAGCCCAAAAAATAAAATACATAAAGAGATTTTGGGGGAAAAATGAAAACAAAACACTAACCTAAGCATCCCGGCAAAGTCTTCTTTTGATAGAAACCCATTTCCACTGACGTCATTCATGGAGAACATCAGCTTGGACTTTTCCTCAGGGGTTCCTGTCCAAATATGGTCAAGGGCATATATTTTCACAAATCAGTACTTCTTATTCTTTTGCATTATTGGCCAATTTGGAGAACTGAAAAATAGCTCGAGAACAAATCTATGAACTCATTGGGACACGTGAAGTGTTTAAAGTGTCTCAAAATGCATTTTTCTGACTTCCTTGCAGCAAGATTGAAATTATTTACCATAACAAGTAAAAACAAGTTCAATACATTGGAGTGATTTGATGATCAAAGTAAAGTGTTACAGTTTTAGCGTCACATCATTTACCATTCATAAAAATGACAATGACATCAAGAAACTCCTGGAAGGAGAGGTAGCCGTTGCCGTCTTTATCAGCCAGCGTGAACATGGAGTTCACAAACAAGGAATCGGGTTTGAGGCCCAAGGCGTCGGCAAATTCGGCAGCTGTCAACTCGCACCGTAGAACTTCTTTGGCTTTCTTGCAGGAAACGCCACTCATGTCCCCGGCATCGCACTTCTCTATTTCTAAAACCTGACCCAGACAGAGAAAGTACACCATATCTTATTTAGCTAGCTATTTAGCAAAGCAGCAATCTACATCTAGCTAGTGAGCTAACCAGATCACTAGGTAGCTAGCTTACCTTGGAGAAAGCGTGTCGGATGAACGTTTCCACAATCTGTGCCCTTTGCTCTCCTGTTAACGCCTCCTTCAGAAGCTCCTTCTCCTTCATCTCCCTCAGTCGAACCTCATGCCTCTCGTCAGAGTACAGACACTCGAGGAATGCCGAACGTTTGCTCTCATCCTCAAAAAACAGCACCTTGTATAGCAAAAGAAAAAAATTGACGCTACAGCGAAGAGATGAACGAGTATTCCGATCCTTTGCCGATTCCAGCGACCGACCAGGTCGTATTCCTTTGGCACTTTGAGCAGAAGCGCTTTCTGATGGCGGTCATAAGAGAGGAGCACATTCAGGCGATGCTGTTTGTTCAGATTCAAGCAGCGGAGAGTAGCTCCAGATCTGTCCCGTATCTGCAGCTTCCTCTCCTCTATGACCTCCACGATGACGGGATGCAGAGGCTTTTTATGGTTCAACCACTCACAGGCTATGAAGGGGAAAAATGGCTGAGACAATTTATCCCGCTAACACCACAGGATATCTGACGAAAGGGTCACCAGATCGGACTTTAATATTCTTACCGGCAAATCCTGAAACGATTGTCGACGTTCTTCCAATAGGGTTCCCTTTTTTTTGGAATTTCCTGAAGCGGGACTTACGGTGATACGCTACCGTACAAGCCACCAAGTAACTCACTGTGAGGGCATTTGGTTGATTATTATGGATGAAGTGTAATAATAGACAAGTGCATGATACTGACCAACAGGAAAGAGGAACAGAATGATAATCCATATCCCAAAGCCAACTTTACTCCCATCAAAGTAATTGAGTTTGGTGGCATTGGTGCAGGGGTAGAGCATTGAGGTATTTAGCTGGGTAGGTTGAGGACAAGGATCACCTAAGGGCCGATAGTGACATCATTCTCATCTATTCAGTCAGTGACTTTAGTTTGGGATTTAAAATGTACCTCTCTTCCAGATGAATACATTCCTTTGTATGTCAGAATCCTCTGCGTTTGTGACCGCAACCAGGACGTCGTGAAAAGTCACGTTACGGATCCTTTGGATGGCGTCTTCTGAGAATAAACTAAGAGAGGAAAAACTTGAATATCGGTCATGACATGTGTGACATCATGTGAGCATGGAGATCGGCACGGAAGGAACTCACCCATTCTGTTTGTTCTCAAACCAGAAGCGATCGCCATTTCTTATGCGTTCAAACTGGTCTAAGATTATAGCAGAAAAAACTGGACCTGGACTACCCATTGACTCGAGCAGTCCTCCAGGGAAAAGCTCTAATTTGGAGATGTCTCCATGATATATTTGTGCAACTTCTCGCAGTAACTGTTAAACACAGACTCATGTTACACACATGCTTGATGCCTATGATGAATTTTTTGTCTACAAAATAAAATGTTACTTCTGGCTTGGTGATGTTGATCTGAGGATTAATTTCTTCAAATGTCTTTACAGGAGGCAGATTCAGAGCTTGCCTGACCTCCGTGTAACCGCGAAGGCCAAAGTCTCGTCCTCTCTGGATGGTCAGCGCGACCAGATCCGAGCGTGTGAACTTAAGTGGTCCGTACATGAAGTCTGTCGAGGTTACATAAAATTGTGTGATTCGATTTGTCCTCGTCATGTGAACTTTTCAAGGTGAATCACCTCTTAGGTCCTCCACAACAATGTGGTCAACTTCTTCTGCAATCTGAGAGGCCATGCCCATAAGGAGGTCATCCACATCGTGGCTTGAGTTCACATTAACCTCCTGTTGACAAAATTACAATTTTGACTCTTAAATTAAAAAACAAAAGGCGTAAGTTGGGACAAAGAACAAATTGTGCGTCAAGTCATACCTTACGTTTCCAAAAACTGTTACAAAGTCGCAATGCTGATGACAAACTGCCATCAGGGTTGAGGACTTTTCGGAAATGGCAGGTTCTGTTTCTGTACAAGGGAAAGCAGCCATTGAACATGCGACTTGTGAACCCCGATGGATGGTTCCATCGTTTACGACAAACGGTGAAGAAATACCTCATGTAAACACCAGGGGGAGCCATCGTGATTCCTAATCTCATAGCGGCAGCCAGAAACTCAGGAGAGATAGCGGGATCAACAAACTTCTGATATCCTGCATTGATAAATAACAATGTACGTAATTCTACAATAAAAGAGACGATTCATCCCAAAATTCAACGTCATGAACGATTCCTACCAGGGTAAGGCGGAAGAGTTTTGCCTCCCAGGTATGATGGCAGCCATTCGTACAGGGCAATATTCTGTTTTTAAGATAAAACAGTTTTGGATTTTATATTATTGTTGTCATAGTTGACAATGTTTTATCTGAACATCACAAGAAAAAACTAAAATTGGTGGAACCTTGTTTTTAAAATCATTGCTTGCGTTAAGAAAGGACCATTACATCGAGATTTTTCGCCTTTACCTGGAATGTGGCCACGACTGTCTTCCTGGCATTTTGAAACAACTCTTCGTCTGACCACTTTGGGTGCTCCTTATGCAATTCAGTGGCTAAATAATTGTGGTAACGAAACCAGATGATCCCTTCTGCTGCTGTGAACACATTCTCGTTGGCCCAAGCATTTCCCAACTCTGGAGACAGAAGATGGAGTTGATGTGATCTTAAAAATAAAGTTCTTACATGAAGTAGGAAAATAGAAAATATACCTTACCATAGAGGCCTTGAGGTTCATGATCACCCGTTGTGGGGTCGGCGGCACTCCATATGAAACTTTGACTGGTCGTCTGTCTCGGCATGTTCCATGTCCCGGTCATGAGCAGCCCATCAGAAAAATTTCTCAGGGAGTCTGACCAGGAAGTAGATGGACCATAGATGGAGCTGCCATCAATCCAGGCGGTGACCAAGTTGATCTACAAAAGTATTTGTTTTAGTAAATACAGAGAACACTGGAATTAATCCAAAAATATAAACGATTATTTTTACCGTCATGATGTCACAGAATATCGATATCAGAACAAAGCTATAGCTGCACCAAATATCACCTAAAAAAATCCATTACTACCTGCGTGCGAGGGTTGCCGGGACTTTGGCCCGTGTCTTTATCCCACGGTCCTCTCTGAAAGGGAAGCAGAACTTCCCCGGTGCTATTTGGGTCAAAAACAGGGTCGCCTTTAGGCACTGGGATGTTCATGAATTCAGGAGGGCACCCAGGAGTCCGTGAGTTCATGATTTCAAACGCAACATGATAACCTGTAAAGTAAATTTTTTGTCAATTAAAATTTACAATCTGTAGAAGTTCAGGGAAACATCTACTTCCTTATGACTCTTGTTTCTTTATTTACATACAAAAGTAAATTTCCCCCCCAAGGATCAAAGTCTCTATCTAAACAGGTAAATAATTAACCCAAAACTTCCTTGATGGTGTAACTTAGGCGAACTATCTAGAAGGATTACAGTTAAAGTATATTTACCAAAAATTAAAGATAAGACAGTGTGGTTTCGCGTAGAGGGCAACCCAGAAGGGCCGACACTGAGAGTGCGGCTCAGGTTTCTTGGATTGGGCAACTCGGACTCGTCCTTTGCTTGGTAGACGCCATCCCGGAAGTCAGCTGGCACCAGCCGCACAAGGTGTGAACCTGCGAGGGGAACAACATTTATGCCAAGTTAGAAAAGTTTTTGATAGATTTAGCAATTTTTAATAGTACCCCCGTAGTAGAAAATTGAGAGCTTTGAAATTTCGAATGGAATTTTTATTGTCGGTCATTTTTTTTTCACTTTATTTTGTTGGATGAGGTAGCCCAGTCAGGAGATGAAATTAGAGCTCCCCCTAGTGTCTATGGAAAAATTTACTAAAGTCGCACATCCTGTCACACTGGAATCGACTGTGGTTGACGTATGCTCGGAAAATCGATTAGTGTCTTTATTGGTATGATCAGCATATTAAAATAGTCTTTACTCACCCACTGCTCCACGTTTGGGATATCCTAAACTGTTGTACCAGCCATCAAAGCGAGGAACTTCCCACGTTATTTCACACCGCGAATCTGTTGGAATGTATCCCAAAAGCCGTTTTACCACCAACGTTATCAACTTTGGGTTCGAACTTCGATTTTGTTCACATGGTCATTTACTCACCGACGATGAGCAGCAAGCCGAACACTGCACAAACACTCCAAACCCGCTTACGCAAATCCATTGATGCAGAGAGGCTCCTAAACTCAGTCTGCAGCCAACAGCCGTGGAGGACTTCTGAAAAGTTCAGGTAAAGGAAAAATAACATTAATTTGATTTCAACTATTGCGGGGATTCCAGCAAACTTTTTTTTTTTTTAATGATGGGAGATTATATGTTGCTATGGCTCTAGGTAAGAATCCAACACTATAAAATATCCACAATTTTGAATTGTTTGAGATTATTCTATTCAATGAACGTTCAATTTACCTCCTTTTAAGATTCTAGATTGTATTAAAAGCTTTGTTATCGCAGCAAAAACATTCTACCGGCTTTTTCCTAAAAGAAAACGTTGCCAATCATTTGTGAGCTCTGCACATATTTTAAATAAATACAGTATTCATAAAGTCGCAGTATTTGTATAAAAATAATGACAGTAGTAGTTGGGAATCACTGCATTGTTTTCATGTATTTATGAAGAAGAGTCATATTTACCTGTGTCTCAGTTGATCTCCAGCGCAGGAGTAGATAAGAGGTGCTCAAGTGTCTTCTGCTTCATCAAAAACATGTGACCAGAAATTCCCAGATGGGCTTGGTCCTTGACTCTAAATCACACCTCTTTCCCACTTTTGTGAAGGCAAAGCATCCTCTTCCTTGTGTATAAAAGAGCCGCATGTTTCCTTATGAGTTACACCCGTTGCTTCCTCTTCCAAGATTCAGGTTTGGACCCAGCAAGCGTTTGATACTTCATCAAAGCGTTGCCCCTCAGCAACAAGTGTGTTCATTTTTGCCCTCAGCCACGAGAAGCCGAAGCCGACATGACTTTCTACGATGACATTTATCCTTTTTACCATATGCGAAGGACGTCTGTCATCTTCAGTGGCCATTTACTCACCGTTATCGTGTGTTTCCTTGTGTCCGCACTTTGTTTACTACTTATTCTGCCAGGGATTCGAGGAAAATCGGTGAGTGCAAGCCTCTCAAATGAGCTTTACAAATCTCCATTTGAACAATTTTCACAGTTTGTCTTTTCCTTTTACAATCAGCGGCTGTTCTGGTTCTTGAGGATCATTTTGAGCTTGTTTATCGGCGCTGTCATCGTGGGTGAGTACGATTTTTTTTTTTTTTCTCCCCACAAGCCTTTTCATAAAGCTCACCTTTTCATTGTTCCCTCCTGGCCTTTCTTTTCCTGCAGCACTTAACTTTACTGACAACTGGGCCGAGGCTCGTATAAGTACAAACGCCACTTACAAGTCTTTCAGCAGTGCGGTGGTTAACGCTGACGTTGGATTACACATTGGCCTGTACGGCATCAATGTTACCCTGAAAGGTGAGTTACAATGTCTTTTAATCCATGAGAGAAAAAATCAGAAATACGTCTCTATTAGAATCTTCTTCCCAGGAATGGGCCTTAGAATGGAGGTTTGTTCTCCTACGCAACTAACGATCGATTACTTTCCTCCATATAGTCGATTAAGGAGACCTTAGCCGAATACAAATGAACCCTGAAGGAATCTTGTTGAGTTCATTAAGAATATTGAGTCATTAACATAGGATGAATTAGGTTCAGTTCCATTAGAGATTGCATTGGAAGACTGTCTGGAAGAAGGATGCTGAAGAAATTACTTGAGTATAATAATGCTTACTAATACATCACAGCAAGTCATAGCAGTCCCCAGATAAGCGCACATAAGCCAGGGATTGTCAACCGGTGGTCCGCGGCCATCTAGTGGTCCGTGTTGGTATTGCAGGCGGTCCGCGAAATGGAAAATAATTGTAACATTTTTTTAAATAAAATGGATGTATTATTTAGTCTTGATTTATTTTTCAACTAGTTTTGTGAATGATGTCGCTGAGATTCTTAAAATAGACATACAGAAATAATAATAGCCTCTTTCGGTACAAAGTAAAATAATATTCTGCCAAAGCAGTGATCCCCGAGTTGCTTCTTGGTTATAAAGGTGGTCCCTTGGACAAAACCAATTGTGAAGAACTAAAATATAAATTATTGATTCCCCTTGATTGCTCTACAGGCAATCCCGTCGTTCAGCTGAACGAAACCATCGACTACAATGAGATGTTCACCTGGCGTGAAACGATCGAGGACGATTATAAGGAAGCGTTAGAGAAAGGACTCCCGAACCCCATCCTATACATCGCCGAGAAATTCACTCTCAACAGCCCCTGCGGGCTCATCTTTCACTACAGAAACTCTGGGCGATATGCGTCCGCAACACTCTGGTATGTAAAATAGTCTTGGGGTCTTCTAACGTTTGAATGTTGGAGAAATGAACTGAGTGATCCCATCAGGGTGGCCTTTTGCTGCTGGATGCTGGCCAACATCCTCTTCTCCATGCCGGTTATTTTATACGCCGGCTATATGATGTTGGCTACGGCTGCCTTCATCTTCATCTCCATGGCTGCCTTCGCCACCATCACGCAGGCGCCCAGCTGTGTTTTCTCCATCGGAACCGCCACGTTTAAAGCGGGATACAGCTTTTCATTCTGGTTCGCTCTGGCAACCGGTGAGTCATTGAGAGATTTCATCACTTATTATTTGAATTTGATGAAACTGAAATCTTTCATAGGTGTGCTGTGCGCCGTTATTGGGGTTCTGGTGGTGGTAATGAACTGGATTGTACCTGAGAAGATGAGGGAGGCTTTCAGCGTGGGTGTTGACAGTTTTGAAGATGAGGACATTTCTTACGGCGCCACATATGTGAATTCAGCTATCCTTGATGATGTCACAGTATCACCACCCACAATCACCGAGGTCGTAGTGGTCAGTATAATCACTTTATATATTGATCATTTGGTTATATCACTTCTACTTGGCATTTGAAAATGAATCAGAATTGCTCATGCGGTCCACTAACAAGCTGCAACGGGAAAAACGACGACCTCTAGTGTTCTTATTAGGTAAAACAGTTTTGAGGCGCCTCGTATCTTAACGCACCACAAACAATAAATGGGACACGATTGTCAAAGAAGAATCAGGTTATCAGATATTGTGGATATATTCCTATGAAGAAAATAAAGCACTGATTTGTCTTTTTCTGTTTTTATTTTCCAGGAACGTCTATGAGTCCCCGTCGACGAGATTCGCGATCAATACTTGAAAATCGACGGGATGCGTTACTGAGAGAGAATGTTGGATGTCACTCGTTTCTGTATCAAATGTTCCTATGTTTGTTCTTAGTGATTTAAACGTACTGTACTTGTAAATATAATTTTATTTTGGAGGGATCCATGCACTGTAGTGTTAATAAACACAGAATTATTTTTTTTTTTTAGTCTAGTATTGGCCTTTATTATTGTTTTCACTGGCCACAAAAAGACTAAAAATATGTAGATCCTGTAGGATTGCAGCAAATATATTGTTAGTGAAATATAGTATGCTATATTGCTTGTCATAACATTATATATAATGTAATAAGGTGTGGTAAAATTAAACGTTTTATAACATATCTACTTGTGTGTGTGTTTTTTTTTTTTTTTAAATGATACCTTGAAAAAAAATGAAGGCAAACAAGAATGAAGCAATGAGACTGTAATATTTGTGTTACACGATTACATTCATTCCGTAATGTACATTCTTGTCCGCTCTTGTAAAGGTTATCTCTTAAAACTGCATTTCAAAATGAAGGAGTATCTTTGGCCTTCAGCATCTCCATACTACACATCATTTAGTGGCTTTGTACGGTGTAATACAGTACATGTAGAATACTTGCTGTAATAGATTATTATGAATTCTTGGTCAGAAATCCATCATTATACCATGCATACACTGTACGAGAGTAATATGCTCTTCCCAATTCAGTCCTTGAGTAATCCGTAGTATTTACAGTACAATTACATAGACACTATAAAAATGACTAACTAAAATATAAATGCACTTTTTTCATAGGAAAATAAAAGTGACCCTTAAGCTATTTCTCTTCCACATTCACGCACAACACGACAGAATTCACATCGTAAGGCCATTATGAGAATGTAATTCAAGATTAAACCTGAAATGACAACCGGAGCAATGAGAGGCCCCGAAATGATATAAAAAAATGATCAAAATATAACTCGTTACGTCTTCAAATGTAGGATGGTGTCTCCTGTCCTGTGAGCAGTCTGAACATGACGGCGGGCATCGTCTTCATGTTGATCTGGTACAGATTGAAAGAAGAATGTGTCATCATTACAAAAATTGTAATCCCCTTTAATTAATTCATAAATGAAATTGATTAATTCCCAGCAGGGTCAATTAGTGAGTAGCGCATCTGTCTCACGATCGAGAATTGCTGAATTTGAATCTTGTGTTGAATTTGCTTGCTTGTTTTTTTTGTTTTTTTTCCTGCATACTCTGACTCACAAATTTAAGCTGTTCAATTAATAATGAATCACAAATAAATTTATCCTGCATATTTATAAGAGTTGAATTGGATAAAAATAAACATCAAACAAATGTTGTCGTGCGTCATAATTTTTTTTCCCCCAACATAAAAATGCTCAACGTGTCATAAACCCGTTTCAATATGTGAGCATGAGAAGTGATGATCCAGTTTGTTTTTTGTTTTTTTTGGGAGTAAGCAGATGGGCACCCAGCAGATGTTCAAGTGCTGCTAGCAACCAGTTTATTTAAATCAGCAGAAACGACAACAAAAAAAGGAGGGACCAATTGTCCTTACCTCACCCACCGACACGGACAGAGTCTGCACGATTTTTTCGTGCGGCATAGCAACAACGCTTTGACCGTTTATCTCTATGATTCGATGTCCCACCCGAACCCCGCCTCTCTCGGCGATCCCGCCTCGCATCAGACTGCAGATCTGAAAACGAGGAAAAAACATCTCATGTGCCTATCTCTCCCTCATCCCACCATTTATTTATTTTGCCCCCCCCCCCAGACACTCACTATGCCATTTTGAACACTGAAGCCGAGCTGGAATTTAAGATCTGGTCGTTTGATGAGAACGGTGGTGACAGGAGGGCAGCTTACAATACTCATCTTTACTTTCACCTGCTGCTTCAAACCCTGGAAGACACCACACACGCTATGTTGTTTGGTCTTTTTTTTTTGAAACCGGATGGAAATTTGTGACCGGGATGTACCTTGATGATACCCTGACAGGTGGCGAGAGGCAACCCAACCAGGCTGGTGTCATTGATGGACATAATTTGATCGCCAACGCTGAGTTTGCCAGAGCGTGCCGCTGGACCGCTGTTCAGCATTCCGGCGAGGATGACGGTGGGCAAAATGGAACCCCAGCCCGACTCCACAATCACCACCCCGAGGTTCTCCCCTTTCTGCTTCTCCACCCACACCTACAAAGACATCAGATGTGGTCCGATTTTTATCTGCTCATCTTCGAATTTTCCTCCTGCTTTGACACGTACTTCTTTACAGTTATCCGAGTTGGAGAAATGGATGAGGTCGTCGTGGTACATTTCCTGCGAGTTGATGATGTCGCTGTATTGTTTTTGACTTAAATCTGTCGGATTGATGCCGTTGGCTCGTAGGAATTCTCTGTAGGCCACGCTGAAAGCCTGACCGATAGATTGCGCGATGAGCTGGGCCTGCGGGAGGTCGGATATGACTCAGCAAAAAAAAACACATCACGGTTGACAACAACGACAGCGGCGACTTACACGCTCAGAATTGAAAAGATTTTCATTCATTTTTCCCTTGATGAAATTCAATTGTCTCAAGACTACTTACGTCCTCGGATTCAAAGACGTAGCAGATCATGCCGTACTGACTGGTCCCTTCGCCGCTGGATTCCACAGATTCCGAAAAATCCTCAGTGGACGTCGGAGACAAACGCCTGCGTGCCATCAGAACCACAATGCTGCCGATGTCAGCGATATAAGAGATGGTTCGTAAGGCGCTGTCCATCATTGTGTCCTGTAAGAAAAAAAAAAGAAGGGATTTCCCGCATAAGAATGAAAGCGAAACTTGATTCAGTTTTCCTCACCTGTGTGTCGGCGTTGAGCACCTTGACCGTTTTGGTGGAGATAAACAGGTCGACTTCAGTCATCATTTGAGAGTCTTCATCTTGGCTCTTTTAAATGAAATGGAATTGAAACGAGTATGTACAACAGCGCCATCGTGTGGCGATAACAATAAATGGTCTAAAAAAAATGTCGATACGAAGATGCTTTACCAAAAAGGCAATCTACCTTAATACGACTGACGGCTTCATGGGCCTGCGACATGCGGACCGTTTTGGATGGATTCTTGTCGGACAGCACTTGAGTGCAACCAAGGTAGTTAGCGGCAAAGATAATCCCATCAATAAGATCTTCTGGCTCACAGGGACCTGGGACTTTGTAAAACAGCCACAAAGAAACAAAAAGCTTCTGTGTAAGACTTGAAAATGTGTCCAGACTTTTTTGATTATTGCGGAAAAACTTACCGTCTTCAAAACTGGGAAAGGAAGCAGCTTCTTGTGTTTTCTTTAGAAAGAAAATATTGAACCCAAGTGAGACATTTTGTGATGTCATACAAATAAAATAACTTCAGTTTTAACCTTAGGGGAGCCGCTCTCGTCATCTGGGAGGAGATCTGGACTTTGAGGCCTTCTCGGCTGCTCGGGAACTCGCTCCTGCATTGCGGGAGGGCTTGGCTTCTCTTCCTAAAAAAAAAAAACATTTGAAATTGTTTGTTACCTCCACCAAAGACGAGACCATCTCCCAAACCTGCTGGAGTTTCTGTGGCTGGCTTTGGCTCTCCTCAGGTGGCATTTTCTCTTTCTCGGGCGTGTGACGGACAGCCGGGGACGGCTTGATGACCCTGGGCTCGCTCTCCTGGATGTTACTGGAAGCGTCGGGTCTGGCAACAGAAGCGGGCTCTCTTCGAGGTTGAGCCTTCTGATTGTTTATCGGTGCTTGGCCATGAGAATTACGAGGGGACGGCTGTTGCTTGTTGGATTTGGCTTTGGTCCGCACAGGAGCCTTTCTGCTTTCCTTGGACGACGTCTTTGCTCGCTCATTTTTGTTGGTTGCGCAACTTTTAACCCCAGAGGTCATTTGTTCAACGTCCTGTCCGGCTGGCTTCCTCCCTCGTCTTTTCCCGTGTCTCTCTTCCTTTACGTGAATTGCCTCGCAATTTCTGTTGGCCCCTGGTACGGTATAATTTCTTCTTCCGCTGTCGACTTCTCTCTCTCTTTCATCGCACGGCTTTCTAATCCTTTCATTATCTCGGTAAGGGCCAGCCTGTCTTTGATGATCTCCCGCGTCCTCTAAATCTTCTATAAATCTGGCCCCATCCAACACCTCGTCTATTTCATCTCCGTCACAAAAGAAGAACTTATTCTCCAGAACTTTGGCCACTTCTTCCCCCTCCGCGGCTTCCCTCGCAACTGGGATGCAACGCATCCTAAATTGACGACCCGCCTTGTGGGGCTGAGCGTCCGGTTGTGACCCGTTCCGTCTTTCTGCGCTTTGATGTGCTGTGAATTGCTCAGCGACGCCGCTGCTGTCATTTCCGTTTTTACCAGCTACGTTTTTGACGTAACCCGCATCGTCGGAGCTGTACTGCTTGTAGAACCTGCTGTCCGTGACGCCGTCTCTGTTTAAATGCAATACTTCGTCATAATCCTGCTCCACGTCGGAGCCTACGTTGTCATATTCGGAGCACGTGTCCTCCATGTCTTCGTCTCTTGGTTCACGACTCATATGGGAGTGTTTGGAAGGAGTCCACTGGTTGTTGATGTCATCCTTCCCTCCCTTATCAAATTCTTCTGATCTTCTTGGTTATACTTAGTTCCCCCAGGAAATTTGGTCTTGTCTGTTTCCACGAGCCATTGCTTGCTCATTAAGTCGGATGCTCTCAACCCTGTTTAACATAGAAAAAAAAAAAGAACTCTCTGAAATTCTTGCATTATGTATGTACCATGAAAAGCATTTTCTTTGTGATTGACATTTGATACATATTTACATACTGCAATCTCCTTCTGCCATGACTCCAAGCTGTACAGGAAATTACAAGTGGTTTTTTTTTTCTTTTTTTCTGAACTACATTCTGACCACAATATTAGGTACACTGGGTGCAATTGAGGAGTGTGGACATCTCATTTCCTTACTCTGGTTAAGCACATTGCAAAAGCTTATCGCTATCTGAAGCTGATGCAGTTAGTCGTTCAGCTAATAAATCATTTTAAAGAACATTCAATTACAAATCATGCTGGGGCTGGTTGCTAGCCAATTGCAACCAAGCACAATAAACTGATGAGTAATTCATTTTAAAAATCAGAATTTAAAGATTATAGCTGTTCAAATTACAGTTAAAAGGGGGATTTAAGTGCAATAAAAACCAAAAAAGCCGCAACATCTCAAGATTTTCGTTTATAAATTTGAATTTTTTTTTTGATTTCATCACGAATCATGGAAGATGATGCACAAGATTGGAATTCAATTACGTGGCGAGCCGAATCTGGGCACCAGTCATTTACAACACTTGCACTTTATACCTCAAATATTGTGAGGCGTACATGCTATCCGTTAGTGCACCATCGTGCCAAAATCAAATCCAGTTTAAATACATAATTTAATAAGAACTATACTCACAATAACTCCAGAAGTGTAGATGCAATGTGTAATTAGATACTCATCAATAAATGATTTCACCACACGATTTGACACCTATTGAGCACTGAAGCAATGGCAACAAGCACAATGTGACACCTCACGCTGACACATGGCCTTTAGATCAGAAAACGATTCAAATGGATTATTCCGAATTCATTTTTCGCCATATTAGTCGGATCAAATCCGATCACAAGAGAGGGATCCTCCCATGATCTCTCCATGGTGCTGAACTGATAATTAAAAAAAAAAAGAAAAAAAAGAAAAAGGCGTGTGGGCACCCTGCCCTTGAGCTATTTCAAAAGCGCTTTTTATGGCGAACTTTTGCCGCAGCTGCAGGGGATGCTTGTTATGGTCGCTACGCCGCATTATACGACAGACATTTGAATATTGTGGAGACACGTTTGTGCGTATGGATAAGGCCCACCAAACACTTATCGGATTTTTCCATCTCAATCGAGCCAATTCTCATGCCAAACTGCACATCGACCTTGATTTCAAGACTGCACCATGCTGACAATCCCCACTGATGTTCTCACCAGATGGGCACATCCAGATTTTGTTTCTTATGGTAGGCCTAGACCTAAAATTGTAAACATCCATCGGTGCACTTACCGTCATCGGTGGGGTCGCCTCGCCTCCCCTTTTGGAACAAGTGCGTGTTGTTCAGATCAGATTGCTCGGCGGAGTGGTGATTTTTGAATAAAAGCTGCACACACACACACACACACACACAGCAGCCCAGGAACGTGTGTATAGAAGATACGGTCTGTGTCACGTGACCACAGCGCCCCCCAGCATTGACAGAGGTGATGAGAACGCACATTCACGCCCTTAGTATTTTTTTTTTCATCTACAATTAGACATTGCTTTTCCTAGCTCACGTTTAGATTCCCGTGGACCAAATGTACACATATCTGATGCTTTGTTATTGGTGGTTGACATACCTAAGTCATAATTTTGAGAAAGAATGTCATTATAAGTCATAATAATGGACAATGACACAAAATGCTAATTACAAATCCAGACAATAATCGATACCCCGTCCACCAATAACAAAACTTTGAATATTTGGAGTTAGGTATCACGGAAATGTCCGTGATAACAGCATGACAGCAATATTGATTTTCTTTTATTATTGTTGTTGTTATTATTGATGTGGCAAAACAATGTGAATTGTTTCGAGTTTCCACAAATGACAAAAAAATAAACATTACAAAATTATACTTTTCCTTTTTTGTATTAAAAATCAAGCTGTTTGGAAAATGTATTGATGCATGTTATTTTTAGTCTTATTTTATTCGTTTATTTACTTTTTTGTGTGGAAACGATCTTCCATAATATTGAAATAAGTTGAAATTCATAATTTTCGTAATGCGCATGGGAGGATGGCAAACCTATCGATGCGTTTGGGCTCGATTGCTATAGTCTGAAATATTTTTATTTATCTACTTGTCTCGTCTGACAAGCGGGTTTGTTATGTAGCACTAATGCTACAACGGTGTGTGATTTTCCTCTTCCACCTCGCTTTTGTATGTTATTGTTTTTATTGTGGACAGTGTCTTAATTTCTTTTGCAGGAGCGCGTCGATTGCGCGTTTTACCTCTTTCACATCCCCTTTTCTAGCTAAATTAGCATTTACGCTATCTTGAAATGTGCGAGTTAGTAGCGAGTACGTGACGAGAGGTTGTCGGTAAATATACTTGAAATCCTATCTTTCAATTTTTTTGCGTGGAGCATGGCAGGCAAAGGAGATAAATTAAAGGCCAGGCGGAATCTATCGTTGTCCAAGAACAAGAAGAGAAGCGGCGCTGTCAATGCGACTCCCATCACTTCGTTCTTCAGCACCCTGCAACCTACCAAAGTGTCCTGCCCACTTTGTGGTCAGGTGGTTCCCAAATTCGGGATCAATGATCACATTGATTTGCAGTGCAAGAACTTTGAGAGAACGGACAGCAGTGCTACATCAGCAAGTAATATTGTCGTGTCACCTGGCAAGAACTCCTCCAAGTCCTCCCAGCTGGATCCAAAGCTGGAAGAAGAAACCACGACAAGTCCTTATTTCAAGTCAAGAACTTCTCTTAATATGTCTCGGGAGATAAGCAACAAGACTGTCGTCAGAAAGCTGGACCTTGGAAGTCTCTCCTCAAAGATATCTAGAACATGTCAGAAGACAGATGATAGAACCCACTCGGATAAACATGCACTTTCTGATCCAACTAAAGAAACTTTGGATGATGTTAGCAACTCCCAGAAAGAAAATCTTGCCAGTCAGGCTTCAGGAAGCAACATGGACTCAATAAGAGCCGTCGAGTGTACAGCAACAGAAACAAGTTTGGAAAAAGAACTGAAATCAGAGACATGGCCAAAAGTGACTCTCCTCTCCTCCTCCTCCAAACTAGTTAAAAGAAAAAACGAGACACCTACCAATGGTAAAGGGTCTCGTTTAAAAAAGAAACCAAAACATGAGGGAACCAGCTCCGTGGAAGCATTGTTTGGTAAAGAGACAGGAGATGGTGTGAAACTTAACCCCGAAGTGCATTATGACCTCCTTTCAAACTCAGACGAGGTCTCTCATAATAGTGACGATTTACAGACAGTGAGTCTGCCTGAGAAAAGCAAGAGTGACATCACAGGTGACCCTTCACCCCCACAAAGAATCTCCTACTACCTACGCAATTTCAGAACTGTCCTACAGGCCGTGCTGGAGAACGACGATGATCGAGCCCTCTTCAACCAGGATGACATGACGCTCGTGCAAACCTTTGAGAAGCTCTCAGGTAAGCTCAAATGTAACAGGTTCTCTGTAACGCCTTGTTTGTAACATAAATGTCTCCTGTTCTTTGAAGTCATGGGACAGAAGTTGTACGTGAGACTTTTCCAGCGGAAACTGAAGTGGCTTCAAGTGGAGAAACTGGATTATGAAGAAATATGCAGTGATTTGGTGCCTGTTGCTCACGAATTGGTGCAAGGAGGTCTTCTGCAAACAGGTAACTGATTTTGTTCTAGTTCAGGATGCAAATCCACTTTTGGCCACTAGATGGTGACAGCCGACTGTGTTTAAAATTGTACATTAACATAGGATAATAATTGAATTTTTTTTTGGTATGTTTAAGAGAATGACCTATCTAGTATAGAAGAAGCTCTTGATCTCCTACCAGCCCCTGAACTCAAGACCTTGGCAAAGACTTTTCATCTGGGCCAATCTGGGACTCAAAAACAACAGCTTGTGGACGGGCTTCTCCGGCTGAGCAAGCAGAAGTCATTCTTCTCTCTGAGCCAAGCTCAAAACAACATTGGGGCTGTCATCTTGAAAAGGTGAGGTAACCACTCTGCTGTAGAAGTACTCCACTAAAATACCGATGTGATCACCTTCTTTGTACTCCGAAAGGGCGAAGCAACTGGCAGGTTCCTGTGTGCGTCTGCGCCGCGGTCCTCGGGATGTTTTTTCCCGCATCCTCCTGCTCTTCTCCTTGTCAGACACCATGGATGAGGAGGAGACGGCAGCAGGTGGACAAAACCAGCTTTATACCATCTTGCTCGTCAACTCTGGTCGTTTGGCCTTCCCGGATTACACGGTACATCGTACGGCGAAGGTGTTCCGAGACAGAGACGACCTTATCAGGTGAGCCTGTTAGAAGTTTTTGATTTTCGAGTCTATTACATGTCATGACTGTGGGAATCATCTCAGGTATGAAGCATCCATGCGGGCCTTGCAGGAGGTGACCTTGGCTATGCAAGCAGGTCACTGGGAAGAAGCTCTGGACCTGTATACTACAGCCAAAAATGAGTGGCAGGACCTGAAGATGAGTTATGACCTCAGGTTGGGACCGTATTCTTAAAATCTAATTTAAAAAAATGTTTAGTGAGGTTGTTTCAGTGAAAAAAAGAAAATTTGACCGTCATGTCCTCACTAGAACTTCATATTTGATTTACTCTTTTGTAAGTCACCAAAAGGAGCTTCCAGTGTTTCTACGCAGCTTCACAACAGGATGGGCTTACACGCGCATTTTGTCGAGAGGCGTGGAGATCTTACAGAGGCTACGTCGATACGAGGTTTTTGTCTTCTGATGAAATGTTTTTTTTTTTAACAAATGAATGATCATCTGTCGTGTCGAGCAAATTTTTTTTGTTTTTTTTTTAATCACAGGAGGCAGTTGACGAGTTGCAAAGCCTACTGCTGCAGGATGTTTACTGCTCTGACAGTAGAGGGCGCTGGTGGGACAGACTAGCACTGAACCTTCAACAACACCTGAAAAAACCTGAAGAAGTCCGTGCACAAAGTTGATGCTTCTTTTCGTCACTCTGCTCTGTCTTGAGTGTTTGCCTCCGATGCTCCGCAGGGTATCCGTGCTATCAGAGACGGCTTGTCCGACCCTTTCGTGCGAACAGGACACAAGCTGGCCCTCTACCAAAGAGCTTCTAGAATGAGAGAATCTGCCAGCTTCAAGAAGTACCATCTGCAGCTCAGAGATCTTCCCACTCTCCATATCCAGGATGTCAGACATGTGGGTATTATTTTCTCGATGTAAATTTGAAAACGTGCCATGTTTGGAACTTTGGCTCGTTGTCTTCAGGTGACCATCCGAGGACAGCTGTTTCCCCATGAAGGGGGCACCGGAAAATCACGCTTTCTAGTACCATCAAATAGCGACGACTGCACTAATGGCACTGTAATATGCTCTGTTGAAGACCTGTCTTTAGCACATTACCGCCAGCTAGGCTTTGACCAAGGTAAGCATCAGCACTTAAAAATGTTAAATATTTAAGTGCAAAAAAATATTTATATAGTATAAAATTTATTTTTAATTTATTTATATTTAATTTCTTATTTATTCATTCATTTATTTATTTATTTTTCGTCAGGAATCCACGGAGAGGGCTCAACATTCTCAACACTCTTCGCCCTCCTATTGTGGGACATCATCTTTATGGACGGTATAGCAGACGTCTTCCGGAATCTCTACCAGGTATAATATGCACAAACAAGCTCTAACTTGTAGAAAATTATCTGGACAAGTTTCTTTCCCCCTTTTTTTTTTTGTCACAGGCTTGCCCACTGGACTTTTACACTGACTGCTTCTACGAGAACCGGAGGGAAGCGATAGATTGCCGTGTACAGTTAATTCGGGAAGCTTCTGTCGAAACCTTGCGGGATATGTTAGAGCAAGTCTGGATTTCCCAAGCGGGTAAAGTGTGTTCATGTGCCAACTGGGAGCGATTTTCTTCGCTAAGTCAAGCCCAGGTACTTAAGTCACGCATTGCAAATGAGGTCCACTTTATTAATATTATTGTTTGTGATGTCATGATTGGATCTATAATGGTGTTTATTTGCAGTCCCTCGCGTGCTGCATGGGTGGAACCTTCTTGGCAGGAGTTATCACACGGATGGCTAAAGACTTCAGACACTGCCGTGGAGGTTTGCCCGATCTTGTCGTGTGGAATACATCTGATAACACTTATAAGGTGCGCTCATCCATTTATGTAAATTCAGTAGTGTAAAAAAAGTGGGATTCCCGGTTGCTGCATGTCATTGCCATTTGCTGTTTTAGCTGGTGGAGGTGAAGGGGCCCAATGACCGTCTGTCCCAGAAGCAACAGATCTGGCTGGATGAGCTGCAAAAACTAGGTGCTGATGTGGAAGTGTGTCACGTAGTGGCCACCGGAGCCAGAGGATCCCGTGTCGAATATAAAGAAAGGGCGCAGGAAACACTCACCTACTGAAATAAAGTGCTTTTTCAATTCTGTTAATCTAGACCGGTCCTTATCTCAGTTGCGGGAATGAATTGGCGAGTGAAAGTGGAGTATAATGTGCTACGCGGTGCCATTATTTATCTAGGAAACTACTGCTTCGAACAAAAAGGAGCATCATTGCTCAGTACAGGCAGCATCACAAAAAGCTTTGGGCTCAAGATAATCACAGCTCACACAAAGCTGATGTTTTTTTTTTTCTGTTTTCTGACATTGTGGCCCAGATATTTTAGCTTGAAACAAATACCAACACAGACAACGAATAAATTGTTGTATTCATTTTAATGGCTCATTAGAAATTTATTTTAGTATTAGGTGTGTCAGAAAAGTTCCAGGATTGTCATTGTCATTTTTTTCTATGAAGGATCCCACCAGGAGTGTTAACCATATCATTTATATCCATTCATCTGAATCTCATTTGTCATGGGGATCTTGAAATCCTTATTAAAATCGGGGCCTCTTGATTTTAAGAGGAAGAAAAATCACAGAGTCGGGTCAGGACACTAGAAAGGTTGCCCAGCGTGGCCATTTCATTTTTGGCCTGGAACTGTCAGATGCTCGAGGCTTTGTGAGCAGACGCAAGGATTTCTTTGTAGACCTGTCACGTGGATTTTCGCTTTTTGTGCCCAATCCCGATCAGCGGAGATCCACTGTAACCTCAAACCACATTCATTATCATCACATCAAAATGTATCAAACCTCCATTATTACCTCGTTTGGGACGTGATAATATTCGATGCAGTTAATATGTCCAGTTGTACCTAATGTCGTGTCCGGGATCCAGGACGCATTCAGGGGAAGGGATAGCAACTGCGCTGCGCGTGACGTCACCGCGCAGAAGCGAGTGGGCGACGAGTGGAAGCTGCAATAAACACACAGGGCGTCTGCGCCTTTCTAACTAGGACAATAAAGTGCAAACGGCATCAATGCTTTAACCATGGAGATATCCGATATGCTTCTCCTGAAACTTGTCCTTTTCGCTTACTTGCTGCGTGACACTCAAGGTGAGTGAAGCGTTTACGTGGGGAGGAAAAAACTACGCGGTTTTAAGATGTGGATAAGGGGCATGCCAAAAGGCTGCCTAGCTAAGCTAGCTTGACGGCTAACGTTCGGGATCAGTGGGGCCTGCTTGTTGTGAAGGGGACTGCACCCTTTTCGCTGTGTTCTCGCCTTAAAACGAGGCACGGTGGAAAGTCCTGGACGGATTCAGGCGGGGCGTTGAAAAATGATCAATTTATTCATGTCACACCGTGTGTTGTCACTAATCTTATCGCCAGGTTTATGATGTATTATTGGGCTTATGTCGCCGACGTCCATTGTTGTGAGAAGATGGGAGATACCGACTGGCTTGCCTTCAACGGACCGTTAGCCTCATGCTATCTATAGCTAACTCTTTTTGTTTCGTTTTCACGATCGCCGTTAAAGTCATCCTGCACTTTTTTTTTCTTCAAACAGTCACTTTACAGTTATAACGATTCACACGGATTTTTTTTGCTAAGTTAATATCACACGGAATTTGTAGTTAAGTTTATATTGTACGTCCTGACAGCCCACACTCACATAACGCGGGCGCATAAATCAACTTTGGGACAATATATAATTTAAAACGATGTTACTTTTCAATATTAAGTGTTCTAAAATTATGTTGGATGGTTTATGTCTGTGATTGTGTGATTAAATACTTGCGCCGTTACTGTGCAGCACAGGGCTGTGTTTATTCTGTGATCGTTTGCGCGTGTGATAAATCAATGTGCCATAATTGGGTAATAATTACAGTCAATTATATATATAAAAAAAGTTAACACGAAATAAAACCCAATATGAAGTGATCAGTTGCCTCAACGCAACCTTTGTGTATAACCACGACTTAAACAAAGAAGGGGAAAAAATCCCAAGCACAATGATATATTCATTGATCTAAGTTTTAAAAATATGACTGACATTATATTGTTTGGCCAATCACATTTACATAAAACAAATCAGCTCAGGTTTTTTATGCATGGAGTTTCCACACAAAGCAGCAACACAGTTTGTGGCGGTTGTGAACTTTGGAACCATTTCAAAATGATGTACTTTTTCCCCCACACACAAATTGCACAAATGTCTCTTGCTTATAGAAATTAGAATATTCCCAAAGAGTCACGGCTTTTACTTCTCATACTCTCCTCAATGAAAAATTTAATGTGAAGGCCTACATTTTTCATAATGCACATGAACCGTGAGCTAGCTCTGTCTATTTGTACCGTCTGTTACATTTTTACTCCAGATGATGGCTATTCCGCCTCTCAGGCGTAATTACAGAGACTCGCATAGTGCTTTGACTGAAAATACCTCCTGCTGGTTTAAATCCGTTGCCATAATATGACCTTGCAAATATTACGCAGTGCACGGCAAATAGTGACATCCCTGTCATTTTGTGCAGCACTATTCCGAGAGTTGCGTTGTTGTCGTGTTTTGTGCAGATGGAATTTCAGGCCGCTTTTGAGTGTGGAGCAGTGTTACAAACGGGTGGAGGTGCTCGAGCAGCATTCGCCTTCATGCCCACCACCCACTCTTCATGTGGAGAAATAATTACACTGTGACACTGGGGGCTGTAGTCGAGCGCAGCATGAAGACAGTTTCTTTTTAGTTAGATGAAAGCGACCCACATTTTCCTATATTTTTAACCTTGTCTAAAAATACTAATACAGCTAATTTATTAGTTTACAGCTGTATTTGGAAACATTGCCATATTATTACAATAAAGTGCCTTTGGTGTTTAATTTTCCACTGGATGTGTAATAAATAAATGATACTAAATTTAAAAAAAAATGTTTTACTTGCTTAAAACAAATTAGCCAAAACAAGTCATGTGATCATGTAGTGTACTTAATCTCTATTTTCATAATAATATTAAATTGCTGTCCTCCAAAGAAATCCTCTGATATGAGAATGAACTTAAATGGAAAATCTCAACTTTGTATTGAAAAAGAAAACTCATGATGGCATCATGAAGCCTGAAGCTTTTACAAAGGCTTATGAAATGACTAAAGACTTTGCGCTTACCTCCACACAGGCCACTACCGGAATCCCCTCAACAAGTACATCCTGCACTATGAAGGCCTTTCTTATGACACAGAGGTGGTACACAGCAACCATCAGAGGGCCAAAAGGGCGCTCTCTCACCAAGACCAGTTTCTTCATTTAGATTTTCACGCTCATGGAAGGTTGGTCAACGTTGAAATGAATTGTTTTTCTTACCTATTTTTTTTTTTATTTTTTATATTCCTATTTGTGTTGTTTCACTCTTTCATCAAACATCCATGTTTATGTTGTTTACATTTGCTCAATGGCAAGAGGTCCTTCCAGGTGACACGGTTCAGATTTTTGGGGGGTGAACTTTATCATACCATTATAAAGTAATTGAGGCTTTCCCATCTCCATTAAGCTTGGGCTCTTGTTTTGCTAATGGCACTACTGTGAAATGATGAATGCAAAGTGCACGCTTTTAACAACAACTGAACGATTCACCTCGGAAATTGAGTGTGACTGCTGAGAGCTGCTGTTCTGCTGTTGCTCAGTTACGACACTAAAGGATGAAAGTACTTTATCGTCGGTTGATATATCAAAACTGCTCATCATCGCTCGTGAGGTAGCACAGGTCGTGATGTCACAATAGAGCACTTGACTGAACGTCATTAAATATAACTTGATTACTGGACACAACACAGGCAAGATCATGACGTCAACAACTGCTGGTTGTTCATTGGTCGAACGTATTAGTCATTCCTATCACTGGAACATTGGCGTAGACATTGCGAGAAATGACAAAAATAACATAATGATTATCTTCCCTGTTCCAGGCTCAGCTTTAGATGCTGCAGTATTATACTCCCCGGTCTCCTCTTTTGCTGCAGTCGTCTCAAGGCAGTAATATAGAGCAACGGAAAAGCCATCGACTCAAACCTAGCAGCTACGATGCGGTGAAGAATAGGGACCAAAATGTCCTCTTGTTGCTTTGTGACTGCGAGCCGCATCCGAGATGACATCAGAGCAAACTCGACGAGGTGCTAATTAGATTTGTGACGAGTCAAAAACATCATCGCCTTTAATCTGTCCTCGGAGAAGCGAAGCGTTTGTTTGAGGTCGAGTAAGACGTTTAATGAACTATGTGCTTTGCTTTTTTTTTTTTTAATTGAGGACAAATTAGTTGGATAACACCGCCGCTGTCATTTGCAGTTAAAATGATGACTCATGATTTAAAATGTGTCTTTGAAAAAGTCATTTTTTTTTTTTTTTTTTAGTTAAATTTAAATGTTCTAATGATGAGGTGGCGCGTTTTGTACCAGCGTGTCCACACTCGCCACGACCATCTGGCTCACAGCTCGGCAACGAGTGTTTATCTTCCTGTGTGGAGCAGAAGCCTGCCTTAGACGCTGCTTAATAGGCGGGGGAATGATAAGAGCTGTGCAAAACATGGAAGGAAGACGCCCGTTTCCTTTGGAAAAAGCAAAGATTTGTCCGTGTCTTTTCCCTTTTGAATTGTCCTCCACAAAGCTAGCCTGACAATTCTCCCTCCAATACGTGTGTTTAAACATGCGTGAGCTATTTTGTATTAATTTGAGGGTCACTGCCAGAATATCAAAAACCATGGAACATGTTCTTAATATTCTGCCAGATTTTTCCTTTTTATGCTGTCAAATTAGAGCAAGGCTGAAAGTGGAGATGCGCCACTCGACTTGAGTGTTTATCTGTTGTATTTGAGATGTTTACTTTTTTTATTTCTTCCCTCCATTTTGAAGCACATTCTTTGAAAAGGAGAAGCCATGTTCTCAGCCCCCCACTCTCATTTGAATTCTTTCGCTTCCTCAAAGCCTGCGTGAATGTTGTCAATCTCCTTTCGAGAGACCCAATTTGAATCCCAATTCACAAGCGCACGTCTCTAGAAAAATAAACATCTTTCAGATCTTTGCTAAAATAAAAAAAATAAAAAATCTGATGATCACGTTGTTTTGTTCATTTTACATCTTTATTCTATTTCAGACATTTTAATTTGCGCATGAAGAGAGATACCAGCTTGTTCACACCAGACTTGAAGGTGGACGTTTCAGGACAAGAGTCGACATATGATACCTCTCATATCTACACTGGAGAAATATACGGTGAGCAAAGTCTTCATTCAAGAACCAGCCTCATTTCACCTTCTGACCTCGTGCAAAATGTTTAAAGGCTATTGCAACAGAAGGCAGTCAATCGCTCCCGCCCGATTATTTCAACATTTGAAACCCAAAGCGAGAAATGTTGCTCAACAATTGACTCAAAACGTTTCTTTCTGTCTTCCCTCTCAAAGCAAATGGTTGAGTAATTTTGTCTCCCCTAGGTGAGAAAGGTACGCTGGCTCACGGTTCCATCGTGGATGGTAAATTTGAGGGCTTCATTCAGAGTTACCACGGCAACTACTACGTGGAACCCACCGAGCGCTATCTGGGGGGCAAAAATGTGCCTTTCCACTCCGTCATGTACCACGAGGACGACATACGTGAGTCCTTGACAAACTGCACGCTCACAATCACTCAAAGCCACCGTTATTTCCTGATTGCCTATGAATACGTGTGATCCGAACGTGTAAGGTTAATCTCGCTGAGCCCATGTAAGGCAGATTTGTGTGAGACCCCCCTCTTCGAAGAGCACAGGGTGCTTGCTCATTAGCTGAGTAACGTGAGCTTTCTCTCAAGGTACTGCCTCATCAAAGCTGTCTACTAAACATAAGGAGGGATTCCGAGCAGCATTTCATTCCTAATTATATAGACGGCGTTAAATATGAGAGGAATTGGTAAATAAAGTAAGCAGACAGAGCTAGGCAGGCTCAGGTGGCGTGTAAGGACACCTATTAGCTGCTCCCGAATAGCATCACAAACACTGACTCAGAGGTTTAAGTAGCTAACGTTGTCTCCATAATCCTCACAGTGTTGTGTCGGCCTTCTTTCACGCAGACTATCCTCACAAGTACGGCCCGGAAGGAGGATGTGCCGATAGCTCCGTGTTTGAGAGGATGAAGAAGTACCAGGCCTCTGCTGTAGAAGAGATGTCCAAGGTGAACTTTGCCGCACGCCTGGCGGTACAAGTAAAGGAAAAGTGATCAATCTTCCCATGTTTACACCAGTGGCAGACATTTTACAATATTACATTGTCACACGACCTAGTGAGATTCAATATAGGAGTGCTATCAAATATTATTTCCTTATTTCACATTGGCCAGAAAAGTAAGGCTCCAGCATTTGTGTTCAAATATTTATTGCGTCAAGGTTTGTAATATTACGAGGCTGCTGCTAGTCGTTAGCCTGTCTATCGTGTTTGTATCGTGTATTAGCATTAAGCTAGCAGCAGTTATTTTGCTTATTTTAGAAACACAATCTGGAAGAATTGTCTTTGTTTTGTTTAGTTTGACAGTAAAGAGTTTGACTAAATAACTGGAAGCCTCTTTTTTTTTTTTTTTTAAACAATTGTGAACGACCTGCTAAACTGCGAGTACTTATGAAGTGAGTTTAGTTCTTATCGAAATTTATATGCCAAAGATACACTTAGCATGAGCATTAATTCTTCTTCTGCCCTTTGTTCATCATATAGTGTATATAGAACTAACATATATTGTATGAAGGTTCTGTACCTTTAAAACCAGAAGGCACGATTTATTTAGCTGCTCTTTGGTTGTAAATGCCCTCACAGTATCGTACTATATTTAATTTAACTGTCGTCTTTTTCCTCCCCTGTCACAGCAGGCACTCGACAGTCAGCCTCTCCTTAGCGAATCTGTGATGCTGAGAAAGAAGAGGATGGCACAGGCTGAGAAAAACACATGCCAGCTCTTCATTCAAACAGATCACCTCTTCTTCAAGTATTACAAGACAAGAGAGGCTGTCATCGCTCAGGTGAGATGCACTGAAATTGATAAACAAGCCAGCGTGGGCTTGCCACTCGTGATACACCGCTGATTGCGCAAGGCGCCGTAATGACTCAACCGGCAGTTGCTCTTTGCTCCTTCAAATAAACACGTCGAGACGTCTTTGTTTGAAGCGTTACAATAAGCCTTGGAAATAGAATAGTATCTACCAGACAATTAATGATACAAAGCATTTCATCGAAATTTTCCGCTTTTGTCTTTGTGTGTCGTTATCTTCCCATTACAGATCTCCAGTCACGTGAAGGCCATTAATGCCATCTATCAGGGCACGGACTTCTTAGGGATTCGTAACATCAGTTTCATGGTGAAGCGAATCAGAGTGAGTGCTCGGCTGAAGTTAACCTCTTCTGTTTATTCTGAAAACAGCCCTTTCAGAGTCTTTCCTATAAACAAGCCCTTTTCCTCCCGCACAGATAAATACCACCAGTGTCGAAAAGGACAGGTCCAACCCTTTTCGTTTTGGTAACATCGGAGTGGAGAAGTTCCTGGAGCTCAACTCGGAGCAGAATCACGACGACTACTGTTTAGCTTACGTTTTCACCGACCGAGACTTTGATGACGGCGTCTTGGGTTTGGCCTGGGTGGGAGCACCTTCAGGTACTGCAGAAGCACCGACACTATTGGCCATGCGTTGGTAGGGGAACTCAAGACAAAGTATGTTCATATGTGCCACCAGTTGTCTAAATGCGCTATGTTGATTATTCTTGCGTTTGATTCAATCAGATGAGGCCCATAGAACATACATTTTTATTCGCATGGATCGACATCTTTTCACTGTGGTGACTGGTCAAGAAGTGATGACTCATAAAGAGCGTGAGCTCATTAACCAGTGAGCAATGTATCATTGCTGGGAGGAAGAAAAAAAAAAGGGAGCAGCGCTCGAGACCGCAATTGACTCAGGTTGTTATGGGAACTAGAGTCAAAAAGGATCAGGGGTGTTTATCCTCATGAAACACTGATACAATTTTAAATGTTTGTTTTTTTATCGCATTACATTCATGCTTTGGATGGGCGACTTGTTTTAAAATGTGCTTATCGTCGTCAGGGAGTTCTGGAGGCATCTGTGAAAAAAGCAAGTTGTACTCCGATGGCAAGAAGAAATCTCTCAACACGGGGATTATCACTGTCCAGAACTACGCCTCCCACGTTCCTCCCAAAGTCTCCCATATCACCTTTGCACATGAAGTGGGCCATAACTTTGGCTCCCCGGTGAGTAAATCATGTATTGCATTCACTCGCGGCAAAATGGATTAAATGGAGCGTGGCCACCTTTGTCTCCCGATCTTCTTTTGACATTGTCTCCTCTCCCCCCCCCGATGCACAGCACGACTCGGGATCGGAGTGCACCCCGGGTGAATCCAAGAGCCAAGACAAAAAGGAGAGGGGCAATTACATCATGTATGCGAGAGCGACGTCGGGAGATAAGCTCAACAACAACAAATTCTCCATCTGTAGCGTGCGCAACATCAGCCAGGTGCTGGAGAAAAAAAGAAGCAACTGCTTCGTTGGTATGTACCGCGCTGTTGGAAAATCCCTAATGATATTCATCAAATAATTGATCATTTTAGTCAATTATTAATTGTCAGGCCATCACAGTAGGGGATGCTAAATTAGATTATTACTGATGTCATGTTGCGAGGAACAAAATTGTATTTTTTTTTTTTTCCCCTCTCCAACCAGAGTCCGGTCAACCAATTTGTGGAAACGGCCTGGTCGAGCCAGGAGAGGAGTGTGACTGCGGCTACAGTGATCAATGCAGGGACCAGTGCTGCTATGATGCCAACCAGGATGACAACAAGAAATGCAAATTAAAGCCCGGCAAAGTGTGCAGGTACATTTGTGTTTCTGATTCACCAACCGTCCTTTTGAGATGTTTTTGAGCCAACTCGTTTTGTTTCCCCCAGTCCCAGCCAGGGTCCCTGTTGCACCCCTGAGTGCAGCTACAAGGGGCGCAACGAGAAGTGCAGGGACGAGTCGGAGTGCGCTCATCAAGGCATGTGCAATGGAGGGAGCCCCCAGTGCCCGTCGTCCGAGCCCAAGGCCAATTTCACCGCCTGTCACGGCGAGACTCAAGTCTGTCTGAACGGGGTGAGTCACCAGCAACTTATACAAAAAGTATATAAGAGCCGTCGTTACATGGCTGACCTGATCCCGCCGCTCGCCCGCAGGGCTGCTCCGGTTCCATCTGTAAGAAGTACGGCCTCGAAGCGTGCACGTGCGCCAGCCAAGAAGGAAAGGACGAGACGGAGCTTTGTCACGTGTGCTGCATGGAAAAGAGTGAGTCACGCGATTCATTTGCGCCAAGTGGACGGCATCTCGTCGGCCATTGTCCTCGCTGATCGGGGCCCCTCGTGTCTCCAGTGAATTCCAACACGTGCAGCAGTACCGGGTCGGAGCGTCTGGCGCGTTTCTTCAATAAGAAGGTGACCACCCTGCCGGCCGGATCGCCCTGCAACGACTTCAAGGGTTACTGCGACGTGTTCATGAAGTGTCGCCTGGTGGACGCCGACGGCCCGCTGGCTCGACTCAAAAAGGCCATTTTCAACCCGGAGCTCTACGAGAACATTGCCGAGTGGATTGTGGTACGGACGCTTGACTCCAAAGCAGCTTTTTTCTCTTGGCTTGTGATTCTAGTTGACAAACCTTTAAGGGCTTTGCGTTTGCTTTTATTTGCAGGCCCACTGGTGGGCAGTGTTGCTGATGGGCATCGCTCTCATCATGCTCATGGCGGGCTTCATTAAGATCTGTAGCGTACACACACCCAGCAGCAACCCCAAGCTCCCTCCCCCAAAACCACTTCCGGGTGAGTTTCCGACTGCAAGTTTTCATTCCTCGATCATTCGGGGGGGGGCTTAACCCGCGTGCTCTTTCTCTCCCCGCCAGGCACGTTGAAGAGGCGGCGAGCGCAGCAGCAAGCGAGCTCCCAGGTGCAGCATCAGGCCCAGCACGGCGGCCACGGCGGTCCGCGGCAGGGCCCGAGGCAGCCTCAGCGGCAGGCCCAGCAGCAACACCAGCGACACCACCGTCAACCTCGAGAGAACTATCAGATGGGGCAGATGAGACGCTGAGACACCCCCCGGGACCCCTCCACCCACCCCCCTGCGACCCTCCCCCACCCCTTTCGCCACCCCCCTCCAATGCCTTGGCTCCTCCTTGTGCCTACAGTGGGAATCTTAAAAGCGTCACTCCATCCACGGAAAAGCCCGACATGGTTGCTAGTCACCGCTGCGTTCTCCATCTTGCAGACACGCAAAGCAGAGAAAAATCCAGCGACTGGATTTGCACCCCATCGCAGCGCAGTCTAGCGTCTGGTTTTTTTTTGCAATCCTCATCTTCTTTTGGTTCATTTCAAAGGAGTGCCAAGGAGTTAAGGAATCATCCGTAGCTTTAGTCCACTTTAGTGATGTGTTTTGGTTCTTTTGCGAGTTCATCTCGAGTGGCTGCCGGCGAGTCGTCGCGTGCTTTTCTTGCACCCTTCCAGCCACACACACACACACACACACACACACACACACACACACACACACACACACAAGAGCGAGACAAGACACTCGGCGGAGGATTGGCGCCACTTTTGTGATTTCCACATGTCCCGAAACGGCAAGGGACACATGCTCCGGTCTCTTGTGCAGACAGTCTCCTGCATGTGACTGTACATATTTAGTGTATCATAAGTGAAAAGGAACTATTTCTTCTACTGTAAATGTGTAATTCTTCGCTCTCTTCTCGTTTTTTTGGGGGTTTTTATTTTTCGGTTAGCGCTCTCAGGACTTTTAACACATAAACAAAGGCGTGACGGTCGCCAGGAGTTCCTCGGATGTTGTCGCCGACCATCTGATGCCGTCGGGTCCTCTCTGCGGTCGCCCAATCAGGTTCACTTTGGGTTGCTTGTTTCTCAATTTGAACAAAGTCACCATATCCTTTTTTTTTTTTTCCAAGGTCATCTTTCCATTGTTTTATTTTTTTGCTAACATGTCGCTTGTGTCGTGTAATGGAAGGATTGCTCTGCTTGTCATCCTTTTTTATTTTTTATTTTATTTTCTCTTAACGATTTAATTTAGCTTTACGAAGAACCACTAACTGAAGCTGAGGTGAAGGGAAAGTTGCAGCTTAGTTTAGAATTGAGCGTTAGTGGAATGCGTGCGGAAATAAGTTTGAAGGTGACTCGGTGTGGATGTATTAAAAACAAATAGGCTTATTGCTCGGATAGGAAATCTTAAAAACTTTTGTGGGCATGCAGAGGCATTAATCCAATATAAGTATTGATTGACTTGGGTCTGTACTAGTGTCTCAGCACAATGCTTTTTAATGTGAAAATAAAAAGGAAAGAAGACTTGTTGAGTCCGATTTTTAGCAGAACCTGACTTTGCTACTTCACCATTCCGGATTCACACTTTCCAGTTTTTGACTTGTGATGACAGAAAGCAACCAGCAGGCTTTGTTTGAAGGACGCGTTTCACCTCAGGCATTCTTTCACAGAAATAACAACTTGATATGATTCAGTGTTTGCTTCTCACTAACATTTAAAACACATCATATTTGCATTATATATTTCATGCATTATTTTTTGCCTACTGGTCTGAATTGAGTTTCTTATTCCGTTTTGAGTGCATGCAGTTCAAATCACAACTAATGTCTTACAACACTGTCCTGAGGGTTGGAATAATCCTACGTTTTGCTGCGGTTGGGATGAGGAAAAGTGTCACAGTTGATGTCTGTCACATGATGATGAATCAGGCTTATGTCTGTACAAAAAAAAAAAATGTCATTCTTGGCTCCAGAATCTAACATGTAAACTTGTACAGTACTTTGAAAATTTCATTGAAAACTGAAAATTACATTTTGCTACATCTGCTGATTTCTTTACAAAAAAAAAAAAAATTTTATTCCAATTCAAAGATGTTCATATGTGACAAAATCTCTTAAGTTATTTATGTTTTTGTATGTGCTAGTTCAACTGGAGTTTGTTTATGATACTTTTTTCTCCACTGTCATCAATGATATAAAAACAATTGAGTGTGATGGATTTAATGTGACATTCTCATTTTAGTCTTTGTTATCCTGTGGCATGGTTTGGCTAGAAGAGCAGAAGAATAATGCCTGTAAATTTCTTTTCTTTTCATTTCGTAGTCTTGATTTGGGGGAAAAAAAAAAAAAAAAAGGTTTTAGATAAACGTGCACTGCAATGTCCAAATTAATTTTGAAATGTTGTAGGTGATGTAGGCCGAAAGAACACACGATTAAAAAGTAATACTACTGTCTGATTTTAATGTTCACTGTGTTTTATACAGTATTGGAAATTTTTGTTCACTTTGAACATTTTTACTAAAAGAAAAACCCAACAAAAAAAATTTCAATTGTATTGTGCAAAGAGATGTAATTTTTGGAGTACTTGAAATGCATTAATTAAACAGCTCATTCAATAAATAGACCACTGTTTACTGTCAGATGCTCTTTCTGTAGATAATCACTTTTTTTTTTTTTTTAGGGTTTTATTATCTAAGCAAAAACAAAGCAGCAGCCACAATAATAAACATTGTCTTAACGTTTCTGGTAGTGTGAGGAAACCCACGCAGGGACGGGAAGAACATGCAAACTCTACACAAGAAGGGTGGAGCCGGAATCGAACCCACCACCTTTCCTGGAACTGTGGTGGACATGTATTTATATTCTCCATGAACATCTTTATGTTATGTAATGATCAACCATCGAAAGGAGAGTGTGCCAGGCCTTGACGTCATTTGCACATGCAATGGAATGTGGCCTGCATCGATTTTCAATCTGTAGCCTCAAGCTGCTGCTACCCACATAACCATGCTAATTTATATATATTGTATTTTAAAAACCTTCCTAGGAAGTAATGTAAGGATTTCTATATTGGTTTTCAATTCTCGTGCGACTGGTGTGGAATGTAACCCCCCCCCCCCATTAGATGTAAACAAAAACAAAAAAAATTAAATAAACATTTTAATTTAAATAAGCAACAGGAATACATCTGGTTTGCTCAAGAACATAAAACACACAAAAAAATGTTTAAAAAAAGCACAACAACAGGAGCAAATATGAAGGGGATGGATGAAATGATCATGCTTGCCATATCTACTAGAATACAATATTTACAACTCATCAAATCAAAATGGTCATGACTTTTTAACGAGGTCACGTTTGAACACGAGCAGATTAAAGAATTATCTCTGTAGAAGTGAGACAGGAAGAGATACTCTGTTTAACTCATAGTGATCATCTCATATTTGTCCTTTAGACTGCAGTCCTCATCCTCCTCATCTTCCTCCTCCTCGTCCTCCTCGCCCTCCTCCTCGTGAGGCTTCTCGGCTTCCACGCGGGGGTGGTGAAGCTCGACGAGCAGGTAGTACAGAACGGCCGCCACCACAGCTCCCACCATAGGCCCCGCTACTGGGATCCACCACCAGTAGCCTGCCGTGCTGCGGAGAAACCAAAGATCATTTGATACTTTTGAACAGTGTCATGGAACAATGTTGGATCAACAACAACAATTGATCACGAGTGCGCGTGATATTATATAATAAGTCAACAATCCTTGTTGCCTAATCGTTTATTTCAATCAATATGTTTGTGCACTAAACATTCACATGTGATTGATAGGTTGTATCTTACAATTGACATAATTAAAAAAAAAAGGTATTTGTATTGTGTTTGCTAATAAGCAAAAACTTTATTTGCAATATTGTATGTATCACAATATAACACATGGATTTATGGATCGATTAGTCACCTGAAGACCTCCATGCCCCATCCGGCCACAGCTGTGAACAGTCTGGGCCCAAGGTCCCTGGCAGGATTCAAGGGGTAGCCACAGTTCAGTCCCATGGATACCCCGATGGCCATGATGATCAGCCCGATGGCCAGTGGCTCCACACCTTTAGGTGCACCAATGTTTCCTCCATCAATGATGGCCAGGATGCACAGAACCAGCATGCCGGTTCCCACCACCTGCAAACGAGAGCGATGATGTCACTAGTGGCTGAATTTTCTTGGATAGTCCGATTAAATGATCAATCAGAAGCAAAAGTTCCTGTTTCAAAGAGACATATTTGCATATTTCATAGAAAATGGATGGATGGATGGAAAATACACTTTTTTAGCTTTTAAATACATTTTATTGTGCACTTGGAGTCTCAAGGATTGTAGAACAATGTAATCTAATCCCTCCAGGTGCTGCAGAAATGCTTTCATAATCTGGAGGATATTTTTTACTCCGTTTATTTTCATTATCCATGACGTCACAATCTTTGGGGCGGTACCACCAAAACAAGGTAATGGGTGCGGCCAAACGTCTTCGCAAATCCGCCATCTTCATTACTCGGGGAGACTTTTACAGTCCAAATAATTTAATGATGCTGAAGTGGAAAGGTCCAAATATTTCGTTGTTGGATCCATTAACCCATACAACTTTTTACACCGTCCCCAGCATCAGAACCTCAAATAAATTAAAAAATTTTAATCTGGTTAAATTTCATTTTTTCAGGACGACGTTCCACATCTGTGGGTAAAGTCCTCCGAGTTCAAGAATTGTGTTTCAGAAATCGAGAAGGTTTTGCCGAGCGACTTCATTTCATTGAGGATTCAGTTCCTTCAATCTCTGGAAACGACGGACACAGTAAAGCGGTAAGCTTGAGATGACCCAAAAATAATAAACTGTATTTCACGTTCGTATTATTGAGTGTCTATAATGCCCTCGGTTTGATAGCATTAGCATCAGTCTTTCTGCTGAATTTAGCGCTGTACGATCTTTTTTCATTTCTTGTGGATGTATTTTAAGTAGTTGTATCAGATAAATTGCATCTAATGTGCTTTATTATTCTTGGGGGACACAATGTGTTAAATAAATCGTTAGCTTCTCGCTAGCGCTAGCATTAGCTTACTTCTTAATTGACTACAGTGCTTGTTTACAAGATGTGTTAAATGTGTTAAATAAATCGTTAGCTTCTCGCTAGCGCTAACATTAGCTTACTTCTTAATTGACTACAGTGCTTGTTTACAAAACGTGTTCATAAATATTGTTAGGGGATTGTCACCCTACACCACTCTTTTAATAGGGTGAAATGTAGTTTTCACTTTTCTAGCCCCAACATATTAGTTTTGGATCAGTGCATTGATTTGACAGACTGGAAATGGTGTTGAGCGTAGATCTCGACCTTCCGGTGAATCGGGTCATTAAACCCAAAAGCAAGCAAAGCAAAAAAGGGGGTTGTTCTCTGGCTAAATGGGGCAATCAATTTCACATTAGCAGTATTTCCGAGAATTTGTGTTATTTTGTGCCTGAATGGGACTGGGAGTACAATATAAATGGTGATCGGGCCATTGTGAGTTGTGTTCACCTGATCAATGAATCCGCCAAGAATCGAGAGGTGTCTCGCTGGGTAGGATGCGAAAATGTGACCGGTGGCATTGATTCCCGTCACCGACAGAATCCCGCTGGTGAAGTCCATGAAAGCATCTGTTTCAGAGAGTTCTCACTTGTCAGATATCAATAATTTACATAAAGCAGTGATTTATAGCCATATTTTTGTGCCATGAGGGAAAATTATGTATCGATGCTAGCAACGATAGGTTGACAATTATATGCTCCTTCACTAGATAGCAACTAGATGGTGATGTTTGACAAATTTCAAAGATTTGTACAGTTCATAAATATTTGTTTTGATCAATATTTATTTTTGCTGTAATTTCACCGTTGACAACTAGATGGCGATGTTTGAGAAATTTGAAAGATTTTTAGCATGATTGTCAAGAGAAGAAGTGTTATTTTTGTTTGATCGCATGCAGTCAGATATTTCTAATGAAAAACACGTCTTGGCTCAATAAATGTTGCTGGAAAGAAATGACTAAAACGCAGGTACGCTCACCGTAATATAATCCAAATACAGCAGCAGCTCCAGCAAATGCGCCAAGAAACTGAGCAATGACATAGAAAGGAAACTTCCAGATCTTGAGTTTGCCGAGGATCACCATGGCCAGAGATACGGCAGGGTTTACGTGGCCCCCTGGGATGGAGGACAAAAGCAAGAATAAGAAAGGGCTTCAGCCGCCATGACGGGTTGCGAGGACTACCACGTTCTATAACGCTCTCACACTATTTAAATGATCTGCAGGTGATTCGAGTCTCGCTGCTTAAATAGTAAACGGAAGTGAGTCCGAGCTAGCTCGATCAGTCGAGTATAAAAAAAAAATGATAGCGTGTGTATAAGAGTGTTTTAATGTTTCCCCAAACGGCCCCTTAAAGGCTGGCATGTTATCCTCTTCATCATTAGCGAGGCTGTCACATTTACGAGGGACAGCAGAAGGGAAGCAGCCCCCCGGTGCGGTCGCAGGCTTTGCTCGAAGAACCACACAATAGTTGGCCGTAAATGATGACAATAGCATCGGTGACTTTTGTTTCCAACAATTAAATCAAACGTCCTGGCTTCGTGCAAACCATTCGGTCCTGCTGCTCAAACGACAGGCGGGTCGGTCACGTTATGACGCCAATGTTTGCCGCAGAAGCACGGATGCGGGCCCGTGATCGATGTTTGCAGGACATGCAGCACCCCGGGTTATGGACGACCCCGGAGAGCCTGTGACTTGACATGACCAAATCAATGGCCGGTCCACATTGACTACTGACACATGGGAGGCAGCACAGCCAGAAAGTCTACACATTTGTAGAGATGAGCGCTTTCAAAAATGGATGGGTTGGATGGGTTGGATGGATGGATGGATGGATGGATGGATGGATGGATGGATGGATGGGTGGGGTCGGGTGGATGGATGGATGGATGGATGGATGGATGGATGGATGGATGGATAGATGGATGGAATTGGGTGGGTGGATGGATGGATGGATGGATGGATGGATGGATGGATGGATGGATGGATGGATGGATGGATGGATGGATGGGTGGGTGGATGGCCAATTGTTTCTGACCTACTGTATCAGAAAAAGTTGTTCAACATAGCATATCGGGTTACAATGATTAAACAATGAGCAATTCCTGTGCCGAATGCTTTAAATCTGAACGTAGAAGATCTTCCAATCTGCTAATATTTACCTGATACTCCACCGGCCACGTAAACGGCCATCATCAGTCCTACAGAGAAGCCGATGTGGACGGTGAGCGGCTCACCCAAAGAGTTTCGACTGAGGACCGTCTGGGCAACTGAGCCGCAACCAAACAACTTAAAAACACAGAAAGATGTGTGTATATGAAGTGAGAGTATAGCAGCTGAAAAAGAATGAATTGAATAATGCAAAGTGTTACTTACAACCAAAACAAAGGTCCCAAGGAATTCTGCCAGGAATTCCTTAAGTATTCCATGTTTGATCGCACAGTGTTTCCTCATGGCTTCTCTTCTTTCAATGTTTCGCTGTGCCGACTGTGATTAAAAGTGCCTCGACGTCCTGCTGTGTTCACTTCTGAGATCATGTTTGATCTCCACCTCTGCCCCAGCGCAGCCATTCAGTGCGCAGGATTGATCTGCTCGTACACCCATCATCAAGTTTACAGGCACGTGCGTCATCATCATGACTGACTGGATGCATGATTATCATAATGTGGGCAATCCACAGATTTATTTTATTTGTATGGAGTTTCTGGAGGTTTATAAACATCAATACACCGTTTAAAAAGTACAGTAGGGTACATGGAACTGTTAGTTGGGAGCGACAGAAACGCAGAAGAACATCCAGAGGAACATTTCTATACTGGACTTGAGAAAAGGGCTTGTTCACAATTTCTTTTTCCATGTCTTTGATGGGGTTAAGTTTGTTCCAAGTTTGACAACCCCAATGGAATGTTGGGCTGTCTCAATAATCCACATTGTGTGCACTGGAGCTTTGTTCGCCACATCATGTAGTTAGAAATACCGCCACTAGAGGTCAGTGTTATCACAATGCCAGGGTAACAGGAGTTGTTACTGAAATTACTGGGGAAAAAAATCCTAAATAAGTCCAAAGGAGATGCGAGTTATGTATCCAGTTAATCGGAAGCAGTGTCATCCAGGCCGTCGCCTTCCTCGGTCACTTTAATAACATGAGGAGATTTCCGTTTGCGTCTGGTGATGAGGAGAAGAAAAGACAAAACAAAGTTAAACAGTACTTTGCCATTTGTGCGTAATCCGACGCTAAGCATTCACCTCATGTCTTTCCTCATGGTGTCGATTTGGCCGTGAAGCTGCTCGTTGGCCTCGAGCTGCTCCTCCAGTTCTCTCTGCAGCTTCTTCTTGGCGTGCTCCAGGCGCTCGATCTCTTCCTCGGCCTCGTCCATCTGCCTCTTGGCCGTCTTCAGTCTCTGAGTCAACTGCGCCGTTTGCAACAAGTCAGATAGCAAGCAGCTGGCCGGAGGCGAGCGAGCGAGCCAGCGCTCGGCGGTGACGCCAGCTCTCCTACCTGGTCCCTGTGCGTCTGCAGGTTGGCGTGATCCTCGTCGGCTTGCATCTTCATCTCCTTCACCTTGCGCTCTAGCTTGCGGTTGGCTTGCTGCAAGTTGTTGTTGTCCCTGAGAGGAGATGCGCCAAGAGATCAGATGCAGCTTGCTGTAATTTTACACCCTCCCACTATGATGCTCACAGCCTTGCCAGTGTAGAGAAAGTGATACCACAAGGGAAATTACCACAGAACCTTGATGTCAAATATGGTCTCTGGAATATTTTACACTGTGGGATGAGATAGTCTTTAAAAAAAAAAAATGTTACCAGTAGGGCTGAATGATTTTGAAATATAATCCGAATACCATTTTCTTCTTCAATATTGCGATTTAATATGTGGTTAGTAATTAGTTTCTGACGTCTAAAGTCATTATTAGGTCATAAATTAGAGTGTCAGTTAACGGTTACCTTTCCTCCCCTTGCAACCGCTCCTCAAGTTCTTGAATGCGGCTGTTGAGTTTGGAAATGACAGAATCCTGGTTGGTCCTCTGCGATCCTTCTAAATGAGCCACTCTACTCTTCAGGTCTTTCATCTGAAATGAAACAAAGGAATGTTACAAACAAGGCAAAATTCAATTTATTTCCACTACAGGTCAGAGCCAATCTCAATAAATCAATAAACACTTAAATGGAGAGAAAAAAAATCCCTGACTCCAGAGCAGTTACGTTTTTGGCGGCATTAGCTCGGATCGACGACAGGTACACATTCGATTCTTCTTTTAATGATGAGTTGGTTCACCTTACCTGTCTTTCCAGACTCGTGTTGTCACACTCCAGGTCTTGCCTGACTGCTCTTTCCTGCATCAACTCACTCCTCATTTGATCCACCTGACACACACATCACACAGGCCTGCCCATCAAAATGTACACTTTGGCACAATTGTACTCTCCAGTCCAAGAATGCAAAACAAAATGTGCAAAAGACAGAAATGTAGTGTCTGAGGACAAACATGTCGCTATGTAGCTAATTGTTATGTAGCTGTAGCTAGCTAGCTGGTTATAGATCAAATCTATTATTGCTATTATTGTAATTATCTAGATAGGCAGACACACAAAAAAAAACCCGAATGAAAAAGGTCACTTTCAGTTTAAATAGACTTCATTAAAAAAAAGAGGAAATGTTGTCTAGTCTAAGCAGCCGCTCATCTCTAATAACATTCAGAGGCCCAGTGATGGGAAAGTGAATCACCACACACAATAGTTTGTGTCTCTTTGCGCTGCACCCAAAACAGTGTTTTGTGTCAATTAGTTCTCAGCGTTTTACTTCTAACAGTGGGCCGGCTAGAGTTACACAGAAAAGGGTCCCATGTTGATTGACATAAGTTAATAAGAAACATATGACGTACATCAACGTACATCAACATGGCTACAAACTGAACACGATGAAACAAAAACACATTTTTTTCGATATTTCTGGACAGCTGGGAGGAAATCTGAGAATGCAGCCTGCACATCTGTTTATGGTAAAAAGCACAACTTGAGGTAATAATTCTATAATGGGCAGGTTGACCTTTGACTTAATCTATATCAATAAAAAAAGGTCAGTCAGTGTTTTGGATAAAACGGAACGTAAACTTACCTGCTCTTTGGTTTTGTCTAATCGCTCCATCAAGCGGTCAGCCGTGCTGCGCTCATCATTAACGTCTTCCTCCAGTTGACCAATGCGGCCCTGAGAAGGAAAAACAAACGGTATAATATTATTTTATTTTGGAATTCATCTTATTTTCTTTAATAATAGAATAGACATATGAGTTTCCTTTTGAAAATCAATTTTTGTAATATAAGAATTTTAATTATTGATAATTTAATATCTTGTGAAATTGGCTGATATTAGCTCATTACATTAACAAAAATCTGTTTTTGGGAGAGTTTCCTGGTTGCATAAGTGTACACACCTGGGGACGTAGCTGTGTTTAGAATGAACCAATCACATTCTTTACCAAGGAGGTTATGTTTATTTACATCGCTTTTTGTTAGCCGATACAAAATGGCTGCTCACTTCTATAGTATAGCTAAATCACAGCTAGTTAGAAAATGTTTGAAAGTTAAAAAAGATTGCCTCTCCCTAAGGTGTCGGTGGTTATACAATGTTCCAGTATTTTAACTCGCACAGGTCAGAGAACTTTTCCCAGTAAACACGAGGCTTCCTCACTCGACGCGTAGTGTCAACACAGTGATGTCACTGTGTAATGTTTTGTCATCAGCGAGACAAACAGTGCCGAGCCGTGAGATGCTGCTGCGGTGGCGCCGTTCGGCACCCTCATCGCTCCCAGAGACAAGGCAAAGAGAAATAGTGGTGGTGCCAGGGCGTATAAACATCTCATGGCATGGGACTGACTGTAATGTAAGGTCTGCTCATGTATGTGCAGTACCTTGAGAGTTGTGACAAAAAAAAAAGAGTTTCTCATTCATCCAGGTCATGCTAATGGGCTAATTATTGATTACCAGACTCCAGATCTAAAATTTATAACTGAAAAGGCTTTTTGCACTTCGGAACTGTAAAAGCTTAAACAATTCTTGGGAAAAGTGATTTCAGGCACGTGTTCACCTCTAGAAGTTTGACATGCCGCTCGCGCTCCTCCACCGTGGTGGCGTTCCTCTCCTCCAGTTCGTCCACTTTTTGTTCCAGCTGCCGGGCCCTGGACTGGGCCTCCTGCTGCTCCCTGTAACACCTCCGCAGATCCTCCTCCAGAGGAAGCAACTGAGGAACAGAATAAACATGAAGATTAGGGAAATAGAAGAAAGCCGATGACGTGATACTGGCAGTTTTCATTGGCATCTCAATGTAGCCACAAAGTCCCTTTGATCCGGTCCATCAGTGACTTTGACCTATGAACCCGTGTTCTGATGAGTCAGTAAAATGATTTGCGAGGACCACACCTCATCCTGAAGTTTTTTGGCCGTCAGTCGGGATTTCTCCAGTTCAGCTCCCTTTTCCTGCAGCTGTCTGCGCAGGTCGGCCAACTCCCTCTGACTCCTCTCTTTGGCCTCGTCGACTTGGCTCTGAAGAACATCTGTGGAGGCCTCGCAGTCCTCCATGATGCTATTCATCTGAGCGGACAGATTTACAAGCAGTGAGGTGAAACTCCCCCAAGATAAGGTTCAGAGAAAGAGGCAGGGGGAGGCTCATACCTTCCTCTGAAGTTGTTCCACAGTCCTGTCCTGCAGCCTTCTCTCATCCTCCAGCTCACTTTTGCTCTTCCACAACTCTTCAGTTTGTTTGCGCTCCTCCCTGAGCTTCTCTTTCATGTCCCTGTGCTCGTGGTTGAGTTTGGTCAGCTTGCTCTAAAACAACAAAGAGTGTAATACTTATATCCATGTCAAATACTTTCACAAAGCGCTTTGTTTTTCTTTTTTTTTACTTGCACTTCCTCCAGACGAGTCAGCAGCGAGCGGTTGGACTGACACATTTCCTCTTCATTCCTCCTCACATCCTGCAGTGTTTCCTCCAACTGCTGCTTTTCCCTCTTTAGCGCAAACAAACAGGAAAACCCGGCATGACATCATTTCGTTCTGTGACATCTTCTCCGTGGAGGCGACCGACCTCTAGCTGCTTCGCTCGTTGCTCCTGCAGTCTCTCCGAAGCTCTCGACTCCTTAACGGCTAGGCTCAGTTGATCCGCCTTGCTGCTCAGCTCCTGCACTCGTCCCTTGAGTTGGTCTCTTTGCTGACTCAGGTCTTGTACCTTCTCCTTGGCAGCGCCGCCCTCCTCCAACGCTTCCGTCTTTTCTTGACCCAGCACGCCATTGCTCTAAGGTCGAATGGTAAGTCAAGATGGTGTGAAGAACAATTAATAACTGGGCCTTACCTCATTAGACTTCTCCAAATCTCTGAGGAGATGTTGAAGCTCTAGTTCATATTCCTCTTTCAGAGCAGCAATGTATTTGTCATGAGTCTCCACTTCATCTTTGATGGCCCCTTTCAAATCCATGAGCTCCGTCTCTTGCTGTTGTAGAAGCTCCTCATGCTCCTCCTTCACCAACAGCATCTCCTGAAAGTCTGCACGCAGCTGGGCCAGATCCTGAGAACATGACACATCATCAGCAGTGTCCACTTGATCTACTTAGAAGAATTAGGAGAGCAAAGCCTTACTTTCAGAAGAACTTCTTTCTCCGCATTGATCATGTCTTCCTTCTTGGATTGGTCCAATTCATCGTGCATCTCAGAGAGCTGATGCTGGAGGTCCTTCATCTGGAGTTTAGAACGTTCCCGGTCTGCAATCATCTGAGTCATCCTGGGGAACACACCACGTACAGAGATCACAATGGTTGGACGACAAGAAACAAAATAGCGCTGGCACTATAAACTCACTGGTCAAAATATTAGGTACACCTGTACAATAAAAAAAAAAAAAAAAAGAATTATGAATAAAATTGATTTATTTGCTATATAAATATTCAAATTCTACTAAGATAACACATTTTTTGTATAATACACCGAGCTGGATTGTTTTGTTCTCTTCGCGTTGTTTGAACAAACGAACAAAGAAGTGCTCACTCGTCTTTGGTAGACTTAAGTTGTGCCTCAATTTCCGTCAGTTTGTTCCTGAGGTCGGAGAGCTCAGCCTGACTCTTGGCCAACTCTTCCTGTAGCTTCTTCTTCTCCACCCGGGCCTTCTCACAGGCTTTGGCAAGTGTTTTTTCATTCTGGGTGGGGGAGACAATGTCAACTGTCTCAAGATGAACGTTTTAGTGACTTGGACGTATGGACTGCACAAAACCTTCAGCTCGGTTTCCAGTTTTTGCTTCAGGTCGCACACTTGTGACTCCAAAGCTTCTCGTTTCTCCAACAGCTGCTTCACCTCTACTGTCTGACTCTACAGAAGAGAAAGTTCCGTTCAAATGTTGAGTCAATCGTAACTATTTCCCTCCTCCGCTCACTTTGGCCTCCTCCTCCTCCACATTCTCGGACGTTTTCCACTTCAATCTGTTGATCCGTTCAAGCAGCAGGTTGACTTTCCTCCTGGTGACGGACACTTCGTCAGTCGTCCTAAGAAGAACAAAACGGTGCTTTATCGACACTTTGACTGAACAGAGATGGAAACATTGGCCCAACTTCCACATGTGTCAAAATAAGTGATAGACCTTAAAGACATTCCAAGGGAAGGAGTCATTTTATCTGTAGAAGCAAGATCACGCTCTGCATTCCTGACTGACTGTGTGTGTTCCACTTCTCCATGTTGTCACTCACCCTTCCTTGAGGTAGGTGAAGAGCATTTGTTTCGCAGCGTCTTCATTCGGGTCGACCGACACCTGCTGTCCTTTCAGAAGATCAGGAGTGACCTGGTTAGAGAGCATAATCAACTAGAACCTTTGGAAATGAGAAGCGTGTTCGAAGATATCACTTTACCTGAGCTTCTCTTTCGTCAGTGCCATCTGGTTTTAGTACTTTTGCTGCAGTGTTCATCTCATGATGAGCTTTAAGCGGCATACTGGGTTTGTTCTTGTCTCTTTTGTTGGCTTCTCCGCCCAGTAGTCGAGCTCTGGCTGACCCCGGAGGATATACCCCGCCGGAGGTCACGCCGCCGCTGACCCCCTTCAGAGACGACGCCCCGCTGGATGAAGAGGAAGACGAGTCGGAAGCTCGGCCGCTATCCACGCTACGTGACCGCCGCGTTTCCTCTGGGTCCAGACGGTTTCTGGGGCCGCCCCTTCCTCTACGCTGGCTGCTGTTGAACTGGTTGATTAGTTTGCCTACGGACGCAAAGGGCTCAGAGTCTACCGAGTTTGGCGACCTTGCGGGGAGGCGTCCGTCCGAAGGAGGCGTGTTCTGGTCATCTGTCGGACCCTCCGCTGGAAGCGGAATCCGGGCTTTGGGCCGGTCCACTGTTTTTCCATCAAAGGTTTGCGACGGGTTGAGATGGTTGAGGTTGTTGCTTCTGGGGTCATACGGTCTGAGGATCTCCGGATGTTTCTGGTAATGAAAATCTGACGAGAAGCTCGTCTCATCCGTGGACCGCCTCACCATGCCCGGCTTGTATCCAGTCTGGTGGGTGATGACCGATACGTCTCTGTGGGTTTCTTCGCTAGAACTGTTCAGAACTACAAAGGGTTGACCTTGAATCCCTTGTATCTGCACACGAACTCCAAACAAGTTGTCGTGGCCACCTCTGGAGTTGTGCGGATCAACGTAACTCTTCTGCATCCTCATTTCCGGGGAGCCACCTAAGCCGGCCATCGTGGCTCCTGCTGCATCAACAGATGAACTAAGGGGAGAAAACACGGGGGTCTGACTTAGTAAGATTCCAAATAGTAGCCACTAAGTTTACATTCCGAATGATGCTTTGTGTACCCAAATCAGGCCAAGGGTGTTTTAACCCTTCTGGACGCTGATCCAGCATGAGAAGGCGTACGTAGATGTTTACACAACATTGGAGTTGAGTAGGACAAAGTGACTTAGGGCCAGCTAAGGACCTCTTCACTCATATACACAGCTGCACATGAAGGCACAATAGTGTTGAATTTTTCTGTCTAATGCCAACAAGTCACGCTGTGTGTTAATGACACTGTTGTATTGTATCAACTATACATGACGGCTACAACTGGCTGAGGTCTGCGAGGTGTCGTCACCCACTTCATGGAAGAAAGGAGCAATATTTGTCTATAGAGATGTCAACAATGGAAGCATTGTCATCATTGTTGTACTCAATTAAAATTTAAAGTCATTTACAGATGCGTTTTGAGTATTTGTATTATTTATATATAAGAGTGTTATAACAAAGAAAAATACAAGTTCATCGATCATATTGTCCCTCAGCTTAAAGATATAAGGAAAAATTAGCGAATTGTTTTGGCACAAACAATTTACGTGCTTTCTTGTACTGATCAACATCATTGCCATAAATTTGAATGATTTATTTTAAAGTTGGTCACTATTTTGATTAATAATGTAGGGATGTGTGAGACACATTTAATACAAAGCAATGCACACTTTCTAAATTTTTACTTTTTTTTAAACTTCTGTTAAGTTGGGAAAGTCCTCCTTTGGAATTTCGTAAACGTAGTTAAGTTACTTAACCACATATGCTAAGTAAAAGCATGTGTGTTTTTTTTTAAATATGGAATTTCATATATCAGGCAGGAAAAATGAAAGTTGAGAAATGTTATTCTGGGGGCGGGGCATTGAATTAACAGTAACGCAAATACTTTACATTCATATAAACCTTTGTCATATTTTTTAGGGTTTCCAGCTTGATTGTTAGCATTAGCCAAGAGTTACCGTGTTCCACAGATGAAATCAGTAAACAACAAGTATTGCATATCTTTAAAAAAGGTAGGGTTGCTGCATACAAACAGGGAGGCTGTCTGTCACAAAAAGTATGCCGCTTTGAATAGATGGAGGCGAAAGAAATCTTTACCGAGGTTCCTCAAACTCAGCACAAGCACGCCAAAGAAGGGTAGAATCCGTTCTTTGCCATTTTTTCAATCTACGCAATGGAAAGGAGTAAAATCGTAATAAAAAGGTCAACGTACCCGCTGAGAGTGTGAAAATGAGTCAATGTGAGTCCAGTGAGTTAAGTCCTCCTCTTCCCCCGAACTGTCCCGCTGTCCTGCCTCTGCCCAATGAGGCGTTCACTGACGCTTCGGCGTCAGACATCCCAGTGTCACGTGACAAAGGGAGAGCTTCGGAAAATTGTTGCAGATGGCTCTGCACCGGGACTAGGGGGTGCTATAGCCTCATCAAAAATCTTTGGACAAGTCTTTTTGTCCGTCTATGTATTTTGTTCATATTTAAATGGTCCAAAGCTGGGAAAGGGAAGAGGATGTATTATTTGTGTTTTATTGGTTGTTGGTGCTTATATGTAGGTATGCACTTTTTTGAATCTGATACAACATAATTTATATGCATTGATTTTTTTTTTTTTTTGTCAAGGCTTGCTGAGCCTTGGGGTTCCACAAACTCTAGTTTGGGGGACCTGTTGGATAAACTACATTGACAATCGAGTATTTGTTTTTTATATTACTTTTCACAGCTGTCGCCTAGATTTTTTATAGTTTTGTTAGTCTGCTTTAAAAGACATCTCTGACTTGAGGTGCTCTCGACTGATGAATTGTCATCATTAATTAAAACTAACTGGTGTTCTGCAGGACCCAATTTGACAAATAGTGATTGATGCGAGTGTGGTACCCCACAAATTCCAAGTATTAACAGAAAAAAAAAAAAGACATCAAGAACAAGAAAAACATGTATTGCTATGTATGCAGACACAGGCCATTTGGCTAATTTAAACTGTACACATACTGTACATTTTATAATAGCAGAAATTGTTATGATTATTTGAGATTTGTTCAGAAAAACAATAAACACACCATTTTGCATCAACATATTACTCAAAACATGAATCGAGTCTAAAACTGCTCAATGTTTCCTTTGTAAAATCAAGAGTGACAAAAGCATTGACAGACATTTGTATAAAAGTTAAGTTACATAACTTAGGAGGGGAAAAATGTTCTAAACATGCGCAGATACACACGCACGCACACACACACACACACACACACACACACACACACACACACACACACACACACACACACACACACACACACACACACATTTGGCTAGCTCTGAAAAGGAATGATGTCAGTGACAAACATTTTGTTTTTTGCCCACCAGTGTTGTTCTTAACAGTGCTAAACATCCAAATAAAAGAACAGCTTCAATAGATAGGATGCTAATTAAAACATTCTTGGAGATCTGTTCATTCACAGAATGGGCCAACTCCTGAAACACGCACGCACGCACGCACACACACTCACACAAGAAACTCACAGCAACGTCCACACTCACAAGCCACAGAACAAATAAATCTGCTGTCTGAGGACGAAATGTCATGTCTGCCATTTGGGCAAATATGCTATCAAACTGTCTGCCAAAGTGCAGATGACACCTTGCTACAACGGCGGTTCATCCATTCAGGAAAGATCATAAATATAGCAAAAAAATGTACAAAACATCTGCAAGTTACAATGCATTTGTCTGTTCCAAGTATACTTTCAGGCACAAAGTTAGTAGTGTGTTGGAGAAGCGAGGGGATGATTGTTCAACTGCATCGACACTTTACACAGTCTCTGATGCTCATTATAGACACAGACTCAAGTATCAAACATTTTTTTTTCAAAATGGGTTCATACTTATAACAATCTCAAGAATAACCTAAAATGCACTAACCAATTACAGGTTTATAAATTGCCCTTTGTTAATAAAAAATCCCAGCTGTTCAATGTTTAAGTATTTTTTTAAACAACTTATGGCGGCAGAAATCTTGTGTGAATTTGTTGTCTATTGTGTAACTTTTGTACATGGAAATTGCGCCTCCTTGTGGACTCGCTGTCTGCGACAGAGTCAGCAACAGTTTTGAAGGCAAGAATGTTGGGAAACAGCTAAAATGATTACAGTTGGGTTCCCGTTAGGTTTTTTAAATCTTTGTGGAATACTATATTTGTATTTTTGTAATTCTGTCTCCCATTATTAGCTGATGCTGCATTCATGGCTAGTGGATGTGAATTGGAATGTTTACAGAAGGTCAAATGAAGCTCATCTATAGGATATAGTGCATTTTTGGATCATCTTGAAATTGGACCCATAAGCCCAATTTAATTATCCCAAACATTTTTTGACTGTACGATATATCCCCCCCCCCACACACACACACACAATTTAGAGCTCCTTCAACACTGTGTCAACAACCAAATATTAATAAAAATATATCCTCATAAAGGTGATGTTGGAAGTCCATATTGGTAAATTGTTGGGAATTGTTGACTGCTGGGAGCCTCAGAGATGGCCCATTGGGTTTGCAGGGTCGCTGAGACCTGGATGAAATGCCACATGCATGGACTGTGCGTCTGTCATGACAGCAGACATCTTCTCTTCCTCTCTCCTCCTCAGACACGCTGCTTTCGGGTTGAGGTTCCTCTCTGAAGGGCAAGCGGTGGTTTGGTTGAGTGTAAGGACAAGTTTTTTGAAGATCATCTGCGTACGGCGCTCACCTCTGACTTGTTGTTCCAGGCTGAGGATGACTGCCACAGCCTGGTGCAGCACCAACAGCTTTGTCTGCGGCTTCTCACTCTTCAGATGCAGCTGACACATGTGACCCAGCTCCTTGAAGGCCTCGTTGATGTCGCGGACGCGCAGACGCTCCCGAGCATTGTTGGCCATTCTCCTCTCACGCTCTCGCTCGGCCTTCTGTTCCGGACTCAGATCTTCGTCCTCGTGGATACTTCAGCATTTGGACGAAATGGGAGAGGAGAATTAATGTCGAATCGATTTGATGCAGATTTTACTGCCCCCTGGTGTCCACTAAGAAGAACAGTCCTCTATTTTTAATCCATAAAAAGTCTCCTAATTTGCTTTCATATCATTTGTTGTCCAATCAGATTTCATCCAGTATGTGTTGTCAGCTCAGACTAGATGACTCAAACTATATCAAACTGGAAACGTGGTCTACCTGTCCCGCGTGCTGTTGTCTCCATGCGATTTGAGTTCGCTTTCCTCATCTGACCTTTGACTGTCAGAGCTGTGACTGGTGTGCATCATATCTTCTCTCTCGCTCCTTTCCATCTTCAGCTCCACATTTCCTGGGATTCCCAAACTCCCTGCAAAGGAAGACGGAAGGTTACATACTGTGACATCAATTTGGCAGATGACCACCGTCAAGGTTAAAAATTAGCCATCGAGTCACCTCGACATCCTCTTGGCATGGACTCCAGCGTGGTCCCCTGTCTAGCGGGGTACGGATGTCCGTTCTGTGTGCGGCCCTGGAAGGCTGAGTGGTTGTTATTCATGGTAACAGCTTCAACCTTTGCGGCACACAAAAAAGTCGATGAGATATGGCCGATATTTACAGTATGTGAGAATTCCTTTCAATAATCATCATAAATTGTGATACAATACAGCGTTTGAAACTCTTCTGGACCGAGGACAAAACCAACATCTGCTTCTTTGTACCCAATGTCCTCCTGAGTGGATCATTTTTCATACAGAGCAGATCTTAATCCTCCCCTTAAAACTGCTATACACTTTATATTACATCAGTAATTCTCTTCAGCGATGATTCACTCCTAATCGACACATCCAAAGTATGAAACGTAATACCGTTCTCCCCCAGGGGATTAGAATATACTTTCCCTCCAGCTAGGCCCAAATCCGCCCACTCGGCAAAAACATGCCGTATCTGAGGCAAAACCCCATCACCTCGCACATTCAGTACACTTCCTACACAAAGGTGACGTGTCTCTGGCCCATTGTGTTCTGTTTCCTATTTTTGCCGATAACATCGTGGAAAAGTCCACAAGCCGAAGAGCGTGCGCAAACACGAGATGACATTTGCATACGTGCAGCGCCGTGCTTAAATGCTTCAAAGTCTACCATAGTTGGGGTGTGGCACGTGAGTGGCAGCGTGCTGGCGGGGTTTGGTCGGCCCTGGAGGTTCTGGTTCAGCAGGCTGTGGATGTCAGCAGGCAGGCTGGGCATGGGACCCACGGCGTGGTTTCTCAGAACGTGGATCACATCATCCAATCTGTCCAGTCTGTCCTCTACCTGAGACTTGTAGGTGGAAAAAATATTGGTTTAATCCTGGCGTAACTGAGCTAAAAAAAGTAACATGGCATATTGGTGGATTAAAATCTCTCTCTCTCTCTCTCTCTCTCTCTCTCTCTCTCTCTCTCTCTCTCTCTCTCTCTCTCTCTCTATATATATATATATATATATATATATATATATATATATATATATATACTTTTTATCATACAGATGGATTACATATTTTAAAAAGTATTATAAATGACTGTGCTGGCAGATGCTAAGATGCTAGCTATCATTATTTATTTGGGTAAGGCCAGTTGAATGGTTGAATTATTAGAAAGTAGTTTGGATTAATATTTTGGGGGTTTAATAAGTCAGAGGAATGTTTAGTAACGCTTTAGACTAGTTATAATTTGTATAATTAGTTGATTAGTTCTAATTTCAGCACGCTAATTTGATTGGTTAGTAGGTTTCTATGGGATACAGGTAATTTCGAATAAAAGACGCCCCGGAAGTGCGCGGGCGCAGCAGTGAAGGCATATCGTTTTTTGACGTTGTCCGTTTCATCAAGTAAATTTCCCGTCTTATGTGAACCTTCTTATGTGTTGTTTAGTACTCAGAAAGCCCGTCGAGCTTTGGTCGGAAAACCGCCACGAACGCCAACAACGACGTGCACGCAAGCGCCCGTGGTGGATACACGCACATCGAGAAGCGCGGGGCGATTATGGACAGGAATGAACCAAAGTGAAAGAAAACAAAAGGAAACTCAACTAGTCCGTGAGTACACCGAAATAATGACGGAAATGCATTGGATAAAGGATACGACAGTAGTAGTATGTGTGCCATGAAAATGGAGTTAAATGGAAAATGTCCGATTTTTATTCTGGTGCAACGGGGAACGCTCAAAGGCACTTTATGATGATATTGATTCAACTTTATAATCATCTCTTACCATGGATATAAGTGAGGACTCATAATGTGGCGACTCGGGAGTCTGTACTGAGTTGCGGGGCCACATATTGGTTCCTGTTCCATGGAAAACAAAGAGAAAATCAAATAAACAAACACAAACTAGAAAGCTTGGCACTCCAAATAATCAGTGTTCCGCTGAGGGTAGCAGATTGAAGCCGCTCGACAGTTAACCTGCAGGTTCGCTGGCGTTTGGCAGAGGCGACGGGGACCTCACAGGCGTGGACGAGCTGGAAGGGAAACTGCTGCTGGTGTGATCGGGGGAATAAATCTGGCAGCAGACATGGAGGGAGAGAAAAAGAAGAAGAGGAGGAGGAGGAGGAGTGGGATGGGGGCATGGATCATTTTAAAGGCACTTGTCATTTGTGCACCGGCTGCTGTTAAAGCAGCCTCATAACCCAAACTAACTCATCAATTGTGCTCATATTACTAGTCAGCAGCTAATAAAAAGTCTGAGAGTAGTAGCCCTTTGCTGATATGCACTCGCCTGTGACTGCCAGGAAAGACGGACTATTTCCTCTTTGCATTGCACCCCCGGGGGCCTTCGCTTTAGTTTTATAGTCTTGTTTTGGATGTTTGATTGTAACGGAGAACAAATGAATTGATGCAATGGGAGTGTGGTGCGCTATACTTACAGATGCCAAAGCTTTGCCCAATGTATCGCCCGTCTGTGACCCTCCTGGCACATTTGTGTGGTTTCCTGAGACTGACAAATAATCCCAATTAAGGAAAGAATAACCAAGCAAAATATTTGAAATTTTGAGGGATTTTAACCAGAAGTATTTTCGTGACATCTGGGTTTGTGATGAAGTGACGTTTTAAAAATAAAAAAAATACAAATTAGCCTCTTAATGGCTTAATTTCTGTTAACATAGAACAAAATATTTAACTTAATATCAGAAATGTAAAAAAACAAAAACAAATCATCACATCTGCTTTTATATTTAGCACCCCTTGATTTTTTTTTCCTTTTCACTTTTTTTTTGTGCAACCTTGAAAGAGGACCTTGGGCACTACTAACTGCAATGACTTCATTGCCTCACCGGTGGAATTGTCTGTTGTGTTGATCGACGGGGTGTGCGATGATACATTGTTGCGATGAAAAGTGGACATGGGAGGGAGAGCCCTGTTCATGTCTGCTGCAATCGCCGAGTGTGGAGAATAGTCCTAAAAATAAAATAAAAACACATGAAGTCCTGGGTTGTAAAAAAAAACCCAATCCGTGACAATCTGGATGTAAATCTCACCAGGTGTCCATGCGGCTGCAGACTGTTGTAGTTCCCCGCTTGCGTTTGGTGGTTGCTGGTTGCTCCCAGTGCACCTTCATAGCCATGCTGGTTCAGCCCGTTTACGGCACTCCAGATGTCAGGCAAATTGCTTGTGCCCTCTAAAATGAATGACAATATGTTACATGTAGCACTGGAGTAGCATCTCAAGCAGACGCAGCCTGCATGGGTGTCACATTCATTAAGCGTTATTTACCACTTTCACAGACTCTTTGTTTTTTTTTTTTGCCCAAACTTAATTAACTTTGTAATCAACAGCGTAGGCTGAATGACATCCATCAAAGTGTTTAGCTGATTTTGCGTATTTGGAAGAAAAAACAAAAAACAAAACGTGCATTTATGGAAAAAATTACAATTTGAATGCAGAGAATTGTGAATATTCACTGTAGTAATAAAAGACACAATAATAAGTAAATACAAGTTTTAAACAACATGTCGGAGATGTTTTAATGACATAAGAATAAATCCACTTCATAAAGCCCGTGTTTGTGTTTTTGCTCTACTTAAAAGCAAGGATTTGGTGATCTAAATTTCTTTGGCTTACTATATTTCTTTTTTTAATATTTGGCCAACTGAGCTTAGAATAAATCATCAATTTGCTTACCAAAAAAAGTGCTGGCAAACACATTATTGGAGACCTTGTTGGACGGATGTAAAGATGAGTTCTGGCTGAAGTCATCACTCCCGGGAGATTGCCCATAAATCTAAAAAAAAAAAAAAAGACAGTGTGATCACATTGAGAAATGCAAACCGCCACACGTCGGCGTGGATACTACGATGGGAGTAGTACATTCAAAACAAAGCAGAGAGCTGATGCACACTTAGAGCAGTTGCGATAATCCATAAGCCGCAGATCCGTGCACCTCCTCATCCGGATTTAGGAACCATTCAGCATGAGAAATCCCTGCCCTAATCGTGATCGGTTCTCCTGGCTTCAGTGGGCTGAGATACAATTCCCTTCTTAATGAAACTGAGTTACAGGCCTGAATGAGAAAACCATAACAAGTGCTCTGACCTTGCTGAACCTTTTTTTTTTTTTCTTCATCCAAGGAAAAATTAATTGCAAAGCGGAATTCATCTGAGCTTTCCACTTGTGTTACGTTTTGACTACACACAGACGAGAAGTCTGGGCTGCACCTGCACCTCCCTCCAGCGCTTTGATGTGGCCCAGGAAATGAAAATAAAACTCCCTGCGCAGCATCAATGGGGTGTCAGTTACCCGGACGACAAGTCCCGTAAAGCGGGCTATTAGAGACTCTCTTGAGCTCGCTCGTCCGAGCACACACAGAGCCGTGACCCTGGTTGGCATGAGTCCCATGGTGATTGCGGGCCAGGCCAAACAGAGGAGCCCCTGCCGACACTGGGCCAGTCTGAGCCGCCACGGGCAGCATATGGCCAAGGATAAAGCCAATTGTCCTCCTTACCATCAGCATAGCAGGCGACCCGTTAATAATGGTCACACCCCCGCCCCAGCACGCCTCCTTTGGCCCCCGCCGGAGAGGAGGCCCGTCACCATGGCATCCTCTTTTAGCCTAGCATTGATTTAGAAACCATCAATCATGGCATCACAAATGATAAGAGACTCCTTTTTTTCGACACCAATTAAAGGACTTAAGTAGGAGAGGATTCGTATGAAAGTATTGTTTTCAGCATATGTTTTGAAAAAGTCTGTTTTATCTTAGCTCGGTATGAGGTAACCGTATTGTTAGCTTAATAGCATAGCGCCTTAAGTAATTTTAAACTTGTCAATAAAACAAAACAATGAAACTCACCAATGTGCTTCACTTTTTAATTTTTGTGTGTGTAGATTCTCTATCATTCAGGTCGTGGTAATGCGCAAACGTTGAATCGAAACAACTGAACTGGATTCTCCGTTTTGGGCAAATTTGTTGGATTTTCCAGTTTAAAATTGACTAACACTTATTGTATGCTAATAAGCTGATCATATTTGGTCATTTTAATTTTAACCTTACTATAGAACAGTGGAACCACGTTAAAAATGATTATATTTCAACCTATTGGTATTGATATTTATTATGTCATTATAATAGTAATAGTAATGACATGCAGTACAAAATTAGGATAATCATGCTTTTTAAAAGAGATTTTTTTTTTTTTTTTAAACTGGTGCATTTCAGGTTCCATTTTTAATTTGCAACTATTTCAAATCCGTCGGTAAACGAAATGGAAACTAGTAAACAACAAAGGAGTGCACGCCAAGGTTTTGCTATGGTATCACATTATCACGTTAGATGAGAGTAATATCAACTTGCACTTGAGAGCGCTCCTCAAGCAAGCACATGCAACCAATTTTCTGCCTCTGTGATCCATGATGTCTGGATATGGTTAGTCTCAGCCAGATCAAAGCTGCCTTTGATAATGGCTGAAGCGATGGAGGGACGGCCCAAATCAAATAGAAATAGCCAGCAATCTGCTTCATGTCAAGATGCTGCTTGCTGCTGCCAGGCTGCTTGCCTTAGCTAACAGGAAGCAGGAGTTCTGCCAGTGCATTCAAACACAACTTTGTCAACATGCAAACGCCACAAGTGTGCATCGATATTGGCAAACGTGATGGTGGTGGTGTTCCATTCCAGATTCAGAAGTGCACATTGAGCACTTGAAGCTGAGATGCATGTCCGTAGAGAAATAAACAAGACACAGTACACCACTCGGTCACAATAGAAAGCAATACACCCATAGTCTATAAGCATATGGTGTCAAACCCAAGGCTCGGGGGCCAGGTCCGGCCCACCAGATCATTTTATGAGGCCCGTAGTGCATCGACTTCATGTGTCAATAATACAATTCCAAATTGTCTTTGGTTTTGAAAATTAGAGAAATTACTTGCAATTTTATTTAACCATTCATTTTTTTTTTAAATATTGTAACAATTTTTACTAGTCTCTGATTTCAAAACTAGTTATTCATCAGTTAGTTGTGTGGCCTTTACTGTATATAAAATAAGGCATTGACCCTCCAAAGGAAACGATGCAAATGATGCGGCCCACCACAAAAGTCAGTTTGACCTATCTATCTATCTATCTATCTATCTATCTATCTATCTATCTATCTATCTATCTATCTATCTATCTATCTATCTATCTATCTATCTATCTATCTATCTATCTATCTATCTATCTATCTATCTATCTATCTATCATCTAATCTAATTTGAATACATACAATATACACACACGCACAACAAACTTAAACACGCGTGACTTGTGAGCCATAATAATGCCATCACACCAGTTGCGGACCACAATTGTTCTCCCACCGTTGCAACAAGCAAAGCTCTTCACAAGCCAGTAAATAAACCCAACGGTGCATTCAATGACATCAGCATCACACATGCATCAAAGTGACTCTTCTGAGATAAAGATGCACATAAGAAAATTGTACTCACGGGCTTCATGTTGTAGCAATACATGAGTGAGTTGCCGCCTGCGCTTGAGACAGGATGAGCACAGTACATAATAAAGTCTGCTGCACTTCACAGTACAGTCCACAATGTGTCAGTTCCGTCAGTCACTCGGTGTCTCTACTCGTGGATATAGTCCTCTTGCACTTCTCTCTCCTAATCTACCCCTACTGCTTGTGCAGCTTCCCACAGACGACGTATGCAAATTAGGGCTGGACCATTACAGGCAGTAGAAAGGGGTGGCCAAGAGAGGATTTGATGACTTTAGCTGATGTATGGTCAGGACTATGATCAGCATCCCCCCCACACACACACTTTTTGTACCATAGACTTCCATTGCACATCTTAATTTTAGTTTAGGTGTGCATGTGTGGAGTGAAATAAAATAGATGTGCACTAAATTGTTCTTTGTGATAATTATACAAAAATACTTTGTCATAATGAGGAATTGGAATATTCACGTCAATGCACACATTTTTCTGCTAAGAGAGTTTTTGGGCACCTTAAAGATAAACATTGTAGGTTTTTTTTTATATATATGCAATTTTCCTGGCAGGAATTTACTTATTCACTGGATCTTGATTGTTGTTACGTGTTTATTTATTTCATATCTTACCTGCAAAATGATTCAGAGCATAGTAAACATGTTCATAATTTTCATAATAATGTTATGAAAGGAGTACACTTTGCTAAATTACTACATCGTTAACAAAATAATGACTCTACGATTCCCATCCCGACAAGTAGGAAAGAGTTTGTGTCAAATCAAAGCTGCCCTAAGAGCAGAGAGGAGCGATGACAACACAAAGATTAGCCCATTTTAGACAGGTAAATGGGGGATAACACAGCCTTGTCTGACCCACATTTACAAATAGATTCAGGATTGCACGCACGTGTGTGGCGGCTGGGCTAGAAGTCGTTCACGCTGTCTGGCTGAACAGCAAATGGGTGGCACTTGAACACGCAAACTTCCGCAAGGAGGTTAAACCTCAAGTCCGATGCCTTGCTCTAATAAAAACAAGTTTTATACAAACATACCCTTATGCAACAACCATTTTGAACCACAACACAATAAAATTGTCAATACAATGGACATGAAATATGTAGAATTTGTTTGTTCTTATGTGTATTTGTGATTTTGAATTTGATTATCAGAGAAGATATAAGATGGCATTTGAAGTAGTGTAACATCAAACAAATTCTACTTAAATATTCTTGTTTGGTGGTCTTGTTGACGTATTTTGTTGGCTAAATAGTAAATTCAATAATCTCAAATTGATCCGACATTAACATAAATAATGTAATTGTTTAGACTTTGTGCAGAATCATAGTTTGATTTTAGATTTGGTTTTAACTTGATATTGTGACATGGTCAATTCAAAATCATTTATGCTAGTAGGCTAACAAAATACAATTTGACAATTGTGGTATCAAAAAATTATTTCAGCTTCCCATTAAAATAATACACAAAGAATAACAGTCGGCTAATTTATTGTATTTTTTACAATTAAGCAAATTTAATCAAATCTTAAATGGTCACTTGCAAGGCACTTGCTGTCTTGAATATTTTATTGACGCATGCCTTGACTGACCTTTGGGGTAAAATGAAAGCGCACTTTGTTTGCCAGCACTGTTGACTGGACTCAAACGGCGCCGCGTTGATCTCAATCTCATCAGGAGGTGAGCTGTGCGAACCACAAAATCTAATCCTGACTCTTCACGCTAGTGTTAACTGGGTTAGCGGGTCAACCGCTCCGTCTTCATCACTGCAGTTAATTGCGAAGGACTACTTGGATTTTATTTTGTTGTTCAAAACAAAACTTAGTAGTGTCAGAAATAAAGGTTCACTTTTTCTTCCTCATCAATGAGCCAGGAACAGCAGCAGCTACCAAATGACCTTTTCCACTGACAGAGATCAGTTTTCCCATCTTAGATAGTAGACACACACATGCACGAACCCCAGTGGATAAATGATCCAAGAGCAAATATATACAGTTGCCTAACCCTGAACTTTGCATCAATCTTAGCTAATTGCAGTCTTGTCAGGGGTGCGATTATTCAAACAGGTAATGCAAATGTTAATGAGTTCAAATTTGCATATCTTTATTTTCCCATGGCTGAAATGTCATTGGTTATAACGCTCTACATTGAAGAATGTCACTCCTGATGGCCCCCTGATATGTCGCTGACCATTATGAGGCCGAAAAAATGAGCATCTGAGAGGTCTGGGGGGTAAAAAAAAAAAAAGATGGCGCCGTGCTCAACATTTAACTAAAAGAAAAGAGATCAAAACAAATTCCCCACAATCACACCATCTGTAAAATCACAGATTGTTGAATTTGGCCTCCGGAGCAAATTCATGGATGCACAATTGAAAAAGGAATTATAAAAGGAACCGTTTTTTTTTTTTTTTTTTGGAGTGAGATATTGTGCACAAGTGCGGTTGGCACGGCGCTCTTCGTCATGCGCCTGATTTGACATGGCTTAAATAAGTATCTTCCTGCCAGTGATTGGCATTCGCACAAGAAGGGGTGAGTGGGACTGGGGAGCAGATGGTGACATTCCACATGACCAGACTGATCAATCAGCATGCTGGGACCCAGGTGCAGCGCAGGCGGGCAGCACCGCACCGTCGATTTCAACATCTACAGGGCACCAAAGCACGGGCACCGAACGTGGCACCCTGAGGCTCCGCATGCTCCAGCGTCCCGCCGCGCCAAGGTTGATGACATCACAATTTCCCATCCGCCCTTCCGTAGAAAGCCAAGAATTATGATCAGGGCGGCCTGCCTTCCTTGCGGGAGTGACATCAACTGAAGGGAGTCCCATATTTCTACATCTGGTAAACCAACAAGCTGTGTCAGAAAAATTTCAGGACTGATTCCAGACAAAAAACCGGCGCGGCTAGAAAGAGCCCCTGTGGCCTTTGTTTTGTTCATTGCGCAAAAAGAGGCAAGAGTTTTGGTAGCACGCCGGCTCACAACACCCTGAGCATCTGACAGTTCCTGATCGAGAAGAGCATCTCTCAACATTTGATAGTTTTGAAAAAAAGTTCCTTCCTTTTATGCTTGATGGAAGTGGATACTTTTCTTTCTTTTGGTATTTTCATAAGCCCAGTTGCGCCGTCGTGGGAGTGAACACAGCAAACTTACTCTCTGGCCAATGAAAGCGGATCCACTCATTTCAACTCCTTTAAATTCAGCACGATCCAAATGATGACATCATGCAAAAGATCAAATTATCTTTGGAATATTAGAATATTCAGGATTTGAATATTAGTGCAGAAAACTGTGTCGGCCTGTTGTTGGCAAAGCGGTGTTTGTTTGATACCTGCTGGCGTGACTCTGTGCCGGGGATCTGCAGTGTCTTTGGGATAAGACGTGAATGCGGTGAGCTGATCTCGCTGTCTGGCCTGAGTGCTTTAAGAAGTGGGGGGTTGTAAGAGGATTGGAGCAGCCATGGGAGCGCACGTGCGAGCTAGACTCATCCACCTCTGCGCCGCCGTGACCTCGCTGGCCCACATTCTGCGGTGCACCTATAACAGGAAGACTGGCGGCTTTAAGTTGTTGACAGTCTATCGTGTGACCTGTTGGATATCCAGCGAGCACGCCAGGAAGCTCACTCTTATGTGATCGCTCAGAATTGTATTTTCTCCAGGCCCCTAAATGTAATTATATTTATAAACAATGTACATTATATGCTAGGATAAGATAAAGCTGGGAAAAGCTGCAGCATTGTCACAAATAAGGCCAAGTGGACATTTTGGAATGGAAAAAAAAATATAAAAAAATACATGATTACCACAATATTGTATTTTCCTTGCTTGCTTACTAATTTGATGATCATTTTCAAATAAAATCCTAATTGCAATGAACACGATTCCCGCCGTTGTCTATCTATGCCGTCTGAGTGGCGAACAAGCTGCGCTCAAGAGATACGGCGAGACGTTGCCATGATACCGTCGCAAACATGGCGGCCCCGTTAGGCGAAGTGTTGCGTAAATCTTCTCATTTGGAGGAAAGAGCAAGGGCAAGGACCACTGAGATGCGACCTTTCGACCCAAATGGGAAGTGACAGGAGATTGACAGAAACATAAATCAGTCCAGAATAGCCGACGACGCAAGGTCAAAAAATAGAGTGAGAAAACAATGACCAAACGAGGAGGGGGGGGGGGGGGGGACACATTTTCTTGAGATTCAGAAGAAGTGTCATGGTTTCACACCTCTGGTGTTCTTCACAAGTCAACAAGGTTGGACAAACCAGTGTGACACCTTGTGAAAATCAGACTGATTTCAGACAGAGGAGGAAAAATATATCAAATCCAGAGCTCACACAGGAAGTGTTCCATCACTTATATCGAGAATATATGGTTGCCACATGACAAGGTTCTGCATCAAATGTTTTTTTTTTTTCAGGTTTGGACTTTTTAAATGCACCCCAGTGTTAAATCACCCCTTGATCGCTTTACGGCGCACCTAAAACACGCCTGCCTCCGTGACAAAGGATCGCACACATGCACAACACATTTCAGACATGTGGGTGCTACTGTGCATGCTAACAATGTCGCTTTTGTAATGTGCAGGCGTTTGGAGATCACAGGAATGTTGGGGATCATCAAAAGACTCTTTCTTCTAAAATGTGGGACTAGAAGGCAAAGGTCCAGGAGGCCCAAAGTTCCATAATAACATCACAAGAAAAGTCAGGTTTTCTACTGAGGGTGCCAATTTGGTTATACATGGAGTCAAAATGCCACACACCACATGATTATTCTAAACACAGAAATATGGAAAGTTTTTTTTTTTTTTATAACAATGGAAAAAAAGTATGTAATAATGTCAATATTATTATTTTAATGATAAAGATGAAACATTTACAACCCCCCAGAAATTCTTGTTTTTCTGACATCAGGTTTTCATAATAACAATAATGATTATTATCATTACATTCATGTAATAATAATATTTATTATCATTATTATTACATGAATGTAATGTTTATTAGCCCGGTAGGGCCTGTTTTAGTCCTCCAAATGCAGCGTCAACATGTTTGCAAGTTTTGCCATCATCCAGGTTCATCATCCATGACTGATCATCAAAGCAGATGTCTGATCTGCACACACAACACAAACATGACAAGGAACTACTAAAATTTGGACTCAGCGAAGCAAAAGGAAGGAAGGAAGATAATCATTATATATTCCGACATGTTTCTTCAACTTCGAAATGATCCCCTCAAGTTTTATGTGATGCGCAGTGGAGTAACACTACCCTCGTCCATCAACAGATGGCACTATAAAATAAGTCGTGTATTTAGGGCTTGTTTTGATGATTTACTGACATCATTATGAGTTTGCACCAAAATGTTTCCCCAATGACATCTTTACACTAATTTATTGCTTTCTTATATTGACTGTTAATGTGCATTTTTTTAAAGTGCAAAAAATAAAAGTAATTTAAAGCAGATTTACAAACGTGGTCCATGTTTCTGTTTTCTTTCAGTTGGTCTTATGGGGTTATTGGACCTATGGGGGTTTTAACTGTGCCTCATATTACAAGAATCGAGGTAGAGAGAGTGTAGAGAGGAGAACATTTTCCAGAAATATGTGGACTCTCCGTTTTTTTTTCTTTTTCTTTAACATCAAGACTGCAGGGTCACAAGTACATTAGAAGATCTCAAATTGGAGTTGCTTGGAGCAAGTGATTTGATTTAATATCTCATCCTGCCTGTTTGTCTGTTCGTCATTGGAACTATTACCTACAACACCGCCTCTCTTGGCAGATAGCGACATTACAGACAATAAACAAGGTCAAGCTTCATATAAAGTAACACCCAAGTCCGGTTTGAATTTTCAAAATACGAATGGCTCGTATTGACTGACGTTTTCATGTTTCAATTAATAAATGTCACCACTGCGGATTATTTGTTATTGTTTTTACCGCAGTCAAGGGGAGGGAAGTAATAAATGGACTTGAAAGTTAGCAGGAATATTATAAAATGCTTTACAAATTGAACAAGTCAACTCACAAATGCCCTCCCACAAGTCATCTGAACCAGAAAGAAAAAAAACTTTTTTTTAATACTTGAAGTTAAGACTGGAGCCACACACATGGTAGACCTAAAGGAGCACATTAAGAGCCTGCGGGCCTGGTCTAAAAATAGCTCACCAGTAAGATTTGTGTACTTTCTTGGATGACCATGTTCCTATTTGGTTGGTATTGGTGTGAATTTGGAAATGTGAGGGGGGTGGTAGAGGTCAAATGTCATGACTAAACCATGGCGCAGGCACAATAGCCATAAGGTGAGTTCCCCCCCGAATTTAGAATTTGAGCAAATCTGTTTTTCACAAGTGTGTAGTTGACCTTGCCCTTTGCATTAATCAGTACTCAAGAAGTAACAATACTAACATGTATTTTCTGTACTGGTTACTTGAACCTAGCCAGGTAAGGCGTTCAGGATAGAGCATTACGTTGATTTTAATTTGAAGGCACAAATCAGATCTGTTTCCGGTAGTCTTCGGCTACCAGCGTGCAACCTGACGCAGGCAACGAGTCCTCGGCTGCCGCTGGCTGCTGCAGGCGTGCTATTGGAGGTAGCGGAGGGACCTCTGCGAAATGCCTGGTGCATGGCCGACCTCCGTATTTTCTCCTTCCTTTCCTTTGGCTTCCCTCCCCCCTCCCGCTGCCCAGTGTTCGTAGGCACCATGCACCGCGCCGGGCTTCCCTAGCTGCCTGAGCCCGCCCCAGCCAGCCAGCCAGCCAGCCAGCGGTGCGGTGCGGTGGGTCCGGTGCGGCGCTGTGCTCTGCCGGAGATGCGGCCTGCTTGTTAAAGCTCCCCCACCACCCCTCCGACCGTGATGGCTGATGATCAACAACAAGCTGATCAGAAGCCTGCCTCCGGACTCGGCTCTCTTCCAGCGCTGGTGCCGGGACTCCAGGGACCTGAAGCGAACGCGTTACAGTTCAAAATCAAGAATTCAATTTGGTAAGGATGGAAATGCAGCCCGACGTAGCTGCGGTGTCTTTTTTTTTTTTTTCTTCTTCTTCCTCCTCCACGCTAGCTCCGTCATTAGCGCATCTATTAGCAGCGGACGAGCTGCACAAAGCGGCTGCAAATAAACAACGCGTGTTGCCACGATTCACACGGAAATGAGACTGCTGAGAGGTGATCTGAATGTTTGCGTGGAAATATTAAAAAAAAACATTTCGCCGTCGCCTCCGTCAGTAGTAGTAGCTCGCATCATTAGCATGGAGCCACGGGAGGCCATGATAGCGATGACAGTCCACCCGTGGGGCTGCTGACAGGTGTCACAGCCAAGTGCAACATCTGGAATAAAATATCACTAAGGGAGATTTTCGCTCCATATATGATGCAGTTTAATTGCCGCCGTGCGTAGCGGGGTAGTAACATCGTAATACTCACCGGTCATTACGTAGTCATAGAGTGGATAGTTTTCACTCTTACGACGTATACATTGCAAAAGCCGAGCTTCATTAAATGAGTAAAAATGACTCATATAGAAATATATAAAGCACGATTTGTTAAAACAAATAAAGCATCAAAAACACTGCTGTGGTAAAACTGTTTATATTCGTGCACCTAAAGAATTATGGTGCGTCCAGGTTTTTTTTTACTTATTATCAGTAATTAACTCTTACTAACACGTTATAATACATATACAATTATTGCAATTTGAACGTTAATGAAATGCTTGAAGCAAGTGCAATGCCTCTATGCAAAAACTACCTAATAGCAATCAAATATTTTATTTCCTACAGTTTGCCATGATTTGTGATATTTAAGCTTGGTTAGTTTTATTTTCTCTTCTCGTCCAAATGTGCTCAATATCACATTTTTTCAGAAATTGATACTGTCCTCACGTGAGTCTGTTATTTTGTTGAAAATTGCTTGATACCGTTGACCATGCAATGTTAATAACTCAACAAATATCTTGTTTAGGGGTTTCAGCAAAAGTGATGCTTTTGAAGTTGTGAGGATTCTGCCTGCCATTTGTTGCTTGTATGCGTGGTTGTCTTGCTATTAGACATTAGAAATATACTGAAAGAAGACCTCTGAACTTGACCACTTCTTTATCATCATACTGAGAGCTGAAAGGGTCAGAACATTAGAAGTATGGACGCAGTGTGGTTTGACATGAATCACAATAATAAACAGTTTATGCGTGACGCGAGAAAAACGAGTTTAGGTGAACTGTCACCTCAGCCGTGTGCTAGAAACCTTCACGGTGTCCCTGAGTATTGTTGCTTGTGTGAATACTGGCGCAGAACAAAGGGCAGTAAAGTTACAACTGTACAACCCTCATCCTGTTGTTTGTTAAACCAATGCATGTCATCTATTGGCCACATATATATATGTGTGTGTGTATATATATATATACATATGTGTGTGTGTGTGTGTGTATATGTATAATAACTATTTACACATGTTTTTTATATGCCTTGGGCTCAGAAGGTCTTTTTGAGACTGCTGTTAACACCCTCAGGGAATCAAAATCTTTCGGGTTTGATTATTTATGTAAAGATATTAAAAGACTCGACATTTCGGCTTTTGGAGTTGCGCATTCACAAAATGGCACACTCGAATGAGGACAAACTGATTGTGTGTAATTTTTGGACTATTCATTGGGTGCTTTCAAACATTGAAAAAAAAAATGTCCATGACCTCCTTAGGTGGTCTTTGATGTTGTATTCACAAAGAGTGACATCACTTATTCACGTCCAAGTGTTGTTGTGTTTTAAACAGTTTATTGTTCTATTTTATTGTATTGATGGAGCAAAGTTGCTTAAGATTGGTCCATTACATTTGTAGTTAGCTGGCCTTGAGGAAAGAGATCTTTGATTGTTATAGTTGATCAACATTTGGGCTAAAAGAAACAATGCTAGTCAAAGAAAATATCCATATTTATTTTGTTATGTTTTTGTTGCAGCAAATCTGTACAATCAAAAGTGGACAGCATATTGGTGAGTAGCCACAATATCATATGATTTTTGTTTACCTACATGTTACCGCATACACAACAGCGGAACATCTAAGGTCAAACGCAATCTGTGCCTGGATGCTGGTACATTGCAGATAAGCATGTTTGAAGAATAAATGCTGACTGATAGTTTATTTTGAAAATATAGCTGTTCTTCACCATTTTGGTTTTCTTAATTTAGGTTTGGCTAAAATTGTGCGCCAAGTGACACATTTTGGAGTCCCACAAACTTCAGAATTTGTGCACCATCAGCTGTTATCCAGTAAAATTGCAGCGCACCGTTAGCAAGCTAGCTAGCGTGGCCGTTTTAGAGCGCCTTATTGTCTGCCGTGAGAGATTTGCTGTGAGGTTGATTATTTACTAAATTAGCCCCCGTTACGTCATGGTGAGGCAAAAATGGAGCGAGTTGCACTCGCAGACAGGCATGTTTTCGGAAATAGGCAGCCAACAAAAGATTTACTGGGTTGTTTAATTTCACGCTTGATGGATGGGCGGAGACCCAACTATTAGTTTACAATCTATTAAAAAGTCCATTTTACATAATAAGGCCCCTAGTATTGACAACATTTCAGTCTTAATGCATTAAACTTAATGAGGCTACTCCTTGGAGTGTTGTTAAAAAAAGAAAAAGCAAAGCACAGCACACAGACAGAGGATGTCTCAAGTCGCTTTTGAGGTTCCACGTTTTGCTGAAGAATTGAACAATTTTAAATTGACGACGCAATGCAATTTTAAAAGCACAAAGGTTTTCTGGAAAAAAACAAACAAACAAATGCTTAATTTTTGTTGTTCTGTATTTTATTTTAAAAAATACATGGGAACCTTGAAAAAAGATTGCAGGATAAATCACAATTGTTAAATTTAGTGGGGGATTTTTTTTTTTTTTAATCAAGCAGCCCTACATCTTGCAAACATACTAATGGTGTTGCGCAAGTCTTCAACAAAATCAAATATGCAATCTTAAAATATTCTAAAGAACAACGTTCAATGTGTAAAAATTACCTCAGCGTGGTTTGTTGTGAATTGAGCAGACAGAACACGCTGTCATATCAAAGCTCCCTAAGACGGTTTTTGTCTATTTTATTTAAGGAGGCTGTTGTTGAACCCGACGAGGATGTTGGGCGTTTGACAGATTCAGGTTGGCTGGATGAGTCCTCGTTAAGCACACAGACAGCACAAATTGTGCTCCAGAGGCTTTATATCACTTTAAAGCTCCTTTGGAAGTTAAAAAAAAAACAGTCATTATACATAAGCTTGACAAATATTGGCTCAATCAGTGACTGAGCAAATAAAAAAAATGGTGTCGCGCAGATTCAAACCTGTTCATTAGCTGAGCTTTTTTGGCAAACATAAATGAGCTCTCAATTCGTTTTGCACACCCCCACGGAAACTACCGACAAGACTGAAGTAGCGAGAAATAGGTCATTTCATTGTTTTAATGGGTATTTGCTTATTATAACAGTTTTGTAGATTAGTGAAGTTGAGTCATACAATCAAAATGTTTATCCTTTGAAATAAATGTGTGTTAACAAATGGACATCATTTGTGATTCTTGTTAGATGACAGGCCAGTGCAATTTTTTTTTTAAGTCACAACTAGTGCAAACTTCATGTTGCTACCGGTGAGTAAAAAAAAACAATTTCAAAATTCCGTCATTTGTGTGACATGAAATCATCAGGATTTGTTACCAGATTGCGTTAAAATAACAGACAGCTTCCATGTTCCAAAGTTCAGTACATCTCATCAACTTTGTCTTGTTTTTTGTTTTGTTTTTTCACAGCAAGATGTTGAGAAGTTTACAGACATCGAAAAGCTCTACCTCTACCTTAAGTTGCCTTCTGGTCCCAGCAGCGGCAATGATAAAAGGTACTCCTTGTTTGTCACAAACAAGCACACTCGGATCAAGGTTTCCATTTTTCTCACCGATGCCTCCTCGTCCGCTTGGTTCACACTGACTTTTATTTGCCACTGTTGTCTCATTCCGTGTCTAAAATGAGATCGTCTGCTACATCTCAGATGCTCCAAAAATGGGAAAGAGAAATTTCAAGCCTCTTTTTTTTTTTCTTTTTTTTTTCTCGATCTGCTTTGTGATATTGTTGGGGGTGATCCGATCCCACGTTCATGCCAGCTGTGTTGTTAACCAAAACATTGATCAATGTAGACTTTTGCTATACCTAGCTGTCTGTGTTTCATTTGTTTCCCCATATCTATTCATCACCCCAACCCCCAAATTGTGCCCAATTGGACTGAGAATGAGAGGGGGTCGTCCACTCCTGGATTATGGTATTCAAGTTTTTGTTTTAACAAGAAATGATGCGGCCCAGTGGAGGACACCGCCTCACCACCTTTTGCTTTTTTTTTTTTCTCTCGCACCACGGCAGCGAGCAGAGTTCCATGTCATCGAGTCGCACTCAGCAAATGTACGCGTTCAACTGGATACGGAATCACCTAGAAGAGCACCCGGAGACGTCCCTCCCCAAACAGGAAGTGTATGATGAATACAAGTAAGTGTGGTTTTGAGGATTGCAAAAAAAAAAAAAATACATCTCCTAACTGCAGCAACTCCAACGTTAAGTGTATAATAAAGAAATAAATGAAATACTTCCTGAATATATTGGATTTGATCTTTTGCAGGAGCTATTGTGACAATCTCGGCTACAATCCATTGAGTGCAGCAGACTTTGGGAAGATTATGAAGAATGTCTTTCCCAACATGAAGGCACGTCGACTCGGGATGAGAGGAAAATCCAAATATCCTTTTCAAATAATTTTTCCATTTGCCTGAAAAATTAGGGTTTCCAAATACATTGGTTACATTTCAGGATAAATTATTTCAGTAATTAAGATCAAGTAAAATATTCCTTTACAAAATAATTAAGCTGCTGCTCATCCAGTGCAGAAAGTAAAAAAAACATGAATCCAATTTTTTTCAGATGAATTAGTAGTGATGTAGTGGCAAGTAACAAAAACATAACGTCATTATATGATTTTACCACCGGAGGGCGCCAACAACCTATTTCATCTAGCCACTGTTTTTCTGGCTCCAGTTGTCTATTTTAAAGACAAAAGCAAAATGCGGCACAGGTAATGAGAATTCATGGCAAAAATCACATCAACCTTAACTCCTTCCAACATATTGTTATAGTGGGTTAAGAAAGAAAGCTTTTGTTCACATGCCGTCATTACCCAACTTGGATCTGCAGAAATCAGGCGACGGGGTATGTTCTTGTGTATTAACGCCCAAAGAGTGTGACGTGTTCCTTCACTCACCTGCCGTCTGCTCTGCTTCCATTTCAGTGTGAACTGATGGAGGCGGCCGGACAGTCGCCCAGTGCTGAGGATGAAATGAGGTCAGCGGCCTGCGGTTTGGTTTGCGAGTGGGCCCAGAAGGTCTTGAGTCGTCAGTTTGACAACGTGGAGGATCTGGCGCGTTTCCTGCTGAATAGCCACTATATCGGTACCAAGTCCATGGCTGCGCTCACTGTTATGACGGGAACGCCCACGACAGGTATGGATGAGCAGACCTGCAAAGAAACAAGTTAGAATTGTACTTTATCACATTTTTAAATGCCATGTCGCAGTTTGAGTTGGAGTAATTATTTGCGTGTGGGGTTTAACAACAAAAACTGATGATGAATTGATTTTTCACATCGATAACGTTCGTATTTTTTTTTGCATGTTTTCTGTTTTCAAACACAAAACGTGTTCCTCCCAGATTTCATGTCATTCAAGTCGGTTTATAGCATTTGACCTGTAGAGGGCAGTCATGCGTTAGTAATCTGCACTACACTATAGAGTTCGCTGTCGCCACTTGATTTTGATTGAAATGACGTCACAGCTCCTCAGGTCTGTCTTTTTTTTTTTTAAGGAGCTTGGTCACATGACATTCACTAACCTAGCTGTGATTGGTTGTAACCTGAGCAACTGTGATGTCATTTTCATAAGACTGTGAAGGACACTTGATTTGTTTGTAATTTTTTCAATCTTGAATTTTTTTGCCAGGCATGAAGACGCCAACACCTGCCTCTGCGTTTGTGCCCACGGCCGAGGCCAACTCCTTCCAGCCCCAGGTGAAGACGCTGCCCTCGCCCTCTGTGGACGCAAAGCAGCAATTGCAGCGAAAGATCCAGAAGAAGCAACAAGAGCAGAAGCTCCACTCTCCTTTACCAAGCGATGCGCAAGTCAAACGAACGGAGGCCAGCACCCCCGGCCCGAGCATCCCCTGCGGCAGCCCTGCTTTGCTGTCCCCTCAGCCCACCATAGGCATCGTAGTAGCAGCTGTGCCCAGCCCAGTCACGGTAGGTAACCGTCGTAGGAGGATCAGAACAATTCTGACTGCAAAATGGGGTGAGTGAAGCTCGCACTGTGTTTTTGTTTTTCTCCCAGGTACAGAGAAGCAGGCAGCTAATGACTTCCCCGAGTCCTGTCGGAACAACTGAGGGAAAAGTCTTGCCTGTCAACTTAGTGGTCACGCAGTCACTTAAGCAGTCCTCCAAAACCCCACAGAATATCCCAGCGAGTCCCGTGGGGGACCGCTTGGCGAGGCACGGCACCCGGTACGCTCAAATCTTGCCCAAGCCCTCGGCCACCAGCGCCATCACACTTCGGTCCCCTCCCACCCTGCTCATAACCAACAGCCCCATCAAAACTGTGATGCCCAATCCCCACGTCAGCTCGGTCAACTTGGTCAAAATGACGGCCATCGCGTTAGCTCCTAGCAGCAGCGGCACCACCACCAGCAGCAGCACCGTCGTACGCTCCGCCTCGGCCGGGATGGGCCCGACTTCCGCCTTAGATGAGTCGCAAGGTGCGAGTCTGAGCGCCGCGGTCAGAGCCGTGGCCTTGGGTTTGACCTCCTCCGCTGACATCAAGGTGTCCGAAGCCGCAACCTACAACAGTGCGGAGAAGACCGTAATGGCCGCTGTTGAGGATAGAGTGGCAAAGTTCAGGGCTGCGAGTGAGCCAAGCTTCCCTGTTAAGTGCTCTCCAGGACCCGACAAGATCTTGCGGATGAGGAGCGACTCTGTATCCCTTTCCACTTCGGTAGCTGTAGCTGGGATTCAGGACAGCAATAACAGTAACTGCCATGACAGCACCTTGTACTTGACTGTTGATAATCACAACTCAGCCGGCAACATGTCAACCAGCGGTTCCTCCATCACTATTCCGGCTTCGAAAGATCCTTGCATCGATGGAAAGAGTCCCAGAAAGCGCACAGGCCCGACCGGAGAGTCTCATGTTATTCCTGTAAAGAGAGTTTTTATATCTCAGCAGCTACCTGCTGCTGCAGCTGACAATCCTAAACCTGGTATCAGTGCCGCAGTGAAGAGGATCCCCCGACCGGGAACTCCAGCCCGACCGGAAAGCGCCCCGTGCAAAGTGCCGGCGAAACCCGCCTCGGTCGGCCCGACGCAGATCCTCGCGCTCTCGGACTCGCCCATCGCGCACATCCGGGGCTCCCCGACTGTTGTCAAACCGCAGGCGCTGATGGTGAAACGGGACGCCCAGGTTAGCGGCGAAGCGGCGGGGTCGTCGGACCAGGTCTTGTTGCGGCAGATCACTGCGGACACGCGTGTCATCCCAAACAACTCAGGAGCACACAATGCCGCTGTGATGAGCGAACTAAATAGCACAATATGGGAGGAGGGTCCGCTGGATGAGCTCCGGAAACACTCGCAGATCTCGGCGGAACACAAGCAAGCCGCTACAGAGCAGCTTTCTCTCATAGCCCAACCCTCGGACACGCCAGGCCAGCTGGTCCTGGCGCAGGAGATGGTTGACTTTTCCGGTGCTCAACCCAACATGGACTACTTCCCGTTCAACGACGACGACATGACGCAGGACAGTATCGTAGAGGAGCTGGTCCAGATGGAAGAGCAGATGAAGCTGAAGGGTCTCTTTGGCAGCTGCGTGGACGTTTCTCTCCAAGGCCAGCCGGCCGGCAACCAAAACTCGGCGCTCAACGCTCACCAGGCCGGCACGGCTTTCTACCACTCCGCCCACAGCAGCACCACTCCGGTCCAAACTCCCACGCCGACTCCCACGCCAACCCCGACGCCCACCCCTACCTCTGAGATGACCCTCAGCCACAGCTTGACCAGAGAGAGCCCGTGCTCTCGCATGGCTCCTGTCACCCCCGTGGACGGCGCGCTAGGTCGCCACACCCCAATCAGCACGCCGCTGTCCAACTGCAGCAGCAGCGTCCCCCCGAGCCCGGTGGAGTGCAGGAACCCTTTTGCCTTCACGCCCATCAACTCCAGCATCACCGCTTACCACGACGCCAGTATCGTCTCCAGCAGCCCGGTGAAGCCCATGCAGAGGCCCATGGCGACACACCCCGACAAGGCCAAACTGGAGTGGATCAATAACCGCTACAACAGCAATTCAGCCGGACCTTTGTCCAACCACAGCATCGGTCTCCTGCCTAGCTACCAAGATCTGGTTGACGACCAGTTTCGTAAACCGCATGCTTTCGCCATTCCCGGCCAGTCCTTTCAAGCTCAGTGCAGGCCGGATTCGGCTCATTTCGGCTCTTTGGCGCCGATCTCCCCCGTGCAGCAACAAGTAACCGCTGCGACCACTCCCACTAAACAAGAGAGCTTCGCCGTGCCGGCCCCACTGGACAACAAAGCGCCGAGCTCCTCGGCGTCCGGTACGTTCCGCTGCCGCAGCGTCAGCCCCGCCGTCCGCCAGCGGAACTCCAGCGGCAACACGGGCCCTCAGACCACCACCGCCGCCAGCGCCACCCTCACCGTCGTCTCGCCCTTTAACATCACCTCCGAAGTGCTCAGCATCCTGTCCAACAGCCAGTCTGCCGGTTCTGTCCACAGCATGGTCCAACGCAGCCAGTCGGTTCCTCTGAACATTATGATGCAGAGCGAGTTGTTGCCCGTGCAGGGCTCCAGTAACACCACCAAAATCACCAACGTCCTTCTCAGCAAGATGGAGGCGGACGGGGACGAGTCCGTCCGCGGTCTGGGGGTGAACAACCTCCCGTCTAACTACACGGCACGCATGAATCTTACGCAAATCCTGGAAACCACTCCGGCCTTCGCCGTGGGGACGTCACACCAGACCTCCGGCCCGGCCGCCTTTGAGCTCCAGCAGCACGGCTACCTCGCTAACGCCAGCGGGGAGCGAGTGAGCTTCTCGGCCGTGGACGGCCAAGCACAAGAGGGCGCCGTTGAGCCGGACCAGCAACAGCAGCTTCAAGAGATTGTGCAGACGCAGCAGGAGGCGGAGGACGAGCAGCAGCAGCTGGACTTCAACAACACCGTCAAGGACTTGCTGGGGGACGATACCCTCAACCCCAGCTCACAGCTGGTGGGCCAGGTGGCTTCGGAACTTAACGCGGTGGCGTCCGACTTTTCAAACGACATCCGACTGACCACAGATCTGTCCAGTAGCATCACTGACCTTAACACCTTGGACCCCAATCTGCTCTTTGACCCCAACCAGCAGCAGGAACAATATGAAGACTCAACACTGGAAGAACTGAAGAACGACCCGCTATTTCAGCAGATATGCAGTGATACTGTGAACTCCGGCTTCGACTGGCTGGAGAGCAAAGACCAGCCCACTACCGTCGAGATGCTGGGCTGATCTTTACCGTTGATTCTCTAACACTTCTGTTCCGTGTCGCTCGTTCGTTTGGTGCGTATCTAGTATATCTGTTTTTGAAACTACAGTTCGTTGGGACTCGTCTGGACTTTTGTCGTTGGTTCTGTTAAAAAAAAAAAAAAGTGCCAGGCTTTTTTCTCCTCTCTCTCTCTCTCTCTCTCTCTCTCTCTCTCTCTCTCTCTCTCTCTCTCTCTCTCTCTCTCTCGCTCTCGCTCTCTCTCCCTTCCGGTGTTCCGTTAACCTTTCCCATTTCCCGCCTCCCCCGGTGTCTACAACCAGAAATTCAAGTGTTGGAAATAAAGAAAAATGATTTTAATGGCTCAGCATGCAGTAATGAGTGAGCATTTAGAGAAAAATACATCTTCCATGTTAGAACAAACCCAACGATGCAATATTGAACAAACACGTGGAAGTGAGAGCGATAGGAGATTTGGCACAATATGACATCACCAAAAAAAATCATCGCGTCAACGTGTGTACAGTTCAACCAAATGTAGATAATACAGCGGTAGTGTCGCTTGTTGGACGTTTTTCCCGCCATATCGAAATATTAAAAATGGTAGCGACTTGAGCTGCCAGGTGCTGAATTTTTGACAAATTCTTTCTACTTTCTCATAAACCAAATCAGCAGAGAACTGATTGACGCTTGAGCATTGTCGACATGTTTCTTTCTTAAAAAAACGGCATACTGTTGAGTAACTTCTAAAACGGGAGTAAATGAAACAGTAAGGGACACCACGGGATTCCAGGCCACTCGTCGGACTAAATATCGAAAGGAATCAACGACTGGCTGCCTTATGTCCGAGGCCTTACGCCATCTTTCGAGAGACTGTACATAGACTAACGTTAACATAGAACCATCCAGAGCGTCTTTGTCATATCAAGGCAGCTGTTACTCTTAATATTTTCACCACTATTCCTTCATCTGTTTGTTTTGCAGTGTTAACGGCATAGATGATTTTTTTTAATTATTTTTTGTGTACAGGCTAGCGATTGCACTGTGCGTGACCTTATTGCATTTAGAGGAATTTAATATAGCGTCACAAAACCGATGGCAGGCACGCTTTTACGTCATTAGGTTTTCATGTTGTTAGTTTTTTGCATGGATTAAAAAAGAGAAGAAGAAAAAAAATCAATGGTTTGGAGAAGGCTTAGTGACAAAAGAGGAACGAATCACAAATTGATGTCATCTGGAATGAAATGTGCGATCCAGCCTTATTTCCATACCAAAGATTTGGAAAAGAGATTATTACACTCCTAGTGGTTACATAGTTCAAATCAGCAGCATTGAATATATGGAAAGAAAGCCTTTGTTGCATTTAAGGATAAAAAAAAAGCATTAAGTTAGATCAATTCTATGTACAGTATGTATATTAGCCAAGTGGTCACAAGACAACAAGTAACTCGCAAAAAGCATGTTGAAACCATTACGACTAGGTGATACAGTAGGCTTACTTGAGTTTTTGCCAATTGTCAATGTCGTACAAGTCATGTTTAAGCTCCATTTGTAAATAGAATAAATACATAGAGATTTGATGTATCCGGACACTATATTAAGGCCATTATTATAGTATGTGTCATTTCAAAAGAAGAAGAAGAAAAAAAAAAAAAAGCTTATAGCCGGCAAGATACTGTATGTTGTGTGTTACATTTCTGGCTTAGAGTGTCGTAAAAGTAATGCTGTCTGGTCTTCGCTTGCTGATTTGATTTGAAGCAGAAAGGGCGTGTGCTTTGAATAAGGAGGGGGAGGAAAAAATAAATAAATTGTGATACTGTTAGTCAGTCGCAAAACATTTGTTTGCGACCGAGCTGTTCGGCAGACACTGGATAAGAAAAAAAAAAACATTCGCTCATGTCTCAACAAACTTTGGAGGTTGTCATTATTGCACTAAATTTTTACAACACACGCCTTTGCCACGTCTTAATGGACAAATGTAATGATGGACGCCCGCAACATTAAAAAAAAAAAAACTTTTTTTTTTTTTTTTTAATGACAAGGTAAGGAAATTAACTGTCAGAAAATGACTGTCTTGTAGCAAAAAAAAAATGTGCTTTAATCTCAGTGAGATACACATTTCTTACGCATTCTCATACATGAGAATATGAAGCATCGAGGGGAGGGTGGGAGTAACCTTTAAAAACCTACGTGCTCATCATTGTGTTGATAAATGATTGTACGCACGCATGTGTGACGTCTTCTGTTGTACTTTGTATGTTCTCGGTGACCACTGTCTGCTGTGATGTGGGCAGGTTCTGTTAACCAGACAGGCGGTGCCAGTTTTGTCAGCTACTTCTCTTGTTTGTTGTTTACTAAGTTAACTGTTGTTTTACGTTGATGACTGTTTTAATGCTGTTTTTTTTTTTTTTATATTAATACATATGTCTCAAAGTTCAGTTGTGAAGACATATTCTTGTATTTTTTTTTTTTTCCTTAAAGGCACTGATATTTGAATTCTTATTGAAGGAAATACACCTCTTCTGAGCTCCATCAAGCAGTAATTTTATCCTTGACTAACCCCCCGGCTCCAACTCTGTTTGACTCTTTAATTCATTTCTACCAGTAGAAGAAAAAAAAAAAAATTACCCTCCTCTGTGATGTTGTCTGGTGTACTGCTTAATGTACAGTAGCTTGTTAATATTGCCAACGCATTGTTTCTTCTTTTTTTTTTTTTCAATGGAAAGTACTCACTGGTGAGATTTTTAAAGTGGTTTTAAAAGCCAATAAACTTTTTTTAAAGAATGATGAGGTTTTGAGGGATGTTGATTTTTGCCACGGCCATGATGTAGCCAGCCAGTGTGATAAATATCAAACCTCTCCATCCTCCTCTTATCATAAGGTCAAAGTTCATCACGGCGCTTTTGATGACCCTCGAGGTCACCGGGTGGTCGTCCCTGCTCGAAACAAGCTCCGACCAATCGGAGCTCAGCTGGCTCCTCCTCTCCACTGCGTTCCCAGGCCCCGGTGATATTCAAAACATGTTAATGAGCTTAACCCCATTGAGCAGCTCGGCTTTAATCGCGTGGAGCTCAGCGCCGACCTCCACACACACACGCCTTAACATTTGGTAACATGACTTGACAGATTTCACGAGAATATTAGCATCCATTTTCCTACTGGTCAATACGGAATCAATAAAGCAAATTGTACGGAAAGCCGGGCCACCATTGCACATGATTGCTTTTGGTTTGTTTCACCTTACAGGCCAAGACACACAACCAATCTTGATGTCATTTTTAATCAATAGCAGACATTTGAGTAGGGCTGAACGATTTGGAGGAGAAGATAGAAGCTCTTGAGTAAGCAAAATGAGGCATTTTTATTGACCGAGCCATATGGGAGAATTAACATATAAGGTGTTAGATGATTCAATCAATTGTTAGCTTTAATCAATATATAATTAGACTGGGCTCTCATCATTGGTACCGATATAAGTACAGTAATGGAAATCATTGGCTAATGTAGCCATGGATGTTGCTGAGAGCAACATTTTAGATAATACGTGAAGAGTGTACGTGCGTGCACGCGTGCTTAGTGGCTGATCTCGCAGCTGGACCCCATTGTGTTGCCAGTGAATGAGGGCCGAGACATACGGAGCGTCATTGTCAAAAAGACATGGTCTCTACATGGATCAATATCAGAATTAATTAGGCAGCCGACCAGTGGCCGTCGATATCTGCTCATAATTAGCGGCATTGGTGCTGGGAGCAGATGTCGGGCAGTGTGACCTCATTAGCACTGGGCCTTAACTTCTAATCAAATTGGACTGTTGTCGGTAAATACAATTCTTTCAGATTTTGGGTCATGCGTGAGCTTTCGTCTTCCATTTTGAATGTATTTCATTTGGTATTGGCAGGCACTGTAAATCTAAATGTGAAAATGTGTTTGTCGAAAAAAAGGGGTGGATGACCATTGCAATGTTGCATGAAATTGAATTGTTTATTATTGCAATTTATCATTGCTATTTTTCTACATATGATTGAAGAGATAACTTCCACGTAGCTCATGCACTGTGATATTTACGAGCTGCAGGAGCACTTCACCCCAGGCCTCTTGTTCCTCGGGTCTTTCGGTACCGGCCCGGTGTGCCGAGAGAACCGTGGTCAAGACCAGAGTGTCAAACTGATCCTGAGTCAGCGGCTGCTTCCTCTGACTCTTCAGCATGTCCACCATCTGCTCTATGGAACTCAGACTTCTGGGAATGTTGTCGTTGATCTGAGAGAGGAAGGCCCGCCCAGACCTCATTGATGCCATCTCCTCATCAAGGAGGACAATGTTATTGTCCTGGTTGAGTTCCACACCTTCCAGCAAAAACTGCAAGAAGGTATTAAGAAGCAACTTGTTTTAAATGGAACCAGTGTGTTGTGATTTATAGTCACTGAAGACCAGTATAGCAACAGTACCTCGAACATCAGGTTTGCATCAACAACTGACGTGCCAGCTGGACCTTTACCTGCAGAAGGATCTTGAGCAGAAAACACAAAATACTTTGCTAGATTAATTATAAATTAATAAAATGGTTCGGCGCATGCATGCATGAAGTTTTGCACTTTATATTGTTAAACTGCAGTCACGTTATCACACTGATAATTAAATTACAAGTGTCAGTTAGTTTTGGCATACATTTGTCAGCTCGGTCTTAGTATGCCAAAAAAAAAATTCAGTTCCAACTCTAACATGCTCCAAGTTACCTTGCAGTGCTCGTTCGAAACACATCCACATGATGACCAGGTGCCAAATTCTTAATTGGATTTTCATCTTCATTCTTCATTTTCCACATGACACTACTGCATCCTTCTCCCTTCTCTCTTGTCTCGTACTGAGTTCAGGCAACTCGGTCAGAATACCACAATTTGTTTTCCTCCCTGGAAAAAGGAATTCAAAGCCAGATGGCCGTAATATGGAACAGCAATATTTTGGATCTTGCTCTTTCTGATCCAAAGTATTCAAATTCTGCAGAAGTACTCAAGGAAGAAGATTTAATGCAGTTAATGGAGGCTAAGAAAACCCATTGACATTTTACTTGCAAATATAATAATAGTATATTTGTAGGGTTTATTAGGATAGCACATTTTGCAACATCATGTATCTAAGTGCACACATTATTTCAGTTGTTTGGTTTTATTTCACGTCGAAATAATATTTATAGCTTCCATATAAACCACATTTCCACAAAAGATCCCTACAAAATGTTATCTACACAACCAAAACTGAATACGTGTTTGTACATGGCTGTATTATGTTCATGCAATATACTTCTGGCCTGTGGGAGGCAGTAGCGTACGTACGCCGTCCGGTAACACATAACAGAAGAAGACAATGATCAGCTGACCGTAGCAAAGTTTATTTACTTCCTGTGAGTAATTTCGCTGCTTCTTAATAACAAAGTGGGTGAAGGTGATTGTCCTGTTTGAATATTGTCATTCTAAGATATTATTTTGTTGGAAAAAGAAATTCTACACAAACGTCCATTGACGGATGAATTATTTTCCGCGCTGGGCAGAAAGCTGTGCTAACATGCGCTAACGCGATCTACGCGACACTGGTATATCACATACTAAGCCTCTAAATATGGCCGTTTATTATATAGTTCGTCTTATGACTTAACGTGCGTTGGTTTCAGGTAAATAATGACAATTGGATTTCATTTAGAGTCAAATTCTGGTTTTCTTTCAGTAACAATTCACCTTGTGCGTTCACTGTTTTCTGTCATGTTTTGTGCACCGATCTTACAAAAAAGCCAAATAAATCCAAATGAAGCTGAACGTGTATTGGTAATAGTGTTTTTTTCACCCCCCTTGTTTTTGTCCAGCCAGGTGAGATGGAGTCTAGTGAGGAGGGGGGCCTCAGTGTCGGGGGCGAGGAGAACTACTTTCAGGGCTACACCTTCACCGACCGCTCCCACTCCAGCCGGGTGGTGAAAAGCATCATGGACTTGTGCCTGGAAGACGGCCTGTTTGCTGACGTCACCATTACAGTAGACGGCAAAGAATTCCACCTACACCGACTCGTGCTATCGGCGCAGAGCAGTTTCTTCCGCTCCATGTTCACTTCCAACCTCAAAGAGTCCCACAACCGCTGTATCGAACTGAAGGATGTAAGCGCCGCTGTCTTCCAGCTACTTGTTGACTATATTTACCACGGTACCATTAAACTGAGGGTGGAAGAGCTGCAGGACACTTACGAGATGGCAGATATGTACCAGTTAACGGCTCTTTTTGAGGAATGTTCTCGGTTTCTCTCGCGGACTGTGGAGGTCAAGAATTGTCTGCAGGTGAGTTGGTGTGCTTTGACATTTTCAAAAGAAATTGTTTTATGATCATGTCCTCGTCCAGGTGATGTGGCTTGCAGACAGGCACAGTGACCAGGAGTTGTACACATCTGCCAAACACTGCGCTAAAATCCACTTGCCCCAACTTCATCTGACTGAGGAATTTCTCAATCTACCCCTCTGTCTGCTCTTAGACATCATAAAAGGTTTGTTGTGTTCATTTTTAGAAACATTCAAGCTTGATTGTGTGACGTAACATTATTTTTGAACTTTTAGAGGAAGACGTCTTCAAACAAATGTTGCACAATCAAAATGGTTATGCCTTGTTTTTTTTCCCTTCTAGATGGGGTTCCAAGCTCCCAGAATCCAACTGTGGCCATCCAGTCATGGATAAATCACAACAAAGTGGAACGAGAGGAGTTTGCTTGTATTCTCCAAGAAAATCTTAAGGTACCAATTTGGCACCGTTCATAAAAACGCTCAAAAACACATGACTCTTTCTCACATCTTTGACAGAATTGCATTTCAAATTTACAAATAATTATTTTGAAAAGGCCTAATATGGGCCAATAATATATCATTTTCTATTTCTGAGTCGTCGTTTCTCCTTCGGCTCCAGGAAATCGGTGAGAACGTTCACATTTACCTAATCGGCAAAGAAGACACGAGGACTCACTCCCTGGCTGTGTCGCTTCACTGCGACGAAGACGACGCCATCAGCGTGAGCGGCCAAAACAGTTTGTGTCACCAAATCACCGCCGCCTGTAAGCACGGGGGTGACCTCTACGTGGTGGGCGGTTCCATCCCGCGCCGCATGTGGAAGTGCAACATGCACACCATGGACTGGGAGCGCTGCGCGCCGCTACCCCGGGACCGCCTCCATCACACCATGGTGTCAGTTTCCAGCGAGGACGCCATCTACTCTCTGGGCGGCAAAACGCTGCAGGACACGCTGTCCAACGCCGTCATCTTCTACACGGTGAAGGACAACATGTGGACGGAGACCAGCCAGCTGGACACGGCCGTCTCGGGAGCCGCCGGCGTCAACTTGGGAGGTACCATCTATTTGTTGGGCGGCGAGGAGAACGACATGGACTTTTTTACCAAGCCGTCGCGCCTCATTCAATGTTTTGACACCACGTCCCAGAGCTGTCAGATCAAACCGTACATGCTGCCGTTCGCCGGATGCATGCACGCCGCCGTCCACATGGACGTCATCTTCATCGTGGCCGAAGGAGACTCGCTGGTTTGTTACAACCCTTTGCTGGAGAGCTTCACCCGCTTGCGTTTTCCCGAAGCCTGGAGCTGCGTGCCCTCGCTGTGGAAAGTGGCCAGCTGTAACGGCTGCATCTACGTTTTTCGGGACAAGTGTAAGAAAGGCGACGCCAACACGTTAAAGTTCAACCCGGCGACATCCGTGGTCTCCGTTATCAGAGGGCTGAAAATCCTCTTGACAAACTGGCAATTTGTCTTGGCCTAACCTTCCTTCTCTCTCTCTCGCTCTGAACGTAACGTACTGTGTGGACACAAATGTTGAGATCGGTTCATCCATCAGCTTTTGGATCATTGAATACAACTGTTGGGGCAAAGTTCCTTCTCCCAGCATGCTCCACTTCACAAACAGGGTCGGGTCCATAAAGACAAGCTTAGAGGGGAAGATGATCAGTGGTGGCGAGCCAAGCCTTCAGGTCCACCCGTTTCTGTCGTACACATTTTCTGATTCTCACCTTTCCATTTCACCCGTAAAAGTGATCACGGCTTCATTTCGGGCCAGCCATACACTTGATTCTATTGAGGGTCGCCTGAAACTTATCCTGGCTCTTTTTACAAGTGTTTTTTTATTTTCATATTACCAGCTTTTTAGAGGAGTCATGGAATATCTGGCGACGGCGTAAGCAGTGATGAGTACACTGGTATGTTTATTGTCACGCGCATGCACTTAACGTCAAGTATAAATGTTTCACGTATGAGCAGTATATTGCGTAAAGAAATGTTTGATCGGTTCCTTAATTGTCAAATATCGATGTGCAGCCATATAACAGGTGATGTTTTCTTTTTTTTTTACTTTTCAAATGTGTTTGTCTTTCAAAAGTATTTTTTTTTTAATGTACCGTGTTTTTGGTCAAATATATTGCTGTAGCAACTTCATGCCACTTTTATCCAAAATATGCCTGTCTCCGATTGGTTGTTACCCGCGGGACGGGTGGTTTCTCCAAAATCCTCGAGGTGGATGGCAAGGATCATCACGAGCCAAATTGACCCAAAAAAAAGTTATTCTCTAAACGACCATCTCCTCCTTTTAATGTCCGCTCAAACATGACGGGCTGAAGATAGCGAGAGGCGTTTGTCTCCTCGGTGAGCTAAAAGGAACTCGAAGGAGTCAACGCTACTACCTTTGATCCCATTGATGTGCTGCAGGAGGCTGTGCGGCTGAAACCCAAGCCCGCTTACAGACTTTGTGAACTATTCTAAGCGTCAGTTGCTGACGCTGAGATGAGCGCTAGGGCTTTCTGGTAGCACATATGCGCCTCCATAAGGCCCCACCATTCTCCACTTCCGACATCGCCTTCTCACGTGCAAGCTCTGGGGAAACCTGGGACAGACAACTAGCACCTTGCTCTGTCTAAACCAAGGGAGCGGTCGGGTATATCGTGTTGTGTTAGCGATCCTGAGCCGAGCGATGTTAAATGCAAACGGTATTTAGTACGAAGGTGGATCGCTAGGAGCTCTGGTGACCTTGGGGCGGCTTGCTGAGGACGGAGCAGAATTCCTGAAGGGGACACATGGTTTGGAGTGACAAGGCCATCTGCTGTAGCGCCAGCACTATGAGGAAGGTGGAGGGGGGTTGGACTGAGGGGTGCTGAGAATTCCTTTTGCTCGGGTGCGGAGGGAGTAGATATTCTGGGATATCGCCGCTAGCCCTCGGCTAGGAAACGTGTTTCTTTGGAGTTTTTCAGACGGAAATTTCGAAGAAGAACTTTGATACCTTCATGCCTAGGGGGGATTACTGTAGAGTTAAATGGGGAAGATATTCGCCCGGCTCTCGGGTTTATCACGAAGCCGCTGGTGATAATGGTCGTGACTCGGTTGGATCCGGTTTCCTTTCCGTCCCAGCGCAGCCGGAGTTGAGGGATCTGGATGTGTTAGGCCTTCTGGCACCCAGCTCGCGGGGGATCATCTTCAGGGGATCTTCAGTGTTCAGCATGGCGGAGATCTGCTTTCTCGCTACCCCGCCGAAGTCCAACGGCCTAAACAAATGAATCTTTTTATGAGGCACCTCAATACAGAGATGGGCCAGGACCAAACCAAGCAACAGATCGAGAAAGGACTGAGGCTGTACCAGTCCAACCAAACCGACAAAGCTTTGCACGTGTGGACAAAGGTGTTGGAGAAAACTTCGGATCCTGGAGGGAAGTTTCGAGTTTTGGGATGCTTGATCACAGCGCACTCGGAAATGGGGAAATATAAAGACATGCTCAGGGTAAGACCACCCGCCAACGTATGTAAAACATTTACGCTCAATCCAATTGCTGTTCATTTGTCATCGGTATTACGCAACCAACAATCTGCTCTCACATGACATCATTTCAAGAGCGCATGCCTCTGAATATCATCAACGTGTCATCGGAACGACTCTGCGCACTAATTGCGCATTTCCACGATGCGCGAGATGGTTTTAAATGGTACCGGATCAAAGGTTATATCTTCTTAGCACCACTTCCATGTGTGGCTTGCGCCCAATGCAGAGTAAATAAGTGTACCGCCATCCGATAGTCGGTGTGGGGTGTCTTGTTGACATAATCGGCCTTACTCAAGCGCCACTCGCTTCTCACCCAAACTGAAGAATCATTTTCAAGCAATGTTCACATGATTTTCATCTCCACAGTACGCCTTGGATCAAATCGACACGGCTCGAGAAATGGAAGATCCGGATTACCTGACTGAGGGCTACCTGAATTTGGCGCGCAGCAATGAGAAACTGTGCGACTTCCACAAAACGGTCTCGTATTGTAAGACCTGCTTGAATATGCAAGGCACCACGGTCAGCCTGCAGCTCAATGGGCAGGTGTGTCTCAGCATGGGCAACGCCTTCCTGGGCCTCAGCCATTTCAAACAAGCTCTTGAGAGCTACGAGAAGGCCCTGCGTTACGCGCACAACAATGACGACAAGATGCTGGAGTGCCGTGTTTGCTGCAGTTTGGGAAATATTTACGTCCACCTCAAGGTAACGCAAATCACATCGGTCAACGCAAATACTTACATGGGTGTCAAACTCAAGGCTTTGGGGCCCAGATACGTCCCGCCATATCATTGTATATGGCCCGCAAAGACAAATTGTGCATCGACTTCATGTGTCAATACTAAAATTACTAAATTGTCTTCACTTTTAAAAATGAGAAAAAAATGCGAACAATTTTTAGTAGCAGTCATCTATTTAAAATATTCACCGTTTTTACTAGTTTCTGATTTCAAAACTAGTTATTCATCAGTTTGTTGTGTCGCCTATGCTGAATATATTATAAAGCGTTGACAGTCATAATGGCCCACCCCTGATTTATTCTATCATGATGATATCAACAGGAAATGAGAAAGCAAAATATTGTTCTGCAATTTTTTTTTAGGGTGAATAACATGCATGCTGGCCTCTATTTGGCTTTGTGCATTGTTTCTAAACAGCAGCCGGAGCCCATTGACATCGGATGGCACGTGTGACTCGATTGTGCAATCGCAAGCTCCACCGATGAGTATTTGCAGAGTATGAGAACACCGTGGAGCATCCAAACAAACATGACCAACTGTTAGCTCATGCAGTAGTGGGCATTGTTAGTCATGAGGACCCACTCTGAGGGGGGGGGGGGGCGTGATGGCGTAGCCTTGACATCAGAGATTTGTAAGAGTAATCCCCCAGCTCCTCGTGGAGGATTGGTTTCAATGGCATTGTGACCATGTGGCATGTGGAGAATGCGCTCGCGTGTTATTTTATGCACACGTCCCCAAATAAGCGCCCGGTTTGAGCTTCTTTATTTGGACGCTGTCGTATTTCGATTGAAAATGTCTGCCCGCAGGACTACGAGAAAGCTCTGTTCTTCCCCTGCAAAGCAGCCGAGCTGGTCAACGACTACGGCAAAGGTTGGAGCCTCAAGTATCGAGCCATGAGTCAGTACCACATGTCCGTGGCCTACAGGAAGCTGGAGCGCCTCCCGGACGCCATGGAATGCTGTGAGGTACGGTCAACCTATATTTATACTCGGGGTGTAAAAAAAACAACAAATTTATAACCCCCCCCCCAAATTCTTGACACAAGATGTGTATATCTAAGACTCTGGTAAAAGTACCGATTCAACTCCTCTACAATCATTCACTACCATTGACGGCTAAAGACGTCCAAGTTTCATTTTTTTAACCGAGCTGGCTGTTACAAGTCCCTGTAAAGTGAGTTCGGAGATTTGTTTCTAAATACATAATACGTGTTTGAAGAAAACTGTAAGGACGGTTATCAAATCAATTTGTGACGTGCAGTTAGCTAGCTTGGTATGCTTCACTCTGAAAATTCATCTTTCTTCTGGATAGGCTGCATAAGAGCGCCTCATTGTCTGCCGCGAGTGTACGCACATTACATAAAGAGAAATGAGAAAGCAAGGAAGGGTTTTTTTTTTGTTGCAAAAGTCCAACTTGACATCCAGGGCTTCTTCTGGTGCAACCATTTTAGAGCGCCTCGTTGTCAGCAATGAATTACATAGAGAAAGACAGACGAGTGAGAAAAGGAGTTCAAGTTTGTCAGACTTGTTAACAATTTTCACTTTGCAAAGCCTTTGCATTTACAAAAGAAGTCTAAATATTTCACAAGTGAGATCTTTGGCCTTCCTGATGTCAAATCCGTCGATACAGTACACGCTCGCTTGCTGACAGGTGTGAGTAGCAGTTGTTGTCTTGTACTAGACCTTAGACCTTCACCAAAATATGCCCACAGAGGTTTAAAGTGTTAATGAAGAGGGGGGGGGGGGGGCTTTAGTCTCCTCTGCTCTCTGTTCTAATTATGTGCTGTGGAAGGGGGCAGGGAATAACTTGATGTCATTGACTTTGAGTGGAGGAACAAAATAGTAAGATTCTTTTCAAATGCATTCCATTCGCCAAACATATTTAGTCCAACAATTTACACATCCAGTCATTCCTATTTTCCTATGCTGCCATTTTTAAAAGACAGCAGAGCTGTGTGATGAAGTTCTCTGCTCACTCCAATATTTTCCTTCCAAAGGAATCAATGAAAATTGCTCTGCAGCACGGCGACCGTCCTCTGCAGGCTCTGTGTTTGCTGAACTTTGCAGACATACACCGCTATCGGCGTGACTGTGATGTAAGTCGCCATCCCTCGAGTTCCCTGATTTTCTTCCGTCAGTCGAATGAGCTTCAATTGGAACCATTTGAACTTCTCGTCTCTTTCAGAAAGCATTCCCTCGTTACGAGTCGGCGTTGGGTATCATGACGGAGATTGGGAATCGACTTGGGCAAGCTCATGTGCAGCTGGCAGTGGCCAAGTGTTGGCTTCTGCTGAAGGAATATATGAAGGTACCCCAATTAGAACATGTTAGTAATAGAGCCGTGGCTAATTAGCGCTAGAAAGCTAACGTCTCGTATATAGACTCACTGGACACAACATTAGGTACACCTGTTTGTATATTTGATATATGATATATCATCCAGGCTCTGGATTCTCTGGAACGAGCTCAGGCCCTGGCAGATGGAATGGGAAACAAGGTTTGTGACGTTCCTCGCCATCAATGAAAAATGGTGCAAATTCTACCGATGACCTCGCTGTGTTTGCGCTTGAAGCTGTGCACGCTGAAGGCCCATTGCCTGAGGGAGGGCATCTACAGGAGTCAGGGCAGACAGGAGGAGCTACGCGAACAGGTGGTGAAGTTCCTGCAGTGCGTGGAGGAGCTGGAGCTCTACTGCGGCATGTGTGGCGAGTCCATCGGGGACAGGGACCAAAAGCTGCAGGCCTTGCCCTGTTCCCACATTTTCCACTATAAGTGAGTGTCGTTTAGTTGGTATGAGGTCATTTGTTTTGTTTAGGTTCACCGTTTCTCAAGTTTTAGAGCAGCTTTGTTAGTTTTTATTAATTTAATTATAATTTGTGTTTTTTAAAGAAGCTTTAGTTGTAGCATTCATTTGAGTTTTTTTAATACATGAAGCATTTGTTGACTCAAATCAACTCCGAAAACTAATGTACGAAATTAGTTGACAAAGACAACAACAGAAAAACATTAACATTTTAACATTTTATTTAATTTACCCCAAAGGTTTTTCAATTGAAGTAATTTCGCTTATTTTTGTTAACTAATAACCTTGGTGGTCTTTCAGGTGTCTGCAGACTAACGGGACAAAAGGCTGTCCCAAGTGTTTCAAAAACTCCATGAAGCCAGGATTCGTGTGATTATTTATTTATTTATTTATTTTTCCTGCCACCTTCAACCTACGGATCTCCAAACGGTGCGTTGACGCCTCACGTGCTGCCGAGCGCTCTTGACAGAAGCGGGCAGCCTCGGTCGGGGAAGAGATGACGATCTTTGGTCTAATTCGTGGCCCTGCGCTGAGGGACGCTGAACGGAAAGCCGGGCGCTCCACTCTGAGGGAGGACTCACTCGTCTTCTTTACTGACATCACTTTGGAAGCGACTGAAGAGAACGATGTAGGTAAAATGTCCGTTTGCCACTTTTGAATATAGGCTGCAGTATTTGGCCTTTGTTTGCAGAGTGAGAAGAAGTAGCAAAGGACTTGTACAATAAGGTTAAGAAGATTTCTTGCATCACGAATATTCTGTTCAGCTGTTATCGAATTCTTTACGTGATATTTTATGACTGTACATACCGTAAACATTAGGGGAGAGGTGTCTTGCAAAAAAACTTAATGAGACTATGGTGTCTTTACAAAAACATGTTTATGGAGCTGTTTTCTCCTTGAACTTAAGGAGCCGGATCAACGCACATTGTGTTCTTCATAGAAATTCCTTTTTCCGTCCATATCTCGAACTTTAATAGCGAAGGTCACGAATTGCCAAACAGGGAATCTTATTATTGTTGTTGTTGTTTTTTTTTTTTTGGGGAACTAGGGATTAATTGGTCATTTAAAAAAAATACGATGAGAAGAATGGCAGTGAGCTTTTGTAGAATTGAGAAGTCTGCACGTCCGATGTTGCATGTTTCATTGACTATAGAATGCCAAACACGGATTAATCGAAATCTAGTCATGTATTTACTCGAGTATATACAGTACCTTTAATAATACTATTTAGCGGTAACCATGTGTTTGTTACATTTATTTTGTTAAACATTTTGGAGATGCAATATTAACTTTATAAAGGGAGAATACTTATCCAGCTACATATTTTATTGGCTCTTTTAGATTGCACTGGTGTGCCTAATTTTGTGACCAGTGATTGTATTTTTTCTTGACTAAGATATGTTTAAATTTGACATTGATTTGATATTTAAAAGTGAAATGCAGTCACATTTCACATAAAAAAAAGTTTCATCATTTACGAATATTGCAGATAAAAGCAAAACAGGACAATTTTTTTCTTTAAAGGTGTATTTTCCCGATGCTGACAAGAATAAACTACCTCTCATGGTTCACACATCCAGAATGAATAATGATGGATTTTGGTGTCCTGTAGCTTGCAAGAAGATGGGAGATACTAGTCGAAGCTGACTTTATACATGATATTAAAATAACTTAGCAAACTTAAGGCTACAAGGAAAAAAATGACGAGTAGGAAGTTATTAGCTTTATTGTAGTTGCACGTCCGCAGTTGTCGCCGTGATCCTCCATCTTAGATTTGTCTATGCGACACAATGCTACTTGCATACATTAGTGATCTGCCTCGCCTCTATTTTGTGTTTTAACGTGGGTGAATGTACCCTCTTGTTCAATGTATTGTATTTTGTTTACAGAATAAATAGGGGGACAAAACAAAAACATTTTTTGGCAGGCCTGGCACAGTTTTATTCCACAATCGTCAACCATCCTTGTCTTTGTTTTTTGTTTTCCTCTGTGTTGCCATATCTTTGAGTTTGGAGTCCAGTTTCCTGTGTAGATGCGCTTTCTTAGTGGGGTCCATGGATTTGTCTTTTGTTCCACTGCCGGCGTACAGAACACCCTCCTTGCTAATCCTCACTCGAGCGTGAGTCTTGGCTTTATCACCACAGCCGTGCACCTAAAATGATCCAAACATTTTTAGACTTGAACAAATGACGCTTTAAGAAACATGATTCCCAACCATGTGCTCATCAGCTGTGCAAGGGGAAATTGCACTTGATTGGTTGAAATATTATTTAATTATAATTAGTTGTAAAATATAATTTGCTTCAAATATTATTTAATTATTACAATTATTTGTTGAATACAATAATTTGCCTTAAAAAGGATATTTGTCCGGCCTTAATAATTTTGACCGAAAAGATCAAACTTTCCGTAACTGTGTTATGGTTTGATGAAACATGAATTATGTTATAATCGCACAAGCCTTTCAACCAAATTTCAAATAATAAAAAGTCTACTTGTTTTGATTTTTCCCACCGCCTTACCTCTGGTATGTGGTGACTGAGGCAATATTGCCTGTTGCAGAAAAGGCAAAGCTGTCCAAGCGTTCGCACTGAGGCTTTACACTTAACAAAACTGCACACGCTGTCCGCCTTCACCACGGCGCGGATGAGGGCGTCAAAGTCGTCGTCCGGTGAAGCGGCTGCCGCTATTTCACAAGCGCCGGCTTTGGTTGGCTTCTTTCCTGGAAGAGCAAAACTCAGTTAGCTCAAGTTCAGCAAAGTACAAAGACGTTTTCATTGCTAACCTTTAGCAGGAGCGGATTTCTTTGTAGCAAGCGAGATTTTCTGCTGCTTCCTTTGTTGAGCATTTTCTTCCCTTTTCTGCTGTTCCCTCTTCATTCGCTCAATATGTAAACTTTTTAAATCAAACGCAGATTCACATTTTGATTTTTCTTGAGGAGTGTCCTGTTCCTGGGAAACTACTGTTGCCTCACTTTTTTCTTTTTCCTCCTCCTCTGGTGCTGTTGGCCTGGAGATGGTGATACACCTTTCTTTGCCCTCACCTTTACTCTGGTGCGTGAGGCCCAGCTCTTCGGCGATCTGGTGTACCAGCAGTCGGTCGTGGGAGTTGAACAATGGCGGGAACTCCAGTTCACTCTGACTGATGTTCTTCAGAAAGTTCTCCACCATCTCTTGAATTTCACCTTGTCTTTTTTTCTTCTGTTCCTCCTCAGCGGGTGTTGGTGTGCACGGCTTGATGGGATCGTTGCGTTTAGTTGCGTTTGTATTACTTCCACTTGATTTCTTTGGAACCGCTTTGGCTTTCTTTCCCTCTGCCTTCTGTGTCGTCGAAGTGTCAGACTTTGTGTCAGACTTTGTGTCAGACTTTGTGTCTTTGTGATCGCGGATGTAATTCTGCGGGACAATGTCTTGTAGGTACTCAAACGCTGTTCGGACTTCGCCGTACTCTGTGATGTGATGGACCAGCGTCTTGAGGAAAGCGTGGTTCTGAACCGTCTGGGTGTCACACACGACGGCCACGTGACGTCTCGCACGTGTGACGGCCACGTTTATCCTTCTGTCCTCCGCCAGAAATCCGACTTCACCTGCATTCAGGAAGTACGAACGTTGTCCAAATCAATTTCAGGTAGCAGATATGTTGCTATATGACCGCCACCAAACACAAAAAGGTACCTTTTCGATTGGATCGGACTAAAGACAAAACCACGGCTTCTTTCTCTCTGCCTTGAAAGCCATCCACTGACTTGATTTCCAGCTCTGGATGCCTTGCAGAAAGTTTCTGACGTAGAAGGTCCACCTTCACAGAGATACAAAAAGTTAAAACTATTATCAGGTGTTAAAAAGTAAACGCTGAGGTCAAAATATTTTCTAAACCCTCACAATCACAATCTGAACAGACAAAAGTCCATTTCTGATTATTATGAATAAAGCTTCCCATTTTAATAACATACTTGCAAATTGTACGGCGCGATTACGGCGATGTCTTTGGCATTCACCCCAGCTTCAGTTAACGCTTTGATGTGCAGCGCTACGATGTCAACCTCACCTAGGAAAAATAAAAACACGTTAAAAGATCAAGCTCACAGTAATTGTTTTGGGCTTTAATTTTTATCAGACTATTTTTTTAAAAAATCAGATATTTATTATGAATAGATTACAGTGTTAAGAAGTCCAAATGAAGTAAAAAAATCTTAACCTTGGTTGCCTTTGGATTGCTCATCTGCCAACTCCATTTCCGTCAGACCGCAGCTGGCAGTGTCAATGAGAAAAAGCGGTGTGTTGGTTTCTTCCACAGAGGTGACTCCAGGTAGATCTCTGTGCGAGACATTTAGTACAGTCGTTATTTCCATATTTTATTTGTATTTTTTTACCATGTTGATTCTCACCTTAACAAATGTGCCTCCACTGAGCTGTGTGCCGTCAGTCTTCCTTGGTACATCTCTTTGGAGGCCCATTCCATGATGGCAGCGTTCATGCGGTACTGGACTGTTAGCATACGCACAACTGAGTCTCCATACATCTGGATGAGTCGCTCCATTAGACTAAGAGACAAGCCTTTTGCAGCCGCCCTGAAGTTACCGAGAGGTAAGGAATGAGAATCTAAACCTATGATAGGGAAAAATGTCAAATAGTGGAAGAAAAACGGTTTACCTGTGTGATTTGATGGTAGCCGGTAACTGCTTGTAGTCTCCTGACAGAACGCACTTGCGCGCTCGAAGCAGAGCAATCCAGCAGCTGCTCTCCAGCGACTGGGCGCACTCGTCAATCACCGCCCAGTCAAAATGATCGGCCGGCAGGAACTTTAGAGGCCCGTCGTCACACGCACCTGCAGATGAGCGGACCCTGGTCACCATCACGGTGATTCTCAGGTGACATTTTCCATCTGGCTACTTGACCAACCTGTGTTGGTTGATAACACAACGTCGGCGCTTTTCAGAATCTGGACCATGGCCGTGGCTTCCCTGGTTTTCAGCTCCTTTCTCAATTCACCAATTTCTCTCCTGAGGTTGCACCGCTCTCCTTTTTCACTCTTCTTCTTCATTCCCATCTGAGAGGATTACACATAAAGTTCAAGGTGTCAAAAATAATCGGCGAATAATCGTCCAAACATACTTACAAAAGCTTTGTCGATGTCTTTGCGGATATCAGCGATAATGTTGGCGTTGTCACTCTTGGCGAGGATGGCATCCAGCGAATGCTTTTGTATCGACTCCAGCAGTCTGGCAGGATGACCAAGCCTCAGAACTTTAGCCTTGCACCGGGCTAATCTCTCCACTAAATTGTCCACTGCCACATTTGAAGGGGCACAGCATAAAACCTGCATAAAAAGTAGATTCCAGCTCAAGTGAGTTGCTTTTGTTGAATAAAACTGTAAAAAGCTTCTTGTTGCACCTTTTGGCCTTGTTTGACAGCTTGCAGAATGATCTCCACTACTGTGGTGGTTTTCCCAGTTCCTGGAGGTCCGTGAATCACTGCCAGTTCTCGCTGAGATAAAGCAAAAGTCACTGCTTCTCTTTGGGAATCATCCAAGTTTGAGTTAAAAAATTTGACTTCATCTAATAGAAAACAACAGCAAGCAAAAACATGAGACACACCTTTTAGTTTGACGCAGTGCATTTCTACACAAACCACAAGGTAAGAAATATTTATTTCAATACAGCTCTTGTATTAGATCTCATTGTGTAAGCTGTCAATATTGTGCCCTTTATACACTTGTCATTTGTGTAACTAAAATTTTAAAGACAAGGACAACATGTGTACATCTCAAAGTAAGTCTTTTCTTACGTGGCTGGGAATGAGAAGAAGGTTTGGATTCGCCAAAGAGAACATTGATCAAATTTGCAGATGGTCCACTGTTGTATCCATTTAACGTATTTAAAGCCCTGCCAGCATAAACACAGAAAACAAAAATTTTCATATAAGACACAACTACCCAATTTAAATCCACATTAAAAATGCACTCCATACCTTTTCATTCGTTTATAAGTTACATCATTTGCTAACTTTAAGAGACAGTATGGACCTTCAGTATCAAAACTGAGCCCATCCTTTGAATCGTCAAAAGCCACACTTATGGAGGTCTGGCTGACCCGCGTCACAATGCCTGTGCTGATTTGAGACGTCTCATTGCATCCACCGGAGTCATACAAACCAACAATATCCCCTGTGGCAAAGAGTACACCATTTACAACCAGTTGCAAAATCACAAACAAAAAGCAATTTTTATTTTTCTATCTTACCAGGTCCAAAGCTATTGCTTGGAAGAGATGAGAGGCCAAGATGCTTTCTTGGCTCAAGGACGAGAACGGTTCGACCGTACAGGCCTGTGGACTGACTTGCAACTTGAAGTTTTAGTAGACACACTCCTTTGTTTTGAAGCTCCTTGAGCGAGATGTTCTCCTTCCATGCCCTGTGGGCAGAAAACAAAACAGTCCATTCATTTTCTATTGTACTTATCTTATGGTCGAAGGTAAGCTGGACTCTATTTCTACTAACTTTGGGGAAAAAGCTGGGTATACTTTTGATTGGTTGCCAGTCAATTGCAGAAAAATGACAAACTATTTACATTTACACCTAATGCTTTTGGCATGTGCGAGGAGGCCGGAGAAACCCCAATGCAAGTACGGGGAGATGCTCGACAATCAAACTAAATATTTACAAAAACAAACGATAAAAGTAACTACACATTTCAAAGTAAGGGTGCTGTGTTTGAGATATTTTGTAAACTGTTTTCATTAAGTTCTCTTCACAAACCTGGTTTCCTCTATTTCAGCTTCCCTCTCTTCTTGGAGAAGTTCCAGTGTCTTGGAAACATATTTTTCAACTGCCATTTCTTCCTAAACTAATAATAACAATCATAATTATTATTATTATTATAAAAAAAAATCAAAAACACTTATCAACATGATGCACTGGATATTCAATAAGCTAAAACATCTGCGCGATGATATTGTAAGGTCACTTTCATTCATTTATAAGAACCACTAAAATAGTTGCGCTGACGACACTGTGCGCAATGTTGACAAGCTAGCTCACCCACTGTGCTAACATCACGTTCACAACATTCCCTGCGCGATTAAAAGACGCACTCACCCGTTGCAGCTAGAAATAAGTATCAGCAACGATAATGAAAAAGGCGACGGCAAAAGAAAACTATCAATATTTCAGAGTTTCAGGCAGGAAACCACATTTTGTTGTTGAATAATACAGCCGGCTGTTAGCTTGTAGCATGCTAGCACCTGTCAAACTTCCGTTCCAAGCCTGAGCTTCCTGTCGCTCCACGAACGAATTAATTTATAACTCCTGTTGACCATTTTGCGCGTCTAAATCCTACTACATTTTATTAAGTTAACTGTTATACTGTCATAAAGAGGAGTAATTATGACAGCGCTGTGTGGAAGTGGTTTGTGCGTCTGCTTCATAGTATACTGGGGAATAAATAAAATTTATAAATGTAGAAATAAATAAAAAATAAAAAAAAATAAAGTGTGGCAACCCCTTCTAGGTAGACCGTGTAGTCCGTGTACATGCTCCTTGGGGATGACTATACAAATAATGACTTCATGTGTTCATTTTTGTGTGACAAATGACAACAAAGTGCAAGAGCGTCTGATTCCATTTCAGCACGTTCGCTCTAATTTGATGATCCATGTCGTGAGGATGTGAGGAGCTGTCTTTCTGGAACACACCGTCCCCATTAGGGAAGGTGTCCTGTTTGTGTAACTTGCAATAACAATAATGAAAGGATAGAGTGAGTCACAAATGGGCTAAATGTTGCATATTAATTATAGTCAATAAATGTTCAATAGTCTGCCCTTGTTTTTTTCTACAGCACATCAGCTGTTCACAATATCAGTAAAAGTGATATACCAATATAATATATAATGTATATTATTTAGTAATATTGCTGAATAAGAGGTTCAACAAAACCGAAAATATTTCCAAAATTTGATTTGCTAGTAAAAAAATGTATATGTATTTCTAATTACAATTTGCTGTTGAGTAGTAGTACTATTGTAACATTAATTTTCACAAATGTTATGATGATTGTTTTTGATGAATGAAAACTTTATTTAGAAGTTAATTCGGGTTTTGTTGCCGTATCTGTTTACAGAAAAAGTGGTAAAACATCTCTTATGCCGGGTAGACGCACTAATGTCGCTATCTGGATTAATTTTCTGGACCACGTCGTCTGCGCATGTGTAAACGTGAGGAGGGAGCCCCCCTCCTGCATCCCCCCTCCCCTGCACCCCTGCACTACTGAAGTTGCTCCGCTGCGAGCATTTTAATGATTGGGGGACCTCCAAGCTGCACGCAGGAGCGCGGAGGTTCGCTTTCGAGGAAAAATGAGACTGCACTGTGGATAAATGGCGAACTTTAAGATGAAAGTGTTGCTAATTTTGATTTCCTTTCTGCATTCACCAAGTAAGTGTTTTGTTTCTCTTGTGCGCACGGAAGGGAATGTTGCGTCCATCCTTGTTGACTGGCTGATTGTTTTTGGGTTATTTTTATGCGAGCGATTTGAAACAACTTGCTATTTATGTTCATATATTGCATTGAGTATTTTCTATGATTTTCGGTCAGGTTTTCATCTTCTCCAGTTCTAATGCAAAAGTTATCTCTTTAAAGAAAATCCCACGCTATATCCATCATTTGTTTGGATAACGCAGATGGAGGAATATGTTTGTACTACCTAAAAATTGGGACTCATAATTGTTATCTGGATATATATGTGACATTTTATGGCCTTTTTAGACAGGTACATGGAAATAGCTTGGTTTCAATTTGTTTTGTGTTATCATTATATTGACTTTAACCATCCCACACTAATGATGAAGTCTACTTTTTTTGTATTACCTTTCATATTAGAAACACAAAGTACAAAGATGATACTTTCTGTACCCTCTGTAGACTTATTACAATGTAGTAGATTTGATGAATAGTCCATTGTAGATATATCATCAAACAATTCCATCTAATGCTGTAATGATGGAAAACCCTAACCCTAACCCAATAGTTGAGCAAGCGTTTATCAACTATCAATCTCCCCCCTAATGCTGCTTTCTCCTCCTCTAGGTGTTTTATGTTTCAGTGAGTTGTCGTTCATCACTGAGCCCAGTGATGTGACCGTTCTACCAAAGGACCCCGCTGTCTTGGATTGCCAAGCTCACGGGCAGCCTCCAGTCACCATCAAGTGGCTGAAAAATGGTGTTCACTTAGCAGAAAGTGAGCACATCCAGCTTTTACCAAACGGCTCCTTGTACATACCAAAGATAAAGCATACCAAGGAGGAGTCAGATGAAGGATTCTACCAGTGCCTCTCCAAAAACAAATTTGGAGCCATCCTCAGCCAAAGATCACGCCTGACTATCGCAAGTAAGTATGAGCCTCTTAAAAACTGCAGCAACATTAATATTCACTTCATGGTGTCAAAGAGGTTTAAAACAAAGTCAAAAATAGTGTCTAAATATCCCACAAAAATATATTCTAAGCTTTCGTTTGGCCAGGGGGATTGCATTGTGTTGCAGTTGTGTGTCATCGCTGAATGGTCGGCTACACAGAGGAATCTCTGAAAGGCCGTTTGCCTTTGGGCTTTGTTTGGAGTACCCCTGACCACCCCAGAAGAAAAGACTAGGTTGAGAGCGCATTTGTTTGTCCACGTATCAGTGGACAGGACAGCTGTGTCTGTTCAATGGGCCCGTTCGTGTCGCTTATTGGTTTGAGAATTATGTATATCGAGTGTCGCTAGGATAAATATGTTGACTTTGAAGACAGGAAGTTGACGGTAAACATCTACATCGACAATTTGCCGTGTTTATGACTTCTATTTTATAGAGGAGGAAAATAAATCGTAAATGTGAAGCAGTTACAAGGCATTTACAATGCTGATTTGTTTATAGATGGTGTCCATTTAAAATAATTTGTTTTACTAATTTGAAAAAAAAAAAAAAGACCACTAAAACCCCCAAAAGTCCAAGTTTAGTCCAGCGTCCAGTCTTTTGTGTGAGAAGAGGTTAAAGGTTTTTGGTTATCTATGGGCGTGGAGTTGGAGGATGGGCCCCCCTTCGCTGCTCGCCTTCTGTCCAGAGGTCCTGGGGTTCAGAGGTCAGCGTAGAAGGGCTTTGTGATGTCACACGGCTGCTGTGACTGGGTTGGCCCGCCGCGTCGGCTCCCAGGACACGAGTCCTTTCACTGGATCGACCCCTGTCAGGCAGAGGCCTTTTGTTAAATGTGGGACACTTTCTCTTGTGAATGAACATGGCCAGTAGGCCACAGTGAGTGATAATGGCCTTTCTAAAAAAACATCCAGGGAGGCTTTTTGCTAGCACTCTTCTGAGCACATTAGCACTTTCATCATAATTCCTCATCTAACACTGGGTGTCAGAATGTGAAAATAAATAGCATGTTGTTTTGTTCTACCAACTGAGAGATGATACAAGCAACATAATAAAACACAACAATTTGTTGAATTTAGCTTTGACCTCTCAGGCCCAGTTAAGGGAAATGATGTCTTAAAACTCGCATGTTATTTGTGCATGAAATTAGGTTATAAATTACAAGGTTCCCTTTTAATTTGGTTTTCCCAAAGCTGGGGATTTCAATGTGGGGTTTCAGTGGGGAGAATGGGTTATTGATTTTCTTTAACGTGATATTGACTTGTTTCTTGCGTGTGCGGGGGAAGAGGAAGACTTATCACCTTAATGAGCGAAGGTCATTGGTAATATTTTAAGGAGGGCCCTTTCCACATTAATGCAGATTAGGGGTTTTGTGCTAGTTAGAGATGAAAAGGCCTCAGATGGAGCACATTGACCACACATGATGAAAATTTTGCTTAACCCTTGAAGTTGATCAAAGTCAGAAATGTATATAGCCGTGAGTTGATTATTTGGCTTTTCTATTTCTATTCAGGTATTTCAGAGTTTTTGTTCCACCCATTGCCTACGGAGGTGACTGCGGGCTCGGTGGCCCGATTCTCATGTGGAGTCACATCCCGACCTCCTGCAACCATCACCTGGGAGTTTAACCAAAGCACACTGCCGCTACAAACGGACAGGTCGGTACCTTTAGTTAGCCTTCAGTCATTTTGCATGCAGTCATGATACAAGGAAAAGTAGTAGAGCAACTTGGTCATTAGCCAAGTTTGACCCAAGTGATGATTTGTTTGTGTGCAGAATCACAGTTTTGCCCAGTGGAGTCCTTCAGATCCATAATGTACAAGCGAAGGACGCCGGGCTGTATCGATGTGTCGCAACTAACATCGGAAGTCGGCAGAAGAGTCGAGAGGCAAAGCTGACAGTCAGCCAAGGTGAAGAGACGACACAAATTAGTTTGAATCATTTATGGATGGAACTTTAGAAATATTTATTATTATTATTATTATTATTATTATTATTATTATTATCATCCATTATTATTATCTTTTTTTATTATTATTTTTTAAATATTATTGTTATATTTCTTTGATTAAAGGTGCGGACGCTAAAACCCGTCAGAGGCCCAAAATCATCGCCGGACCTCAGAACATGACAGTTTCTCTCCACCAAACGGCGGTGCTGGAGTGCTTAGCCACCGGGAACCCCTGGCCCATCATTTCGTGGAGTCGTGCTGATAGTAAACCCATCGATGTATACAAAGCCAAAGTGTTGGGCAACGGGAACTTGGTTATTAGCGACGTCAATTCTAAACACAGCGGAGTCTACCTCTGCAGAGCCACCACCCCCGGAACCCGCAATTTCACCATAGCTGCTGCCAACCTCACTGTCCAAGGTACAACCTTGCGATTTGATGATAACATTTGTCAAACTTACCTCATTCCTTGTAAATTTCTCTTTTCAGTACCACCATCGATCGTGGAGCGGCCTGAGAGCCAGACCCGTCCAAGAGCCGGTACCGCCCGTTTTATTTGCCAAGCCCAAGGAGTCCCCCCACCCCGCATTAGCTGGCTAAAGAACGGTGAAGAGGTTCATTTAAACGGACGGATTAAGATGTACAACAGGTATTCAAGACAGATTTATTAAACAAATTGGCCAAAGGCTTTGGCGCTTTGTATTGATTGTGTGCTATTTTTCTTCCTCCCACAGTAAACTGGTGATCACCCAGATCATCCCAGAGGACGATGCCATCTATCAGTGCATAGCAGAGAGCGAAGAGGGCTCCGTGCTGTCTTTGGCACGACTTATCGTGGTGATGTCGGAGGATAGGCCCAGCGCTCCCAGGAACGTCCACGCCGAGACCATCTCGAGCTCGGCCATTTTGTTGGCGTGGGAGAGACCGCTGTACAATGCCGACAAAGTCATAGCCTACTCCATCCATTATATGAAAGCTGAAGGTGAGACCAAGATGGCTGAGAAAAATGTTCAAGGAGATGAGTGTGTTATGTGATGCGCTGTCCTTGGCAAGGCAATTTCTTGTTGCTGTCCATTGACGACAGCAGTTTTGAAAGTCATTGTGCACTTTTTCTTTGTACTGAAAAGTAAAGATACCGTTTAGAGTCTCGTAGAACTGTATGTTAGTTTGTCTTTTTCTATTCAGTAAAAAAAAAATCTTATACAACAGCAATTATTGTGCTGGTTTACAAAAGCACAAAAACCTTTATACCATTTAGGCTTTTTTTTCTTTTTTTCAAAACCTAACTCTTTCTCCACCGCACGTCAGGTCTGAACAACGAGGAATACCAAGTTGTGATTGGCAACGACACAACCAGTTATATTATTGATGACCTTGAGCCTGCTAGGAATTACAGCTTCTACATCGTGGCTTACATGCCAATGGGAGCCAGTCGTATGTCTGATCAAGTCAGTCAACACACCTTGGAGGATGGTAAGCTTTGAGACTCCCAGCATTCCTTGCAGTAAATCACTCTGACACTTTAGTTAAAGTCAATGTAAATCTTGTGTGTACACAACAACACCTTTAGAGTGGGAACAGAGAGAGGGGTGGGGGTGATTTTGGCATTTTCCATTGCTAGTCATTGAGTCGAAAAATTCAACTAAGACTGTTCAGAGTTAGACCGCCATGTTCATACTCTCACATTTGATTTTCCAGTACCTCTGCGTACACCAGAACTACGTTTGATAAGCCGCAACTCGACAGACATCCAGGTGAGCTGGCAGCAGCTTCCCTCCAAAGTGAGCCGCGGTCGGGTGTCAGCGTACAGGTTGTCCTACCGCACGGCCGCAGACAACACGGTCATCTCCGTGGAGCTGCCTCAGAACACTACCGAGTATCTCCTGGAGGGCCTCCAGCCCGACACCATCTACCTGCTCCGCATGGCCGCAGCCACCCGAATGGGTTGGTGTGAACCCTCAGCGTGGACGTCCCACCGTACGCCCAAGACATCCAGTCGGAAAGGTAAAGTTGCGTTGGCCTAGAAAGATACTCGCTGATTTAATTAGAACATTTAAACCGTTCTGTGTTAATGCTTTCACGTAAAAGGTTGAATAAGAAAACCAAACAATCTAATTTCTGCTTTTTTAGTCCTTCTTCAGGACCATCTTGTGTTTGGAGTTTGTTCTCGTAGCATTGTCCCGGAGCTTTTGTGTTGGTTGCTCTGAAACCTTTGCCCTTCGCTGTCAGTGATGTAAGCGCGGCCTTCGTCACGGGTCATAAAGAGAGGCCCTCTGGCGTCTGTGTGTGTTTGGGGAGGGGGGGGGGGGGGGGGGGGGGAATAGCTTCTTTTCACATCCTGGTGTCTTCTTCCAAGCTTTTTTTTTTTTTTTGCTACTGTGGCCTACATACGTTTGTGTGTTGATGAGCTGCCCAACAGTCCAAAGTGCTGAAGCATAGTAAAATAATCAAAGCCACTTTCCTCTCATGTTTATTCAATCAAATACATAATGCCGCATTGCATCCGTTGCCTGCACTCCAAAAATGTTCCTGCTCTTTTCTTATAAGAGTGAATGCATATTGATCTCATGGCTCCTTTTTTTTTTGTGCCCTCTCAGTGCCCTCAGCCCCTATTCTTCAACTTGAGCCGCTTAACTGCACTTCCATTGTGGCCCGCTGGCAAACCGCCCCGGAGATGGAGGTTGTCCTTGGCTATCGCTTGCGTTACCATGAGGAAAGTCAACCGGAACAGCCCGTCATCCAGCTGCAGGCTGAGACTTACACCTACACCATCAGCGGCCTCGGTAAGCGTGGACACAGCTGATAACATTAACATACGTCTGGCGTGTCCGTTGGCCGCCGCCGCATTTGCATTTGCGCCCGCGACACAGATCAATGTGAGCTGACCGCTCTCGTTTGCTTGCACTATTGAGTGGGATCAGGCTCCCCAGGTTAGAGGTCAGTGTCCAGATGTCCCTCCCACCACCGTTTCCCATCCAGTGACTTGCATAATTACCCCTGGCTATTGTGTTGTGTTCGAAGCCAGACCTGCTTTACCAGATTTTGGCCGCCTCCCCCTTTTTTAGCTGGACCGCGACACACATGCAACAGACCCTTGGGATTGGCCAGAACTGGACAGGACCACTGACCTTTAACCGTGAGACAGCAGTCTCAAATTAGTGCCCTGCCCCCCAATGCTACTCTGTGCTGTCCAGATATACAAAATTAATAATAATCATAATCAATCTGATACTGAGCTGAGTCATGCTGATTAAAATAAAATTCAGCTTCTGTGAATCACCAAGCGAGGTTGCTTGATTCCTTTTTACTTCATATGCTAAAATATGAAACCGTTACATTTATCTGGTTTTTAAATGTAAACAGGCTAGAAATGTGCACAACTTTTAAGCCAGGCTTGCTCCAAGTTGAAAGCTACAACAAGGACACCAGGAAAAGTGTGAGAGGGGAAACAAACCCCCCCCCCCCCCCCTCGTCCTAGAGTCCTGCACCCAGAATCCGTCTGTTCTATCTTGGCCTGACCCGGTGACCCAAGTCAACCCCCCTCCGGTCCCATGGGCCTCGGCTCCCGGCAGCTGAAGGCTGCCCTTCCGCCCAGCCCCCACAACAGACCTGGACACCCGCCTCCCATGGTCAATACCCATAAGCTGACCTTTCACACTGGAAGGCATAAAACTAATCTTAACACTACCCCAAAATGCCCTGATTTAGGAGCCTTGGCAACGGTGTATTTAGGTTCAAACATGTCAAAGACTGATCTTTTGGATGTCTCAAAGTTTCTCATTTTTTTTACAAAGCATCAGTCAACAACGTAGGATTTTGTGGATTTTTAGTTTCGGATAAATTCGGTTTGATTGATCAGTTTGACTATTGAGCTTACAACCATTTTCTTCTATGGTTTTAGTTGCTCATGCTCTTGTTACATGGCAACAAATGATAATTACAGGTTGGGGTGACATAGGAGACCATGCATTGTCCATGCATTGGGGGGGGGGGGCAGTTATGACCCCCACACTTTGCCCCCCTAGTGTTATGTTAGTGCTTGCCTTCTTTGAAACTTGCCTCCATTTCAGAATGTTAAAATTAAAATATCTTTTATGTTCCAGATCCCAGGCGAAGATACCGTATCAAGATTGTGGCTTTTAGTCAAGCTGGAGACGGCTATGAGACAGATCAAGCCATCAGTACCCCTGGATGTGTCTGTGAGTCCATTTTCTACTTTGAAATGTCTCCTGTTTACATTTGTAGTCATGTTGTCGCTTTGGCCATCTACAGCGGCCAGAGACCAAATGGCGGCCACCCCTCCATCACCAGATCATGTGACTATCCTGGCTAGCAATTCCTCTGAAGTGTCTTTACGTTGGAGCCGTCCCACTTTCCCTTCTGGGAAGACCGTCAGCTACACTGTCCGTTCCACCATTGTGGGCACGCACAATGCATCCGCCGTACGCTACCTCCAAACGTAAGCTAGCAAACAATCTTTGTCTTATACAGGAACACATCAAATCATTTCCTTTGATGAAGATAATGAAGTGTTTTGGATTTTGAGGGTTGTTTTTTTTTTTTTTTTTTACCCCCCTCAGCACCCAAGAGAATGTGACCATGCAAAATTTAGAGCCAAACACTCGCTATGAGTTTGTGGTACGCCTTCACGTGGATCAGATGTCGAGCCCTTGGAGCCATGTGGTTTTCCATCGCACAAAACCAGCAGGTTGATCAACATATAAAGTAACCTGAGATATATTTCCAGCAAATATTTGATTTCCTCATGTTTCTTTCCGCAGCTCCGAGACGACCACCTACAGGAGTGAGACTAACTCTGATCGAGGATGACACGGCGTTGGTATCGTGGAAGGAGCCCGCCGAGGCCAACGTGGTGGTTACACATTACACCATACTTTACGCTTCACAAGCATCCTGGATGGCCGGACGCTGGCAAATAATTCAAAGAGAGGGTGAGCAGTGTCCCACAAAAAAAAAAAAAAAATCCTCCATATTTCGATATTTGTGTCCTTTTTTATTTACATCCTCTCTCAAGTCTCCCTTTTTTGTATTCCGCCCGCTAATGTCTGCTTCTTGTACCATGACTAGGAAGCCATACAATGGCTCTTCTGGAGAAGCTCGAACCAGGGAATGTCTACCTGGTGAAGATCTCTGCCTCCAACCAGGTGGGGGACGGGCCTTTTTCGGATGTCGTCGAGCTGGTTATGAAGCGTGGAAATGTCCAACGCAACAAAAACGCCTGGCGCTCGGATAGTTTTCAGCACACCGCAGGTGAGTAACAGAAGAGTCACTCATTTGACATATTTGAATCGATTAAATATAATCTGGTTGATTTTTTTTTTCAGTCTTCTCGGATGGTCTTTACCACATAGACCAGAGATCCATGACTGGGATCATCGTTGGCGTTAGCATCGCCTTGGCCTGTATTGTAATGTGTGCCTTGATCCTCATCAGTAAAGGGAGACCAAGGTACTTGTTTTCATCACTGTGGTTTACTTTTTCTATCACTAACTGGAATTTTTGTGTGTATTATTTTTTTCTAGGAAATCTTCTAACCACAAGGTTGTTGCTGTGCCGCCCGGCGAAGGCTTCTCTTTGCCTCACGAGCGCCACGTCGAGAACGCTGATGCCCTCATTCCCATGATGAGTACCAACTTCATAGATGCCAAAGTAAGACTAGACCTAAAAAAAGTCATAATTTAAAAACAGTAGAATTCTAATGGACTGTCATGTGTTTTTAGGGTGGATCTAATATGATGATAAATAGCACGGGTCCTGTCATGAGCAAAAATCAAAGCAAGAAGTGGCTTCTTTTCAACAGAGATGTCAGCACACCAACTGAGATTGATGTAAGTGTTGCGACATCATACTGTCATACGTTTTAAAAAAAAGTTTGACATCTAATTTTGTTGTTTAGGTTGAAGGGAGGGTCCATTTATATGAAGCTGGCAAAACCGTTCTGCACTATGAGGAGCATTTAGGCGCAGCGCCTCTACCTCCATCATCTCGGGAGATCATCTTCGGACCTTTCCACACCGAGACCTCGCAAAGCAGCGAGAGCAGCCAAGAGACAGGAGACTCCGGACATTACTCCAACGAGGAAAGCAATGAAGAGATGAGAAATCCGTCGACCAGTCAAAGCTCCAGAACCGAAACTCCGGATAATGCAGATGTAGCCGAGCCGAAGGCGTTTTTCCGGGTGGAAAAGCAGAAGTGTGTTTGCTACCATATCTCCGCCCCGGATGACGTTCGGTCCTGCTGCGCTTCGGGCGGCAGCTAGCACTCCGTTTCGCACCCGGCTCCACAAAAGACCATTTCTACCTCGTTTGCTTCCTGGTTTGAGCCCTCTGCTTATTTCCTGTGGCACAAGGGAACAGGAAGTCAGCTGCTGTGAAGGAGGAAATGAGGATTTTCTTCAGATCTACCTCAGGATTTTGTATGAATGTTGGTCCCAACATTTTCTTCCATTTTTTTTTTTTTTTCTTCTCGCTGTTCTACCTGTTGGTCTTTGTGGCATCGTCTGTCCTAAACCAAAACTCACCCATGATGAATGTTTGAAAAAATATGCTGTGATACATTTGGTCATATTTAATTTGTTTTCCATTGGACCTTGATTGTCTACCTCAGTTTTTGTCTCATCATGGCTACCTCCAAATAGTGTGTGAAACCACGTCATGTCATTTATTTTTGCGGTTGAAAGAGCTTTTGTTTCCCATCGCTTGTCTTTCCACCCCCCCCCACCTTTTGTGTGGTGGAATCGAAAAAAAAACAAAAAAACAAGTGCATTAGATATTGTCAAACCGTTTGGGTTGTACGAGATGTTGGACATTTCCAGTGCACTGAACTCAAAGCTTTAACACGGCCTTAATATTCCAACGGGCCTTGCGTACTCGATCCAAAGACAGGAACCCAAAGACTTTGTAATAATAGGCAACCAAAAATACAATAGATGTACATGAAAGAGTGTCTTTGCCAAAAATCCGCTTCTGTGCCATTGATGTAAATTTTTCTCCGAATGGTGCTTTGAATACTTTTTTCTCGGTGTAAACTTTAGTCTGGTGAAAGCTTTAGCGCAAGTTCTCGTGGCTTGTGTTCCGTTTGCCTTTTGAGACCATTGCTAAGTGCAGCGGTGACGCCGATGCTATTATCCAAAGAGTTGTCTGCTTCCTCACATGGGTGTGGCTTTTCATTCAGTTGATCCTTGGCAAGATTAGGTGGACACTATTGATTGATCCTGTGTGTCTTGTCAGTGATAGATGATGGTATTTATTCTTTGGGCACACATTGTCTAATACTGACCCACCCCCCCCATGAAATGTATGGGGGTTTATTATCAATGCCTCCGTGATATGTGCTGTTCATATGTGACAAAGAAGGATTCTGACTATCAAAATGGAAGCCCAGTGTGTGTGAAGAGCAACATAATCAATTTTTATACCTTTGTAATACAAATTATCTTAACCAAAGAAGCTTTAAGTCTCTAATTTAGTGATTTTCTTTGGGTTCATTTACACAATTTGAATTTAAATGTGTTATATTTCTATTCAGTTTTGATTTGTAGAAAGGCATTTTACAACATGTTTTTTTTTTTTTAACTTGAGATTGCAAAACTGATCTTATTTCACCTTAATGAGAATTAGTCGAAACCTTTACTTTAGATGGTCGTTTAAGTATTTGGTGATTACATGTCCAATTTTTAGTGTGGCATTTCCCCAAGTTCATATTGTCAATGTCATGCTCAGAGTTTTTCCTGTGTTCTTCATTACTATAATTAAAAAATGTGGACACGAATGCCACAGATAAATTTGCTGACTTGACTCAGGTGCCAAATGTAGATTTAGTGAGTAGTCTTGACTGTTAATTTAAATGATCTTTTTCCCTGATTTCCATGCTTTTGAATACCAAAATACTCCTTTTAACCCAAAGAGTGCAACAAAACAAAGTATTTTATGGGTTGGAATGTCGCAACCGACTTTTTGATACTCTCAAGATTATTGCAGACGATAAATAAAATTGTTCTTGGGAAAAAAAAAACATCTTGTGGTTTCCTTGTCTACTTGATATACTTTATAACTGTTTGAAAGCTTAAATAGATTTGAATGTATGTCGTATTATAGAAGCACATCTGTCTGTCTTGGCGTGATTAACGGTTGGCTAGCGGAATATGTCCACTGGGGGGCAGTAAGTTTTAGAATCAACACTTTCAGTGACCGCCGAAGCGGAAGTAGAAGGAAGTGTCCGGTCTTGTTGTTGTCACGCGTAGCACGCCGCACCTCTGGCGTAAAGATGCGCATTGAAAAGTGTTATTTCTGCTCGGGTCCGGTGTACCCAGGACATGGAGTTATGTTTGTACGGAATGACTGTAAGGTATGTCACATTTTTGTTCGTGAATAATCAAGTAATTTAGCGTTTGAACGTTCTGTCCGTGGGTCTGTGGTGGGCTAATGCTAACGTGTTCACGTGGATGAAAGTGACGGAACATTCTGTTTCTAAATTTTAGCGAAAACAAACAAAAAAAGACTAAGGAGGAGATTGATTAGGACCTGTCTTAATGTGGTTTTCGTATGGGCTGTTAACCTTAGCTGTTGCCACGGTATTGTTTTATTGCGGCCCAGGCATTTAACAAATAGAGACTACTTGCGTATTGGCATTTCACATGGAGAGAGCGCCCCCTAAAGGGTAACTAGTGGAACTTACCCCGACAGCCTAACGTTACTGCAGCAAAATCACACCCTAATAATATCAAAACAGCCATGTAAAAATCACAAGATTAATTTCACTATGATGTTTATGCTCCTTGTTTTTCTGACTGTTTCCCTGCACACAGACCTTCAGATTCTGCAAATCAAAATGCCACAGGAATTTCAAGAAGAAGCGTAACCCCAGAAAGACCAGATGGACCAAAGCATTCCGTAAGGCATCTGGAAAGGAATTGACAGTGGTAAGTTAGTATTTAAAAAAAAAAATAATAATAATAATAAATACTATGCAAGTGTAGCATGAGTCTTTCATCATCCATTATGTTTGTTTTTCAGGATAACTGTTTGGAGTTTGAGAAACGCAGAAATACTCCGGTTAAATATAACCGGGAGATATGGGATAAGACAGGTATGGTACTTTTTGGGAAGAAAATTAAAACTCTTGCTTCATAATTGATAGAGCTTTTCGTTTGGATCGGATGAGAATATTTTCAATTCAATTAATTGTTTGTGTCAATTTCACAGTGGAAGCAATAAAGAAGGTGGAAGAAATAAAACGCAAACGGCAGGCCAGATACATCATGAACAGGTGGGCACTGTCAGACGTTCATGTCTGTTTAAGGACTTTTCTTTTGTACTTTTCCTATCCAACTTCAAACGAAATCGAGCATTGCGTGTTCTCTCCACTTTTCAGATTAAAGAAGGGCAAAGAATTGGAGAAGGAAGAGGTCATCAAGGACGTGAAGAAGAATATTCACCTCATCAAAGCTCCACACGCAGGTACATTTTCAGTTGAAGTATTGAAAGCTCTTTGAACTTGACTCGCTGTTGTATTCAGTCAAATCGAGACAAATCTTTTGTTTGTCTTTACAGGAAAACCCAAACAAATGGAGGAGAAAATGATGCAGAAATTACAAGAGGATGTGGAGATGGGAGAAGAGGACATTTAAATGTGCTAGTTGTGTGTGGCTACAATTATTTCTACAAAAGAAATACTTCCTGCCTTGGATTCACTTTTGAGTGCTGTACACTTGCTCTTATGTGTATGCGTTCGTTCATTCCACCCTTTGCATAACATTACCATAACATTATTGCAGAAAAGACAACAAACGACAGAATAAACACTTTTCATTGTGGGAAAAAAAAAAAAAAAAGCATTGGTGCTGTTTCATTTTTTTTTGTGTGTTTAACAGTTGTCATGATGGTCACATTCTACAACTGCACATGTTTTTAAAGGCAGAAATGACAAATGTTTCCACACACTATTCGCAATAATTCCGTTTTAGACCCCATCACTATGTTGATGCTCACACTTTTGCTGAGTTATTGCTGCACTCGTTCTTATCGGGCTGTTTAATTCAAGTAACGGGTCGACCGACAAGCTCAAACGATGGACGCTCGGGTGATTGGAGTCTCTGGGATCGATTGCGTAACCTTGCATGCATCAGCGCACATAAGGCGCTTCCCTTGCCCACTGCTGTAGTAAAGCGACATTTCCGCCTCCTCAGGGTCCAACGTCTAGCTTTTACAATGAGCACAATGTCCGACGAGGCCGAAGGAACGAAAACGTTGGAAGAACAGGTGATATTTTTATTTTGTTTTTTTGTTATTTAAAATACTTGATCAGGGTATAGTGTTTAGGCCTCCGTAGTTGGGCTTTCACGGCTAGTGCAACCAAAGGGATGCCATTGCCAAGTTAGTAAAACCAGTTAGCTGGCAACTTTATTTAAAAAATAAAGAATACAAGTGGAAACAATTCCACCGTGATGCAACGCGTACCAATTGCCATTGATAAATTGTGCTGTCCGTTATTGTTCCAAATGCTGCGTGTCGAATGTGCTTGGCAGGTATAAACGCATTTCCTCGAAGAAATGTATGCTTTTTTTTTTTTTCAAGTAATTGCAAACACTTCCCAGATCTATCTTCTGTGGATTTTGGTTTGAACTTCTCTTCATTTTACCATCGGTGTAGAAATTTGACTTTGTACTTGGTTTTGACAGGAAATGGATGATACGGTTGTTAGTCCAGAGAAAGCAGAGGCCAAATTGAAAGCCAGGTACGGCAGTCTTGGAGTCAAACCCGGAGGATCGGATTTCCTGAGAAAAAGACTTCAGAAAGGGGTTACTATCACGATTAACAGCCCTCTATCTCATTAAATCAACATTTGAAGATCCTTGTTTTTGTTCACACAGCCCAAGTATTTTGATTCTGGAGACTACAACATGGCCCAGGACAAAATGAAGAAAAAGCAGTTGCCTTCAGCCCTGACGGAGAAGTCCGAGATCACCGGCGGTCACATCCCGACGCCTCAGGACCTGCCTCAGAGAAAGACCACCATTGTGACAAGCAAACTGGCTAGCTGAACATTCCCACCAATGAGTGAAACATATTCCTGCTTTCATACATGTGCCTCAGTTGAACCGTTTAAGGACAAATCCTCATATGGAATCATCCCTTCGTTTTATTCGTCAAAGGTTTTTCTCACACTTATAAAAGTCATTCTTTCAACGTAGTCACAGACCGGTTGCATGCAATTGTTAATGGGTTTTGTTGACAGTGGTCTCCGGATCACCCAACTTCCGAAATGGCTTTAATTGAAGTAAACTGTATTTCTTTAGCAATATTTGATGTCAGATTCGCTTGAGTCATCTTGGAGTTTGACTTGAGTTAGTTTGGATTTTATTGAAGGAAGGTGTGCATGTGAACTCTGTGCCTTTTTGTTTTGTAAATAAAATGTTTTTTTGCATAATATTCCTATGTGTTGATTTATTGGTTGGTTTAGTGATGTTTTTGGGTTGTTGCTGGGCAACACAGGCTTTTTAATTCCTCTGGAGACTTGCTTGGCCACTCCAGATCTTTGAAAGGCTTCTTTCATAGGGAGCCACTCATTCGACGTAAAGTTGGTCTCATCCACATGCATTTTTTTAAAATCGTGGGCAGAACAAACAACTGTTAGTACATAACATGTACCTAAAATTATTGTGAGAACAAGTTAACTGTAAAATAGATTACAAAATGTATAATTTTAATATTTTTGGAGAAAAAAATCAAACCTTGTTACAATATTTGACGTTCTTGTTTACATTTGAGACTTTAGGGCCTATTTTGTCACAATGTTGAGTTTTTCTTATGGCCACCAAGGGGCGCTCCAGTCACGTTTTTTGTTGAAGTGTGCAACGTTGTTAACTTGTGTTTTTAGCCTCAAGCTCAGAATCTGATTAGGAGTCATTAATATTGAATTCCTTAGCTCTGACTGCACTTGCGCGAAATCGCGTCTCCACCTTCCCAGTAGTGGAATTCATGCATAACGTACAATACTTTCCTCTGAATTCAAACTTTAAAAATAGTCTAAATTGACCCAAAACTACCTACCGTGCACGGTAATCGCTACTTCAAGCTTCTTTGGCTGTAATGATTAAAATGACTTTTGATTGTTTTGTGTTTGAAATAGATACATTTCTACTTCACTGAGGTCACCGTTCCAATCTCGGGTTTAACCCGCTGCCCGCCCCGCTTGTTTCCATTTCCAAGCACTTTGAAGTGAATGCAAGGTGGAGACTGACTACCTTGACGGTGTCTCCTAAAGTGAGGGCTGCTCTGCGGCTCGGAAAGAACTTGTGACAGTTTGGTTTTTAACTTTCACTCCACGTCATGGCAGGTCCGGAGCTTTACACGAAGGTAAGCTTATATTTCTAAATGGATCAGTCAACCGTTTTTACTCCCCAAGTGTGCTTTTCTCGAAATCCCCCGTCTCGTAAACGCATTCGGGGATATTAAATTGTTCTTCTTGTCTTTATTTTTATCTGTCGGACGCTTAAAATAACTCCTATGGAACGCTATACTCGGAATGTCTGGTCTTATTTCAAGTGGGTAGTTCAGCGAGTCCTCTGTTTACGACAGCAATGGCATGTTTCGAGGTTACGAACGGTGCAAGAAAACTAAAGGGAACACTAACAATGACAGCAATCGATTTTGAATCAGTTTCACTTGCTGATGTGTAAATGGAATCAAATTTGAAAATTCAAATGAGAGACAGTTTGCAAGACAATTCATGTGGTTGACCACAGAACATTTCTCCTTCCTTATCCTTTCTGGCAGACTTTTTTTGGGACATTTTTGCCAGTGCTCTCAGCACAAAATGAGATTTCAATATCATTTGACTGTACAGAGTGTGTCTAATTTTGGCACCTCCTTTTAGTAATAGATTAGATGTGTTGTTGCCAATTTTCCATAGGAACAAAATTCAATAGTAAACTCTTTGTAACTGGATTTAAGCTTGGATGGTTGTGACTTGATTTCTCTCAAACTTGTCCACCAGCATGCTCGTGTATGGCTCCCGGATGCCGTGGAAGTGTGGAAATCAGCAAAGCTACTCAAAGATTACACTGCTGGCAACCAGACGTTATTTCTCCTGCTGGATGATGGCACTGTAAGTCACGGCCGGAATGAGTGTTTGAAGGAATTTGGGCCGAGTTGGTACATGCAGGTGGAGCGAGTCAAATTGTTTTTAGTTCTGACTTGCCCCTAACTGTGTCTTGTGTCGATACAGGAGGTGGAATATAAAATAGACCCCCGAACCAACAACCTTCCACCACTGAGGAACCCCAACATCCTAGTGGGGGAAAATGACCTCACGGCTCTCAGCTACCTCAATGAACCGGCCGTCTTACATAATATCAAAGTGCGCTTCATCGACTCCAAGTTGATTTACACGTACTGTGGTAATGAGCGTCATCTTGTTTGACTCACACTATCTGTGTAGACTTTGGAGTCGTGCTCTGACATCATCTGGATGATGATGATGATGATGATTATTGTGCGCTCTTAAAGGAACACACACAAGATTATTCGAGTTGTACTGTAATTTTTTTTTGCTTGCTCTACTGAGATCTTTTCTGCAATCAACAGGTATTGTTCTCGTTGCCGTCAATCCATACGAGAGTCTGCCCATCTATGAAGCCGACATCATCCACGCCTACCGTGGGCAAGACATGGCAGACATGGACCCCCACATATTCGCAGTGGCCGAGGAAGCGTATAAGCAGATGGCCAGGTGTTCTTCAAATTGAATCGCTGGACTTCTTATTGCTTATGCGTCTCGTATTTTTCTGCAGCGATCAACAGAACCAGTCCATAATAGTGAGTGGTGAGTCAGGAGCAGGCAAAACCGTCTCTGCTAAGTACGCCATGCGTTACTTTGCTACGGTCAGCGGTTCCTCCGGTGAGGCGGATATCGAGGAGAGAGTGTTGGCCTCCAATCCCATCATGGAGGTGATGTTTAACCATACAGAATCCAGACAGAGATCCAATAAGTGTTCTGGTATCCGGTCGTGAATGTTATTTTGAGGTTTTCATGTGCGATATTACGTTTAGGCTCTTGGGAACGCCAAGACGACGAGGAATGATAACAGCAGTCGCTTTGGGAAGTACATTGAGATCGGGTTTGATAAAAAGCAACGCATCATTGGGGCTCACATGAGGACGTATTTACTGGAAAAATCAAGAGTTGTTTTTCAGGTACATCAAATGCTCACTTTAGTATGATCAAATCTATATGTTCTCTTTTTCTCTATGTAAATGTGTGTTTGATTTTCGCTTCAGGCTTATGGAGAAAGGAACTATCATATATTTTATCAGCTTTGTGCATCCTCACATTTACCAGAATTTAAAACCTTCAAATTAGGTAAACGCAATTTAGAAAAATTTGACTTAAGATTTATAAATGGAGCTTGTCATCGTCTTTGACTAATTTGTGTACCCCGTCAAGGTGATGCCGATGATTTCCACTACACTAACCAGGGTCATAATCCAATCATTGATGGAGTGGATGATGTCAAAGATTTGTGTAACACAAGGAGAGCTTTTTCACTCTTAGGTGAGTCTTTTCAAAATCGATATTTTCTCAGGCCTATTATTGTATTTATGTCCATGTTTCCACTGTCCTTTTTAGGAATCGGTGAAAGCCATCAGATGGAAATTTACCAGATTCTGGCGGCTATTCTTCATCTCAGCAATGTGGAGTTGATCGACCATTCAGGCGACAGAAGCAGCATTTCGGTAAACGGAAAACCACGATAGGGTGGCTGCAGGGTTTCTTTTGGGTAGTTTGATAACACAGTACAATTACTCTCGAACGCAAGACACAAGAGGGCGTCAGTGGCAAGTATCGGTGACTGGTATCGGTAGCCATTGCGCGATACTCGAGACCTTGAGCTTGCTTCTGTTTTTGCTTTCTTTTTCAGGCAAACGATTCCCACTTGCTGGTATTCTGCGAGTTGATGGACGTGTCCCGTGATGAAATGGCCCACTGGCTCTGCCACAGAAAACTCCAAACGACCACGGAAACGTACGTCAAGGGCCTCTCCAAGAGCAATGCTGTCAACGGTCGAGACGCCCTGGCCAAGCACATTTATGCTCGACTCTTCAGCTGGATTGTTGGCTGTATAAATAATGTGCTCAAATCGGCAATTAAGCAACACTCGTTTATTGGCGTTCTGGACATTTATGGGTATGTTCTTATCATCCTTCTCTGTTTTTTTTCGGTGATAATATTTTAGGCCTTTATTTTGCTTTTTCCATTTTTTCTTTCTCCAGGTTTGAAACATTTGACATCAATAGCTTTGAACAGTTTTGTATCAACTATGCCAATGAGAAGCTCCAGCAGCAATTCAACCTGGTATGATTGTTGTTGGTCTACATATTTTATTTTCTAGTCATAACGTTGTCATTTATTATTCCAGCATGTCTTCAAACTGGAGCAAGAAGAGTACATGAAAGAGGAGATTCCATGGACACTGATTGATTTCTATGACAACCAGCCATGCATCAATCTCATCGAGGCAAAATTGGGCATCCTAGACCTTCTGGATGAGGAGTGCAAAGTAGGTGGAGATTATCTCTTTTTCTTTTTTTTTCTTGATAGAACCAATTTGGTTAGAATCCACACGTTAGTTTTTTTGTAGTAATGATCCAGATGAAGCTTTACCACAACTTTCACACAGGCTGAGCCTCCATGTTGTTTTGAGTAAAAGGCAGTGAGAGAATAGGTCATTGACTTCTTCCTGTTTCCGTAGATGCCGAAAGGTTCTGACGGCACCTGGTGTCAGAAAATGTACAACAACCTGTTGAAGCAGAACGCTCACTTTGAAAAACCGAGGCTATCAAACAAAGCTTTTATCGTCCACCACTTTGCAGATCAGGTAAAAAAAATGCTTCCGTTTCAAAAATAAATAATTTTGTGTTCTTTTTGAAAAGTTCTTTAAATCCTGTCATCCGTGTCTTGCCATCAAACAGAAAAACTGAGTCTCCCGTCATTAAAAATGTTCCATGCACTGCATCATTTCCCTTTGCTGAACAATTATGAAATGGAAATGTGGATGACTCAAATGTTCTCATGAAAAGTGTGTGTGTGGAAAAGTAAATACTTTCACTTTTTATGCCAATGCCAACATTTACTTTTACCATAATATTAGCTTGTAATTTAATTAGCGACACAGTTTAGTCAGCTACCTTTAGCATTATGATGAATTTTGCTCATTTTTCCCCTTACAACTTTGTGCCCAGGTGGAATACCAGTGTGATGGTTTCTTGGAGAAAAACAAGGACACGGTCAATGAGGAGCAAATATGCGTGTTGCAAAAGAGTAAGGTAAAATGAAATCATTTGTAACCGCTGCTATGGCGTACAGCACAATAGAAGAATTTCCTTTAACGGTCATTTACAGGAAGTTGTTGTCAGTACCCTTTCAAATTAGAATCCAACTGGAAATTCTCACTCAATATTATCAGGTGCACACACCCTGGAATTGTTGTGCCAGCACTATTGGAGGAAATTGGGAGTGACACTGGGAAATCAAAATAATGCCACCTGGTGGCCACTGATATAAACAACTTCTCAATTTTCTTCTCAGTTTGAATTTTTGCTGAAGCTGTTTGTGGGAAATGACAAGGCAACGAGTTCCACCAACAGACCCGCTAGCAGCACAAGGAAATCGGGTCAGTCGCAGAGAGGTAACAAGAAGACTGTTGGACTGCAGGTGAGGTCAGAAACTGCTGATCGCTACAATTTTATTTTTAATGCACTTCACTACTGTAACAATAAAAGAAAACTTGAAAAAAAACGGATAAAATTTACAATGACTGTTTGTCAACCTTCTTTGATTTTATTGAATGTTCATCACTTGTGTTAGTTTCGACAGTCTCTACATTTGCTGATGGATACTCTTAATGCAACGACTCCTCACTACGTACGCTGCATTAAACCAAACGACCAAAAACTGCCTTTCAGGTAAAAGCGAATGTGATTAATTTTTACTTGTGTGATTCTCTGGGTTGAGTAATATGTGCCATGTGATCAAGCTTGGATCCGTTGAGGGCAGTGCAGCAACTGCGAGCATGCGGCATCCTGGAAACCATCCGAATCTCGGCAGCTGGATTCCCATCCAAGTAGCAGCACTCTTTTAAAATAAAGCTATAAATATTTTGAATGAATAGACCTAAATAATGTTTATGAATGTTGCAGATGGACCTATCAGGAATTCTTCTGTCGTTACCGGGTCCTTATGAAGCAGAAGGATGTGCTTCCTGATGTAAAACAGACGTGCCAGAATCTGCTCAAAAAGCTCATCCAGGTGTGAATTATATATAAAATCACTCTTTACTATGTCTATAGTGATGATGCTATATTGTGATTTCGTTCTCAGGACCAGAACCTGTATCAGTTTGGTAAAAACAAGATCTTCTTCAGAGCCGGCCAGGTGGCCTACTTGGAAAAATTACGTTCCGAGCGGCTCCGAAGGGCTTGCGTCAGCATCCAGAAGACCATCCGCTGTTGGCTGGCACGTAAAAAATACCTAAGGATGAAGCAGTCTGCCGTCACCGTTCAAAGATACGTGCGGGGTCACCAGGCACGCTGGTGAGCCAGATCGATTCAAAAACAGCAGAAGAATTCATTTGAAACAAATGACAAATGCCCCCCCCCCCACTCGCTTTCAGTTATGTTCGTTTTCTGCGGAGAACAAAAGCAGCCGTGGCCATTCAACGTAATGTTCGAATGTGGGCGGCCAGAAGACGCTACCAAAAGCTGCGCTCTGCAACTGTTGTCATTCAGTGCTTCTTCAGGGCATATGCAGCCAGAAAGTTGTATTATAAGGTAATGTCAACGAGAAAGTCAAAATTGTTATCACTGTAAAAAACGAGTCTCGCCGAATCTCTTCCTGTCCTCACCATGAACTCATTTCTGTTCCAATATACAGATTTTGTATGAGAAAAAAGCTTTGGTCATCCAAAAGTGGGTGAAAGGTTGGCTGGCCAGGCAACGTTATCGACGTGCCCGGGCACACATCATCCTACTGCAGTGCTGCGTACGTCGTATACTGGCCAAACGGGAATTAAAGAAACTCAAAGTTGAGGCGCGCTCTGTGGAGCATCTCAAGAATCTCAATGTTGGCATGGAGAACAAAATTATGCAGTTGCAACATAAGCTAGACGAGCAGGTGAGAGAATTGTGTCGCCGGATGTGTTAAATATTATTTCAAGCAGTGTCGTGGTTTTAATGCCTTGCTCAAAGGCACTTCAGCAGTTCTAATGAATTGAGCTGTATTGTCCTTTTTCTGAAACGAATTCATCTCGAAGCATGTTGGAATTAGCAGAATTTACCCTCATTAATACAATTAAGTGCATGGAATTATTAGGAATGCGGAAATGCATTGATGTTCGTATAGTCCACGTGTTGTTGAATACGCGCGCGAGTTGTGGATGACGAGCATGAGGAAAGCCGAGACAACTTTCCTTAAGACACATGGTCGCTGGGTGTTGTCGGCGCATCACATGCACACCATGTGCTTGCATTCCCCCGCAGCACAAAGACGTCAGGGAGCTCAGCGAGAGGCTGAATGCCGCGGCCAAGATCCAAGATATGGAGAGAGAGCGACACTGCAAAGAGATAGAAAGTCTCCAGAGGTCCGAGCAGAAGGCCAAAACCAAGGCAGAGAGGCTCCCTTCACTTATGGAGCAGCTGTCCTTTCTTCAGCGAGAGCTGGAGAACACCCGTGGTGAGAAAGAAGTTCTGGAAGAGCAGAACACCGTCTACAAGGAGCAGACACAACAGGCGAGCCTCCTCCTTTTCTCGTTTTTTATTTCTTTACGTCTTTATGGATTCGTTCCGGCGTTGTTTGTGTCCTTTGAGTCGACTGCGTTGCTGCGATGGCTTTGCTATGATTTTGTTGGATGGAGAAAAGCTGCATGTGTTCATTTCTTAACATTTAACCGGGCTTACTACGATGAAAAAAAAAAATACTATGGCAATTCACAAATTAATTAAATTTTGTAGCTGGCCAATGAAGGTTATCTAAACTGTCTTTTGCAGCAACTAAAATTTTCAGTGATATAATTATGATGATTACTATTTTGGGGTATTTTAGTTTCCGATATTCACGGCTCCATTTGCTGTCAGGTTGTAGAGGAGTTAAACATGAAGAACGGCTTGCTGAATGATGAAAAGGAAAATCTTAACCAGGTCATCCTGGAACAAAAACAACAATTAACAGGTAAAATGTAAATACAACTTTCAGTCTATTTATATATGACCTCATGAATAAAACCGTTGTTCTCAGAGGTTAAAAGCCAAGTGGAAAACACTGAAAAACTACAGGAAGAGTTAGCGGAAGAGCGCGCCCGGTACCAAAGCCTGCTGAGTGAACACCTGCACCTCCAGGAGCTGCATAAAGACCTGAAGGAGGAACTGCAACGTAGGCTGGTGGGGCAGTTTTTTATTTATTTATTTGAATTTATTGATTTATTTAAATTTATTGATTTATTTAAATTTATTTATTTATTTGAATTTATCTATTTATTTATTTTTATGGCCGAGATTTACTCAACTTTGTCTAGCTTTTTTCCATTGACAGAGTCCAAGCAAGAGGACAGAATACACAAGCAACTTGGCTAAATGTAATCCAATGACTGGACAGGACAGCTCAGTGGACAAAGCGGTAATGTATTAAACAAGATCATTTGTTGTCATGATGTAACCCGTCATGTTTATCATTTTCAGATTAGTCACATCATTCGCAAAGAAACTAGCTGATTTTTTTTTTTTTCAACTCGATGACTGCTCAAAGTGGACGTTGGCCGATGTCTACTTAGGTTGCACTACTGCTTTTTGTGTCATTATAGGTTGAGACCCCCTCCAATGTCGACCTGCCGCTCATTCTCAAGCTCCAAAGAAGAGTGAGAGAACTCGAGCGAGACAAACAATCGCTGCAGCGGCACTTAGATGAGAAGGAAGCCCAAGAGGAAGAAACCAAGGTATGTCCTCAACCCTTTGAGTCATTCATATATTCTTGATGCTATTTTCATTATTGCTGAATTTCTAAACAAAGGATGTGGAGGAGGAGCTCACTGTTGGCAGAGCAGAATTGGATTTGGAATCGCTTAAGGTACAAGATGAGATCAATATTTATACATTCTTAACAAGGGTTACAAAACTAACTTCATGAATGAAATTGTTTTATTCAGCGCCAAGAGCTGGAGTCTGAGAATAAGAAGTTGAAGCAGGACTTGAGTGAACTGCGCAAGTCTTTAACCAGTGAGAACAGCGAAATGCTGCCCCCTGCTGTCGGCTCCACGACATACAACGTGCTGCTGGAGCAACTTGACTCTTCTAACGAGGAGTTGAAATTGCGAAAAGAGGAAGTGCTTCTTCTCCAGTCACACATAGTCCGTCAAGAGGCTATGAAATACAAGGTGACAATGAAATACTACAAATGACATTAATTATTTCTGCCATTAGTTTTCATCTTGATGTAATCTTTAACCCCATCCAGGACTCGGCACTCGGAGAAGGTGTGAATTTAAACCTTAGTGAAGTTCCCTTATTCCAAGATACTGACAGGTAAAAAAATTTGTTCTCCTAGTCTTCATTTAAATGTTACTAAACGCATATCCTGTATGATCTTCATCTGGCAGGCCCACTGACATCCATACGTTGAATGAGGACGGAGAACTGTGGCTAGCTTACGAGGGCTTAAAGGAGACCAACAGGTTTATTTATTTATTTATTTACTTATTCATTTATTCAGTCATTTATTCATTCAGTCTTTTATTTTTTAATTTGTCAATTTTTGTATTTATTTTTTATTATTTTGATTAATTATGCTGTATAAAAGGCATGTCCAGCTACGGTCCTCATGTATGTCACCTGAAACAAAGAGTGTCAATTCAGTTCATGTAACTGGATGTTGTGACTTGAAATCTCAGGCTTCTGGAGTGCCAAGTGCAGAAGCTGGAAAGGCAGCACGGTGAGAGGTATGAGAAACTGTTGGAGGAGGTGAACACGCTCAAGCAAGAAAAAGAGCAGCAGCAGAAACTGTTGGATCAAACTTTGCTGCTCCCCGAAGATGCTCGTATTGAAGCGGGCTTGGAGCTCGAAATTACTCGGCTCACGCTGGAAAATCTGGTGGGTTTACTCTCGAAAATAGCATACATGCACAATCGGATCAAAATTAAGGGCTCTATTAAAAATATGAGTTTTTTTGAGAAAGAAAAGAAACAATCACAAACTATCATATTGTTAAGACACGTGTAGGTGAGGCTGTCAAAAGTTGAAGCCAGTGATAGTAAACATTGATCCAAATATTACAAAAAAGATCTAGAAAGTAAACATTATTGAAATATTTGTATTTCTCACCTCTTTTTGTTTTACAATTGGGTGTGTATGGAAGTGATGCTTGTCCTGTCCCTAATCCAGTATGTCTACATATTTGCAGAATCTCATGGAGCAACAGGACAAACAAGACCAGACTATTGTCAATCTGAAAAAAGACCTTCAACTGTACAAGAGCAAAGTAGAAGAGTTTCTAGGTAATCCCATCAAACTGAATGCCGCTGGCTGTTACAGTTCACTCATCAGTTGTGGAATGCTCGTTCAGTTGTATGAATATCTTTTGTATACGCAATACTCGCATCCAGCTACAGAGGACGCTATTGCTTTGTGAAATTGTTTCTATTTTTTTAATGGCATCTTGTAACTCATTTCTTGGCGTTTGTATGGGGATTTAGCGCCCTCTTGTGGAGACAGCCTCAATTCTATTGTATTTTCAATTGGCTTTTTGGTTTTCCTGTCAAGCTCAACAAAGAAAAGCATCCATTTCGACAAATTCTCCTGCCAAAGCAGTGAGCATACCTCGCAAGGAGAGAGAGTACCAGGGAATGTTGGAGTACAAAGAGGGTGAAGAGGGCCGCCTCGTCAAAAGTCTGGTTTCAGGTATGACGAAACCAATCATGCTTGAGTGAATGACGTCCAATTTAAACGTGAGAATGTCAAGCTTGATTGTGTTGCTCGGAACTCTTCTATTTAGACCTGAAGGTCCGTGGCGTCGCTGTCAACTTCCTTCCCGGGCTTCCCGCTTACATCGTCTTCATGTGTCTGCGATACGCCGACAGAGTTGACGACGATCAGCGAGCCAGTACGTTGCTCAAGTCTGTGCTCTGCAGCGTCAAAGGAGTCATTAAGGTTCAGTATCAAGGAAACAGGTTGGGAGGGGGGGGGGGGGGGGGAAGAACGTGACAACAGCGACGGTATGTTGTTGTTTTTTTTTGTTTCTATAGCGAAGAGGAAAAGATTTTGACGTCTCGTCTTTCTGGTTATCCAACACGAGTCGACTACTTAACTGTCTGAAGCAATATAGTGGAGATGATGTAAGCATGAGTCCATTATGAGATGATTCAATAACATCCCAAGGACTCTTTTGATTATTTCTACAAAACTCCTTTTTGCAGACGTTCAAGACGCACAACACAGCGAAACAGAACGAGCACTGCCTGACCAACTTTGAGCTGACAGAGTATCAGAATGTTTTTGCCGACCTCGCCGTTCAAATTTACCGCCGGCTTATTGAAAGCATGGAGGACACCCTGCAGCCCCTCATAGGTGACATCAACATGTGTGAATCAAACTAAAGTGGTCCTGACCGTGTTTGTCATGTGCAGTTTCTAGCATGTTGGAGCACGAGACAATCCAGGGGGTTCTGGGCTCCAAACCGACAGGTCTGAGGAAAAAGAGCTCTGGTTCCCCAGAAGATGACTCTGTTACAGTGGAAGTCCTCCTGCAGCAACTTGGGCTCTGGCACTCCACCATGATCAAGCATGGGATGGACTCTGGCCTCATTAAACAAGTGGTCCGGCAGCAGTTCTATATGATATGTGCTTTCACTCTGAACCACCTGCTGCTCAGGAAGGACATGTGCTCATGGAGTAAAGGGCTTCAGATCAGGTAGCTGACCTTTGCAATTTTAATTTTCAATTAACTTTTTAAATGCACAGTCGCGCACACACACACACCCTGACCTGTTTGCGTGCTTCCTCTGTGGTCAGGTACAATGTGTGGCAGTTGGAGGAGTGGCTGGCGGAGAGGGAGCTGGCCGAATGCGGTGCCAAAGAAATGTTGGAACCGCTCGTACAGGCCGCGCAGCTGCTGCAGGTCAACAAGAAGACTGAGGCAGACGCTCAGGCAATCTGCAACATGTGCACGGGACTCACCATCGCACAGGTCCATCATCAGCCCATGTTTTCAAATGTCACGTGTGATTTTTATTTTGATCATCACGTGTTCTCCATCGTAGATCGTTAAAGTGTTGACGCTCTACACGCCAGTGATTGAGTTCGAAGAGCGCGTGACGACCACATTCATCGCAACCATTAGAGTGAGTTGTTATGATGTGCAAGAGTGCAGTACTCTTTTACGGTCCTCCAATTATTAACTTGTTCCATTTTTGAACCTTATAGGACATCTTGAAAGACAGAGAGGAGTCGTCCACACTGATGATGGATGCCAAGAAAGTCTTTTCTGTCACACTTTCCTTCTCACCCTCCACTGTGGCGTTGGAGACCATTCAAATCCCTACTAGCTTAAAACTGGACTTCCTCAACCGCATCTAAAAACAGCTTTTGACAGACACAGTATTTGCTGTGGTTTTCATCATAGTTTGTATCTAATTTTTGTATTCACGTGACAATAAAATAAATAATATAAACATATGGAAAGGCTATAGAGTTTAATATAAAAACACTATTTTTGGAAATGCAGGGGTCTTAAAAGTATATGTTTAGTGGAGCAAGAGGAATAATATAATAAACTATGGATGTATAATTTTGTAAAGGAAGGAAAGTGAAGGATAACTGATATGTTGAATATGACACAATTGTTCAATACATTAAAAAAAATATATATTTTTAAGACAGTCTGACATTCTAATGATTTGTTCTCATGAGGTGTTATTTTTGTCTGGCATTACAAACATAACTTTAAAAGTCATCAAATCAACTCTTATTCATCCAGGAAATGAACACGATGAATGTAATCAGACAGGTCTGTGTGCTCCAAAACTCATCTGCTTGTCTGCTGCCAAACATGAAAAAGATTGAAAAATGTAAAATCAAAATTGCTGGAATTTTTATTTTGAAGCATATTTAACACCCTGAAGTTATCCTGGACTCTACAACAGAAAACCAACTTAGTACTGTATGGTCAAGTGGAATGTTTTGGGTTGTTTTTTTTTTTCTCTGTGAATTGCAATAAATAAATTACGTGAACGCTTCCTGTTCCAAACTGTAATCCTCCTAAGGAACTTTATTGAATTTGCATCCGGATTCTTGCGCTTTGGATCCTTAAACAAACGAGCACTGCGTCACAAGACAGGTGGGCGGAGTCTCCTGTCATAGAAGCAACAGGTGAGAGGCTCCCGCCGGTAAAGTCAAGTTAGTAGGTAGCATACAATACAAACGGGCGGTGCAAGGGACTGCTTTTTCAAAAGAAAAGCTAGAAAATGATGGTTTGCCAATCCACACATTTCTGTGTTTTTTACTATTTCACACTTGAACTAATTTATATGTATTTGACATAGAAGATATGATCATACATACACACAACAAATTTTATTTTAAAACATGTTTAGTAGGAGAATTAGTTTGAAAAATCTAACCGGATCTGTCGTTTAGTTCTTGTCAGCTTAAATGATGAGTTTGGTCATAGTTGAGTTAACTCAGGGACGAAAAAATGTCGATAACTTAAAGAGCAGATGTTCAACAAATATCTCACCATTAGGGCTTAAAAAGTAACGTCGAAACATGGTGTTGATTCAGCTATACACGCGGGTAAGAAAAGCTTCTACATACCTCAAGTTGTGTATTTATAATTTGACTTGAGAGACATATGGTAACTTTGTAAAATATTATGGGGGGCGAAATCCCATAGAAAATTAACTATTAAGTGTCCTGCAATATTGTTTAGGTTATTTTCAGGATTTTTTTTTTGCGTGTAAAGTCTTTAAAGTGTTTAACAACGTGTGAAAGTGTATAACAACTGTATTGGTGTGTAATTTTACAATCTGCACTCTAGTACAATAGAGTGTGGATTCCAGATGCTGAACATGTATGGAAATCAGCAGAGATTCTAAGAGACTTTCATTATGGAGATGATAGTTTACAACTGCTTCTGGAAAATGGCACAGTAAGTGAAATTGACAAAATTCACAAACACCTGTAGTTGAATAAGATAACCACATGACCATCTCTTCCCCGAAAGGAACTCAAGCTGCCCGTTGACTCGTCGCCACCAGAACTCCCTCCTCTTCGCAACCCTGACATCTTAGTTGGGGAAAATGACCTCACTGCACTCAGCTACCTCCATGAACCTGCAGTCCTGCACAACCTCAAAGTGCGCTTTCTAGAGTCCAAAATCATCTACACCTACTGTGGTAGGTCCAGAAGGAATGTTTTGTTTCGCTCAAGGAAGTGCTGATCAGGCGCTTGTCTCGTCCGCAGGCATCATCCTGGTGGCTTTGAATCCGTACAAGCAGATTCATATCTATGGAGATGCAATCATTCACGCATACTCGGGTCAGAACATGGGCGACATGGACCCGCATATCTTTGCAGTGGCCGAGGAGGCTTACAAACAGATGGCCAGGTGGATACACAAAGATTAAATTCAATTGTACTATAATTTCAAGTTAAATACAACTGAACTGTACTTTTTAATGTTACTGTGCTTGAAGAGCAAAAATAGAAAACTAAACTTTGCAAAAAAAAAATCATCATATTTTCAATAACAGTTGTTTGCTGTCTTGACCAGAGACCACAAGAACCAATCTATCATCATCAGTGGCGAGTCTGGAGCTGGTAAAACAGTGTCAGCTCGATATGCTATGAGATACTTTGCTGTTGTCAGCAAATCTGGCAGCAAGACACAAGTTGAAGACAAAGTCTTAGCGTCCAATCCCATAACTGAGGTGACAAACGCTCATTCGCAACATCACACTGAGGACGGCCGGTGCGTCAATCTTGCTTGACTTTCTCTCAGGCCATCGGGAACGCAAAGACGATCAGGAACGACAACAGCAGCCGTTTTGGGAAATTCACTGAGATCAGTTTTGACAACAGGTATCGAATCATTGGCGCAAACATGAGGACTTACCTATTGGAGAAATCCAGAGTTGTTTTCCAGGTATGGCAACTTGACATTCTGGTCAGTTTATCCTTCTACTGTGTCACATGTGTAACATTTATTCTTCCAGGCTGAGTTTGAGCGGAACTATCATATATTTTACCAAATGTGCGCCTGTGCACATCTGCCACAGTTCAAGGCACTCAAACTGTGTAAGTGTGTCAAGGTTTGAGACACAATCCCACTGCTGTGTGTCCATATATTTAATGTGCAAGTATTTTTATTTTGTCCTACAGTGAGTGCCGATGAGTTCAACTACACTGGCATGGGTGGCGATATCATTATTGAAGGTGTGGACGACAGGAAAGGCATGGAGGAGACTCAGCACACCTTCTCACTACTGGGTAAAGCATGCTTGAATGGAGCCAATTGTGTTCTTGTGCAACACTACTCTTTGATATTTTTTTAAACCTCTTTGTGGTTGTTTAGGACTGAAGGAGGACTTTCAGTCTGATGTCTTCAAAGTTCTTGCAGCCATTCTCCATCTGGGAAATGTGGAAATTAAGAGCTCTGGTGATGATAGGTCCACCATCTCTGTGAGTCTTCTTGTTTTCTAAGTCTTACTCTAGTGACATCATTAATAATACCAAATCTACTCAAATCCAATTTGAGTGTTGTATTAAAAATGTCCTTCATAAGAATAATAAATATAATCATTCACACATACTTCCTAACCAGAAATAATAGGATATTTTAAATATGGACAAAATATTTGCAAATTATAATTTTTACACCTGTATTTCTTTTTTTGTCAAGAAACTTACATTAAGTGAAAAAACAGATTTTTGTACATTTTTTTTCTCAAGTCAAGTCTCTCAAATTATTATTATTATTATTATTATTATTAAGCGCAACAATAACCACAATTAAATAAATTAAAACTGATGATTATGGTTTTTAGAAAAGTATGTGTTGCTCTTTTAACATCAACAATATTTTGTATATTTTTCCTAACATTCAGCACAGCGATTCGCATCTGCACATCTTCTGCGAGCTGTTGAGTGTGCGTGCAGACGACTTAGTGCGTTGGCTGTGCAATCGGAAGCTTGTCCTGGTGGCCGAAACGGTGGTGAAACCGTTGCATAAAGACCGCGCAGTGAATTCCAGAGACGCCCTGGCCAAACGCATCTATGCACATTTGTTTGACTGCGTCATTAATAAGATCAACAAAGCGCTGCAGGTCCCCGGAAAGCAACATGCTTTCATAGGTGTTCTGGACATTTATGGGTAACAGAAAAAAAAGTCATCTTATTTTCTATCTTTTGATTATTTCTTGTCTCAACTTTTATTGTGTGGTCCTCAGCTTTGAGACTTTTGACATCAACAGCTTTGAGCAGTTTTGTATCAACTATGCTAATGAAAAGCTTCAGCAGCAGTTTAACTTGGTCAGTACCACACCAGCACAAAATCTTGCGCACTTTTCATTGAGTTGCTAATCAAATTGTCCTTTTTTCCATCCAGCATGTTTTCAAACTGGAACAGGAGGAATACATGAAAGAAGACATCCCGTGGACGTTAATAGATTTCTATGACAATCAGCCAGTCATTGATTTGATTGAAGCCAAAATGGGAATCCTGGATTTGCTTGATGAAGAATGCTTGGTAAAAAAAAAAAAATCAATTGGTGTTGATTTTTTTCAATCACTTGCTCTCAATGACAAACAAGCTATTTGCTTTACAGTTTCCTCAAGGCACTGATCAAAGCTGGCTCCAAAAGCTATACAACTACCTGGATGGCAAGCCATTGTTTGAGAGGCCCAAACTGTCAAATGAGACTTTTGTCATCCAACACTTTGCAGACAAGGTGCGGAACACAAATCAACATTCAAATTATTGGAAAAGTTAGGACCGAAAAGCAACTTGCGCAAAATCTAAAATGTCTTGGTAATATGATGAATTGAGATAGTCAAATTATTTTATCATGATGATTTAATATTTTTTTTCTGTTGTCTTGTTGCTCAAAAGGTGGAGTATCAATGCAAAGGTTTTCTTGAGAAGAACCGAGATACTCTTTATGAAGAACTGGTTGACGTTTTGAGAGTCAGTAAGGTAAACAAAATAAAACAAAGACTTTATGATCCTAACAATACATGACAAAAACAAAAGGACATATTGCTCTTCTTACCACTGTTATCAGTTCGCCTTTCTGGCCCAATTTTTCCAAGAGGGGGGGCCGAGTGTTCCGAACATAAAAGGTATCAAGGTGAAGCCGGCCAGGCCTGGTGTGAAATCTACCAATAAACAGCTGAGAACCTCAGTTGGAGCTAAGGTGGACATGTTTGCCCCATCGCCGTGTGTTTAGCAGTTTTGGTCATCTTTTGGTGTCTTTTCCTGACACATTGTGAATGTAGTTCTGCAGCTCTCTGTCGTTGCTGATGGAGACACTGAACGCTACCACGCCTCACTATGTGCGCTGCATCAAGCCAAACGATGAAAAGCTGCCATTTGAGTAAATACTAATCAAGTCTTATGTATTGGTTCGGAGCTTATCTCCAGAATGACATTTTTTTTAATTTTTTTTTTAAGATATGATTCCGGAAGGGTGGTGCAGCAGCTGCGGGCCTGTGGGGTGCTTGAAACAATTCGCATCAGTGCCCAAAGTTACCCATCAAGGTGATCTGCTTTGGCTACGTATTAGTAAACAACTAATGTTTTGCATATCTTATTCCAATGCAAGAATCTTGTGTTTCCAGGTGGACCTACTTTGAGTTTTACAGCCGTTACAGTATCCTCATGACTAACGAGGAGGCGGGCATCAGTGACAAGACACTGGCGTGCAAAGATGTGCTTCAGAGGTTGATTCAGGTATGCGTCATTGCGTCTGTGATTTATTATTATTCGTTTCCTGCTTCTCCAATTACAACCACAAATTCGAGGTTTTCTTGTTGTCTCTTTGATTCTTTCCAGGACCCCAACCAGTACAAGTTTGGTCGCACAAAGATCTTCCTCCGAGCTGGTCAGGTAGCATACTTAGAAAAGCTGCGTCTGGATCGACTAAGAGGGGCGTGCATTACCATCCAGAAATACATCCGTGGATGGATTCAGAAAAGAGACTACCAACGCTTGAGGCAGGCAGCCATCCTCATACAACACTACATCCGTGGCAAGAAGACTATACGGTTAGTGGCTTTTACCATCGATTCAAAACCTTGAGATCCAAATGTCAAACACCCTCACAATTTGTGTTTTTTGTTTGTGAACTGCAGTAAAGCAGTGAGCGCAGCGAACCTGAAGCAGGGATGGTCAGCGGTGGTCATTCAGAGGTACTGGAGAGGCTTCCGCATTAAGAAGAGCTACCAAACGGTACGCTTGGCCATCATCATCATCCAAGCTTACACACGAGGTTGGCTGGCCCGTAAATCCTATTTAAAGGTCTGTAACGGTAGCTTCCTTGGCAGTATTTGTGAAGATACGGAATCAAAGTCAGACTTTAAATGACCTGGTCGTCATTGCTCAGCTGGTGGAAGCACGGAAGGCATCGGTGCTGCAGAAGTACGCCAGAGCATGGCTGGCTCGGCGGCGTTTTAACGCCATGCGTCGATTGGTGCAACAGGTTCAACTGTCATTCAGGGTGCAGCAGCTCCGAAAGAAAAATGAGGAGCAGGTAAATGTCGTCTCGAGGCCCGTCGTCCCATCCTCGGAGAAGACCTGAACTAATCCCTGATCCTTAATCCCAGAGTAAAGAGAACTGCGGGTTGGTGGAAAGACTGACCAGTTTGGCCAACTCCCATTCTCAAGCCATGGAAAGGCTGCAGGCTCTGGAGATACAGCTGAAAAAATCTGCCACCCAGAAGGCATCTTTGGAAGCAAGAGAGAAGAAAGTCAAAGAAGATGCTTCTCTGGTCAGTCAGTTTTTATTGTAGTCCCCGCCATGTGACCAGATGGCCTAGGTCCATTACGTCCTTCCTCTATAAATTATCTGCAAATATTAAGTACACAGAGTCAACATGGGTGGATGACATACCCATAATGGCTCCTCTTGCGAATGACGCAGCAGTTTTGAGAAGAAAGTAGGACACGCCCACCTGGGAGAAGCAGCCCACAGTGTAAAGATTTTTATTTGGTCCAAAGAAACTAGCACAAGCCTCCCATTGATGTTTTTGACAAAGTATCCAAACATTCACCACAAACCAAGACCGCATGTTCTCTACTGGTGGAGGACCAAACCAAGCAGGATTCACAGGAGCCTTATCAACCAGGATATGATAAAAAATGGACTGCGTTAACAGCATGCACCTGCATCCAGCATGATCGATGGAACAAGGTTGTCACTTGAATCTATTTCTGCAAAGCCTCCATCAGAAAACATCTGTCTACTAGCCTTAATACACCAAAGGCCCAAGCAGTCGGCTACTTACTTGCGCCAGTTGGCAACCTGATTTAAATCTGCGTGTTCTCAGAAAAGCATGGAAACTTTAGTTGCTTTTGGAAGGGAACTGAAATGCCGGATTGTGGGGCAGAACTTTGCCTGGAAGTTCTTGGTACATGTATACTGAAAGCAAATGGCTGCCAAGTGATGTCAGCATGCTCATTTTAGACAGTCTCAAATGTAAATTTAGGAATGTTTTAAATTTGGGCCAGTGGTCAATATCAATCAAGGTGTCTGCTACGATTTTCTATTCTATCCTTTAACACATTGATTTTCTTTTGGCACTATAGAGAGTGACTGATCTTCAAAGTCAAGTTGATGGCTTAATCATCCAAAAACAGAGCATTGAAAAGATGTTTGAAGCTTCCTCCAAAGAACAACAAGGTACAAATGATCTAGCTTTTCCAAAGGGTCTATCTTTTCCACTTTTTATTTACCTGTCCCCAACTTTTGACATTATCCGACAGAAAAGTTTGATAAAATAAAGATGACTCTACTGGAGGACAAAGAAACTCAAGCAAGGCTTCGAAAGTAGGTTTAAAAAAAATTGTCGGCAACAGCGCAGTAGTCATGCGAAACTAATGAGATTTCATTTTATCAGAACCGCTGAGACCAACCTTGAGATCCAGAGACAGGAACACGACAAGGAACTGGGAATCCTGAAAGAGGAGCTCAGGAAGCTGAGGGACGGGAGAATCAGTTTGCAGATGAAGTTGGAGGATGGCGACCAGATGACCGCTGACCTGCAGGATCAGGTGGCCCAGCTCACCAAGCACGTCAAAGTCATTCCTGATCTCCGCAGAGACCTCAGCAACCTACAGAATCAAAAGCAAACTATAGACCGGAAGATGATGCAACAATCTGAAGAAGCAAGAGGTATCGCTGATATTAAAAGATGTTGAATTTGATCACAGCTCATGTTAAAGTGATGGATTGTAATATTTCTTTGCAGCTAAACTGCATGACATATCAAGACTCCTCACGGGAAGTGTTGTTAAAGAAGAAGTGATTTGGGGGTAATCAATCATTTATTTATATTTTATTTTTCTCTCTTGGTTTTTGATTCGAGAGTATTTTATTGTTACTGAAGGCTAACTGCAGATTACTCCGAGAAGACATATGAAGCCGAAGACCTTCTGGCAGCTTTTAATGGTCTGGAAAAAGCGACCAGGTTTGTTTACAGAGTGTCGTCCATAAAATGTTTACACACGTGACCCGTTTGACGTCATCGTCGGCAGAACTTTGGAGAACCACCGCAAGGAACAGAAGGAAAGATACGATATGCAAATAGAAGGCTTGAAACAGAAAGTGGATTACCTTCAAAATGAAAACAGCAGCTTGCACACACTCTTTACGGAGAAAAATAACGTCAATGAGAACATTCGCCAAGAGGTGTGCCGACTGAGCAGCGAAAACTGTGTAGGTTCTTTTGTGATTATTTTATGAACTCATTTGTGTGTGGTCGTTTTTTTTAACGTGACCTGTTTGTTGTCAGGTTATACCTGAGCTGAAAGTTCAGATTTCAGAGCTACAAAGACAGAAACATGAATGTGAGGTTCTTGTAGAAGAGCAGAGAAAAGAGTTAGAGGGTGAGTTTAATTTGGATTAGTGGTGGTTTGAAATTAAAATTTTCATTCATTTTGTTCACCTTTTTTTTTCTTTTGTACTTTTCAAGAAAAAGCAGCCGAGATGAAGAATAACCTTCAAAAGAGGGTTGAAGAAGCCAGTTCAAAGTGCAGGTAAAATTTTCAGATTGAAGTCAGATGTTTGGCTCATCCTGTCAATATCCTGATTGAAATCATTTCATTCCTTCAAGGCACTTTGAGGAGCAAGCTGCGGTGCTGGAGGAGGTCAAGACGACCCTTCAAGATCAAATCAGAGACTTTCAAGAGGAGAATGCTCACCTGAGCAAGCAACTACAGATGGAGAGAGATGCCAAGATCCGACTGAGGCTTGAAGCCGCGGAGTTGTCTTCTAGAAATTTGGTACGTGTTCCAGGGGGACGTCACATGTTAAAGGCTCACAATACCGACTCGTCTGCTTTTCTTAAAGGACTTTGAGGAGCAACTTGACCAGAAAGAAAGAGTCATTAAACAGTTAGAGAATCAAATGATAAGCCTTGAAACAGGTAACCTTGTACCTTTGACAGATATAATGTCCAATGAATGTCACCTTCAATCTTCTGTTGTGTGCCACAGCCCAGAAAAGCTCCTCACCAGCGCCTAAACATTATCTTGGAATGTTGGAATGCAACAAAGAGGATGAATCCCGACTCATTCAGAAACTTATTTTGGGTATTTTTTTTATTTGTATTTGTGTGTCCAGCACTAAATGGATCCTGATTCGGGAGAAGTTTTATTTCTATATTATTTTTATTGATTTATTTTATTTTATTTGTCACCCAGCTATGAATGAAACCATGACTAGACAATCAAATATTCTTCTCCCTTTTAGACCTTAAGCCCAAAGGTGTGGTGGTCAACATGATCCCAGTTCTGCCATCTTACATTCTCTTCATGTGTATTCGCTACGCTGATTCCTTGAACGATGAAGAAAAATTGCAGTCTTTTATGAATGCCACTATTACTGCCATCAAAAAGGTCACCACGGTGAGTTGAATATGCTTTTTAGACTGTCAAATATCACATATTGGAAATTTACAATAGAGGCCAATGAAATAAAGTATAAAGTGAACATTCCTGTTTCAGAATCACCAGAATGACTTGGCCTTATTGTGCTTCTGGCTGTCCAACATGTACCAGATGCTCAATTGTCTCAAGCAGTATAGCGGAGAAGAGGTACGGATCTCTCGGTGTTGACCGGAATATTGATTAGGGTTGACATGATTTACTTGCTATTCTGTTTTTCACTCAAGGAGTTCAGCAAGCAAAGTACCCCCCGTCAGCTGAGCAACTGCTTGCAGAACTTTGATTTGTCAGACTACCAGCAGGTTGTCAGTGACTTGGCCATCTGCATCTATCACCAGTTCATCTCAGCCATGGAAAGAGCTCTCACCCCTGCCATTGGTACCAAAGCGTAAAAACAAATCCATTCATTCGTACACTAACTCGGCCTCCTCTCCACAGTGCCCGGAATGTTGGAGCACGAGAGCTTGCAGGGCATTTCCAGCATGAAACCGAGAGGCTTCATTAAACGTTCTAGCAAAAACAATCAAGATACGGAGACCTACACCATCACCTTCATCATCCAGCGACTCTCTCACTTCCACACCAACATGATCCAGCACGGCACTGAGCCGCACATCGTTAAACAGGTGGTCAAGCAACTTCTCTTCCACATTGGGGCGACCACCCTTAACAACATGCTATTGCGTAAGGACATGTGCTCCTGCAGGAAAGGAATGCAAATCAGGTTGGTGTGTGTGTGTGTGTGAGGGAAATTGCATGGAATGTTATATACTGAAAAATGTATCTTTATTTATTCATATAAAATTTACCTCAGTTCGGAGGTGCGGGGTTTAATTCCGGCTCCGGCCTTCCTGTGTGAATTTTGCATGTTCTCCCCATGCCTGCGTTGGTTTCCTTCAGGTAGTCCGGTGCCATAACTAAGGTTGACAATGTACTCTTACAGATGTAATATTAGCTACCTGGAAGAGTGGCTTCAGGAGAAAGACCTCCAAAATTGCCATTTAATTGACACTCTGAAGCCGTTGACAGAGGCTGCCTGGCTGCTGCAGGTCAGCAAGTCCACAGATGACGACGCCAAGGCCATCACTGAGACATGTGTGGAGCTCAACACAGTTCAGGTATGCCGGCCACTTTTATACAATGTTTTCAAATAATCATCTGAATACTCTCATACAGATCGTCAAGATTCTGAATTCATACACACCCATGGACGCTTTTGAAAGAAGGGTCGCGTCGTCGTTTGTCCGCAAAGTTCAGGTGGGCTCACATCTGACTACTTTCAAACGGCTGATATCACATCCTGGACGCTGGATCTGAAAAGTTCCAAATGTCCTCTTTGTTACAGTCACTTCGACAAGACCACGACAGCAGCGCGCAGCTGATGATGGACGCAAATTATCGTTTCCCTGTTACGTTTCCTTTCTGCTCATCCTCGCAGGCTTTGGAGTTGCTGCAGATTCCCAATAGCCTTTACCTGGATTTTTTAACTATGATCTGAACTTTGTCTTCTTAATTTTAACCTATAATCAGCTTCGGGATAGATGTCATCTCTTTTATTCTAGAGAATATACATCACAGAAACATTGGGTGCAAACACGTTTACAGGTGAACCTAATTTGACCTTTTCGAAACGTTTATAAATCCGACTGTTTCAATTTGCTGTTCTTAAAAAGAGCTGAACAGCAAAATTCACAGCAGATGTTTGATTCATGAATTGACGGATCATTTTTGGAAGGATGTGTGTCCACATTTGAGCTTTTCTGTGAGCCTTCAAAGTCTCTCTGCATGTGTTTTTATACGTTTTTCATTCAAAACAGAGAAGATTTCATTTAATTTTCTTGATGTAGTTCTTTTAAAGTGCAATATTTGTCTATCTGTAAATTGCATTTTACTGGATATGGTTCATAATGCACATATAAATACACATCATAAAGCAACTCAGCACAGCCATCCTTCAATCCCCCCGCTCCCAGTGGACTACAGCATCCTCCTCTCACCTCCTTCTCTTTATCCCGGAGAGTGGACCACAGTACCCTGTAGCATCTTGGCGCGGTGACGTCACGAGAGCAGCATCAGCTGTTAGCTGTGTGTGTGTTTGTGTGTGTGTTGTGTGCCACTGCTTTAAGCCTTGTCGCTGCCCATCGCGGCCCCGCATAAAGGACAAATATATGAGATCCCCTCTGCTCCCTGAAATGGCGACACAGGAGGTACAGCTCAACGAGACTCTGGCGCATCTGAAAACCGAGTCGGAGTCGCTTAAGTCGAAGCTGGAGGAGGAAAGAGCCAAGCTGCACGACGTCGAGCGTGAGTACGGAAAATGGAGAGGCCGCTCGCCATTCACCCGAGCGCCAACGAATCAGAGCGGATGTTTGCTTTTTTTGCATCGCAGCATTTCCGAAACGCCAGATGAGTCGTTTTGACATCGTTTTGACATCTTTACTTGGGCTCGGCGTGTCCTGACATTGAACGGGCTCGTTTTGTTTTTGCTGCTTCCCGATTTGACGAGCTCGGTGCTTCCATCCATCTGCATGAGGATCTCATCGCATCCTGCAGCGTAGCAACAACCTCAGCATTACAGAGGAAGATATAAAAATATTGATAATGATTTAATCACGTCGCAATTCCGAAGACACGGATAGGTTCAGTCAAAAAATTAAAGAGAGAAAGATTAAGCAATGCATTTTTACATTAAATGGAGGCCTACGTCAGTTTTAATCCTGCACTGGATATTAATCAGGTGGAGATTTAATGTAATGCATAATGTGTGAATATGTGTGTGCGTGTGCTTTAGTGCATCAAGTGGCCGAGAAGGTGGAGGGCCTGGGCCAGTTTGTCATGAAGACTCGGAGAACTCTGAAGGGGCATGGCAACAAAGTTCTGTGCATGGACTGGTGTAAGGACAAGAGGAGGATCGTCAGCTCTTCGCAGGTAACTCACACACGCAAGTAAAATTGTGAGACTGAGACAACAATGAATTCAGTATACTTGTCGGGAGCTTTTATTTGTTTCATTCGTTTAACATATTTACTTTGTCAACACAGTGACGGACAAAAAACATACATAGCTTAATGGATATAGTTAAGAATGACTATTAAACCCTTTTCTGCTTTTTATCTAAACATCCAGGATGGAAAAGTGATCGTTTGGGATGCCTTTACTACCAACAAGGTAACTTGTCATTTTAATGTAGTGCACTAAAACAAACATGAAGCATAATTCCTGCTGCGCTCGACATTATTGGACAACACTTTGGCTCTCAGGTCTTTGAAATCAAATTCTTCAGTGTTGCAATATTTGTATGAAAAGTGCTGTATAAATAAATATTGATTGGTATATTTTATTGAGTCTTATTGTTGTATTGTAAGTAGTTCCAGCATATGCACAAAGTGTATCAAGCGGCGTTTTGTGTTTGACTTGATTGTTGTGTTTGAGTGATGCACTCAAAAGATGCGATTGTTGTCCCTCTCTGAAGCGGCTTTGTTTGTTTTGATGTGGATCAGGAGCATGCCGTGACGATGCCTTGCACTTGGGTCATGGCCTGCGCCTATGCTCCGTCTGGCTGCGCTGTAGCTTGTGGGTGAGTGCTTGCGTTGCATAATGTCAACTTTCTTCTCTTTTTGTGCAATCAGTCAAAGGATGTATTTTCAGTCGACAGCGAGTGGCAAAATGGCCGCCCGCTGAGATGGATTTTGCCATTTTATTCACATTTTACTCACGCAATATTAATCGAAATGCTGAGTTTAGACTGGTGGGGCCTCTACAAAGCATCTTTTTGTAGAGAATAAATGACATGACAAGCAAACACAAAAAGACTCCATGAATGTTGTTTCACTTTGATTATTAGCTTCAAAAATTAGCTGACCATTTCCTGTTAGCTAATTGCTTCTGTATTCCATCTCAGCGGCCTGGACAACAAATGTTCCGTGTATCCTCTGTCCCTGGACAAGAACGAGAACCTGGCTGCCAAGAAGAAGTCGGTCGCCATGCACACAAACTACTTATCCGCTTGTAGCTTCACCAACTCGGACATGCAGGTGAGATAAAATGACTCCTGCTTTCTTACATCACTGGCTAAGAGGTAAAGTGTAAAAAAAACACTGTCGGAAATAAATTCTTCCTTTTTTATGTAAATCGGATATGTAGGTCTGTGGTTCCGATAGTGTTTAGGCCAGCAGTACTGTACTCAACTCATTTGTGTGTCATCGTTAATGCCTTTTATGCTCCGGGGAGTCGAGCTTTCTCAACTTGTTTAATAATTCACCACAGCCAATCAGAGTTCACGTGCAAGTCATTTGATGTTTTACACAAACAACACAGGCCATCCATTTATAGCACATCATCATTTCACCCCTCTGATAATTATCCATCATCTTTTTGACTTGAAGATCCTGACTTCCAGCGGGGATGGGACGTGTGCCTTGTGGGATGTTGAGAGCGGACAGTTGTTGCAAAGTTTCCATGGCCACGCGGCAGATGTGCTCTGTTTGGATCTGGCGCCTTCAGAGACCGGCAACACATTTGTCTCAGGGGTGAAGGATTATCGCTATGCCATGGGATAGTTTGGGCTGATCTAGTTACTGATATTTTTAGTTATTCAATTATTTTGTACTATTGTTTTCGTAGGGTTGCGATAAGAAGGCCAACGTGTGGGACATGCGCTCAGGACAGTGCATCCAGTCTTTTGAAACTCATGAATCTGATATCAATAGTGTGCGGTGAGTCACGGGACGATTATAAGGATTATATTAGATATTATATTAATAATTCTCTCTTGCTGGTTCTCCAAACAGTTACTATCCCAGCGGAGATGCATTCGCATCTGGCTCAGATGATGCCACAGTAAGTATGAGTAAAGTATCGCGGCAAAGTAGTGAGGAACGACGAATCCTCGATACGAGCGTTAAACATGGCCGGCTTCTCAATTTGGCATCTTCAAAGATGGATACTTTTGTTACAGTGCCGCCTATATGACTTGAGAGCAGACAGAGAAGTAGCCATCTATTCCAAAGAGAGCATCATATTCGGAGTGTCCAGCGTTGATTTCTCTCTTAGTGGTAAGATTTGCTTTGTAATTATATTTAGCTTATACACAGCAAATACCTCGTGAAGTTGAAACTATTTGTGTACGTATCCCCAATAGGCCGACTCCTTTTCGGCGGCTACAACGACTACACCATTAACGTCTGGGATGTTCTCAAAGGAACACGGGTGTCTATTCTGTTTGGACACGAGAACCGTGTCAGTACGTTGCGGGTGTCCCCGGATGGGACGGCTTTCTGCACGGGCTCCTGGGATCACACTCTTCGGGTATGGATTTTCGTCGTATATGTTTGTGTCGTCGTTTCTGCAAATGGCGTATAATGGGTGCCGTTCTTGGTTTCAGATCTGGGCTTGAGGACTCGGACGCAGATGAAATGAAGTCAGACTGAACAGAAGCCCCACGGACACAAAGACCTTTCTGTTTGCTAACGTACAATCACAGAAATGGACACTCGCTTTGTGTTTGTACATATCAAAAGCATTGTTTGTACTTTAGTCTCACAGCCAGGTTAGATTCACATATCACTCCAATTAATCCAAATGACATGGTTCTATTCAAGTGTGATTGGATAAAAAAAAAAAACACACACAGGAGGATCTAAAATGGCAGTGAAATATGTGAAATGTATTTGATGGAAAAAAACCCAAACAAAACAAAAACACTAGTGAATAGAAATCTAGGATAGAAGTGACACAATAAAGTAATGTGTTGTATGTGCCACATAAAGGGCATTGTTTGTATATTATTAATTATTTTGCACAAAAATAAAGATTTGATTGGTAGATGTAATGCTGATGAATACACAGTACAGTATCATAGACGTGCAAGAAAGCTCATTTATGTCCATAACCCTATCCCCACTAAAAGCATCATTCATGAAAGCTAAACTGCCAATACCTTTGAAAAAAAGCACATTAAAAAGAGAAGTTATGACTAATATTTTTTTTCCTCATCACCATAATTTGATTTGCCATGTTTCCACAAATGTAAACCACCAAGGCTCAATGTGCATATCCAGTCACCTATGTGGTCTACACTAGAATGCTAATAAATGGAATGTAATCATTTCCATGCAGTTGTCCAATGACTGTAATTTCATATTAACTGTAAGTATTTTATTGTAGTTTAGTGTACAGCTATATAATTGACTGTTTATCAGGTATTATCAACATAATAAATTGCGTTTGAATATCACTGATGTATGTATGACTTGGTATGTTGTTAACTGCTTACTGTCAATAAAGTTTTCAAGAAACAAAGCGGAAGTGACCTCACAGAATCACAACAATGGCTGCCCGCTGGCTTCGCATTTTGCCTATGCTTTTCTAAAACAATTAACTGAGACTATTCTCCGCCTATGTGTCACAAAGTGGCGGGGATGCATAGGGGACCTGGTCAGCGTGTCGTTTAGAAAGCAAGACAGCTCCTAGCCGGCCAAAATGAGCGACGTAGTGGAGAAAACCCTGACAGCTCTGCCGAGCTTGTTGTCTTTCGACTCTCAACCGGGGGCTGCCAAACTGTCCTCCACCTCCAAACTTGGAAGCCTCATTAGAGGAATCACAGAGCTAACGTCCAAGCATGTGAGTTAATTTTTTGCCAAAGCTACAAACTATAATACCGTTCGTCAAGTATAAGACTAACATATACTCTCGTGTTCTACTACTGTAGTTCACTCAGTACAGTCAGTCTGATGAATAAATTGACCCTTGTCATTATTTTCGTTCTGTTCAGGAGGAAGAGAAACTGATTCAACAAGAATTAACTGCAATCAAAACTCAAGCATCATCCCCGAACACATCTATGGTTTGCTTACTTCTCTTGCACATTGTAAATTGGAGCATACTGTTGAATTTTGGTGTCATGTGTCACTCATCAGAGGCAGATGAAGGAGCTCATGGTGCGAGCCATCTACTGTGAAATGTTAGGCTATGAGGCTTCCTTCTGCTACATTCATGCCATCAAGTTGGCTCAACAGGGCACCGCATTAGAGAAGAGAGTTGGTATGTGTATTTGAAGGGGAAAAAGTCATTCCTCAATCTTCAAAATATTTGGTCTGTCATCACCAGGTTATCTTGCTGTAGCCTTGTTCCTGAATGAAAGTCATGAGCTCCTCCTCCTCCTTGTAAACACCGTCTTAAAGGTTAGTTGTGTTTGGGTTTTTTTTCACAAGTAACGTCTTGACTTCTTTAATATAGAAGTAGTCATGTCCGTACTTTTTATGCATTTAGGATCTCCAGAGCACAAACCTCATTGAAGTGTGCATGGCTCTAACTATCGTCAGCCAATTGTTCCCCAAAGATATGATACCCGCAATCCTCCCGCTAGTAGAAGAGAAACTCACTCACCCCAAGTAAGAAATGTTTATTTTAAGGTTTGTCATTTATGCTTCCACTGACCCAACATGACCTTTTCACAGAGAAATCATTCGACGAAAAGCAGTCCTGGCACTGTACAAATTTTACTTAATCGCACCCAATCAAGTTCAACACATCCATAACAAGTTTCGCAGAGCTTTGTGTGACAAGGATCCCGGTGTTATGACGGCTTCACTGCACATCTACTTACAGATGATCATGGTATTTATTTTTTTGGTATTTAAGACACTAAAACTTTACTGTGAGCAGTGTGACATGATAAATGGGCTGAACTTTATCTTGAAAAGAAATACACACAGTTTGATTTATTGAACCTCTGTTCTCCTTCTCCTTTGTTTTGCTTTCCTTTAGGAGCACCCAGAAGGTTACAAAGATTTGACAGGCAGTTTTGTCACCATATTAAAGCAAGTGGTGGGTGGAAAACTGCCAATGGATTACAACTATCATAGTGTTCCTGCTCCTTGGCTTCAAATCCAGCTACTCAGGATTCTGTCCTTACTTGGGAAAGGTGACTCGAGGTAATTAGTCGGTCTTAATGGATTTGGGCAGTCAATGTTCTGCTTTGACTTCGTTTTTTTTTTTGTGTGTGTCTGTGTGTGTGTGTGCGCGTCACAGTACAAGTGAGATTATATATGAAATTCTCGACGAGTCCTTACGAAGAGCTGAAATGAACCACAACATCACTTATGGTGACACATTTGAAATGATAAACAATTAGTTTATAAATGCTGCTTCATGTACTTTTTAATTTCACTATTATCTCTCTTTTTCTAGCTATATTATACGAGTGTGTGAAATGTATTTACACAATTCATCCCAAAAGTGAACTCCTGGAAAAAGCTGCAAAATGTATCGGCAACTTTATTCTGTCGCCAAAGATTAACCTGAAATATATGGGTAAGAACAAAAGTTAACCTGGAGTGTTTTTTTGTTGTTGTTTTTTTTTAAAGTAAGTTTTTCTACCTAATGTTTTGATTCCACAGGCTTAAAAGCGCTCACCTACGTGGTTCAGCAGGATCCTAAACTGGCCTTGCAACATCAGATGACCATCATAGAATGCCTGGATCATCCTGACTTCATCATCAAGCGTGAGGTGGGACAGATGCTGCTTGAAGTGTGGATTTTCCATGACATTATCCATTCTCCTAATATTACGCATCTTGTCGGCAAACAGACACTGGAGTTGCTCTTTAGGATCACAAATGGGAAGAATGTCACTGTCATTGTGGAGAAAATGCTGGAGTTTCTGCGCACCAGTCAAGACGATTACACGACCATTGACCTGGTGGGGAAGGTGGCGGAAGTGGCGGAAAAATATCCTTTCATGTTGTGGATGGAAGCAAGAAATTAGGACTGACGCTATCGAATATTTTTAAAATGGATTATTTCATCGATTCTTCTACCGATTGATGAAATAATCAGATACAAATTTGTATTGCTAATCTCTTTTTTTAAATTTAGCACGAAAGATGAATCAGTCTGCTTTTTTGAGGGACTACAGAAATCTGAGAAGAAATGTATCTGGAATTAATGTCATTGATTTCCTATGAAACATTCCACATATGCACCTGACAACAAGTGGTTCATTGACACAATGACCTTGGTCTTCTCACTGGGTGGAGACTTGATGCAGCCTGACATCCCCAACAACTTCCTTAAACTGATCTCAGAGGGTAAGACCATTTTTTTTTCTTTGTATTTCATCTTCTCAAATGTTTTTTTTCTTCAAATGGTCCAGGGTGTGAGGTCGGGGAGCAAGACCAGATGTTGAGGCTTTTGGCAGTGGATTCTTATGTGTCTCTGCTCCAGGGAGAACCTGAGAAGTTGCCTCAGCGCTTCCTCCAGGTCATCAGCTGGGTGAGTGCCATGTATGTGTCACAATTTAGTTTGAAATGCTAAATCCTAACATACTTGTGTTTATTTTTCAGGTCCTTGGCGAATATTCTTATTTGAGAGAAGATCTGGAACCCGCTACCGTTGTGAGACTTCTGGCCAAGCTTTTGGACTTGAAACACACAAGCAGTGAAACGAAGAGCTGGGTCCTCTTGGCGTTGACGAAGGTCCGCGAGAGCGAGGCAGCTGTGTCCGAGCTTCGGGGAGTTTCCGAAACGTATAGCAGCTCCATGGACACAGTGCTGAGACAACGGGCCCAGGAACTGCAGAACCTCCACTTGAATTCTGAGTTGTGGGCCCGGGTGCTACCTCGAGATGCCTTGACGGAGCCTCTGGAGGTAACATAGTTGTTGTGCGACTTTCAATGATTAATTACTAAGAACCAACATCTTTTGGGTTGCCAGGTCGATTCGTCATTGTCGTTTTTGGATGAATATGTGTCCGAAGCGCTGGCTGCTGGCGCTGCTCCTTACAAGTCTCCGCATCAACGTCAGGAAGAGCTTGCTCAGGCAAAAGGTATAGTAGAACTTTAAAATATATGGACTGTGACAGCGTCTGAATCCGTTTGTTTTTGTTCCTTCCTCAGCTTCAAGCTTGGAGCCCTACGGCCTGTCGCTGCCTATCGGAATGCCCTTGTGCGGCTTAGACGACCGACAGTCTCCCACTTTGCCCTCAGTGAGCTCCGGTCTGTCGGGTGACAGTACCGACCCCTCACACAAAGCAGGGTATGTAAATGCAGGTTCTCTTTGTTCCATTTGAATTCTTTTTAAGATTTGAAATTCAGATTTTAATTCATTCTTATATATCTCAAATATACTTTATCAGTAGCACAGGTCTAAAGCTGGATAAAGTGAAACGGGTGTGGGGAAGAGAGGGCTACCTGGCCCAGAGGGAGTCTGCAGAAGAACCTGCTAAGGTCGAAGCGCCCAGTCCGGTCCATCCAGCCGGCCAGATCGGTGAAATTGGCATATCGCAGAACCCAGCGCCAGCCGTGGATCTAGAAAAACAGCAGCTGGCATCTTCGCTGTTTGTCGGCCTGGGCTCCCAATCGTCTTTGTCCTCGGTGAGATGAGAAACACGGAACCTTAATCTCACGGGTTTGGTATGATGCAGACATTTTTATTCATTGTTCAGCCCCTTCTTTTCAATCATGACTGTATCTCCAAACAGATGGGAAAGTCTGACCTAAAACCCCAGAGGTTGAAGAGAAAGTCTAAAGATCAGGTCTCGTCTTCAGAGATCAGCAAGCAGACATCCGATTCCATCCTCCCTACACCCAGCAGCGTCGATAACCTGCTGTGTAACATCCTTCTGGACTCTAACACGGAGCCTGAGCTGTTCTTAACCTCATCTAAAGAAATGACTGAAAGTTGTCAGGGCCCCACCGCTTCCAACGGTACCTTCGACGAAGAGGTGACCGAATGCGACGTGCAGGGACCTGACCCCGGTCTCAGCGAGGACAACGGTCTAAATTCTGCTGGATCTGTTGAGACGGAAGAACCAGCAGGAATGAAAGACTTGTGTCTCACCTCTTCTCTCCCTGCTGACTGCATTGGAGCGACGCATTCCAAAGTCACTCCTCTGTGTTCTAGCCACGGCGTGGATCTCTCCGCCTGCCATGTGCTCAAAGACGACAGTTTGGTATTGCTTGTTTTGATTTGCAACTCCTCCAACTTTGATGTGCAGCAGTTACTTGTGCGGTTGGCTTCAGATGATGTTGAGGTAAATAATTAGCTCTCCTTGATACACTATATACGTAGGCAGACAAAATAACAATGCTCACAGATATACATTCTTTATCCTCTGCAAAAAAATGGACTACTGAGTCACTTATAGTAGTTGAGTGAAAATAATATTGATGCATTATTCTGCTCCCGACGTACACTAGGAGGAGAAGAGTAAGACTGGAACAGCCTAATCTGATGTCTTTTTTTTTTTTTTTTTTTTTGCATTGCGTCCCCAAAGGTGTCCAGTATCTCCGAAAGCCCAGTTGAAGAGTTGAGGTGCCATCAGGTGGAAGTTTGTCAGTATTCTGTTACTGCCAAGAGGCCTTCTGTTCATCTTCAAGTATCCGGCCAGGTTTCTTTCCACCTGCCTGACGGGACTCCTGAGACAACCCACTTTTCATACAATTTACCGCTTTCCTCCTTCATCAGGTGAAATGTTTGCTACCATGCGTAAATGTTGGACTATTTGCTGCTGATTTTAGCCTGACTCATTTGTTTTGCGCTCAGGCCTTTGGCACTGTCCACCGAGGAGTACGGCGCAATGTGGCTTGCCTTCTCGCATGATACAAAGCAGAACCTGGCGCTCGTTCCCGACGTCCAGGATCCTCTGAGAGCGACACTTGATGTGCTGGAAAGGAAACTTCGTCTTCATGTGGTGGCCATCATAGGTAAAAACATCAATTTAGCACAGTTTGTAATTTACAATATATATGAAAATATCTCTCTCTAATCTTTCACTTAATTTAATGGGTGGGCAAGCACTGTGGAAACCATCTTTTTGTGTACAAACAATATCCTTAAATTGATCATTCAATTTTGCTTCCATAGGAATCGAAGGAATTGCAGCTTGCCAAGTCCTACGTGACCAACCATGTTTGATGCACTGTCGGGTGCATAGCGGCACGCTGGCCGTGTGGTTGCGTTCTCCGATCCCGGACCTGCCCGACTGCCTGCTCTATCACTGTCAGAGAGCTTTACAGGAACTTTGAGCCACTGAGCTGCATCAGCTCTGCACCAGAGGAAAGCAGCATAAAACAAAAAGGGAGTATCTCATGGCTGATATCGCCATCACATCCACCTTAAAGTCACTGGACAAAACATTAGGTACTCTTTCTTAATAAACAGAAATGAGAATCTTTTAATTCCAATATTTATGGCGTATGGAGCGTCGTACATACATCTTCAATTTGAATTTTTACAGATAAAAATTTTCAGAGAAGATTTGGATTTAAAAAAAAAAATGGAATAATCAGAATAACAAAAGCCGTCTTAAAAGGTTGAGTCCATCCATCAATGCTGAATACTTGAAAAGGAAAGAAATCACTTGCTTGTATTGTTAGCGTTTATTAAAAATGCTGGAGTATTGTTTGCTAGCAGTGCGTCTTAAAATGTGCTGCAGTTTTTGAAGGAAAATCCAACACTCAATTTATTCAGTCGAGGACATCACTACTGAAGTTGTGACAAACTGATTCAAATGTTTTGTCTTAATTCTAGTGATGATGACTTTGTATTATGAGTTTTTTTTTTCCATTCATATGTCTTCTTTTAATCTATGCACTCACCTTTGTGACTTTCATTTGGGTGAGAGGTTGATGATAGCAATTCTTATATTTTTGTATTCAAGCAGTGTTGAAGAAACGTATTTATTGCTTTTATATGCTCGCTGAATTTTTTTTTTAGATTAGTTTAATTCATAATGAAAAGAAACTTTAGTGTGTTGTTAATCTGCATCGTGCCAGATCCAGTCAGCCTTTTTAATTTAGTACAAACAGAGAGAAAATATTCTTTGATTCTGTTGACGCTTTTGAAGTGTCCAAAGCAAAACTTAAACCCAAAGCCTTATGTTCTAAAGCCAAGTTGACATGTTTGGTTTGTGCCTGTGGTACAAAAGGAAGTGATAGTTCAGATTGATGCAAATAGACTAACTTTCAATAAATTCATCATGTCCAACATGATACTAATGTTATCATCATTTGACTGTATGCCATACACTGACGTTTTCGCCGTAGAGCCCAAAACTAATGTAAAAATGCTGCGAAGCAATCAATGTATTCAAGTTAGGTGCACTTAGCAAGGGGCAACGCAAGATGGCCGCTAGTGGCTTCACTTCTCACTACTACGAGTAAGCTGCATTGTTAGTCTAGTCATATAGTCTGAAATGACAACAAAATCAGTTATGGCTGCCAAGCAACTCTTCACCTTTTGGCTCTAAAGATGAACACATGCCGCTAAGTGAGGTCTGCCATCTCGTGGTGAATACTGTTATTACAACTTAAAATTGATCAGGTATGCTAGGTGAAGCGGTTTAATATTTTTCCCTGTCCTAGATCGTACCATTTGTTTGTAAAGGCCTACGATTGCAAATTTTGCCAATATGCCCTTCAAATGATCACTTTTTTTCAGACAATGCAAGTAAGTCATCTGAACCGACGGTGTCGGTGCGGAGATCGTAAGCACGTCGCGTTGTTCTCGGGATGAAGCGCATGGCCAGGCTGTGCTCGTCTTCCACAGGCTGCTGCGACAGGTCGTTGGTCTGCCTGATGCTGTTGACGGTGCAACCTTGGCGCGGACACACGCTGAAACGAGACAGGAGAGTCACCAGGACGGCCTTCATCATCACCATGGCGATGTGCTTGCCCACGCAGGAGCGAGGCCCGCATCCGAACGGCTGGAAGAAACGTTTGGGAACCTGCAAAGAGAGACATCATGATAAGGTTGAACCTTGAGGTCTTTTTTTAAGAGTGTGGCGGGACCAACCGTTTTATCAAAATTGTCGAGGTTGAACTCTTTGGGTTTTGGAAAAAATTCCGTTTTATGCATGAGACCAGTGTTGAGAATGATATTAGTTCCTTTCTTAACACTGATGCCTTCAATGATGTCATCTTCCAGAGCTTTACGCATGGTGAAGTCAACCACCGGGTGATACCTCAGTGACTCATTGATGAAAATCTCCAGCACCTTCAGATGCCCGTAATTCACATTTTCTGCTCCACTTTCACCTGCAATAGCAATGGTGACATGTGAGGCCACACAATAACTGTAAGTCCCCACTGAAGACTGATAAATATTTTTTTCTTTTTTCAACGTACTGATGACGGCATCCATCTCCTCTACCAGGCTGTGCTCGGTGTCTGGGTTCTGTTTGAGCAGCATCAGCATGAAGAAGAGGCTTATAGAAAGAGTGTCAGGAGCAGCAATCACCATCTCCAGCACACACTGCCTCACGTCGTCGCCAGACAGCTCACCGTGGTTCTGTTCAGTCAGATCAGATTGGGTTAGTGTTTTTTTTTTTTTTTTTTAAATAGGGGCTGATACTACTGCTATCCTTCCAATTGTTTATGTAAGATGTTTGGGATTTTGCCGAGTTCCATCCTATCTCAGGAAAACTGAAAGAGTGCAGGCCTAATGGACAGCATTGCCACTGACAAATGAACAAGTCACCTGAGCAAAAATAAGCTCAGTTGCAAAGTCAAGCTCTTCATCCAGCTTTTGGGATTCTCGAATGGTCTTTCTTTTGAAATCAAGAAGCATCTCCATTGCGTCTTGAAGCTCCTGGCTGGTGATAGAAAAAACAACAACACAATAATCAAGTACCTAAGAATATTATGTAGCACATAAGGCTAATCAATGGGTTGGAACATTTTGTTTGTATTGTGTGATTGCATCATACGCTGCTTTTTTATGTTTATTGTACAGCCATCCAATTTTGAAGAATATATTCGGCTTGATTAGAACCGCTTGCCAAGTCTTGAAATAGTTATGGATTTTCAGCAGCAAGTCCGTCTCTGAAATACAGGGAAGAACATTTGGATTGGAGTTTTGACAATCAGATCTATGAAGAAAAATCTCATCTGACCATTGAGTGGCACCCTGAGGAACAATTTGTTGGCGATATCCACCACGATAGCTCTCAGCAGATTGAGAGCATCCACGTGTCCCGACCGGTCTGTCATGTCCTGGAGGTGATCCAAATGTTCTGCTGTGGAATTCACACAGATTGATGCTGTCCTTGTAAGTCCTGGTCCTGATAGGGCTGTCAATTCATAACGTGTAAAAGCTTAGACATGTTAAATGGGATATGTCCATGTGCTTAGATTTTATTTTATGTACAGACAGAATGGAAAATAATTTTAAAGTTAAACAATTAGACAAATTTCCAGTAGTTTTGAAATTCTTTTTTTTTTCTTCATGACTACATTGTACTGCCTCCCAGTGGCCAAGTCGTGCATACCAGATGGCAATGTTAATGTCATGACACAAACTATTTCATTATTTCCATTCTTCTCAGTTATCTAGATTATTTTTCTATTTGAACAGTTACTAAATTTTGAGTTGAATTCAAACCATATGCTTTGCCTCAGTAAATGGGCGTCACCTTACAAAAGAAAAACAACGCTATCCATCTAACACACGAACGAACAAAAAATTCCTCACCTTTCAAAAAATAACTCCTGACTTTTTTCCAGAGCTCCACGTCGCTGTTAAAAATGATCCCCCTCCTTTCCATCCCAATACACGCCAATCCATTTCTACTCCCAAATCTGGCCACGTAGTAGTCGCTCCTCAGGACATGATAAACCGCAGAGGACCTGGGAGAGAACTTTAAGTGATTGCACAATGGTGCAAAAAACTGTTTGACATCATTGGGACTCGCCTGCTGATGATGAGGGTCTCCTCACTGTCAATCCACACTCGTACAATGCTGCCGTATTTGTTGTTATAGTAGTTACTCGCCGTTCCAATGCCAGTCCAGATAAACCGAGCATAGGAAAGAACCGGACCGAGTCCCGCCATAAAAGACGGACCTGAAGAAAGAAAAGGGAAATAATGTCTCAATTTTATTTTGGTTGTAATTCCACTGTCAACCACTAGATGGTGAGATTCTTTTGTTTGACATGGTAATAATAATAATAATAATACATTTGATTTGTAAATCGCTTTTCATAGAAGAATCTCAAATAAATAAAAAACACAAGAAACCAGAATAAAGGCATCAAAGCATAAAAGCACAGAGACGATAAAAGACACCTATGAGGAGCCGGGGAAAGCCTCTCTGGTGTAAATTTGTAAGAAGAATGAAAAGTGTTTCAGCTCAGATTAGTTTGCTGCGCATCTGAGCTGAAATACTTTTCATTCAAATGTGAAAATCCTTTTTGATTCTGCTTTTTATTTTGGGAGTAAGTGCATCTTTGAGTATGATTGTTGATAAGTCGACTTTTTTTTTTTAATGGTGAAAAAATGGTAAGGGATTACTGCTACATCGTACAATATTTTTGTGTTATCTGTTCCTCTCAATATAACGTGTCTGAATTTATTTTTATTATTTTGAAAGTGTGTTTTAATTTTTTTTTTATTAATTAATGACTCGCTATGAATGTTATAAAAACATACCTTATGTTAAAGTGCACATACCTGGTATGTTTGACCAGTGTGTCCATTCCCAGGCGGTGAGAAGCAGTAGCAACAGAAGAAGCAGTAAAGCAACAGTGTCCGACAATGGGTAAGGTACCGTGTGCCCGATGGTGAGCACCTCCAGCAGTGACATGATTCTGCCTAATGTTTTGAACACAAAGGAACAAACAGCTATGATTCATATTTTAACACAAACATTGTCATCTAAGATCACAATGATGCCCATATCTGGTTTTTTTTTTGGTTCTGTATAAAATTACATATCAGAAAAAAAAAACCCAATTTTAATAGTTACAATTTAAAATTCAAACTTTTTTATTCCAAGATAATTCTTAAAAAGAAAAAAAAATGTTAGTTATACATTTGGTTAAATTGGTTAAAATCAACCCTATTTTGTATTTTTTTTTTCCTTTTAATGTAATCAAATATATAAAACAATTCTTATGGAAGTTGCTTTTCTCACCTTTGTGCTCCACTGATGTTGGAGTGCTGTCTGAGAGGATGCAGTGTTTCCTTTGCTAGTTTTATAAGACGAGCTGCTCTCTCTAGCAAAACAAATCACTGAGGTTTAAGACTTTCTAAATCCTTTCATTTCATTTTTTTTTAAGGCCTTTAAGGTCGTCCTCGTTGCCTAGAAACATGAGCACTTTGGCTTCCCAAGTACTACTGCCCCCTCAGAGCACATCTGAACCACAAACAATCTCACAAAGAACCCGCCCCGCCGCTGAAATGTTTTTTATTAATAAGGATGAAAAAGCGAAGTTCTTGAACTCGTCTTCATGTGTCCTTGCTGCACATTGAGTGTTGTTTGAAAGGAAGAAAGAAAGCCTGCTTCCCAAATCTTTAGCGTGAGGAGGCTTTTCAGGGGGAACCTAATTAGCTGGGTCAGACCGACCTGTGTCAAAGGGAGCGAGGATTTAACTGTTCCAAAAAGAGAATAAAGGAAAATAATGAGTAATAATTCAGTCCATGCTGCTGACGCTGTGTAGGGAGGACAGAAAATAATAGCTGAATATGTTAAGCAGAAGAATGAAGAAGAGAATTATTGTGGATTTTGGAGACATCATTCATGCTCGGTGGCCATGAACACTTGCTCTTGATCAATATATTGTAATGCTTACCAAGGTTGCCAAGTTGGCCCAAAGTCTTCCTTTGCTTGTTGAGGTAGACTGAATGAATAGTTGGAATGCTCAGGATGCTAGTCTTTTATGCATCCATTTACACAAATCTAGCTAAATACTGAAGAACAAGGAACTGTCATTTTGTGTAGTTTTATATATTCCACTTTGCATCAAATGGACAGTAAGGTTTGTGTCTCTTTTGCTCATTGGGTATTGTGTTTGGAAGCAGATGCTGAAAATGGAAAAACAATTGCTGATTCGGGCAGCACAGTGGAGTACTGGTTAGCACGTCCGCCTCACAGGTTAGGGTTCGATTCCGGATCCCCCTGTTGGGAGTTTGCATGTTCTCCCCGTGCCTGCGTTGGTTTTCTAGGGTTGGGGTTAGGGTTTGCGCTAGGGTTGGGGTTAGGGTTGGAGTTAGGGTTGGGGGCTGGGGTTAGGTTTAGAGCTAGGGTTGAGCCTAGGGTTAGTTAGTAATTAATCAATTCAGATTTCTGTTCGTACACTGTCTCACACATAGGTAATGCATTACAAAAAAATGACCACGGTCCAAAGGTCTGAATGAGATGATTAACATTTTGAACATTGTCTTCTTTTTCCCCCCCATAGACGATCCCTCTGACGTAAGGGGGCCAGAACGGTGTAATATGATTGGCAGGTGTTCAGGCCAATGACAGAGCTTGTTGTTGCACCGAAGCAGTGTCGTCACCTTAGACGTTGTCTCCCTCTAGCGTCAAAGCAACGAAACCACTCCATATAGAATAAACATGTCAAATTTGGCTTCTCTCGAAGAAGAGTACCTCCTCCTCTGCTGTTGAGCAACTACTGTAGATCTCAAACAGACTGGATACGCGATCCTCCATATATTACTCAGCGAAATCACTCCTAAGCGCAAGCAAGACAGCTCGTTAGCTATCACGCTAGCCAGTCGTAGTCGGGATAACCGACCTACTTCCTAACCTCTCTTACATCATCGCACCTGGGAAGTAGTGTCTCCAAAAAGCCGACGTTTTGTTTTTAACTTCACACAAACGGCAGTGCAATATTAGTATGTCAACAGGCGGACCTGTCACATTGAACTAGTGAGAATTGAAGCACTTTTCTTTCCACGCAAGGGAGCTGTCAAGACTGCAGCTGGTTTCGTCATTCCTCGTGAGTAGAACCAGAAATATATGTTTTTTTTTAAGTGCTGCTGCTCTGTTTGTTACACTTTTTCTTTGCCAAATTGCATAGCAAGAAAAATATTCTTTGTCAAAGCTGTAACTCTACCATATTTCGTTTCCTAGACAGTCATTTGATGAGGGGGAATGTAATGTGACGCTGGCTCAGGCCTAGCATATGCTAGTTACCATGCTCACATAACCTACATTTCAATTTTTTTTTAAACTCTTTATTCTAGATGTGTGTACTACTGTATTTAAAAACAATATTCCAGTCAGTCAGTGTACTGTTGAACTGACAAACAGCATAATTTGTAGTCTTGATTAGCCGATGACCTGGTATGCTAATGCTAACAGTGACGCTGTAGTTATGAAATGCTTTAGCTTTGCACGCCATCGTCTCCGATGACAGCAAACTGCTCACGTAACCACTTTGTGCTCTAAAATGTGCTTTTAGGATTTTGACACAAAAGAGGAATAATGTCTTGTCCGTGTACTTCGGCTGCAAGGTTGTTCCTAAATACAGCTCATCGAGGTAAGGAACGCTCACGCTGCATGACATTGTTGTTTTGCTAAGTTGTAGCCTGAAAGTAGGTCTCAAGCTGACAGTTTGTCATCAGTATGTATGTCATCAATGCATTTTTTTTGAAGTAATGCGTTTGACACGCGAACCGATTGTAATGAAATGTCACAAGGTTATTCAGAATCATTGTGACTTTGACGACGTGTTTGTTACCCACAACGCGATGGCTACATAATCGTTGAGGCAGCGTCATTGGTGTTACTTTTGAGCGAAGGCAAGAGATTGTTGGAGGTGCCAAAAAAGACTTGTTTAAATAAGATTATTGTTGCTTTAGGATAATAAGACTCAAGTTAAAGTAAAAAAAAAAAAAAAAAGAATGCTCCAAATATAAACTTGTGTCGTAAATATTGTAACTCTTGAAGTACTGACCAAATGACGTCTGTTTTTTTTAAATCAACATGAATGTCAAACGGGCCAAAATATAAATGTGCATTTTCAGATATCGCCCAACATGTTACTTACGTCAAACAGTAACAAATACAAACAAAAATCAGACAACAGACGAAACTAGTCATTTTTTTTATAGCTCTTAGAATTTTTGGGAGTTTACTTTTTGCCTTTTCAAGTCAAAGGGTCCGTTGCTCTCTCCACTCTAGGATTGTCCTGCTCCCGCTTGCAGTTTTATTCTCTGAGTCGTACTGGTTCCAGAAACGCCCATCTACAGCCCCGTGTGCGGGTGAGATCGTTTTCCGAGACTGCCGTTTGCTTTGCCTCCAAAGATGGCAGCACGAAGGACACCGGGAGCGATGGTGGCAAGGTAATCTTTTGGAATCTCGTCCCGTTTCCTGGTGATGGCGGTAACGTGCAGTAACACAACGTTGCGTTTACACAGAAAAGCATCAGTGAGGCGAAGAGGGCCTCAGGTTCTGGAGGATCTGGCAAGGGAGGAAGTCAGCTCCGTTGCCCCAAATGTGGAGACCCCTGCACGCATGTGGAAACCTTTGTTTGTGAGTAAACATGATAGTAGCATAAACTGGCTAGTCTAGAGCGAGCGTTTAGCCAACGATGATTCCATAACCATGACGTTTGTTTTGAATACACTAAATTGCATTGTGGGCCTGCACCATTTCTGCACAGTCGTGATCGTGTTGTAACGTTTATGCAAGACTCAGACTCTTGATATGTGACAATGGCCTGTTGCTGCATTCCAGACTTCTTGCAAGCAGGATAAATATATCACGTGGATTTTCTAGGTTTGACCGCAAAGCATACCAGCACAGAGTAAACAAACCACATGGCTGACAACCTCAAGCGTGCTTTTTAAGAGCCCATCATTTTGTAACTGCCATTTTCTGTTTGATTCACCATTGAAGTATTTCCCAAATAAGTGTTGTTGTTTTTGAAACTTTCAAAATGTTCCAGAAGTATATCATTCTCTTGTCTTGTCGTCTCTTTCAAGCATCAACACGATTCGTCAAATGTGAGAAATGCCACCACTTTTTTGTGGTCTTGTCCGAGACTGACTCCAAGAAGGGACTAAACAAAGAGCCCGAGTCTGCTGCAGAGGCTGTCAAACTGGCTTTTGCACAAAAACCTCCCCCTCCCCCCAAGAAGGTAATTAAACGATGCAAATGAATGAAATGAGTGCCATTCCATTCCCAATATCGAGTGTATGTCACATTCAAGCTGATTGCTCCTCCTCCAGATATATGCTTACCTCGACAAGTATGTGGTGGGCCAGTCTTATGCTAAGAAGGTGCTGGCCGTGGCTGTGTACAATCACTACAAGCGCATCTACAACAACATCCCTGCTGGCAGTCGCCAGCAAGTGGAGGTGGAAAAGCAACCCTCCCTGACACCTCGGGGTCAGTACTGCATTTTTGCAACATTATCTTTCCTTTGACAGCTTTATTTTGAAGGAACCAAATTGTACCTGGAATTTAAGAGGCAGATTGAAAGTGAAGGCGTTTGCACCACGGGTGTCGAGTGCAGTCGAGTGTCGCCTACTTGTAAAAAAACGGAAACGATAACGACGGTTTCATCATTTTACATCACTTGTTGGCTGTATCATTTGGCATTTGTTCAATAATGATATCACACAATCCAAACCACATTGTAGGCATTGAGTGCTAATGATAATATTGATGTGAGCACTTTGATCCTCCCTCTGTAGAGCTAGAGATGAGAAGACGCGAGGATGAATACAGATTCACAAGTAAGTGATCGGCCCGCCGTCACTATTTTTGTCCGTCACAAAGCTTTTATTGCTTTGCTTTTTTTAATTGCCATTTATTGTACAAATGCCAAAATTGCCAAAACAGCCCTGATTCTTTTTTTTTTTGCCAGCATCTCTGTCCAATGACAGATTCAGTAAATGCAAATCTGTTTTGATGAAAACAAATCATTCTTTTAGGAGACATTTACATCCTAGGGCAGCAAAAAAATACAATCGTTAGTCAAACTTTGAAATCCCACAGCAAAATGCACAAGTAACGTAAATCATATGAAGAATGGAGTTTATTAGAGCGATTGTCACGACACGACCAAACTTTCATTGCAGTTGTACTTAAAAGTGAGCGCTGTACTACCAGTCCACATTTCACAGTGTTAAATGATACTTTGTGGCCTGACCTGTCCCCCAACAAGATATCACAACTGTGCCAGTTTATCGGCACACAATCAGATAAAGTATCCCGATGACCTATATTCACATCTGTACTTTGCTATTTACAATCCTGCTCTGCTCACATTACACATCCGTCGGTGCCGTGTGTATTTTTAGACTATTTCATATCACTGCCTGCATTGAGTGAATGAAGAAATGACCCATTTTACAATTTTGGAAAACTTTGCATTTGTTTTTGTCTTTTGCAAAATGTCTTCTCAGAACCAAAGTCAATCTGTCTTTAAATGTAACCACCACATTTTGTTTTGTGGTTGCAGAGCTGCTGCAGATTGCAGGGATCAGCCCCCACGGCAACGCTTTGGGAGCTTCCATGCAGCAGCAGAGCAGCCAACAGGCGCCCCAAGAGAGACGAGGCGGCGAGGTCCTGGACTCCGCACACGCCGACATTAAATTGGAGAAGAGCAACATCATACTTCTCGGTCCAACTGGCTCAGGTAGCGTATTCTCGCAATGTTCCGCCGGTCGCCTCTCACAGATTGTTGACCGCAAAGCAGACAAGCCGTATTAATGGAAACTCAAAATGGCTTCCAGTGAATGTACTGCTGTGTATCTTCACAGGGAAAACGTTGTTGGCGCAGACGCTGGCTCGCTGCCTGGATGTTCCCTTTGCGATATGCGACTGCACCACTCTCACTCAAGCCGGATACGTGGGAGAAGACATCGAGTCGGTTATTGCCAAACTGCTGCAAGACGCCAACTACTCTGTGGAGAAAGCGCAGCAAGGTGCTTGGCCACTCGCTAACAACAACCTGATGAGTTCCAAGTAATACGGAAGCTGTCATTAAATTAATAAAAAAAAAAAAGAAAAGGAAATTCTGGGTTATTACAGGAAAAGGTACACGATTGGAGCTTTGACTTGGATTGACCAATTTGGATGTCTTTATATGCAGGTATCGTGTTTCTGGATGAGGTGGACAAGATTGGCAGCGTGCCAGGCATCCATCAACTGAGGGATGTGGGAGGAGAGGGAGTCCAACAGGTCAGAATTTGGATCCCAGTAATATCAAATCTATTGTACTTAAAATGTAAAATATAACTTATCCAGATACTATATAAAGAAACTTAAGTACATGTTTCAAAAAAAAAAAAAAATCATGCCGACCCAACTAAAATGACTTTGTATTTTTGTCTTCCCGGCAGGGGTTGCTTAAACTCTTAGAGGGTACGATTGTGAACGTTCCTGAGAAAAACTCCAGGAAGCTGAGAGGAGAGACCGTGCAGGTGGACACAACAAACATCCTGTTTGTTGCCTCCGGTGCCTTCAACGGACTCGACAGAATCATAAGCAGAAGAAAGAACGAGAAGGTAATTTCTACATGGCTGTCCAAAGACATGTGGTGCGTTTGTTGGCTTTAACAGTTGCCATTCCTTACAGTATTTAGGCTTCGGAACACCCTCCAATCTGGGCAAAGGTCGTCGTGCGGCAGCTGCAGCCGACCTGGCCAACACCAGCGGCGAGACGGACACGGTGGCCGAGATCGAGGAGAAGGACAGGCTGCTGAAGCACGTGGAGGCCAGAGACCTGATTGAATTTGGAATGATCCCGGAGTTCGTGGGCCGTCTTCCCGTGGTGGTTCCGCTCCACAGCCTGGATGAAGAAACACTCGTCCGTATCCTGACGGAGCCGCGCAACGCTGTGGTGCCGCAGTACCAAGCGCTCTTCAGTATGGATAAAGTAAGAGAGCAGCAGCTTTGTGATGATTATAGGAAGTGTTTCCTGCGGAAAGCAACAACTGTTTTTGGTTTCAGTGCGAACTCAATGTGACCCAAGATGCCTTGAAGGCCATCGCTCGCATGGCTTTGGAGAGAAAGACTGGAGCTCGTGGGCTCAGATCAATTATGGTGTGTATGTCTGACTAGTTTGTTCATCAGAAGTTAGTCATTTGTGGTTCCTTTTATTTTCTCCACATTTATTTTTTGGGGCGAATCCATGAATCTTCGTGTCAAAGCAGAACTAACTATTGTAGAATAGCGCCTTCAAGTGGACAAAATAATACATGCACCTGCCATTATTTAATTGGCTACACTAAATGTCTGAACCTGAGTTAAAAAAAATATATATTTTCATTATCCACCACAGGAAAAGCTTCTCCTGGAGCCAATGTTTGAGGTGCCGCATTCTGACATCATGGCTGTCGAGTTGAACAAAGACGTCGTCCATGGGAAGACCCAGCCCCGATACATCAGGTCAATGAGTTCACCGTAAATATTATATAATATAGCTTTAGCTACTCTGACAAACGTTTCACAACCCAATAATAAAAAAAACAATTTTTAGACTCGTTGAACCCAAAACATTTGCACTTTATTCCACTTTAATTCACATTCGTGACTTTGTGTTTCTACCTTTTGTCGTAAACCTAAACGAGCGTCCCCCCGTGTGTTTCAGAACTCCGGCCAAGGAGCAGGCCGAAGAGGACTACGATTCAGGCATCGAGGAAGAGAACTGGCCTCGACAGGCGGACGCTGCGAACAACTGAACCACGTCATCCATTTCACATAAAGACAGTTTGCAACTCCGGCTTTTTCCGGAGGCCCCACAAACAAAATAGGGACATTTTATTAGGGATAATGAAGGCGGTTGTGACCGAGGATGTTGTCATCTTGAACAAGTAGTGTAACAACCTTGGGTCCTGTCTGTCTGTGCGTGTGTGTGTGTGTGTGTGGGTGAGTGTGTGTGCGCGTGTGCCGGCGAGCGTGTGTCGTGCAGCATACTCGCAGGTTGGACCTTTATACAATTATTTCAATCTCTGGTGATTGTTAACATTTTATCTATATAAAGATAATACATTTTTTATTCGTGAGAACGTTTGTAGCAAGGTCATATTGTTTCCTTCTTCTGACCGGCAGCCCCTGGAAAAGGGAAACAAAAATAGAGGGCACCCAAAAACTGATGCATGGAAGGGAGGGGGCGGGTTGGGGGGGAGGCATGTCAAGTAATGCCTTATATTACAGGGCATGATATTCCATGTCAATATTTTGATGATAGTCTCTTTAGCACCATTATCATAATGGCGTCCGCACTGTTAGTACAATTGAGTCGTCAATGTACTGCACTGCTCTAATGCAGCAATGTGTAAAATGATTTTGATGACCGTACAAAAAAAAAAAAAAGAACAAATCAAATAACACGAGCGGCTCAACAAACAGCTCGTGAGAAGCGATGGGGAGCTTTTAAGCAGCCACAATGGTTACTAGTTGTTCATGTTTTGGTGTTCAGTCCACTTTTTAGGAAATAGATTGTATATACATGCATGTGTTTCTCTTGCTTTCCGAGGGCTGTTTAGCAAAAATGGATTTAAGTCTGACATTTAAAAGTTTTATGTGTTTATTTCTTTTTACATTCTCAAGATTCGACATTACGCAAAGTATCTCCCAAAAAACAAAATGTAGAGGACAACCGTAAAGACTTTGACTTTTATGTCTTTCACGCACCTTTTTAGTGTCGTCATATTCTGTTGCTTTCATTAAGACTGAACCATGCTGCTTGTATTCCCAAAATGTGCTATGACATCATTAAACTAGACCTGATCTCCCTGCTTTTAAGCTTCCTTTCCTTTCTAAAATGTCGTCTGTTACGGAACACTATTGTGAAGCCCACAAACAATGTAATTGTTGAAAAATGAAATAAAATTTATATCTGGATAGATTTGAACCAGTAGTGTCTTTGATATGTGGCAGGGTCGCTCATTTGGTGAGGACTTAATCCTCTTCGTTATTTACAATCTAAATGTACGTCACTGCTTTTTCAAGTGCGCTTCCATTTGTGTGTTGGTCCCTTTATATAATCTGCTAATCTGTGGAAAGTGATGCCCTTGTCGTTTCTTCCCGAAGCCTAACCTTAATCCCCCCTCGTGTCTATATTAAAAGAACAAAAGTTCCATTTAAAAATGGATGTGAATATGTATAATAGAGATCCAGATGATAACAAAATTGTTAAAAGTATACAAAATTTACACATACTGTGTACAAGTAGACATTATCAGCAACATCTTAATATCAACACTTGGAATTATTAGAATTAAAAATACTCTGTTTTTTTTCTTTTTTATTAACCTTTCTGGTCAAGGTTACAATCTTATTGGTAAACAAGCTCTGAGATAATGCAGCTTAGTGAGCTTTAAACCATGTGACCATGGCTGTTGTCGCCATTCATTCTAAACACACACACGTACACACACAGTTCATTCATCTTCATCCCACTTGAGCCCAAACACCAGACAGAGGTAAGTGCTGAGAAAGCAAACAAAAACCATAACCCAACTTACAAAACGCTACTTTAAAACCTCAGCCCTAATTTTAAAAACCCAATTTGAAGCCCTAATCCTAGTTTTTAACCCTACTTCAAAACCCTAACCTTTGTATGAAACCCTACTTTGGAACACTAACCCTAGTTTGAAACCCTAACCCTAGTATTTAAAACCCAAGATTGTCCTGTGTTTTTCCAGCAACGCAGTTCCTTTTTTTTTGCAGATAATGAACACTCTGGAAGATATCCCATTTGGAACCCCCTTGGGGTCACTGGGGCAGGATGTGTACTTGATGACGCCCCCTGACATCTCTGTGCCGGACTGTCCTCGGATCATGCAAGAAACTCAGGTCATTCTGAATCATCCTTTAGGCATCTTTAAAGGAAATGCCACATTCATCCATCCATCCATCCATCCATCCATCCATCCATCCATCCATTCATTCATTCATTCATTCATTCATTCATTCATCCATTCATCAATTCATCCATTCATCCATCCATTCATCCATTCATCCATTCATTCATTCATTCATTCATGCATGCATGCATGCATGCATGCATTCATTCATTCATCCATTCATTCATTCAGTGTGTCCATTTTTGCTTTGTAGTGAAGTTGTGTATAATTTTCCTCGTACAGTATGGCTTCAATTTGGAGAAGCTCATATTAACAGGCCAGCAGCCTGCCTACCAGGCTCCATCGTGTCCTCCCTACTGGCTGATGTTCAGCAGCCCTCACGAGTGCTACGGGGCCCCTCACAGGTTGGACGAGCCTTGGGCCTCCAAACCTCGCCGCCGTAGTCACAGCGTGAACTCCGCAGACTCCTACTGGCTACACCATCGCTCGCACCCATCCGACTCGGACGAAGAAGACGGCTACTGCGAGGACAACGAAGGCTCGTCCCCCGAAGACAGTCCTCAGGACCCCACCAAAGGTCGAGAACGGCCCCGTAGCGCCGCCCTTTCCAGGGTCAAAGACAAGCACCTCGGTCTTCCCGCTCAATGCCGCAGGGCTCGGTTGAGCCACAGAGGTGCCTCGGAATCTCCCGAGTGCAGCGGCGCCAAGAAGAGGCAGCGGGCACAGAGTGCTGTGGGCAGATTGCACCCTCAAAACAATCCCCCTTCCGGAAGGCTGCAGCAGCAACGACCCTCCTCCGCTGGCCCTGTCATCAAAAACCGCCGGCAAAAGGTGGGGCTCTTTAACGAAAGTCTTGCTTACCTGTGGAAATAGCAAAAGTACTACACAGAGGTAGTGATTGAAAGTATAAAAGGTTCAGACTTTGAACTCATCAGGCCTTCAGGACTGGAGGCTTCCTTGACTCAGCCACGGAGCTGCTGTCCGCTCTCAGCCAAGAAGAGAGGGAGCTGCTGGAGGCCGTCACGGATAGAGGATACCCGTTACGGACGGCCATCTTGGCTCTGCAGAAGACTGGATACAACACACCAGACAAGGTATAATCTGACTCATTACATTTAGACTACTATGTCAATATGAAAGATTATTTCAAATTTTAATTATAAATATATTATATAAAGATTATATATGATTATAAAAAATGACTAGACTGTAGTTAACAAAGTAATTGAAATAAATCCGGGGGGCAATTTTGCAAATAAAATACAATAGAAATGCTTAAAATGAATAAAAATGGAAAATCAAACTTCATATTACATTTATAAGACCAACTAAAAGTACAGTATAATTCAAGCAAAAAAAAAAAATCTAAGCCAGAGTTTTGTCAATAATCCATTTATTTCTGCCAAATATCAGAGCAGGTAACAGCCCTAAAAAAATAGAAATCCCAAAAAATATAGCTTCTTTCACAGCCCAGAATTAAATACAAATGACTTGTTTTGGCAGCTCTTAAAATACCTGGCAGCCTGCAATCATTTGTGCGAGTTGGGCTACGATGAAGCTCAAGTGGAGGAGGCCTTGGAGATGTTCCAGAACTGTGAGAGCAAGGTGCTGCCCTCTTGTTCCTCCCTTTTTTTCAGTGAACACAAAAGCCAAATAAGCCAACAGTCACAGCTTTTTGCAATTCCCATTTCAGGCCGCAGAGTTTCTGCACCTCCTGACTCAGTTCAACGAGATGGGCTTCCAGCAAAGCGCCATCAAAGAAGTGCTGCTTGTTCATGAAAATCATCGGGAAAGGGCTCTTGAAGAACTAATGACCCGCATGACTTAAATCGTGGAGCTCGGGTATCAAACTAAAAGCTTTGATTCAGTAGTAGTGTATAAATTGGCGCCGATTATACATTTAGTTATGTTTCAATCACAACTATGAGACGATTAAAAAAAGAAAAAAAGAAAACACGTTTGAAAAAAAAAAACAATAAAAGAGAGTTTGAAAAACAAGTTTGGTACCTGTGAATGTGATTATGATCACTTATGGCATCATGAAAAAAAAAAACCAAGGACTTTGTTAAAGTTTTATTTGAACGTTTATTTACAGATGGATTCGAAAAGCATTGTGTTTCTCCAGAATAGCTGTCATTCCAGCTAGGTAAAACATTGATGTAATGGCTGAAGCACAAAAAAGAAAAAAAGAAAAAGGTGGAGAAGTGACAGAAAAAAAAAGCTAATTTGTTACGAGTGCTGAGAAGGAAAAAAAGGAAAATTGACCTTTCACCTTTACCTGCCGGAAAAACAAAGTGCACCTCAGGAGTGACAATAAAATAAGCCTGAGTAAAGATAGATAACTAAAACATTGTTTGGTCAACATATTTAAAGCATTTACATATTGGGGGCGTTATAAAAGCTTTCCACACAAACAGCAGAATCTGAGTACTTTGGTCACTGTTGCGTGACGGTGGAATTGAGCAGTCCAGACTTCACATTGGATTTAGAAGCCTTGGATAGGTCCCTCTGTGACAAAAGAGAACAATTCATTTGCTATAGATTAGACAAGGAATCTTTTTGTGCAACAACATCATGACATCAGTTGGTGGGAATGAGTTAAGCAGTGTGGCTAAGTTATGACTTTGAATCAAATCTTTTTTTTTTTTTCCCAGCATTGTTACATACTAAAGTTGTTAAACTGCAATTACCGCAAATTCCGAATAGGAGCCGGCGAGTGCGTTAAAGGTGCGATCTGGAATATCCTGAGACTTGAGTGCTCCGCACGGAGTGTTTCGGTTAATGTTTTCCTTGTTGGCGCGGGTGCTCTTTGCATGCCCGGGGGTTCGCAGGCCCTACAAGTTGGGTTAAAATGACTTTATGCGCAGAAACAAAGTAGGTAAGTTGCGTCGGCTGACGGCGCCCAAGTGTACCTTGCCGCTGGCAGACAGAGGCGGCCTCAGCATGGACGGCTGGCACATAGTTCCCCCGAAGCCCGAAGTGAGGAAACTGTTTGGTGTGTGGATGGTTGACATTCCCACCTGCAGAAAACACCCGAGCAACACACTATATGAAATCCAATGCGGTGTTTTGCTTACTCAAATTTCTGTTGCATTTATTTCAGCCAAGTTGACCTTTCTGTGTTTGATTGGTGTGGCGTTTCCAACGATGCGCCTTTTGGATGGTGTCCTCACTGTAGTTCCGTACAACATGTCTTCCTGAGTCTGTTTGGTCTTCTTCAGTTGCTAATTAAAAAAAATAAAAGAAATCAAGCAAGGCCGAGGATGCGGAAAAACATTTTGTTGTAGCTCTCTCATACCCGCTCCAATTTCTCTTTCTCCTTCTCAATGTGGTGCTGCTCCCACTGCTGTTGCACATAATCCAGAAACTTCTGCCCATTGACAAAGAACTCTTTGCCTTGCTCGAGCTCCCAAGAATCGATTTGGGCCTTCAGAGTCTTTTCAAGCTAGCAAGAGAAAGTCACAATTACTTGATGCCATCCTTCATATGGAAAACGTATCTGTACTTTTACACTCGATTATATTTGAGTCTGTACTTTAACCTTTGCAGAAGTTGAATCAGTACTGCTACCTTGACCCACACGTATTTGGGCCAGCTTTACACAATACCTTGGGCAAACTTTTCTGGAGGTCAGTCCGTTGCTTCTCCTCCTTCAGAAGGTTCCCACCTCTGTTGTTGAACCGCGACGCATCATTAGCTTTCCTCTGAGACAAAAAAAAAACAAAAATCATACGTCATGTTCAGCACCTAAATATCACCCAAAAGATGTTGACAATATTTCCAACCATGCAACATACTCACATCAAGTTCCAAATACACGGCCCAGTTCTCCTGCCATTTTGTGACGCCTTCAAACAGTTCCTTATGGTCCTCAAAGTAGCACTTCAAAGTTTTGATTTCTGCCTCGTGCAGGTTGAGAAGCTCCTCGGTGAAGTCGTCTGCATAGACAAACATGACTGTTGCCATCACTGGAAACTTCATATGGCACACAATGGAACTCAGCTAATTGTGCTAAATATGTCTATGCATCATATCTATGTTGTATATATGTGTCTACATAATCGCAAGACACATTGTAACTCTAGTCACCGTCGTAAAAATGAAGAAAGGCCTGGCGCTGTTCCTGGCTGTAGAAGCACGTGTCCCAGTAAAGCGAGATTTCAGCTCTGATGGCCTCGATGACACTTTTCATACTCTGGAGTTTCAGTAGTTCAAGACGCTGGACCTCAGCCTGGAGCTGTAGCCGATGAATACAAGCATTCATATACTGTTGCAGCGTGGGACTTTTTTTTTCCTCATAAATAGTGATGATTTATTCTTACAGCCTCAATATTGCTTTTCTTGGACTTGATCATGTGCTCGGACAAGATCTCCCTCTCCTCCAGGGGGATCTTCAGCCTGTCCCACAGTTCGTGGGCTTTAGTGCGAAGCGTCGCACACAGGACCTCATTCTCCATCTTGCGCTCTTCCAACTGGTACGGGTTACAATCACCGTGTTATGACGTTATCATACGTCACGAGAAGGTCAAACGAGACACGGTTAAGTCACCTGGCTGAGGAGAAGCTTAAGTGCTTTGATGTTGTCGGTGGAGAGACAGAACACCTCCTCATCCTCGTAAAGCACGTCCTTTTCAAAAGCCGTCTCGGCCTCATGCTCTAACTCATCCATGCATGCGATTATCTTCTTCTTTAAGCTCAAAAATTCGTTTTGACGACGCTCCTGAAAACAAAAACACGGTTTTAAGATAAGTAAGCAACTCATTCCTTAAACATAAAAAAGGAAAATGAGCGACACCTTTTCCTTTGTGAGGGTATCAACGTGGGCCCGGTAGTCGTCGAGTTGCTGGATGGACGGGACTGATTCCTGGTCGATGCTGAAGGGAGCGGTGCACATGATGTCACACAGTTCGCAATCTTTGAGAGTAAGACTCTTGAGATCATCCATTCTCTGCTTCTTGTGCTCCTTCATCTGCTCCACACCAGTACGGTAGTTCTTCTCCGTTTGCAACATGGTGCAGTTGGCCTCCTCCTTGGCACACAAACAATATTAGCATGTTAATTATTCATTCAAATTGGCCTTTGTTTCAAATGTACCTCAAAGGGGGGCATTTGAAGTTCACTGCAAAGAAGTTCAAGTTCTTGGCGGTAAGTTTCAATGTTTTTAATGACTCGAGTCTTGAGCTCCTCTTCCTCGACTATCATCAAATCCAGCATACCCTGCAGCACACGTGAGAATGCAGACATACCAGTCAGCGACTACTGACAGAAACTATTAAGCACTTATTGCAGTGATCCTACTTTGATGTGCATGTGAACCATTTTAGTTCTTTGGAGCCGTTGATCCTCTAACACTCCCATTTCTTCCCATATATCCCGCAGCTTGACCAGAGCTCTGTTGAGGTAGGCAACAGACTCTGCAGCATGGACTTCACTGCAAGACAAGCAGGCAAACCATCAAGTACTTTTCATGTATGCAGCTTTTGTTCATCATATATTTAATTCGACCTTGTTAACATACCCTACTTTGTTTAATATTTTCCCCATATACCCTGCTATATGTTGGGATTGTGTTTTTGATCATTCTCAGAATTTATCCTCTAAGAATTATTTCTCTTTGCTTTTCTATTTCAAAAACAGTGACAAGCAGAGTAATTATATTTTCTTCCACTAGATGACAATCTACATTCGTATCCACCTAAATCGATTTGTCACCGACTAAGTACACTTCTGAGTAAACTGAGATGAAATCCTAAAACAAATATGCATTTTTTGTGCCACTTTTGTTGGGCGGTGTGCCATTAGATTTCTCCTGTGTCCAATATATGAAGAAGCTAACATCACTTAGCTTTTTGACGCAATGGTGACGACGCAGTGCTGCAACAAGAATTCCGATTCAAATTCTCAAATAAATCGAAGATACCAACCTCACTCTCATGTTGCCAAAGCAGACTCCTCTAAAAACAAAATAACAAAAGTTTCTGCCGTGCAATTTGGTATAAAACCGCAACAATTTACGTGAGGAGGGACGATTGTCTTTCGGTTACCACCAGCTCGTTTGTCGACTCCAGGCTGCAGCAGCCCTGCGTTTGAAATTTGCAACGACGGAATGCGTGCACTCTGATTGGCTCAGGCGATGACGTCGCTGCAGAAACTTCCGCCATGACGTCACGTCAGAGGTAGAGTACTTGTTATTTCGGCTTCTCCCGGTAGAGGTCACCAGAGCAGCGCAATCGTTTCCATTCATCTGTTCCACTAACCACTTGGATATTTGATGTACAGCAGTGGGCCCCAATCTTTTTTGCGCCACGGACCGGTTACGTGTCAGACCGGCCTTTATATGAATAAATAATACATTTATGTAAATAAATTATATATTTATTATAAATATATATATAAATATATAAGTACGATAAAATAAAATGATACGACTAACCCTAACCCGTCTTGACCTGAACCGATGGATGTAATTGGGAGAGAAAAAGTTTTTTAGATTTTTCAAAATAAATTCTTACTCATTTTTGGACGTTTTGCATGCTCGACTGGGGAAACTTGTCACGTGACCGGGACAAGCGTCTTGACATGAATTAATTAATTACTAATTAACCCAAACCCTAACCCAAGGACCAACCCTCACCCTAAACCCAGCCCTAAGCCTAGGCCCAACCTTAGCCCTAAGACTAGCTCTAACCACAACCATAGCTCTAACCTTAACCCTCGCTCTAACCCTAACCCTAACCCTAACCCAAACCCTAGCCCTAACCCTAGCTCTAACCCTAACCCCTAACCCTAACCCTAAACCCTAAACCCTAACCCTAACCCTAAACCCTAACCCCAACCCTAAACCCTAACCCCTAACCCTAACCCTAAACCCTAAACCCTAAACCCTAACCCTAAACCCACCCTAACCCTTGCTCCAACCCTAACTACACTTCCTCAATTTTTTTTTATAATAATATATTTCAAGTAACACCGGTCGCTGGCGTGAGAGTCCAGAACACTAACCACTACACTATGGAACCCTTGCTCTTGTTTCACGGAAAGTGCATACATATATTCTTTTATGGAGCAGCTCATAGGCGAATAGTGTGGTCAGTGGTGGTCCCCACCCTTTTTTGCGCCACGCACCGGTTACGAGTCAGAAATATATTCGCGGACCGGCCTTTATATGAATAAATAATACATTTATATAAATAAATAACACATTTATAATAAATATGAAATAAAATGATACAACTATTTCTTTCTTTTAGTAATTTTTTTTTTAGTTTTTCCTTGCCCTCTTGGGAGCTTAAGATCAGGGGATGCTTTGAGAATAATTGTCAATTTGCTTTGTATATGAGAAGCCCTTTGAGACTGCTTGTGATTTAGGGCTATATAAATAAACTTGACTTGACTTGACTTCTTTCTTTCTTTCTTTCTTTCTTTCTTTCTTTCTTTCTTTCTTTCTTTCTTTCTTTCTTTCTTTCTTTCTTTCTTTCTTTCTTTCTTTCTTTGTCATTATTTTTTTTTTTTATCATTTATTAATTTTTATTTATTAGATTTTATTAACAAAACTCACCTTTACCTTGAATTAGTGGGAGCACTGAGCTTGTTTCTCAGACATGAGCCGGTCCCATCTCGGCGTAATCGGAGACAATGACACCTGAAGTGGTTAACGTTTGTCTTTATTTGTTTGTCTTTGTCTATTTTTTTCATTTTTTTTGCTGATTCTTTAGTCGTAATTGTAGGTACATCATCTCTCATTAGATGATATCATGGAATTGGCAACTAAAATACTACCTTACCTGTACTGTCTTATGAACCAAATACTGATAACATCAAGTACTGTATGCAACAATAATTGCAATCTAGCCAGCACAGTATACTAGTGGTTAGGACGTTTGCCTCAATGCTGTGACAGTTTTGCCCGCAAAAGAATTTCCCTTGTTTTTGAGATGCTGCTCTGCGAGAAGCTGAATCAGTCTGGGGAATGAGCCACCCAGCAGTATTGGATGAAGATGTAATAACTTTCCGACAGTGGCTCTTTGGTTGGAAGACTTTATTTTCTCCTGTACCCTACAGTTTATGTCAAAGTTACTGCAGTCTCAGAAAAATTGCTGCACTTTCCCTCAACCCTTTTCTCTGCTTCAGCTTTAATGGGTGGCAGACATTTTACAAAATGGATTCAACAATTTGCAAGTAACCCTAACCCACCATATGACCCCTTCTATGACAAATGTTATTTATTACATTATTGATTAGAGCAATAAAATGTCATTAATGTGTTTACAATAATACCTATATTTCTATTGGAGTGAAAAGATGATAAAATGAAAAATTTGAGAACCAGCAACTATCTCACAGGGAGTAAATAAATAATAATGCATTTGCAAGGTCAGAATACCAAATTTATGTATAAAACAAAACAAAAAATCGTTATTAGTGACAGTGTTGTGAATAACAGTTCCTCAGAACTTCTTCACTGAACTGGTAAGTCAGCTTCTTTTTGACCTTTTGAATCTCGCCAGTTTTACCATAGTTCCTCAGAGCACGAGCCATTTTTTGGTAGGTCATTTGTTTGCGATTTCCTTTTTGGAATCCCCAGTGACTGGCCAAGGCTTCTTTGTGTTTAGTGGAGAATTGGAAGATCCCCTTTTCCTGGTCCACCCACCAGATAGAATCACTCATGTCGCCGCTTCTCAGCAAGTCCAAGAGAAACTGGTACAAGCGGATTTTCCTCTTGGCGTCTAGATTTGAAAAATATGACTCTCATTAAGGATTTGTCGTTGTTGTTTGATATTTTAACACCCGTTTCTGATTAGTATTGCATTTTTAGAATCAAAATTAAGCATTATAATCTGACTGTTTTCATCCATTCAAGGAGGCTGCCTTTTTATGCAGCACCGCCCCCTACTGGCGACTGAAATTGACGTCAATTAAAATGCCCATGGGTTCCCGTTGTAAACATCACGTGTCAAAAACCCAGAAAACAGGAACATTTTTGAGTTGGTACTCACTTGTGTCTTTCTTGATGGAGGGCAGGTTATGGTATTCAGATGCGTCCTCACCTTCCGATACCTCAAGTGGGGGGCTGACGCCTCTCTTTTCCTCTTCTGAATAGTACTGGACGGACGAGACTGGGCTTTGGTACTGATAGTACAGTGATGATGTGTAATTTGAGATCTTGAAGACAAAACATACAAATATATTGTGAGGATATTGAGTCATGCAAAAAGAGGATGTAAATTGGTGATGTCTCATTGGTGCTTTTCTGTGGCTCAAACTTGTAATGAGCAACAGTTTGTATGTTCATCAGGCTGGCACAACATTCTTGGAATATTGAAGAATGCGCCATTTTTTCCACTTGAGAATGGACAACATGTGCATGAAAATTCTGGACCATTATAATCGTGGATAAAAAAAGAAAAAGAAGGTACAATGGCGTGTAGAGTGTAAGGAGATTTATAAAAGGCCTCACTTGTGGCAGCACCGAGAGAGACGGTTCCAGGTGAAGATGACCATCGGTGTTGTAGCGAAAAGGTGGAATTTGTTGAGGAGCAACACACTGCAGCTCTGTTAAATGACTCGACGGAAAATGGTCAAGGTCAGCAGGCTGGACATGCTCCGGGTGGTAGCTCCATCTGTAGTCTGAAAATCAGCACATGTTGTGTGACTCAGAGCCATGAAGGGTTGGTATCAAATCGGCGTCTTACCTTCATAAACGTCCCCCACGTTAGTGAGGTAAGGGTACAACTCTGCCGGTGCTCGATAACTCTCTGGCTCACTTTGAATAATTTCCTCAGAGGCCTTTGGTGAGAGGAAGTATACAATTGTGAAAAAAAAAAAAGTTGTTTGATTAGATTACTGTTAAAAAAAAATTAGGCGAGATACTAAAAAATTCAAAGCAACAAGCTGCAATAAAACTATAATGACCAAACATGTTTTACTATTTGGTGACCTTACACTACATATGTTATGTACTGTGCTTCTTGTATAATATGAGTAATGGCCATTTTAAACACATGGAAAGTAAATAAACACAAAAATACATTGCACAACAATGTAAAGTTGTCCCTTCAAATCCTAAACAGAACTTTTCATTAATATACAAGTGATATATAATGTCACAAATCATATGTACAAAAAACAAGGTAAAGTCATTCTGCACTACAACGGTCATTAAAAGCTGAAATAGCTGTTTTCTGTGTGTGCGTGGGCTAAAAGTGACAAAAAAAATGAGCACTTACAGGTGGTATGACAAAGCCTTCCATGGTGTACGATTAGAATTTTGAAGCAGATCATAAATGGTAACTTTGTCTTCTCCTGCCTGAGTGACAATGTGACACATCGAGTGACTTGAACAGACAAACGGGAACTGAGAGTGACCTCAAATGGTCACAGTCCCAACAGCCAATTGTCGGATTATTTTACATCTCTACTTCCCTGGCAACTAATTAAGTCACATTTTTAAACATATTACATATTCATCAGTGATTCATATCTGAGTATATAATACATGTCGACTATCAATACCAACAAAATGTATTGTTAGATGGCTGCTTAATGACGGACACTGAAACCAAAAGCGAAGTTTGGAATTAGCTTTGTTCCTCTTTTAGTTTGGAATAATGGTTTGGGTTGAGGAAGTTTTCTACATGAAAATGAAACTCAGTGAAATGCCATTTTGAAATGTATCTGTTTACGTGTTACTTTTGCTCAGTACTGCTTTTCAGTTGAATGAAGACCCATTACAGACTAAAAGACGGAAACTGGAACAGGATGATGGAGAGAAATGTCTCCAAGCTCAACCAGTCACTCTTTGTGCCAGATTTGATTCGAATGGTGTCTTCCTGTATTGAGCTTGTATGTTCCCCTTTGACACTAGCTTCCATTCTTCATTTCAATAACATGCACAGACCTCAGCTTCCTCATGGATGCAACCTTATGGATGCACAAATGGGTGGCCCTTCAAGAATAATCATCTACTTCCCATTCCGATTACAATTTTCTAAATAGGGGAATTGCCGCACTGCATTTGTGTGTAAAGTGTACACCGAGATCATTTTCCAGTAGACAGTAGATTTTTATAACTTTGGCTCCAAAAGGCAACATGATCACTACAGTAAGCTCCTGCCGTCTTGTTTATGACAGTATCAACATCTTGTTGTTGTCGCCATCTAGCGGTGTTATGTGTTTTTTGTGGGGGACCAATCCTGTCAGCATCCGGGCTAGAGAGAGCTGCCAGGCAGAAGCAGACAACCAAAACATCGCATCCAGGCCTCAGCATCTCCATCCTTGGTGCGGCGATGCTTCCTACCAACCTGACCATGACTCCCTGAGGGGGTCTCCCTGTCTCGCGGAGGAGATTTCGCAACACGGGACCCGCATGGAAGGAACATGGCGGCGATGAGGACTTTAACGGCGGCGGGTCTCGTTCTAGCCTTGTGCGCCCTCGGCCTGATCGCGGTGGCCATCGGCACTGACAATTGGTACGAGACAGACGCCAGGAGGCACAGAGAGCGCTGCAAGAATTACTCCAACAAGAGAACCGACCCGGGCTACATCTACATCTCCAACAACAACCTCCCGTTGCGCATGCTGCCCAAGGCGAGCGCCCAGTCGGAGGCAGGAATGCCGAGGCTGCGGGCTCGGCGGCACCTTACGCCTCAAGCCTCCGCCATGGAGTCGTTGTGCAATCGGCATTTCAACTCCACTGTCACCGGACTGTGGAGGAAGTGTCACCGGATGGGATTTGACTTGGAGACGGAAGATTTAATCTTTAAAGGTTTGCTGCAGTAGTCGTATTTGTGTGCGTACGTATGAAATGGGTTGAAACATCTTGCGCAATCCAATCGAAATTGCAGGTCCACATTAAAAATATGAACATAGTGACAGGCGTGTTTGACAATACGATTCTCCATCTTGGTGTGGGTGGATGGATGCATTTGGTGGATGATGAAAGGTTGTTGGGGGGGCGGGGTACGGGGGCATCTTCTTATCCTGCCAGGATCGTTGACGTGACCCCCCCCCCCCCCTTTTTTTGTGCCGTTTCCTTCCACAGGATTGGTTGCACGTTGCACTCCAATAAAATACTACTACTCTTCATCGGCATTGCCCAGAAACGTGCCCATCAACCTGACCAAGACGATCAGGCAGGATGAGTGGCATGCGCTACGTGAGTCTTTTTGTTTTTGCCTACTAATAGAGTGGAAATGAAACCCCCAACAACAACGATAGCAAAACGCGTTGCTCCAACTTCTTCTTTTGCAGATCTCCAGAGGATGACGGTGAGTTTCATCGGCATGGCCATATCCATCATCCTGTTTGGCTGGACTATTGGCGTGCTGGGCTGTTGGAAGGCACATGACCTCATGCAGTATGTTGCTGGACTGCTCTTCCTCATGGGAGGTAAGCGCAATACGCCAAATAACCTCATGAGGGCAGTAACCTCTAAGGGATCCAAGCGCTAGAACCCCCCCCCCAGTCCAGTTTTAGTCCTATATATATTTTTTATAAATAATAATAATAATAATAATAGTAGTAGTAGTAGTAGAATCATAATAACAACAACAATAGCAACAATAATGTATTTAATTAGAGTTTATAATAGCTTTCACAATTTTAACAAAATAGCACCATGTTAAGAATGGCCTAAACTTTCAAACAAGCTAAACAGAAACAGCTCTAAAATGCTACAACAGCCCCCCTCTAAATGTATTGGAATGGCAAGGTCTATTTTGTGATATTTCTTGTATAATAAAGACATTTAGACATCATTCGGAATTGATTCTGCTGTGACCATTATGATTTTCATCATCAGTAAAGACAAGAGAACCTGTTCCAGAAGCAGTCAATGTAAGCTCAAACTTTAACATTGTCTTTGTCATACGGATCCTTTCTTTCGCCATACTATGGCCTTTCCATTACTTTGGTAGAGGTTCATCTAAAACTTGGTTCCAAAATGCATGGCCAACCTGTTGCCCAGTAAACTGTAGCTGCTTTTTTACAACATTCCAAAATGTCATTCACTGGGCCCAATGTTTGTGCAATAGCACTTGGTTGATTTTCCCTCTTCTCTCAGCTTCCATACACAGCTCTCTGATCTTCACGTTTGTTGACGTTAAACACTCAACAGCCAAAAATCCCTGATGTTCACAACCTAACAGTAGCTAACACTCAAAATAAGCTCAAGCATTCCTCTCCATTTGACAGTAGGAAATCTTTGAACCTCCATCACGTGTTTCACTTCCTCCTGACAGGAACATGCTGTATCATCTCTCTCTGCACGTGTGTGGCGGGAATCAACTTTGAACTGTCGCGTTATCCTCGCTACCTGTTTGGAATACCGGAGGACATCAGCCACGGCTACGGCTGGTCCATGTTCTGCGCGTGGGGCGGACTTGGACTGACTCTGCTGGCCGGGTTCCTGTGCACGCTCGCCCCGTCCCTCTACCCGCCGCACACCCCCGTGGCCCACAAGCCCCGGCAGGAGAACGGCTGCGTGTGACGGGCTAACCCGAGACGGACGACACGATGACCTGCATTCGGGACATTTTGCGGGAATTCAGCAGCGTGCGGAGTGACACAAAGAAAGCACAAGAACGTGAGGGGAGGGTGAATATTTGACTGAAGATGATCCTCCTCATGACTGAACTGATCAGTGTTTTTGCTTGCTCTCCAAGAGGACAGTACTTATAGTTCAGCACATTTGTTAACACCCCCCCCCACCCCCCCTCTCCACCATCTGACTAAAGAGAATAGCACAACCTGGAAACTGTATTAAATATGAAAACATATGGATGTGTACTGTCACATTTAAAAGGGCAACCGTGTATCATTATGTATCATTCAGCACAAGTTATGTACGTGTACCTTTTGAGCCGTATGTATGCAGATGCGTTTGTGTTTATTCAAGGGAAGAAGGAAAAAAAAATATGGCACATTAAGTCCAAACTGTGTTCAACGCAAGTGTTTTTGTTGTTCTTGAGGTCGTCTACCCCAAGGGGATATTTTTCAAAAATAAAACAGCCATGCAAAACATTCTGTATGGAGCACATAATGATTGTCACACACATCAGAAATCAAAAATCAAAAATGAATGCTGACTTTCAATACCTTCCAACATTCTCTGACAATATATTTGTTTTTTATTGTGGCTTTCCGGTGGGTGTATTCCACGACGACCCTGAGAAGCAAAATTGTCCTTTTTTTGTTTTGCGCCTTTTGTGACGAAACACATTGACCTAGAAATGGCATTAACAATCAATGAAAGCATTTTTTTTTTCCTTTAAGAAGGAAGGTCTTCTACATTCCTAACACAACAAAAAGTGGTGTAAATAAGCTCAGTGGGTGAAGCAATGTTCTTTTGCTTCTCTTCAGTTGTTTTAATAGTAATTGTCAGTTTAATTCAAAACATGGAGCCAAGCAGCACATGCCAAACAATGAGTCGACGGCACACATTTAAACTTATTTGTATATAACTGACGAGGCGCACGCAGCTTGCCCGCAATGTTTACCAGAGGTTAAAACTTAAGTGACATTAAATCCCAATGCTGACTCAACTCATTTCCCGAGATTTTGCTGCTCTTCTTTAAAACTGTTGCTTAAAATAAATTGAAACTCTTTATGTGATTATTTGCAGCTGTAACCACCAAACAGTGTATATTGAAACCATTAATGTTGTCATGAGATTCCAATAGAATGATACGTGAGAATGATCTATTGTGTGTTGTTTTGAGATTACAGTATAACTGTTGGCAGCAAATATTCTTGTTTGTAGCAGTAAATTCAAAACAGCGCAAGAACAAGGCAGAAAAGCTCAAAGGGCTAAATCACATTTGGACTCAAACAGGCTCAGGGATTTGGGGAGTGTACAACTGAACAGCATCTACGACAATAGAAAATACTCGAAATGAATGGATGAAACCTAGCCAATATTAGTTTTGTCTATCATTACTTAATAAAACCAAAATCGTGAAACAAAAATCTCCTGAGATACAATTAAGCATCAGACAGATCATTATCACGCCACAAGTTCCGCCTGCTGTCTAATTACTTCATTTGCACCTCGCTAGTTTAAGCTACTAACTTTATTGGCTCCCGGCATATAAAAGTGCAATGTGCTTACTAACTGCAGCTGTGATGGCGTACAGATACTTTGAAAAATAATCCTGTTGAAGCACCAAGCAAATGTTTAAATCAAAGCACTATGCTATGCTCTCCAATATGCTGGAAATAAGCTCCGCTCCGCTCCGCTCCGCTCCGCTCCGCTCCGCTCCGCTCCGCTCCGCTCCGCTCCGCTCCGCTCCGCTCCGCTCCGCTCCGCTCCGCTCCGCTCCGCTCCGCTCCGCTCCGCTCCGCTCCGCTCCGCTCCGCTCCGCTCCGCTCCGCTCCGCTCCGCTCCGCTCCGCTCCGCTCCGCTCCGCTCCGCTCCGCTCCACTCTACTCTACTCTACTCTACTCTACTCTACTCTACTCCACTCTACTCCACTCTACTCTACTCTACTCTACTCTACTCTACTCTACTCTACTCTACTCTACTCTACTCTACTCTACTCTACTCTACTCTACTCCACTCCACTCCACTCCACTCCACTCCACTCCACTCCACTCCACTCCACTCCACTCCACTCCACTCCACTCCACTCCACTCCACTCCACTCCACTCCACTCCACTCCACTCCACTCCACTCCACTCCACTCCACTCCACTCCACTCCACTCCACTCCACTCCACTCCACTCCACTCCACTCCACTCCACTCCACTCCACTCCACTCCACTCCACTCCACTCCACTCCACTCCACTCCACTCCACTCCACTCCACTCCACTCCACTCCACTCCACTCCACTCCACTCCACTCCACTCCACTCCACTCCACTCCACTCCACTCCACTCCACTCCACTCCACTCCACTCCACTCCACTCCACTCCACTCCACTCCACTCCACTCCACTCCACTCCACTCCACTCCACTCCACTCCACTCCACTCCACTCCACTCCACTCCACTCCACTCCACTCCACTCCACTCCACTCCACTCCACTCCACTCCACTCCACTCCACTCCACTCCACTCCACTCCACTCCACTCCACTCCACTCCACTCCACTCCACTCCACTCCACTCCACTCCACTCCACTCCACTCTACTCTACTCTACTCCACTCTACTCTACTCTACTCTACTCTACTCTACTCTACTCTACTCTACTCTACTCTACTCTACTCTACTCTACTCTACTCTACTCTACTCCACTCTACTCCACTCTACTCCCACTCCCACTCCCACTCCCACTCCCACTCCCACTCCCACTCCCACTCCCACTCCCACTCCCACTCCCACTCTCCACCTCTCCACCTCTCCACCTCTCCACCTCTCCACCTCTCCACCTCTCCACCTCTCCACCTCCCCACCTCTCCACCTCTCCACCTCCCCACCTCCCCACCTCCCCACCTCCACTCCCACAAAAATGTATGCTTCTGTCGGAAGAATTAATGATCCCCCCCCCCCCCCCAAAAAATAAACGTCTTGCCGGGTGCTTTTGTGAGCCTCTATAGGTTTAACATACACAGCGGATTTTCCCTCCCTGCAATCTCGTCAAAACAGACACGTCGGCAGCTCCCCTGAAATTTCCGCAGCCTTGTGCACATATAAGGTTTCTGTGCACGTTGAGCTCCTGCTTCTTTGGACAGCGCCCCTTTCCTACATTTGTGTGCTAAACAGAGCCGTTTTGAAACAGGGGTCCCACAGGGGAAGCTGGAGTGTGAGGGAAACCAGACTGAGGAAATCACACCCAGTTGAGCCTGTTGGCTGGCAGCACATCTGGACCCCAAAAACAAGCACAGGCATCATCTCGGGCACATTTATTGCTATGCGCTTGTCGCCGACGAGAACATACAGATAGAAGATATATGACAAGTCATTAGCACAAATGTGATGATCCCGTTTGAATGAAGGCGTATAGTGGCAATGTTTGAACTTTGAACTTAAAATAGAATACACAAGGTACATTTGGATTTATTTCCCATGTATTTAATTCTTCACAATATTTTAAACAAAACCCAAATTGTTACAAATTGACTCCAAAGCGCAGTGGCTTTTGGATAAACATTTTATGGTGAAAGTAAAACGCTTCCAGATGGAGTTGGAAGGGAACGACAGGACCCAGACGCCAATTAAGAAGGGCCACTTGATGGGACACTGAGGAAATAACACAAAATAAATTTTTATAGGTTTGTTGGGCTCAAACAAAAAAACAACAATGGAATAGTATTTATATCCAAATTAGCTGGATAGTACTGCGATAAAGTGACATTCACTTATTAAAAATCAGCAATTTGTATGTTATTTTCATTGTGACATAATAAAGCTTTGTCATTATAAAAACTTCGATATTTTTTAGAGCCCCTGGGCCTTTACAACATTGTGGAAATCAACACACACACACACACATGATTGGTTCACAAAGCTCAATCCAAGTAATGTTGACATTTTCTTAGCCGGCCTCTTGACTCAGAGGAATGTTCCAATTCATATGTTGATCCCCTTTAATGACACATCCTCAAAAACTTTACAATTCCAAGATAATGTGAATGGACTACGATCCCGGATTGAGATATTGTGTTTTAAGACGACTCAGTCTACTCCCGTGGCTGCGGATGATCAAGGACAGCAGCTCTTGTTTGTCCTTCAGTCCCACCGAGATGTATTTTGTGTCCCTCAGGCTGTCTCTAACGTCCCCCACTTGCTTGAGCACAAAGCCACTCAGTTGTTGCTCCTCTTTTAGCTCGCTTTCTTGGCTCTGCTTGAACTTCACTTCTAGTTCCTCCAGAGACTTGTCTACACTGGCGAAAGCCTCAGAGATCTGGGATATCTCCCTCAAGAGGAAGCGGCCATAGGTGTCCTCTCCGTCCAAGTCGTTGGCAACCACACGGCCGATGCTCTCCAGAAGCCGCGCAGAGTCCTCCGTCTGAAGCCGGGTGAGGATCAAATCCTCCCGCACCAGCGCGTCACTCTCCTCCTCCGCCACGGAACACGGGGAGCCGTCAGAGAATCTGAAGACCATCTGGCATTTTTCCGGGTCTTCCGTGTCCTCGTAGTCACCGTCCGGGACGTAGAAGTGATGGAAAGTACCGTTGGAGATCTCGGCTTGCAGGGGGCCGCTGTAGACCGCCGAGCCGAGGGGCAGACATGTGAGCACGATGAGCACCAGAGGATTCATCGTGCGCCTCCTCTCCACAACCCAGCATGTGTGCTGGGAGTGGGATCAGGCGCACGGTTTTCATCCAGGGTCATATTACACAGCCTCCCCCTGCGCCCCCCCCCCTCCATTTCCCCCAGCATGCTAAAACTGAGCTGGGGCCCCTCGTGGGCCCTGGTCATCATGCCGACCACACAAAGCTGCTACTCACTCTCACCACACACAATACTATGACCACTTCCTCAATACAGAATGTTTTTCAGAGATGGTTATATACATGAAATTAGATGAATTGATTAACAGAACAATAAACTCAAACATGAAGTTAAATTTAATTAAAGTTTAAAAAATGACTACAAGTAGTCTTTATTCACTTATACAGCAATCTTCGTATAGTATATTTTTGTACGCATCCTGTTGAGTAAATTGTTTGACTCAAGATGTTTGTGGTAACTCAGGCCAATGATATCATTTCTAAATGATATTTATACTGTAATTATCCACCATTGTTGTGCTCCATCAGTGCAAGCTTCCCAGTGATTCAAACACAGCAACATGCAGACAATCTGCTTTCACAATATGTGCTGAAAGATGACTTTTATTTCTTTTCAACTTGACTAACCGCATACCTACTTACTGACTGGGACTAAAAAGAAACATTAGTCAGAATCATTTCCAATCCCCCCCCCCTCCTCCTCCTTCTGTGTCACATAACTTTATGACTTAATGTCTAAATTGCGGTGGAGAAAAGTAGGGCTTGAAATATATTAGTTTCATTCTCCAGACATTCATTTGGGATCAACACATTCGGAGAAAAAAAATCTCAATGGGTTGCATTCACACAGGAGCAGTTTTTGAATAGTGTTGAGGATGGCTTTAATTATTATGGATCACCGCCACGGGCCTACAACGTAAGTAAAAGTAGTACCCCAGTGATTTGTCACGTGATCATATCAGAGACACACCCCGAGGGGGGGGGGGGGGGGGGGGTACGATCCAATCTGCTGCATATCCTGGCCTGGATAATTACATCATCACAGGGTGGTCTCTATACATGTCAACAGCAAGTGGAAACATATGGTCAGCTGTAAACACAAACGGTCCACATTGTTGGCCTTGTGCTGCTATCAGTCAAGCGTGCAGCATTTGACTGTTGAACCTGAAAGGTCCCACACACTCATTGTTTGGATTTATAACCAGTTTTCCCATAGGAAATAATAATACTGCAAAGGAAATTGAAATAAGAAGCACTGCTTAGAAAGCTTACATGTATAAATATTCTAAACACGTTGGTAACAAATTATGGTGATATAATGTAAAGATTAGTCTTGTTGCAATGTTTCATTTTTTTTCAAAATTCTCTTTTACATACTGACTGCCAACCAAGGACACTTTACAGTCACACAAAGTTTAGAATATTCACTGAATCCAATTTTTAGGTTTTTGGAATGTGGGAGGAAGTCAAAGTTCCTGGAGACAACCCACAAAACCCCAGGGAGCACATGCAAACTTTACAAAAGAAGGCCAGAGCAGATTCCAACGCTGATCCTGGAAACTATGAGGAGGATACCTTCTCTAATGTTCTTATCCTGAACTCCCAGAAAAAGCAAGCAAACAAAGAGAACAAACAGAGTTAATCTGTTCAATGCTTGCTGAATTTAGAAAAATGGTGCCAAGTGTATGATAAAAACAGGGGCCCCATGATGGAGCCCTGTGGCACACCGGGGAGGGGATGGATGAAAAGGCCTTTAGCTAAATGAATCGAGTGCAGTCATTGGAGCCAGAAAATAAATAAATAAATAAACATCCACAGGATTGATCCTTTTATACTTATGGAATTGAAGCCATGAATTACTCTAATGTCAGGGCCCGGCCGTCATTTTAAATGAGAAATGGTCACGTAAAATAAAGTCACACATGACAAGATGCTGGCTTGCCGAATGAAAACATGGATATGACACAAGTTACAGTATGTCGACATTTTGCTGATCTAAACAATCACACGTCGGCACTGCTGACAGAAGCTAAAGCATGAGAGCAGAAATAAGAAAAAAAGAACACATAAAAGGAAAATTAACATTCAAGACGCAGCTTACTCCTGACAAAAAGAAAAAAAAATACACCATACTCTTTTGTTTCATATACTCCAGCCTCCATAATGTCAAACATATTTTTCTTACTGGCAAACTCCAACTCTCGATGTTCTCCCTCATAACAGGAGCCAGAGAGTGCAGAAACTTCAGCTTCTCTTATTTCCGTGCGTGACAATAACAAATAAATAGGTCAGAATGCAAGAGGATGGCTGGGTTAGAAAGAAGATAGAGAAATCACCCATGAGAACGGCAAAGACTAAGCTATCAAGGAAAAAAAGACTGGATTAAAAGACTCAAAACAGGAAATGGGTGTTCAAAAAAAAAGATACAGCCAGGAAATAAAGGCCAAACAGACAATTATTTGACATCGTGCAGCTGATGAACTTTTAGATACTGGATTTGAACAGCATTTGAACTTCAGGGGAGGGAAGCGGAAAGTGAGAGTGTTTCATGTCAGCGTGTCAGTAGGCCGAGGCATTGGTCCACATGTGTTCAATTACGTCATGGAACACAGCCATGTTTTTTTGCCCTTTAGTCATCGTGAGTAAAGACGCAGGTTGTAAAAGCGAAGGGGTGACAACAATTCTCCGTTAACTGGAGTCTTTCACCAAATAGTTTTGTCTGCGAGGTTTGTTTTCTTTGGGCCTGAAAACAGTGAGCAGCAGAAACAGTCATGTCGTCGGCTGTAGTTCAAAAGCAATAAGATTGAAAAATAAAAGTTTAGGAGAGCAGAGAGGAGTTTTTTGCCTAATGAGTCTTGAGCTTGTCATAGCTTTGAAATATAACTTTGAAACTGCATGAACTGTGAGAAATTCTTTGACCGATTTAAAAAGCGTTTATTTTCTGTTGCTTTCCGAAAGTTACAGATTTCTCAACTATTGTGCCATTTGGACTACAGAGGGTCTTTGCTTTTTCAAATCAGTAAAGATCGGTAAAAGTTGTGCTCCAAAAAAAAAAAAAAAAAATTCAAACACTCAGGCCATCACAGTGACTTTTTTCAGCCTCAATGGCTGAGATGAAAACAGCACAATGCAACGACCAGATAATGAAGGTGGACTGGAGGAGACACTAGAAACAAATAGGAGAGTATTTTGCACCAGGTGGGAGTACTAGTAGTCTACAATCCATATCCAAATCCAACTTCCAAGCCAGGTCCAAAGCCAGTGATTACATATTTATTGCCAACATTAGTAGTCCAAGAACCCAAAAAATCCAAGTCCATTACTTACCTTTGTCAATAAACAAGGCGGGTGGGAGACAGAGCTTGGAGAAACAAAATGCTGTCGAGTTCTGCAACAGGAAGTCCTAGTCAGTTGAAAATCAATGAGTTGGGTGATGTAAAGCTCAGGTACAGGTAGTGGCTTTTCAAATTAAAAGAATGAGCAGGAAATGAGCAGAAATGAAAACAATTTGGGATTTTTTTCACTTTGTATTCTAAGATGATTTAGCCACTTTTCTACCGAATTCTTGAACAACATTAGCAAACATCAGGAATAGCTTTTAATTGTCAAACGTGCGAATGCCTCGCCCAAAGGCTGTGATAGGCTTCAATTTACCCTAATGAGGTTAAGCGCGATAGAAAATGTATGGATGAATGATTTTTTTTTTTTTTGACAACTGTCATTAATGTCATCTAAATAAAGAATAGGCTTTTCCTCACAGGGAGTAGCCAAAAACGGATATATTACGAGTGACTCGTGTGTGTGTGTGTTTACTGTGTCATTGGACAAATAGCGTTGAGCCGGCGGCAAAGGGTTTTCCTCACCGTGTCGATCCGTGGGAGGCGAAGAGCTGAAAGGCTGCAGGCTGTGCGGGAGTCATGCCGCTGACACAGTGGTGACCTAATGCTTGTTACATGTCAACAAAGATTTGATTTGGATGGAATACACAATATTTTAGCACACAGTATGCTTACTATCCAAGCTGTGTTTACACTGAGTTGGCTGGATTTACACTGGAATGCCAATTCTGATTCACTATGAGCATGAAGAGGGCAAGATGCGCCGCTATGGGAGTGGTCCCAGTTGACCTTAATTAGGGCCACTCATAACGAATCATTTGATTTCCTTTGAATTCAGCGGACTCGATGTGCACATTTGTGTTGTCTCTCCCCTGCTGTGATTCATCATTCATCTTTTTTGTACCTTCAACTCCGCTTTCATTTTAGCTAAATGATGAAACCCACACAGTTAAAAACAAGCAGTGCACAAATTTGATGAGATTTGCATTGCAGAGTTTGCAAAAAGCAGATGATTCAAGCTGCTCAACTGCACATGATCGATTTTTACACCATTGAATAAATCACTCCTACGCATGCTGCAACTGACCTTTCTTCGTCCTTGGGTCCTTACAACATACACAAAATGAACCTCACTTTTCTTTTACTCAGCTCAGCTTTCCCCCCAACCCACCCCACAGAGCTGCTGTGCTAACATTATGATGTGAAAATGTACAGAACCGGCAGTTTATGGTTTGTGCTTTATTGGTGTGAAAAAAAACCAAAATGTTTTTCTTACCTGAAGCTGCCAGATGGCTTGCTTCACAAAAGCGTCTGGGAAATGGCAAAAAGAAACTATTTGGGGAAAGAGTAGGCACTTTAAAATAAAGTAAACAGAAGCCAGTCAGGAGACGAGTGAGGAGATCCTTTCCACTCAGAAAATTCTTGGTGGTGTTGACCCGGTCTGACAAAACTGCTGCTGCGATGCTTTTCATGCAAGCTGACATTGTTTTTAAGCTAAATTAGCTTTTACAGCTGGACTCGACAACCTTAAAGTACAAAATCAGACCCGACGTTCTTTGGGGCCAAACAACAGCTTTGGTCTGAATACTATTATGGAAACCCTGAGAAGATTTCTGGGCTTGATTTGTGACTTCCTCGTCCTCTGTAGTTCAACTGGATTTATCGCTACGAGCTCCATGATTACCTCGCTATGCTACGCTTTATTTCTATGCCGCGTGAACAACATCAATCCTGTCAAGGTGCACGCGGAAAGCATGACCTAATAAGCGCTGGGTGCATGCTCTCCATCAACAAAAGCCTGCAGTGCTGCTCTTTGCTTTGAATGAAGAAACATTGCCCAGTTCCAGTGCAGCATTTAGAACCTGGGCCTTAATCAACCTCTTAATGTCTCACTCAAGTTGCAATTATAGACACCGTCAATACTATACAAAAAAAAAAAAATCAATTTAACAACATGAGTTCCAAAATCAAGCAGCAATTTAGTATTTTCAACAAAGATTAAATTTTTTTTATTTGATTCCCAGTTGAAGGTTACTTGCAAGCTAAACAACGAGATGTATTTAAAACATTCACATCACATTTTCTTTTAAAGACTGCTTAGCTTAATTCTAACATTGTGGCAAACAATATAGAAGGGCCAATGACTAGCATCTGAATGGTCGTGATAAAACACTTCAAATGGATACTTGAACACAAACGGTCCAGCAAAACATGTAGACAGAAAATAAAATAACATTTATAAGAATATAGTTTTTATCCTTTACAAAGAACGACTATTACCATTGCAGATTACCAAATCACTAACAGAAGTTGAGAGAAACTCTTTCGCTTATACTGGCCCTGAATATCATTTCATCGAACAAATATTAGACTTTCGCTTGTAAATGTAGGTCAGTGCTCCTGTTCGTGCTGAGGCCAGCAGAGAAAGCCTCATCGGCCCTGAACACTTTCCAGTTCTAATAAAACTGGACAAATACTTAAACACCGCCGCGGTCTCACTTGGAATAAATGTAGCAAAAGAAAACCTCAAAAAACATTTTATAACTAGAGTTATACTTCTCAATGAATTTCTTTGACATTTTGAAAACCTGCTAATGTCACGCAGGTTACAAGCAGGTTTTCCCATCTCAGCATCGGATTAAGAATCGTGACAGCAACCTCGAGTCTTTGTTGTGCTCTGTTGACAAAATCAGCGTGTCTAATTTGAGAAATCGTTCCAGGAGTGATGTTATTTGAAACTTTTAATTAATTTTCATGGGGTTTCGCTTGTCGGTGATCACATTGGGTGTGTTAATGCGAAACATATTTTAGCATTAGGGAGCGATAAAAGCACTCCCAAAAACATCTGATGATTTTTAGACTTGACTCTTTTGTCTCCCATACTGGCCATCTTGGCCAGTTCACGTGTGTGTTTGGCTGAATTTATAGCCACCACCATTATGGGCTCCATGATTCCCTCGCTAAGCGACTCGCTTTATGTGTACCATGTGCGTACTGTAGTATCAATCATATTTACAGCGACCATGACCTCGTAACTTGTCGGTGCATGAAAGGGAAAGTGGTGTGTGTGTGTGTGTGTGACACCAAGGTTACAGCTAAGAAAAAAAACCCGAGACAAATTCAAACAATTTACAATAGCATTGGGGAGAAAACCTTTTTTAAAGCAGTGTATTTTGTTTTGTTTCATCTGCAAATTCATTCCAACGAGCAATTCAAAATGACTTATTTGTGTTTTATCATCATTCACATCTGCAGACACATCACAAAGCATTTTCCATCCGAGTCGTCAGCTTCTAATTTTCTTCGAGTCTAATGGATATGTTGGAGATTATTTGGGATTTTGCAGTAACACTGTGGACTTAAGTTCTTGATATATGTCTTCATTTCCTTGCTTGTTTTAGTCCAAGTTGTCATTTTCAAATGGAAAGGGCTTTAAGGTATTAAAGTTTCCCCATGGCACTCCACTTTTGCTGTTCTGGCTGAGTGGGAGGATAAGATGTCATTAACGACGCTGATGTGTCTTTTTGTGCCAGCAGGTAAACCGACTCTGCACAAACACTTTGGGAGTAAATAAAAGAAGAAACATGTTGTTCCAAGCTGAAAACATTGTCAGTGCTTTTGTCCAGGATTTGAGACCCGCCTGGCCCGTAAAAGCTGATCTTTTTTCTCACGTCGTTGTTTTGCCATAGAGAAACACTATTCCAACAGGGTATGGTATATGGGGGGAAAAAGTGGAATCTTGGTTTGTAATTGTAGAGGGAGCAAAGAAATAAATCATTTTGCTCCATAAACAGAATCGGCAAAACTTCTTGTGCAGACGCAGCACTTCATGAATAGACTAGCTCCAACGTCTCAGGGTAGAGCAATGACCTCAGCCAAGACCCGACAACAATCGTTTTAATCGACGCCAGTTTGTACACCTCCATGGATAGACACCTCCAATATAATTAGGCTTCAATTTTGTTATTAAATGGCAGAATTTTTGTGAGTCCTCAAAAAATTGAATTAAAAAGTCAAAGGTTTACACGGGCAAGTAACACAAATACTAGAGGAATAAATACAACAGATTGAAATTTAAAAGATACAATCCATGATTTATTACAGAAAAGAGTGATATCCAAATGATCTTATTTTACATTGTTTTTTTTTACATTTCAATATTTATATAGATTTTTTTTTACATGTAAACAAGAACCAAGTAAACCATGTTACTAATACACTGACGTCACCGCTCAACAAAATGTCTGGCCTAATACTTTTGTGTCTGTGCATCCACTTCTCAAATAAATTCCACTACAAGGTTTCAGAGAGTGCAATGTTATTACGAATCATTACAATACTCACATTGTGCTATTGCCAACAGCGGTAGGAGGCATTAGGAAAACTTTTCTTTCATACTTGTGTTAGGGAGCTCAGCCATGATTGTTTGGGGTGGGGACAGAAAACCAATTGAAACAATTAATTTAAGATGGGTTTCAATTCATCTGATTTAGCTTTGAACAGATTTAATCGTTTTTTTCATTTTAAATCTAGAAAATAGCCACACTGTATAAAATTCACTTCCTCCACAAAATATGTGTCTGGCCCGGGCTTTCTAAAATCCTCAGTACTGAAATGTGTTTGTGATATGTTAAACTTATTGATGTTAGCGCTGCCAAAAGGAGGCACTAAATCATGCAAATTGGACTGTACAAGAATTACAACATGCATAGATTTTCAATCTTCACATAGCAGGGAACCCGAAGTAGCTTCCGAACAATTATTCAGTCACTAGCGGGAAAAAAATAAATAAATAAATAAATAATTTAAATGACATTTTCCGATAGAATACAATGAAAGCAATCTTTTTTTTTGTCAATGTTTTTTAGAGGTGATTAAATGTCAGAATGAATATGCATGATTAGGATTACCTCACTAAACCCAAAACGCATCATGTAGGTGGATGCATCATCGCATATTCACCATTTGATTGTTTTGTAGAAAATGTGACTGAAAACAATCATCAGCAAGCATTCAGAGGACACCTGAGAAATGCAAACAAGACATTGGTGAGTGAGTACAAATAGCAAAAATAAATGAACAGAAAAATGAATAAATGAATCCTGAACCATATATACACAGAATGGCAAAATAATTGGATTACTTACAAAAAAATTAACAGTAGATTTTTTTTCCCCAACAGCAGTGATCGAATATTTTATTTGTATTCTTTGTTTGCTTTGTGTAAATGTGGAAAATTTATAACGCAAATTGAGGTCTTAAAAATATCTCTTCTTTTACTATTTCAATGCAGCTTTCATTCCACACTTTGAGGTAAAAGTCAAACAAATATACTTGTCTTGTTTCCAATCAAAATGGAAAGTTATTACCCATAAAACAAGAAATAATAGCGGGATAGAAAAGAGTTTAAAGCAACAATAATATTGTTGGACTGGCCTGGTGTTTCTTCTTGCATCTGTGATAACATTAGAATCTTTTTTTTTTCCCCCTTCCAGATTAAAACAAAAGAGTAAAAAAAAAAAAAAAAAAAAAAAGTAAGTATCCGGACGTATTTTGACTGGAAATTTGACAGTATATTTTACGTTGTAATTGAGTGCATGTGGTTTGGCCCTCAAAATGTGCCACTCTGATTTTCCAAGTCACGAATGAGCAAAGACAATGCCAGGCGGCTTTCCTTTGAGCCGAGCAAATTTCAAAACAATTAGCATCACAGCGGAGTCAAAACTGCACTTGTCTGGCATTCTTTACTCGAGAAGAAATGTCAAAGTGCTCTTTTTTTTTTTTTTTTCCTGTGGCAGCAGATCGATGTTCTTTGTGCAGTGAACATCCAAGCCACAGGTATGTCCAAACGATCCAAGTTTCAACCATGCTCCAGCCCTTCCAATAACAAATGAAAAACAGGCCATGAGCGTAAAACGAGAGGAAAAGCAGATTTGCGGCTCCTGCGTGCATACGTCGCAGTTACGTTTCGACGGACGTTGTTGTTCCAGAGCCATTAGACCACGGCGGCTACCTAACTGTGTGACTGGCGTCCAAAAACAAAAACCGTTCGAGAGCAGAATGCGTTAAGAGAAGACTTGTTGCACTTGAAAGCGCACGTGCAGCACAAACAGGCACACGTGATGTCGGCGCACAACTTGTAGGCACAATCATATCGCTAAAAGTTCACATCCTGCGAACTCAAGGCAGTCCAGCTCGGTAGGCAGTAGCACAACAAACAAACAAACAAACCAGGCACCGAGTAGGGATACAACAACAACACTACCATGCACTTTCTAGGCTGCTGTAGACAATTCTCCATGATGAGTGCTGTTGCTTTTTTTTTTTTACATCTTGCCACAAAGAGTATTCAGCATGCTTAGAAGGCCGTTTACAGTCGCTTTGCAGGAACCTCGTCCGTTTGGAAACGAGCGGGAACCGCTGACGCTCGGCGAAGAAAACCAAAAAACATGCAGCGAGTCTAAGCAGACCAGGAGCTAGCTGCCACACGGAAAGAGAAGAGTGCAAGATGGCTGACCGAGTGAACCGCTGCACCCTTCTTCTGCATAGTAAACATTACAGTGGTAGTGAGGCCATGAGATGCAGCAGAAGGGAGGAGGGTGGCAGGGAGATGCTGCCGCAGGAAGCCAGGTGATGGATCGGGAAAGGGTGTCGGAACACGAGGGCGGCGCCAACTCGGCAACAGATGGCGAGGGAGGGATTGTTCGCGGTGAAGCAGCTTTAAAGTGGCGGGGGGGGGGGGGGGTCACATGGGAAGTCTTTGGTGAATCTGCCGAAGGTGAAAGAGACGTTGGCTGGACACGTGAAGAGGGGGTTGAAAAGTTAAGGCCACTCGTGGTGATAACGCAGTCCGTTCTTCTTGCGCTCCTTCTGCAGGTGCTCCAGCTCCGCCTCGTACATCATCTCCTGCATGAGGTACTTTTCTCTGCGCATCCGATCACAAAGATCCTTGGGCATGTCCGGAATGAGGTACGCAATGAAGGACTTGATGCCAAACACCAGGTGCTGAGAAAAGCAGTCACCAGTATGAGGAGGGCTTGATTAATAAAGCGAAGAGTAGACGTACCTCAAAGACAATGATGAAGGCCAGTCTGGCAGCCAGGACGTGCCAGAACTGCAGAGTGAACTCGTAGGGCACCTTGCTCCAGGGTGGGGCTCTGTAGTCTCGATACCAACAGTATTCCGGCTCGCTGCTGTTCTTCAGCGCGCTCATGTCAAAAACAGAAAGGCTGCTATTCATGTACCCTCGCAAACACCTGCAGAGCCAAAGGAGACGTTTAGCACACGTGAAGCTAAGCCATCGGCGCAGTTCACATCCTTCTTACTTGTCGTCATGGCGGTACGCCCTGTCCATGCAGGGGCCATATTTGAAGGCATATACAAAGCGAGGGATGTAGTCGGAGGTGATGGCGATGACAAAGGCATTGGTGATGACAGCGAGCACGCCGATACCTTCGAGGATCCCGTGCCAGATACCTGATCAAATGAAATCAATATTTTACAATAGGGAAACATCAAACATGCAAGATGTGGCGGGGCGTACTCAACAGTGAATTGGCTGTGCACACTTTGCCGATTAATCGGTTATTAGAATTTTATTCTGCCAAATAGCGGATTTGGCACTGGCCTAAAAACATGATAATAATTTTCATTTATAAATGCACAAAAACTAAGAAGCCACAGATGACTAAAATGTTGGCTCTATTTCCATGTTTGTAATATGATGACGTGTTCTTATTTACAGTGTTTAAGAGACTTCCAAATGCACCTTCCGTGTGTATACATACTTAGATTCCTAAATTGTTTCCACGTCTCTGTCTTCCATTAATATAAATAAACCAGACTGAGCGTGAACATAGCGGGGAGATTAAATTTAAGATGACCACTTTGGAATTTTATGAAGCATTGTTCAATATGGAAGAACTGGCTGCATAGATTTGAGCTATATTTAGAGAATTGTACACAGAAGTATCAGGCTCACCGATGTCTGTGGCCCGGGAAGGCATGGGTCTCCTCCACTGGGTGACAAATTTATAAGCGTCCAGACGGATCTCGATGATGTTGTTGAGCAAAGCCAGGAGCGGAGCCAACGGAAACGCAGCTACGAAGATGGTGGTGAAGCCAAACTGGAGGACTGAGAGGAAATGATAGTTTACTTAATAATACTTTGACATTTTTGGACAGGCAGGAAACTAGTCAGATTAAACTCCTTTAAAAAAAAAAAAAAAAAAAAAGTTAATAGAGCTGGTAAATCCTTTTGTCTGCTTCTGTGTCTACATGATTTATTACTGTCAGGCCCAGAAAGCCTTGTTGGCTGCTGGCCTATAAGAAGCGCTGACCCACATTTACAATTCTAGTTTGTTCAATTTCTCTTGGCTGCACTATATGCACATGAATGATTCTTCTTTCCCCCCCAAATATATATATTTTTTTTGCGCTGCCATGTCAAACTCAAGGCCATTGGCCGATGTAACTTGAATTATAATGGCACAAAGACTGTTTCTTGAAGCATTTCGAGCCGGCCCACAATAACATCCTCTAATTGGTTGCTCAAAGCAAAACTGTTCCAGCCACGTTTGACTAGCAAAAACACGTCTGCAAAGAGGCGGGCGGACTGCCGAGCATGACGTATTTGATTCTATAATAGTTAATCTTTTTTTTTTTTGTCAATGATTAGTAGGTGTCTTCCTAACACAAACACGCGTTTAGTTTGCATTGTTCATCAACACAACTGCACAATGATTCACCCATTTCTAGGTACTCGTCCACGAGACCGTGCGCGTTCATGGGCTGCAGATTCCAGTCTTTATCCCACTGAGGTAGCTGACTTTTATTCTCCACATTCTGCCCTGCGGCGCCACCACCTTTCTTCATCTTCCTACGAGACCACCAGTTCTGCAGCAAACTAAGAGAAAAACCACAGGTGCACACGGTGACTCAACCCGATAACTATTAGTTCTGACAATGCAGTCAGTGGTGGAAAGTTTTAGCATGTGTTATGAGGCAGGAAGAGAAAAACACAACAGGATGTACAATTTAATCAAAATAATAATAAAAAAAAATGGAATGAAATAATACTTACGGATAACCAAGCTCCATGAAGTTATTCCAGATTTGTTTGAAGAACATAATGACGCCCATTTGCAGGCACAGATCAATCAAGCAGCCACTCGGGTGACACTGAAAAAGAAATAAGAATCAAATAGATGAAAAGAAATATTATTAGATTACAATTTCATGCCGTGTATTCCAGATCACCACATTATTTTAATTAGGTGCTTATTTAATGGTTGGATGATTTCTTTTAGTCAAAGCAAATGAGACAGTCATTATAGAGAAATCTTTAAAAAAAAAAAAAAAGGAAATCACGGGGGCTGAATCACAGCTCAAATAATCACCCACTTGAGATGACACGTCCTTGCACTCACCTCCTCCAGTCGCCACCGATTAAAGAGTTTATTGTATTTTCCAGGCCTGCCGGCAAACCTAAACAAATCGAGACGGGCAGCATTAGTTGAAAAATCCAATAAGAGGAAAATATTGAACTCTCCAGCGGGAGGGACGGCCACTCAATTAGGTCAAATAAAAACACAGGTTTGAGACATTTCTAGATGTTTGTGTGACAGCACATACAAGAAATCCATTTTCCATAGGAATGGAAAATTATTTTATGAAATGAACGGTGGGCTAAAATACCGGGCAGGTTCCTAATCTTTACTGAGCCATTTTTAATGAAAATTAATTGACAAAAACAACAAACACTTAAATAATCTTGTCTTAATATAGGCACAAATTTACTTTTGGGTGAGATATGGGCCAGAATAATTGAACCACATAATTAAGTCTGGATTTTGTTTTGGCAGATTTACTGACAAGGGGTTTGGAAAGTCAACACTTTGCGTGATCCACTGTAAAAACAGCAAATGTAATTCATGGCCTACCTTCCCAAGAAGAATGCAATGTAAAAGGTGGAACTGTTCAAGTTTACAAATTGGAAGAGGAACATCTTGAGAGCAAAACTGTTCTCCCATTCAGATTCTGTCCTTGGATGCTCTGCACGGGGACATAAAGACTTATCAACAATCTGGGTCAAGAGCTGGAATAATGTTCACGATTGTCTTGTGCTCACCTAAATTTGTCAGCAGATAGGCCACTTTTTCATACACCTGACAAACATTAGCAAGGAAACAATCAGTGGCAAAGAAGCAGGAAGAAAAATGAGACTTTCTGGCCGCGGGTGTGACATTTTTGGGAATAAACTAAACAAAATAAACGTTTCAAGGAACATTCGCTGGCCTTCGATCGGCAAACACAGCAGATGATGCGTCTGTCTGAACACCCACCACGTTGAGAGACATGATGATCATGAAGTTGATGCAGACGCCAGTGCCAGAGGTGGCAAACTGCCAGTTCTTCTTCACAAAATGCCAGTTGAATGATGCAAACTTCTCCATGGCAATCAGACGGAAAACTACCACGGCAAACACGGCCGTCAGGACCAGCGAAATCTGAGCGGAGGACATTTTAAGAAACTCTTAGTGTTGATATATTTCTTTTTCAGTGCCGATATTGATGATTAACTGTCAGGGAGGCCGAGGTCCGATATTTCAAGTTAATTTTTATTTGTGCTAAAAGGGAAAATAATAGCTTCAAAGTTGGATGTTGATGATGTAAATAAAATAATAAAACAATAAAAAGTAGTTATAAAATTATACAATAATAAAATAATAATAATTGTGCCATGAGATTTTGTCCAGCAGGGGGTGTTGTAATGCCACAGCTGGCGCATCAAAACCACTCCAGAGGCAGCACACAGAATCACACACTCACAAAAAGCCCCAATGGGAAGATTATTGAGAGATCAAAGGGTTTACCATGAAGAATATTCCGGACACAGATACCATGAGCCGGCTGAGTTTGTCTGAGAGAGGCTGGAAAGGCTCGGGCTTGCCAGACACGGGATTGACCCGCTCCACTCTGGAATATTTGGCTTCAAACTGGGGCCGCAGCTCCTCCTGATGAACGACACCCATTCCTGTTATGAATTATTGAACTGCATATGCTTTTAGCGGAACACAATGGCGGTGTCATATTTAAACCGGGCACAGCACAAAAATGGTTGACCACAAGGCGGGAGGGGATATATACGTACCTCCTCCTCCTCCCAGTCAATGAGATCCCAGTCGTAAGTCAGTTCGGCCCTCCTCCGTTTCCAGAATTCCAAGAAGACGGTGGCTGTGGGGATCCATCACATTATTGATTAGCTTTGAGGTGCAACATAAGTCTGACTGTTAATTACGGGTGGAATCAAAGAGAACATCCAAAATGCAAAGCAGTCATTACTACACACACACGTCTTCAGTCTTTAGCGAAAGAAAACATCTAGTGTTTCATCATAAATCCCGTCTGATGGTAAAAGATCAATTTTTGGAGGCACTGTTGCTTTTGTTTTGATGCCCTATTATGATAGCACGAGCGTACTAAACCAGAGACGATAAGATACATATTTTTTTTCCTCCTTTAACGTGACCAGCAGCCTATACAAACAAATAACGAGAAAAAAAGAAAGCCACTTTTTTTAAGAGACACAAAAGCGGATTACATCAGTTCCCCTGGGCAAAACAATGTTTTCCAGACACCGACACACATAAGACCTCAAGAGCACTCAGTGGTGCAGCCCTGCCTAGTTTTGGTCCACTCTACCAAAAAGCCCTCATGCTGAATTCTAAGCTTAGGACCACGGTCAGCAAGCTGGAACCTCTTTGGGCTCTCCAGCGCTCTGCTGCCTTCATTGAGTCCAAACATAGAACATTATGCGCCAAGTGTTCTCTGCGGGCACAGGTTATTATTTTTCACGTTGGCAGAAAGATGGATGAGGGCCAGCAGCTGCAGAACCATTTACAGTCCACCACACAATGAGGCCATAGCTGGCAAAGCTGGAATATACCATTGGCACTTGTGTACTGTGTACATAGAGAACGTCATATTTACACAGCGGATTGCAACTATTCAGAGAACGTATGCACGCCAATGTAAAATCGATTAGACCTACCCCAGATAGCCATGAAGATAGCGAAGAAAACGGTGCCACCGTTATCAAACAGATGGGTCACCTTGACACACAACAAAGGTTGCCGTGAAACATGGAAGCTTGTCAAGCGACATTAACATTTACACTCAGCAGACACAACATTAATCCTACGCCGTTTAATGACATTTAATAGAAGGGTTGCATAAAAATAGGGCATTTACGAGGAAAATAAAGTTGAATTGTATTATTGACACTGATGAATAAAGTGCTGTAATGGTAGTACAGTTTTCATGTCTTTGTGAGCAATGCGTGTTGTGTTGTGTGTGTGTGTGTGTGTGTGTGTGTGTGTGTGTGTGTGTGTGTATTTGGAATATTTTCAGTGGTGTGAAACCGCACCGCATCATGGTGATTTATTTTTTCCTGTCTCGTGTCTTAATTAAGACAAATAGGAGGGTCAGTTCTTGTAGCGCATTGCAGTCTCACAATATTAGTGAAAAGTTAATTGACTGTAACACCCCCCCATCAGAGAGACAATGGTTTGGTCTATACAGGCTATTGGAAACAGATGAATACTTACAGCTTTACCCAATGCGGAATCCAGGGCGAGATTTTTTTTTTTTTTTTTGAATGACATCCCTGCATTTTCATTTGAACCATTAATAGTAATAATTACCCTTGGTATGATTGGGACAAGCAGTATAGAAAAATTGATGGCTATTTATTGAATGGGAATATTTTCCCAATTTTGTGGCACCTCTAGAGGTCAAAGCGGTGAAAACATTTGCCTCAATACCTACTGGTGTGTTCACATTTTTATATTTCTAGTTTGAATACATTTGTATTCAAAGTTGTAGAATTTTGAGGAAAAAAATAATCTAACCTCATTTCATAAGGTCATCATACAAAGTGTGACTACTTTGAAGATTCCCTGCAAAGTGCAGCTGGTGGCACCAAATGCATTTTTCTAGATGTCATTTTAGAATTGTCACTCAACAAAGCTGTGTGAAGACAAAATAGCAAACCTTTGCATAGACGCAGCTGTCACTCAGCCTCCACGGCTTGCAGGTCTCCTCACACATTGGACACATAGTGATTGTGGTTGCTTCGCAAATTTCTTTGCTGAAGGGAAAAGCAGTTTGTTGAGTTTCATGCCATAATGTATGAACAGTATGCATGCTCTTTGTCATAACCCCAGGCGGTGTCATCTGACCTGACTTGGCTGGAGTCCATGGTGAAGAGTCCGTAGAGGAAGACAAAGACGCCAACCAGAGCAGCGGGGATCAACATGCCGGTGTACCAGCCCAACCACGCAAAGTAAAGACCGATTTTCTCTCCAAAGTAGCGTCTGAAAGCGACAAGAGAAGACGGCACCTCATCGAGCATGTTCCAGGGTGTGATGTGAGGAGGATGTGTTGTGCCATATAATGTCGTGGCGAGAGCCAATAATGCTAATTAGCTTTCTGCTACATTGTCTAAAAGCTTGTGCTGTTTTAATGATGTTTTGAAATGGGTAAAAGCCATTGACTATTTAAAATCAGAGTACATTACTGTTATTGTGAAATATTTCAGATGCTTTTGAGTTTTGCTTAAAGCCTCCAGTGGCTCTAATCTTGCGGGGCTTTTCTTCCTCTTTCTTCTTCACAACGAGGCACTCTAATGCAGCCACGCTACTGCAAAGACCAAATCCACATATTTTTTCCTTGCTCTTTCCAACAAATGTTTACATTTATTGGTTCGGATAGATAATACATACAGTAGTCTTGTTTTATTGAGTAGATTTTTGAAATTTGTAAAATGTATACTGTTTCAGTCAACAACCAAAAATGCATTGATTTTAATTCTATTGATTTGCTCTTAAAAATCATTCAGTTCTTCTGCCTTTTTACGATGGAACCGCATCAGTTTAAATGATCAAATCTGGTTCCTACCAAGAGATACTGTTCTGTTTTTAGCACTTGTTTCCATTTTAAACCAAGTCATGAAGCCCTTTGTGGAGGAGGCAGGTTAAAAAGAAACCACTCTTGTTTGATGGGCGTGATGCAAATGGGAAGAAAGTAGGTCTCATTCTCATCCGCAACGAGTTGACTGAGGCACTTTGAAAACCTGCAGTGTCTGATAAATGAATACGTTCACACGACACGAAGCAGCGTACACAGGAAAACTAGGTTACTCTTTATGTCTCACTCCTTCAATGTATTTAAAGCCAAGATGTGGCTTCTAATTAGGACGCACAATCTCATGCGAGGAAAACTTCAACCAATGGCAGAGTACCTGATGAGGTCCAGAGGTTGGTATTTGTACCAGATCCCCCAACGAGCCCAGCGCTCATAAAGCAGGTGCCTGTGGTTCTGGGCACCATGTGTCTTGATGGGATGTCGGCTTTTGTATCCACCCTGAGGAGAATGCAGAACCCATAATGAGTTTGTAAACACCTGTCAGCAAAAATTCTGATCTTCTCACCTCATGTGGAGGGAAGGCAGCCTCATACGTGTTGTTGCCCAATAATCGGTTGATACCTGGCGATTACAGTTTCGATCAATTCCACAATTGAGCATCTGCAGAGTATTTTAACAAAGCTATTTCTCAGCAATTTATCAGCAAGTCTTAAATAGGTTTGATTGCAACCTGTGTCGTCGTTTATGCACGTTGTAAAATCCGGGAAAGGAATACGACGTTTCGGGATACTGTACTGTGTGAATCACATTTATGCTGACACCCGCCTCAATGGAAAGCAAGCAAAATCAAAAAGGCGTTGAATGTCTCATTGGAGAGTGCTTTGACTATTGAAAAATTCATGTGGCTTCCATAGAAGCTCTTCATAGCACAGCTGGCTGTCACGTAAGAAAGGCATTAGCGTCAACGCAGGAGCTTGTAGGAATGTTTGAGATTTTCAAAAAGACATATGGGCCCACATTATTGATCAGCATTGTTAATTAAATCTCTAAAGACGTGAGTGCACATCAAATTAAGTGCTGAGTGACCCTGAAAAACTGCCAGAAGGCGCTTGATGCTGATTGGTCTGGATCGGACTCGTAAAACTGACAATACTTTTATTTATAGCAGCGGAACATCAGCATGCGGATAAGAAAATAACTTGACTGAATATCAGTAGAGTGAACAGTCAATTTTGTTTTGAATAGTGTTGTAAATAATGCTGTGCCAAAATTACAATCCCAATTCACCAGGGTGCAACACGATCAAGGTTTCATTAAGTGTTAATTGCACTTAGTAAGTTGCCTTGTGGATTTAAAGACTTAGACAAGGAGAATGAAAACACAAAGCCATAAAATCAAGTACATGAGGTCTTTTATCCATTTATAACTTTGTGCTGATTATTACGCTGTCGGCATCATACCTATTTTTAACTTTCCATCCTCATACTTAGTGCGCTGCAGGACATGGTGGACGATTCTGCTTCTGGTCGAGTTGGAAAAGAAGCTCTCTCTGTTGTTGATAGTGAAGCTGGGTGGGGATGAATTGCGCAATCCATTAGCGACATTTCAAATTTGTTGGTATTATATGTTGTGGAGTGATGATGTCTTACTGATGCACGCGTGCTCGACTGAAGGGGGCAGTGTAGCAGTCGGTCTCCTCCAGGTCAGGCAGTGCTTCCTTGTCTAGCTTCATGGGATTTCTGGGAAGCCAGCTCTTGATCTGACGACATCTCAGATGAAAGCGGCTGCACAGATGGAGCACAGCAGGAGGGGATTAACCATACAGATTAGTAACATGAAGATTGTCTACGTTGACATTATCAAGTGGATCATTAACTTTTACTCCGGCACCGACAAGCCCTAACATCTCAATCCACTCTACAGATACACTGCAAAGAATGTATTAGAAAAGGGATAGGAATTAGAGAAATGTGGAATATTTGACTTGATTTAACCAAAATATCTGCCAGTGGAGCAAGAAAATGTGAGACAAAATTGGTGATAGCCTCAAATGATACCAACGCTTATAAGAAAGACAGTATTTCTCCTTTTAAACTAAACATACTAAAAATGAGTAAATAACGACAGTATTTCTCCTTTTAAACTAAACATACTAAAAATTAGTAAATAGTTTTTATACTTCATGAAGCCAAGTACACATCAACAACATCAATGATACATTTTGTATTGAACCAAACCACATAACTTGTCGTACAAAATTCTGCTAGCCTAATGCTAACACACAATGCTAAACATCCTGAACAGGCTATTTAAACTAGCATCATTGTCACACTACTTAAAACACCTCATTTGGAAACACAAACGTCAACATACAAGCATTCTTAGCTGCATATATTCTTTATCATCTGCAAAAACCAACCCCATCTTCTGTGTTCCATCAGTATGTGTAGTAGGTCTGTGCGTATTATACTGCCCCTGGTGGCCAAAACTGTCTTAGCAGGCAAAATGAGACCTTGAGAAGACAATTTGCAAACAATATTGAATAGAGCCATTTGTTTTTATGATGCTGCTTATCAATACATAACCTCTTGCCACTATGAAATCCATCCCTCCATAACTCAAACTGATTTCATTTGAGGCCCAGACTCCTATTGCAATCTTGAGAGCTACCTCGCATTCAACTTGAGGCGCTGTAAAATGACTTAACGATGCTGCCACCCCGGTATTGATTAAACACATATAAATGGGGACTATGTGAACACAGAGTTTATGTTCGCTGCGAAGAAAGCAGGTACTCGGGTACAAGTATTGATATGGATGCGGCAAGCTGCCACCGCCTGTATATGGTCCATTTGTTCAGCCTCAAGGTGATTTGAGTTAGTGACAGAACATTGGTAAACAGTCAGAGCATATTTATTAGCCAAAGCTAATGGTCATCATTCTTCATGATGAAAAGTCATACACAAAGGAGGCTATTTATATTAAATGTTGAATACAAATTATTTGATAGCAATGTGGGACTGCCAAAATATATGTCCATCACAAAATGTTTGCATTTATGCAGAATTTTTCATGTTGGAATATTTTGCTGGACGAAACAAAACAAAGTGGCTTTGTTGGTTATTGTTGATTCGTCACCGCAATGCTTCTGTCTGCTTGCAGAGATAAGACGCAGAAATTTGGAGTCCTGTGCAGAGCTTGGACATCACTTGAACATCACTTCAAAGCGCGACTGCATCGTTCTAAAAATAGTATGCAAAGAAGCCCATGCCACTCGTTGGTGTTTGACTGAAAGATTATAGATAGTTTAATGGAAAAATCCTCATTATTATGGATGAGTGGCAGAAGTATTGTTCTGTGAAAAGGGCCCTTGACATGTTCATTCTTGCAGTGTCTGACATGGTGAGGCAGCTCATTGTTGAGACTAAATAAAAAAACAGCAACAATGGATTTGACTCTGGATTCTTACTTTTCAACACTTTGTATTTTTTATGTTATTCTTACAATGCTGATAAGAAAACACAATTTGGGTTCTCCTCAACTCCTGCCTATATATTTTTTTTCAATGACCATTTAAGCATCCAACTTACCTGCCCAAGGTTTTGCTTTTCCAGTCTGTAAAGTGGGATTTTTTCCTTCCGCAGGGAAAGAGAGACACATTAAAGAAGCTTCCAGCCACTGAAAGAAAATACGCGGCGCAATTAAATTCCTTGTGTTACCTGAAAGGCATCCGGATGTTCATCTGCTCTGCATATTTGCAAAGTGTGTCCCAGGGAGTGTGGACTTTGACGAACATGATGTCATTGTTCGTCAAGGAAGGCTTTGCGAATCATAGAAAATACAAAAATGTTGCATTTATTTTGAAAAAGATTTGTTGTAAACATCTGTCCATCCATCCACAGCATATGCATATGCAAAGTTATTGAATGTGTTAATGGGTTAATATAACATTGGAAGAATTTAATTGCACTTTTTGCCCATTTTTATCTCCGAGAAGAGTTTTCACCTCCTTTTCCAGCATTAGGCCCTGAGCACGTAAATTCTTCTCAAAGGTGCATCTCTTCTCCACCAGCGGACTGGACTTTCTATAAACCAGGATGTAGTCGATGCGCTTTTTCCCATCCCGGAAGAAGAGTCCAGATGCATCTGATGGATTCCTGCTCTGCAGCACCGTTAAAAGCCAAGACAGTAAACCTGAGCTCCGAATGCTAAAAGTAACATGATGTGTAACATCTTTATCATGATTACCTTGACGGAATCTGTGCGGGCCTCCAGCCTAGCCCGTGTGCTGGCTTTTCGGGGCAAAAGTGACCCGTCTGTTCTGGTTTCACATGGAGGAGTTGCTTCCGACTCCTCCGTGTAGTCATCCTTACCATCCTCTGCTGGACACACACACACACACACACGCATAAAGTGGAAAAATGGTTTCTTTTTATTTCAGTTGACTTGATTTTCAAATATGGTTAGTTTTAATCATTTGTAGGGCGGGTTTGTAACACAACAGCGTACTCATTTGGAAATGTTAGGCAATACTAACTCAGTTAATGTACAAGATTTTGCAGTGGAAAAAACAGGAAAAAATTATGAGGAGAGCGAATGTGCAGACACATGAAAAGATTGTCCAATGCGCAATGCAGATATTTTATGTTAATGGCTCTTGTGCATACCGGCATGTATCTTCTTCTACATATACTGTGCGTGGGTGTGCCTGTGTGTATATGTATAAGTATATATATATATATAGTTTCTTTTTTTTTATATACGTAACTATCACAACACTGTGCTTGGTTCGCAGTACACCGAGAAGAATGAAAGACTCCTTCGGCATGAAATATTTCCATACAGAAGTGCAGTGTAACTGCAGCATCATTATGACACACTGAGACGGCATATGACGTACATTGGATCATTGTCTTTTCCTTTTTTCCCCTCATGTCCTCTGCAGTTCTGCCAATTGCATCGTGTGCATAAAATATGTACAAGTAGAATGATGGCACCGTAAGCAGATAACTTTTAATTATATTTGTCATGGACCTGTTACGAATGAGTAGCAGTTAATTGCGGGTAGAAGAAGTCAACAATTGTCAAATTTGCACTTCACAGATGCTTCTAACAAGGGCCCATTTTCAAGGTTGAAGTGTTTGGATACCAATAAGACCATCAGTGGTTGGAAAAAAAGATGTGATTAGCGACCATTATCATAGATGATGGAAATTCTGCTCAATAGCTTGCGACATAATCTTGTTCTAATCTGGTAAACATATCTTTTGGTGCGAATATGACAACGCCTAAGGCAAGTGTGAACAGCACACACGCGCACACACTGGTGATGTAACGGCAGTCTGTGATGATACTGACCTGTCTGCGGCGGCAGGAGGCTGCAGGAGGTGCTAATGCTCTGACTCAGAAGCGCCGCTTGGGCTTTGGGTTCCGGGCTCAGAGGTACAGACAGGAAGTGGTTGAGGTTGATGGGATGGGTCTGACTCTGGGCCAGGCAGGGTAAACTGCGGCGGGATGGCTTTAGACTCTTCTCCTTCAGGATCTCGCTGATGCTGGTGTGCATGCCTGGAGAAGCGGAATTAAAGGACTTGAAGCGTTCACTATGACAATTTCACATAATTCTATGAAATAAGTGAAGTGAATGACTTTTGCTGATATTGTGAAATTCAAGTTCTCATCAGTGTGTGTGGGTTAAGCATTTTACGTTTTGAGAGTGCTCCACAATTTCACCGGGGATTACGTTAAAGAGCGCTCATCTATCTCCATGAACAAATGTGGACTGTAAATCTTTGCGAAATCAAAAATATCCGTGCCCAAGCTCCCACACAAAGACTTAACAGGCCCATTTGTAGCTTGACGACTCTTAAGTGCTTTCACACTAAGTTGCCTTGGATCAAAACTGACATCATCTGATTTTTTTGCCTTTTTGTAAGAAAGTTCACACCATCTGCCTTATTACATTTCTTCCTATAATTATAATAACGTCGGCTTTAGTTTTAGCTAGAAATGGTGTTTAACGGCCCGGCCCGACTTAGTGGCGTAAATTAGGCACGCCTATAACACGGAGAAGTCTGACAGGACACTTGAAATGCTTTTCAATGTAATTCATGTGAGTAGAGCGACTACAGCTCGAGTGGTAAACATAAACACGAATTATGACTTTCTGACAGTGTTAACAAGCACTGAAAATTAAAGGCGCGTAAAAAGAGAATTGCAGGCTAACCCGACATATGGGGTTGCGTTACATTACACATAAACTGCATGTTTAATGGCCGATTCGGCTGACAACTCTGATGCTTGAAAAGACATAATCGGCAAATACAAAAAAATGGCCACAGACCACTGATTGCGTGCAACGTTCTCAGAAAATAACACCAGTATGTTATTGCTGAAATCAATGAATAATGCAAGAGGGCAGTTGCTGTGAAGGCGTGCATTCTGCTTGGGCTAATTCAACATTGTTTGAATCCCCGTGGGGGTCTATGGTCCAAAAGAACAATTTGCAAAGAGGAGAAATTCTCATTGCAGCTTTTGCAGAAGGTGTGAAAGCTGTGAATAACTATTTAGCACTATTTTTTCCTCATTAGCTTCACGGGTGAGCTGGCTCTATGTTTGTAGATGGAAAATTGAATTTTTTGGGGGTAAATCCTATGTGGCGTAACTGCGAAGAGGCGAGTTGGACCACAGTATGGCGGATCTGACAGAGGAAGGTCTGCGCCGCTGTAGCGGTGATCGTAGTCAATGCTAATTGCGGCAAATCAGACCAACTAATGAAAAATCATAATCATTAAGGTCGATTTTTGCACTGCATTGGATTATTGCATTTCATAAAAATATAAAAACAAGCAAAGGTCGACAGGGGAGATCTTCCACCATAAAATGGAATTAAAAGAAGGGAAGGTATCTGTATTTATGAGCGACTGTAATAATGATGATGATGATGATGATGATGTTGATTCCCTCCTTCATGGAGGTGCATTGAAAGTGTCGGCGTCAGCACTTCTCTGCCATCAAATTACTCAGCTCGATAAGTTAATAGCAGTGAAAGCAAAAATTGAAACACATTTATATCAGCGGAGATCATTTTCTAGGTCAAAGTAACTACCAACGGTGTGATATGACAAAATTGTTAAACGAGACTGAAGGGCAGCGATGGAGAGCAAAAATGCGCAAAGGCTAATCACCATAATGGAGATCCAGCAATGGAAGCGGCTCACTGTCACCAAAACATTAACATGAGGGCAGCCGACATATAAATTCATGAGATTGAGCTCTCGCTTCATAATGGGGACACGATGTTCTGTGACCTTGCACGGCTGCATCGATACATGCCACAAGCTGCATAGTAGAAAACGGATCTCAGTGGGATTCCCCAGCGCTGTTACATGACAAAGGATGTGAGCACAAGGACCCGGGAGCCCACTGATTATACTGATTATTTTCTCTGCAGCGCACAGAAATGGAATGAGGAAAACTGGGGGCTTAAAAAAAAAAAAAAAGCTTCATGATAAGCATAGAAAAAGAGAGAGAAACTTCATCAATTTTCAACATCCATCATTTCATTCATGATGGATGTTAAAATGTTTACCACCAGTCCAAAAAATCTGTTTGAAATTCAACGAGTAGTAATTTGGAAATTCAAAATTTGCTGAATCGAATGCTTTAATCGGCTCTCCTGCAATATGAAAAATAACAGCTGAGCTTGGAGTTGTTAAGCTCTCATTCGATAAGGAGTCATATTGTGCCAATTATATCGGCAATTATTATACAGGCTGGTGAGAAAGAAACAAATGCAGCATTAGCTTGCTTGCCACCTGGTGTCTCTGAATGGAAGACAAGAAGATCCATCTTGTAACTAAAACGTGCTTCAGTATCAGCATGAGTAATACAAGCGTGTTCGACTTGTTCGACTTATTTTATTTCCATGCAACTCCCACACAATAAACACATGCATATTCCCCAAAGGCTCCAGGTGCTGGAATATTCCACAAGGCTCGGTATGTCTGAGATGACACAACGGTGCTGAGACCATTTAATGGACCCGCAGAGGCGAGGCTCAGTGATCCCGAAAGGATCCTCAAAGTCTAAAATAGGTCCTACAAATTGGACAGGTTTGTTGATGTGTGAAATTGACTCCATGGAAATTTTAGAACTTGTGGAAATAACAAAGACACTATCAGATTGGGAGCTTATAAAAATGTACACACACACACACACACACGCATTTTAAGGTACAGCACTATACACTGAGTGTGTTGAGATGACTGAATAAAAAACAAAAAAAGGTTTATAATACAATCCAGTGCTTAATCTTACTGTGGGCTGGCTAAATTAATCCTGTGTGTGCTTTGACTGTGTGTGTGTTTGCTGATTTCAATACCCGCAGAACGAGCTGCAAAGGCAAGAATACTAAAAAGAAATGAAAACAAAGCGATTAGGGGGGAGTGAGTTAATGTATTAATGTTTAAAATCAACACGTGGCAACACAACATTATGTGCCGCCATTAAAATAAATAAATGAATAAACCACACTCATCCGAGGGGAGCTGGACGAAGGTCGTGATCCGGGATTTGGATCTTCTCTGCGCAGCCTGCGCATGGCAGTCTTGTGATGTGAGATTAAAAGGATTATTTTTTTTAGGCATGGGGGATGACAATGTATAGCATTGTGAATATGCTCGGCTTGTTTTTGTGCGGACGCATTCAAATAAACTAAGTGTGTCTTTTATGTGTCTTCATTTCTGCCATGAAAAAAAAAAGAATGATTCCTATTTGAGTCATTTCTCTTATTGATCGTCAAATTTCAATCATTCGGAATGCAAACTGAATGTGGCGAACATGAAATAAAGCTACAAAGATGTCTGAATCTCAGAGTCTTATCCGTCTAGCATTCCCATTCGAAGCGTAATTATTAATTAATTATTCATCTGCGTTGGGCTCAAAGCACTTTTCGTGTCTCGGCTTTCAACTAAGTCTGCATCGTATATCGTATTAGATGGGCAACTCTGCCTGCCTGAGTGCATTTAAGATCACCTCAAAGGATCTTTTTTCATGCCTGTTGTTTAGTAGAATCAAACAAAAAGCTACCAGCCTGGAATCATTCACACTCAGATTGGCGGGCTGCTGGAAAGGTCAAAGAGGGATGTCGGCACCAAAACTTGAAAGAAGTGAGACCAAGGACATTCGATTTGGAGACAAGATGGCACCATCATCAAGATTTGTACAATTGGAACTCTTGGTCATGGCTTCTATTAATAGTGGATATAAAAAGTCCACACACCCCTGTTGAAATGTCTTTTTTTGTGGTATTAATAAAAAACAAAAAAACAATGAGAGTATCTGTAACATTTTTATTAAAATTTCAAAATTAGAAACCGGGGTGTGTAGACTTTTTATATCAACGGCATGTAGTGCATCTATGTAGAAAATACCCCAAAACAGCAAAGTTTTACAAAACAATACTAAAAGTTGGAGGCAGAACACTAAAGCTGCTACTAGACTCCTACTAAAACACAAACTGAAATATCCCAAGGCGAGCTACCAACCAAGGTGATTACCATCTTATTGCTATCATAAATACATCAAACAGGAATAAACATGGTCCCAGCTGTAAACAGCAGGCAATAAAAAACACACAGAGAAGGTGGGCCATAGCAACTGCAGCGGCGTATTTGGAAGCGAGGCTCAAATGCGGCCAACGGGGCAAGAATTGTTTTCAAAGCAATGAGACCAAGCGTTGTTTCATCATGCTTGCCTATTTCATATCAAACGAACATAGATCAATAGTTTTGAATATTCAGCTTCATTTTGTAGACCATGGGGCAGCGACGGCTAATTTGCAATACACAAGTGCATCCATAATTGATGAAGCAATTAACATTTCAGATGATTTTTTAAAATGCACCCCTGCTCTGTATTATGTTCCAAACCAACTTTCAGGGAGATTTTTAAAATGGCAAGAAGACAGTATGTCCTCATCCAAACCGTCCTCAAAGATTTTTGTCTCCAAAATGACAACACGGATACAATCAGATGTGGAGACGAGAGGGCTCGCAAGTTGCTGAAACACCGGACCATACTGTAACAACGATGGCGACCTTACTCAAAGGTGAAGTCACAAAGGAAATAGTCAAGAGCTTCCCCGGAGAACAAAGGTAATTTGCTCAGGTCCCTGATGGCAGCTGTCGTCTGCTGTCCTCGTGCAGGGTGACCTCAGAGCAGATGTCACTTTGAGCTCCTATTAGACAATCCTGGCACAACCTCTGGATTGCATCATTTGTGCTGATTAAACATCCTCCTTATTTTTAGCATCATCATTTTGTACCCAGGCCTGATTGTGTTTTTAATGACATCATTTGGCTTGTAAGAGCATTTGTGAGTCGCGGCTATTTAAAGCTGCAGCGTTAGAACTGATCATTTGTTCACACGCTGAGAAAAAAAAAAAAAAAAAAAAGCTCATTGTTGAGTCACTACTTGTACAGAAAAGAACACGCATGAGCGTGATGTGCAACAGTAGAATCGGAATCTGTCCTCAAAGCGACGTTTACATCGCTACAAAAGCATCTGCTGCTTGTGTAACAGCACAGGTGGCCTGTTCCACACTGTGGAAAGTTACAAAGCTACACAACACACACACACACCTGCACACACACACACACACACAGACATACTCTACACACACAGGATCGACTGAAACTATAATGACAATAAATAGCATTCTTGCTTCGACACTTGATATCCTTGAATTCAGAATCCTAAAATGGCTTGCCAAGCAAATGGTTGAAAAATAAACAGAGAGCCGATAAAGAATAATTCGTGATCCGGATATTTAGTCAAAACTCGCAGGTGTTGTGTAGGTTTTGTTGCTGGCCACAGAGTAGCACAGCGTTTGTGATAACCAGCTATGCTGACGTTGATACTAAATGTGAGTTTGTGATTCATCTGCCAAACAGTTGAAATCCACTCAAATATATCAAGCAGACGGCCGTGCGTCACGCTTGTGATCAAAATTCAGATATGATTGCGGCAGGAAGGTCATCACTTCAGGATATTCCTTTTGAAAGTTTCACCTCGTAAAAAATTAACACACTCAACTGGATGCTTTTCCACCCTTGGATAGCTTCAGATTTTAATGACCGAGTAACGATAGGGATCTAGTCGAAGGCATTTCTGCGAAATCATTTCCATCTGGAAGCCTTTTAATGCCCCCTGTGTGATGGTGTTTATGGCGTTATGCGAGTACGGTTTGCCGTCTGATGGCTACTTAGATGTCAGCTGAAATTATTTTGTCATCGATTTTAATCGGGCTCTTAGCACTCACTCAGCTATTGAGTGGGATGTGAAAGTTCAAGTCAGCTTTCCAGGCAGGTCCTCTACTGCCTTTCAAATTTGACACAGAAATATTCAAATATGCAAGTCAGACCTCCTGCATGATGAGAATTCGAAAAATAATTTGTGTCACATATTTTTTTCATCAACCGAGGAGTTTTTTGGGGAAACCTATACAGTATGGTCTTAAAATGAAACTATACAGTTTCCATTTGGCTGCATGACTTTGGAAATGTCAAAACCAGTCAGCCGGTGACCAGAAGACCACAGCTGCTTTTTATATGACCAAAAGCAAAAAACGGAGTGACCTTTAAACACATTATGCCTTGAGGTGCACCGGTTCTAAATTTTGGATGTCCTTTCACTCCTAACAAAGCACTGGGATCTCCAACTGAGACATTTATAAGTAACTAGTCTAAATTCCAAAACGGAGCCCCCTTATGAGCTCACGTTGTGATATTTGGAACAGATTGGTTGCTTAAGAGACGTTAAAAATAATCACATATTCAAAATAACAAGCCAAATTAACTTTAGGGAATGTTTTTGAGTCCCTGGATGAAAGGTTTGCTTATAGACCAACTTATACAGCATCCCAAAAAATGATAATAATTTGTGCCTCGTATATGTAATTCCCAGCGGTGACCTCAGGATTATGCTGCACAGTGGGAATTTGTTTGCCCTGATTGAATTGTGCATAAAGGTCACGCGTTTCCTGAATACAGCATGCAAAATGTTCTCAATAGCTTGTCCTGCAGTATCTCATACATCATGCAATAATATACTATAAATAAAACTAGTGCGCTTGAGAAAGGATCTTCATAAGAGACTGCAAGACTTTCAAGCAGCGAGTTTTACCCTACAAGTTGATGTTCATTTGAAGAAAAAAAAAAAAAAACTCTTGAACACGAGAAAAGTGTACAAAAGCTCAGACATCCAGCAGCAAAGGACACGAAATTGGTTGCACTTGCAAACCCACCTTTCTGCTGCTTGAAGGACTGGATGGAGCCTGAGTGGTGCACCATTGCGGCGATCTGGTCTTTTCCCACCAAACGAAATTCCTTAAGTCGAACTGCAAACTGGCCGCGTGCGTGTCAAACTACGTTGGGGTTGTGTAGGTGTCCTCACGGTTTCCATCCTGCCTGGAGAGCTCCTTGCTCGGACGATCCGCAAAGCGCAACAACACCTGTCTAAGCTCCGCATGCGCCCCTCCCTCCTCCGCTACTCGTGGCGAACCATCGACGGCTGTTGTCATGGTGACGTGCAGAGGGGGGGGATAAAGTAAAGGGTTCAGCGGTTCAGGGATTGATTGACACGTTGCTCCCTCCGCTCCTCGATTAACAAACTCCAAATAAGATGCAGGAAAGTCACCCGAATGACAGTTCTCTAATAAAGCGAGAAATTAAGGATATTGATCCACGTATCGTCCAATCGTCGACTTTTGGTTACACTGACCCCCAACACGCAAAGGCTAATGAAGGTAAAACAACACGGATCCCCAGGTAATTAAAAACCAACAGACTGTGAATAGTTTTACAGACTGATCCAACATGGACACTCCATTAGGTATACCTGCAGAATGTAATGAAATCCTAAATAGGAAAAACGATCTAAGGACCAAGGTGGGCATAGCATAAGCAGAATTTAAAGGTATTAATTAAGCCATTTTTTTTGTGAAATTGGCCAATTACTCCATTTATGATTAAATTGGTTAGTTTATTGTAAATATTTTTTTTTCAGAATCACATTTTAAACAAATATTACAAAATATGTTTTAATTTGATTGTACACTGCAATTGGTTATTGTATTTATACAATTTTATAAATTTTTTCCATTGGTTATTTTTCAGTATTTTTGAAACAAATTATCACTTGTGTCATTCTCAAGTTATTTTACTTTTAATTGCAGAACTTATTTTAGGGATGGACAAACAATGAGTACTGGGTCGATACGAGCCATATTTTAAGGTATCGGTACTTGTGGAGACTATCGATACTAGCCAAGATACTCAAGGCAAAAAATAAAATAAAATAGACATTGAGTATGTCCTCATCATTATCATTTGTGTCAGAAAGAAAGATCTACATTTTTTCCCCTCACATGTAGCTAAAGAGAGGGTCAAAATATTAGAAACACCTCTCGGTAAAATGCAATCATATTAGCATATTTTGATCCACATATTTTGAGAGTAACACGCAACGGCTGCACCACAGGTCCGATTGTTGACTGGCCAGCCCGGCAGTAAGAATGTCGTTACAAATCGACACCACATGACTTCAGCTCATTCTGGCCTGCACAAATCTGCTCTGGCATCGCAAACCGTGGGCAAAAAGTGCAACAATCAATAGACACACTGCTCCAGGGCAGTCCTTCTTGGAGGCTAATTGTTATCCATTAGCCAGGAAAACTATTACATCCGTCGTGCAGTACAGCTGCTAACTGGATATTAAAGCCGATGCTTCAATTTTGCCTTATTTCTCCAAAGGGAAGACAGAAAACACAAGAGTGCATTTTATTTCGGGGCTAATCAATGTGCCGCAGTATGCGGAATATTATTATTTTGATTTACTTTCACACCCAAGTGTACATCACAGAAATTCTATCCTTGTTTTTTTTTTTTTTTTTTTAAAAGCTTCTCCTCAGTGGCAAGTGAATTTTCAGCTTGCAAGGTCAACACGGTCTTATGTCAAAGTCAAGCACAGAGAGCTCCAGTCAGGACCTGAAACCTGGCGACATCTAGTCTAAAATAATAAGAAGGTGTACATTTTGGAGGAGAGGCAGACAGGTGCCATATAGATGCAAATACCATCTGCTGTCCTCCTCCCCCACTGGTAAGATGTAGGGAAGGCGATTTGTGGCGGGGCGGATGGTGAGCATTGCAACAGCAGGCCATTCAAAACTCAAAGCTACCATCATTCCTCTTGTTGGGCCGCTTAATAAATAATCAAGCAGCTCTTATCGGGTTAGCACCATTTAAAAATTTCATTTCTTCCTTCCCCTGCTTGTTGAGATGTAGGTCAGATGATAGCATTGCAGGGGGAGCGAGGCTTCGAAAAGACTAAACACTGCCATCATGTGGTTGATCTGGTAACTACACTCTTCATATTCAGGATTTTAAAAAGTCCACACACCCCTGTTCGAATGTCTTTTTTTGAGTGGAACAAAAAATAAAAAATTTTGAAATGAGATTATTGATGCATCTTCTAATTTGTCATTATTTTGTTGTTTCGTTTTGTGATTATTATCTCATTTATGTTGATGGGGCAAACTCACCTGAGTTCTGCTCGCTTTGGGTGTCGCCAGAGTGGGTGTGGGCAGCTGAGGAGCTCCAGGAGGCTGACTGGCTGAGGCCAGCAGAGGAGCGGCATGCCCAGTTGTCCAGCAGGGGCACCCACATGCAAGTGTCCTGATGACATGATCCTCCTGCGCATATCATATTGTCTCAAAGCGCAACCTGGACATGGCAAATATGGGCACAATCATCAAAGCTTCCCATCATGTTACAGGATTTTAAAATCAGAAGCAAAGTCATACCACTGGAATACACATTTATTTTTTTCTAATCATTGGCAACAATTATATTCATGAAGGGGTTGATATCCATTGGCTTCGTTGTAAACAACAAGAAATACTGCGGGCCGCCCTTAGTTTCCAAACATCATGACTCATTGATGGATCTCCATACACAGGTTGGACTGGAGCCTACATCACGTCACCTTGATGGCGCCCCATAAGAAAAAAAGCTAGCGGGCAGACAGCCTGGTGTACACGCTAGTGGAACAATAAATTTTGCCTATGACAGCATCAACAATCATTACCGGCACACCAAAGCATTCCCCCCCCACCCTTGAATAAGCATATTTTATCAACCCCCTATGGGATTTGGCTGCCATTCATGAAGATGATTGCACCAGCACTGATTGGCAAAGTGCAACTAGAGATGCTAGATCTTTTGGCAAGTGGTCAAATAAGAAGGAGAGTGTTTTAGTCTAATATGACTGCACTCACCGAGTGAAAAACTGTCATTAAACATTTCAGAAGGCATGGAGACATTAGATAAGATCGATATATGAGCAGGTGCTTCCGAGATGATCTTCCTGCTTGGCTGATTATTTATTCAAAGAGACAGTGCAATGTCACAACACTGCTCGGTTAAAGAAAATATGTATCATGTTCCACTAGCGAGTGAGTTTAAAAAAAACAAAAACATACACTGTGAAAAATGTCATTATTAGAATTGATGTGCAAAGCCTGAATGGACACAGATAGCTTCACTTACCAGCTACTTCATAATAAAATAAAGGCTATCATCGCATACATAAATATTAGGTAAAGTGTGTGTGTGTGTGTGTGTGCATCCATTTTAATAAGGCATGTCCATTACAACATGGCTTTTCAGAGTCAGCATGCACCTAAACAGCTCTTAAACAGCCTGCATTAGTGCTTGCTAAAAGCCCAAAACAATTTCCCTCAACTCAGAAGGCGTCTTTTAAAGTTAGCAGTACTATACAGAAAAATTAAGATGCCATTCCATAATTGTATATTTAAGTCGCTCCCGCTTGCTTACTTCAAAAATCCTCATGTAGTAATTGAATTTCATGTACATCTATGAAAGTATTACAAATGGAAAAATGAATTACTCGGAAAATAACGTCAAGTCCTCGTAATGTACACGAGGGTAGACAGCGGATCGAAAGAGGGGTGTTTGATTCATAAATTTATGAGAAGCAGTCATCAAATTCTCTGAATCATTCTTTTATTGGCTCTGATACTCCCACACCGGCGCAGCCCTCCCTCACGCAGATTCACCTGCCTACATTTACCTGCGAAATGACCAATATCGGGTTTAACCCGTTTCTGCGCAGAGTTAGGCAATAAATGATGGAGTAGGACTCTGATATAGGTCAATAAATTCTACTTAATCCAACAAATGCCCTGTTAGGGGTTAACATGCGTTTTGATAATGGCAAACAGCTAAACGAGGCTTCAGGCTCATAGATGTTCATCGATGTATACATTGTCCTATTAACTATCAGAACATGATCACAGTGTTGACATTTTTGCCTATGTGTGCCTGAGGCTGCGATGATCTGTACACTAACAACAAATTGTAGTTGCAGCCTGCTTGCTTGCTTGCATGCGTGCGTGTAAGCATTCAAAAGCAGCTCATTAAAGTCAATGGCTGTCATGCTCTGTGGCTCTTCACTGATATTTAGACACATAAAAATGCGTCCCTTATTATTCTGCAAACATTTAAGTGGAGTTATTTTTTGTTTTTATAATATATACTGAGATGACCACTCTATTTTTCTCTTACGGATGTGGAAAATAAGATGACCATTTTGCATGTCTGTTGTATGTTACATTCATTCTAAGTTCATGAATAAATGACAACTAATAGATTGAATTTCATCTATTGTTTTCTCTCCAAAGGTTCTGCAATTTAACAGCATAAGTTTAAGCGATGACAAGAATGAATTATTTACTGTACTCAGCGGTGTGCAATCAACTTAAGAAGTTCATAATGTCTAGAAGATGCTTTTTAGAGAGATCAAGTTTTTCTATCGGGTAGATATTTACATGACGTATATAATAAGCAAGCAGTGGTAAAGTGATGGGATTGTCATGAACTTTTAGTCTAGGCGTGAATGATACTTTTCTATCGACAATAGTCTGCCTATAATATCACTGACATTGTTTGTTAATGATACAGTGTACAACAGCTACTGCTAATACTGCCGTCAGTTGATCATTAAGAACGGCCATGTTTATTTGAAAACTGAGTGATAGCCAAGAATGTATTTGATGATACACAAATTATGTCTATTCTTAATTCTAACATAGGGAAAGTGACTTCAGTATTAAAATGATGTTACAAAATGCAAAAATCCATGGATTACGATTTCAAAGAGAAACACAGTTCTTTTCAGTAAAAACTATGAGGAACTTACCTGAGGAGCCATCAACATCCTGAGATACTTTCCCATCCATATGTCATCAATGAAAATCCTCCATCAGTAACTTTGTGATTGACACATGTACACCTTGTAAGGGCAGCATAATCTCACGAGGCTGCCGTTTGCCCCATAGTGCCGCACTTTGAGCTGCAAAATAACCTGGAACGCTGCAGCCAGGATGGAGGGGAGGAGTTTGAAGCGTTTGTTGGGTGAAATCGGCTCCAGCATTAAACTGTCAAGCTTGAGAATACTGATTTGATGGAGCTGCTTTATGGAGCATCACTCACCCTCTCAAAAGGCTTGGACGTCACTCTTCCATCTCTCAGCCAATTACAACAAGAGGACAATATATTTTCAAAAGTGGACTTGGGTTGGATTTAGTGGAATAAATCAACGTTTGCAAAGGTCATAACTTTGTTTCATTAGATTAATGCAATTGTATCTGATGGAAGTCCCACCAGCAGCAAAACATTAAGGACGCTGTCATTGGTAGAGTATAGTATTAAAAAGAAAAAAATGTTTGTGTCGTCAATATATGACATGATCCCATTGGCTTTCTTTTGTCAGTCAATCATAATTGTTGAGTAGCTGCCGTACCATTATTTCTGAGTGGTTGCCGTGCTGACCATTTTGTTCTTTCGCCACATGGTGGTGCTATTGCACAAGAAGACGTAAACCCGAGTTGTGTTTAAGATCATAATGTTAAAAAGCATTTCAATAATGAACTAATGAATTCACTCACACAACCTTGGTAAAAAAAAAATATTGACAATAAACATGACAAATATATATACATACCACCCTTTTAGGAACAACATACTAACATTTAGTTCCATAACATATTGTTATTGAAAGTGCCTCTTTCGTGTGGTTCTTGAACTTAACACTTTACTTTACGATGGGTTAAACCATATATGTCAACGAGTTAAACTGTCACCAAAGCTCATTAGGACGTTTAAAACTTCCATATGCAGTAGTCTCTAAACAAAAGATGCGAAGAGAATATATTGACTGGCTGGGTTGCATACGTCACTGTCGGGGCCGTGCTTCGTAGTTATCGCTGTTTAGCTTGAATGCTAATGTTAGCCGAAGCTAACGTCGACGTCATGACCCAGCACGTAGCCTCGACAGCCTTTAAGAGTAGAAGCTGCTTCTTACTTCTCTTTTGACCACCGATTTCATAGAGTCGTCTAGTTTATAGTGCAGTAGTTAGTTGGTAGTTTTAGCAACGAAGTGCAAAGAAGATAGAAGTCGAAAACTCATTGTCAACGTTGCTTTTTTGCTTGGGAGTACAGAATGGGGATGTGCTTACCCTGTCTTGGTGGGGCAGTTGACGACGCTGTTGACACTCCAGATCCAGTATGTAACTACAACAAATAACTTTTAACAATTGCTGTGCTATTAAATTGGCAAAGGAGCCCTCGAGATAATCTAGAAATTGTGTTCATGTTTACCGTTAGACTGACATGCTTGGGCCAAGCCCGGTTAACCAAATTTGGGTTTGTTTATACCTTTGTCGTGTTTCCAGGAGACAAGAAGGCGACAGTTGGCTGAAGCTGCAGAGAAAAGACAAAAAGAGGTAAAAAAAAAAAGTGTGTTTGGGAAAGAAACTCTTTGGCTCTTTTATACACAACGGACAGCTCTGCAATAATAAGCCCAGCTTCATGAAGCTGTCATGTGACGTTTCAGTTTGGGCAACATGTACCACTATTAAGTGAAGACTTGTCTGGAAAAGACAAAAAAATCTAAACGTTGCATGCAATTCTTAAAAGTATAGACCTGGTTATTTATTGAAATTTAGTGATTTTGTTTCTTCAAAAGTCTCTGTATAGGTAAAATGATGTGTTCTAATTTGACAAGTTTTAAGAGTTGAAATCAACTGAAGTACAACTACTACGTCCTACAAAATGGATGCTACTTCTCACAAATTGATTTGCTAACAAATGACTACATGTTTGAGTCAAGAAAATACATCTCCAATTATTGCATTGCTTTTCCATGCCGGGAGTTCACATGCTGGCTGTTAAATTGGACCATATAGGGGAAGAAAATCCTCCCTTCTTGCACTTCAGCATTTTCTTACTGTGATGTGTGTGCACAGGCATTCTAAAGCAGCCACACCGGCAGACTATCAGAGAAGATGTTTTATATTCTGCTCCAGAGTGTTCTGCTTAAAACAGGACTTTATATTTAAACTCAGCTGCCAAGCAACCTTAGTTTTTCCAGATATCAAGTCGGATGTCCCAAAGGAGCGTGTTGTTACAATAATGGTTACACCATGTTATTGACCTTTGATTTATGTATTTCAGGAGATTAGCTAGTAGCAGAGTATCATTTAGAACAGAGGCCAATCTTTTTTTTTTTCTTCTGAACTATTAATCTTGGAAAAGGGATTTGTTGCAGAGCTCTGTCATGTGTCTTGAAGTCAACTGATATATTAAAAAAGGAAATTAAGATGGTCTTTAGCAAGCAATGTTTTACTGTCCAGAGAAGCCACTTGCACATCCGTAAGACCCACACAAAAGCTGCCATCAGGTAAGTAGACAAAAAGAGGTGACTCTGGATTGTCCCTTACCTCATCTGCCACGTCCTCTTTGGTCCCTCTAAGAGAAAGAGAGAGAGAAATAAGGCTCACTCTGGCACTGTGCGGAATAAATACTGCTAGCCTCACCCTTTCTACCATAAATCCAAATGCTGGATCTTAACCCACTCCCATATTGCAACACATCTTTTGTGTACCGTGTCTCTGAATGTCATACTTTTCTGGCCGCTTTGCTGGTTGCCATGCACCTTTATTTGTTGTTGGTTTGCACAATAGCACGCTATTTGGACCCAACCCTAGCCCCGTATATATATATTTCTTATTTTCTTCTTCTTCTAAGCAACACCTGCAGTTTCATATTCTTGATTCTTTTTCAGACAGCACACAGGGGGGTTAAAAACCCAGAAGCGGTTGAAAGGAAAAGAAAAAAGCAAGAAGAGATTGAGAAACAGGCGATGAGTACATCCGTGTCCAGCGGTGGTGGCGGCTTGAGGGTAAGTCGATTTTGTGCCTGTTTTTATTGAAGAGAATAACAATCAGTTTAGCTTTACGCTAACAAACACTATAAAGTGCCATAGACGGGCTGACAAACCGTATCGGTGTGATTCTTGAACACAAACGGTGGAGCAAACATGTAGACAGATATAAAAAAAAAAAAAAAAAAAAAAAAACACACAGGCATGTTTTCTTTATCCTCTGTAAAGAACAATTAAACACTAACACATTTTTTGTTTGTGTTTGCTTTGCAGTGGCAGGTGGGCTGAACCGGCGAGACTCAAAAGGTCCAAAACCACAGAGTGGATCTCTAAGAGATATTTTGAACAGCTTTCCGCATCTATTTATGGTCTTTATTTTCATGATAGTTTGAGAGAAAGTGCTCAAAGTGCTCAATGTGTATCCGTTAGATTTGATTGGGGCAGAAATGTCAAGAGCTTGTTGCCAAACCAGCTGGACAACCCAGTGGGTCTTACTAATTACAACTTTCATCAACACAATAACTTGCATAACCATATTCACTGTACATTTTATGACATCTCCAAACATGATTTAGACTCATTCCACTGTTTGAAACCATGATAGGTTGGACTTTGTCATTCATTTTTGGTAAAAGCTGGAGTTTTTATCGTCACATTCTAAAAATAAATGCGTAAGTCATATTTTGATAAAACATATTTTTTTTAAAGGCTAGCTCTGCTCAAATCGGCTACATCCTTAGTTACACAGATCGTTCAATTCAATCCTTAAAATCATTGGTTCAGTTTTTTGAAGAAAAAAAAAAAGACTTAGGCCATTATTTTAGGAAGGTGACGATACGTAAACAATGTTTCTCTAGAGTGTTATTTTCAAGTGTCGCATCAGGATTGCAAATAAGATGACCAACTCCAGCTAACACTACACTTCTGCATTTCATTTTGTGCACAATTTCACTTTGCTGCCATGGATTTCACATGTGATAGCCATGTGCTAAATCTGCTGAATTTCTTACAAACTGCATTGCCTGCCATATGTAACCATTTATATCAAGCACAGTTGTATGTGTGTATACGCTTGAATTATCAGCAAACTGCAATGTGAATATATAATCTAGTGAAGAACTGAAGGATTTATAATGAAGGTATTTAAGGTTGGGCTAAGTGCATTTCTCACCGCTATGACTTGATTTGTAAAGGCTTTCGGTCGAAAAAATAATCAAGCCAATGTCATTTGCTACAATAAATTACCTTTCTGATATGACTTTCTGAGTTTTCTTTGCATATATTTATTGTATATTCAGAATATGAAATATAAATTACCAATGACACACGCCGCAATGCGTCAAGTGCCACTACCGTTGTCATGTCGGTTTTATTGTTTCACCATTTTACTCACCTAGTCAGTCAGAAAAGACACTTATGGAAAATATCTAATCAGTATTTATTGAAATACTAACTTCATGTGATCAGCTGTTCAGAGGAGCATAGAATGTTTTCTTTTTTAACCTTTAGGGGGCAGCAAAGTAGAAGAAATAAAGCAGGTGTAGGGAACCAAAAATATAAAGTAACTCACAATAGCACACTTTTAATTTATTTGTTAATTTGATTTTTTTGGAATCAGGTCTTAGTGCCAGCGTGCTATTAGCATAAATACAGTAGCATGTGGCTATATTTTATGTACTGCATTTGGTAATTCTATGCTAAAAAAAAAAAAAATCACTTGTTACTCAAATGAGTCCATAAAATGAGAGTATATAAAATAATAATGGATCAACAACAAAATATATACAAATGAGGTTTCCATATCTTATAGTAGTACTATGTATATGTAAACATGGGAGTGCTCTGAACAATGGATAATAAACCACTTTGGGTTACGCTATGATTTTTTTTTTTCTTCACTTTGTAAATCAATATTCACTCAAACGTCACAGTTTTAATGTGGTACACACGTCAACCTTTTGCTAACGAAAATAAAATATTCAAAGTCCACTGGCTTGAGATATAAACTGTATCGATTCAAAAAGTTCAATGAAGTTATAGATTGAGGCACATAACTAAAAGAAAAATAATGTGGGGCAAAAAAAATATATATATATATATATATATCTCGGTTATAATATTATGAAATAAAATGTACACCATGTATAAGCCAGTTGACTTTAAATGTCGACTTGAACGTCTCGCACCTACAGTCTTCATCATGGTGCGGTCTCCTGTGTTGACTTTTTGCTGCGGTGGTTGGCCGCCACTACCAGGTAGCTATCAGGTGTCAGCTCCTTGATGTTGAGGCCTTTTCCACTCACGGGCGACGTCTTCCCTTCCACGCGGGAGATTTGGAGCATGCGGCACGGGTCATGCTTAAGCAAGTAGCTCTCGAATGTCTCCCATCCTCCTCCCACACGCACCATCACATGTTTGTTGTGCAGCATCTGAGCACACGTGAGCAGGATTAGATATATTAGGATTCTTGATGATTAGGGATTTGGTTTGAAGATGAGCATCACTTTGATGTTGTAGGTGATTGAATTGAGGCAGGGGAGCTTTGGGGCCCCTCTAGACGTGCCTAATAAAATGGAGAGCAAGGGATGTGCTAAATGCAATAAGAATCATCATCGTGCTTCCGTCTCGTGAAGAAATCGTACTGACTACATGACAAAATAAAGAGAATAGATTGTACTAATAATTTCATGAAACACATTTTAGAATTTAGGTAACGTTTTCTACACTTCACGAAAATCTTCATGTTGTTTCTACCGTCAGGAACACGTTTGATAGATCACATTCACGGGATGTTGTTTCTGCTCGGTATTTCTTCCAAATAGTGACCCCCCCCTCCCCCCCGCCATATCAGAGTACATTTTCCACGTTTGGTTACCATGGCAACGTCGTAGAAGAGATAGAGGAGGAGACAAAAGCATTGTTCATGGCCTTCAAGGTTTGTGCCTCACTATGGAAGCATTTTCACCAACGACATCACATCATTACACCTACCTACAGCAAGCTGCTTTGCAAAATGTCCTCAGAATAAAGATGACACAAGTTATGATGAACATTTGTTTCCCAACACAAACATGTTGAGCTTTCACGTTGCATTTAAAGTGAGACTGTCAAGACTTTGTTGCCCTGCAGCATTTATAAGCTCCTTAAAAGAATCAATCGAGAGGCCATTGGCAGGGCGCTGCTTCTAATCAGCGGCAGCGGGCCTTCGGGCTTTGTGACTGTGGATTTAATGGAGCTGCGTGTCGCTGAGGCGTTTCAATCACGCTGCTTTGGGACACGTCCCGCAAAGGACAGGGGCCCTCGGGGCGTATATTTGACAGCGTCTCTCACAAACACTGAGGAGGTAGTGGAACGACAACCACCTCATTTATACTTGGAGTGGAGAGTGGCTTGCAGGCCTGACCTCCACATCATGGCAACCTAACCATTATGTTTGCTTTTTTTTTTTTTTTTATTATTATTATGAAAAGCAGCTGCTGGCTGTTCAACTGTCTGCAGAATTTTGATTAAAGCATCTTTAGTGAGAGCTGAGTGACATATAGAGGTCAAACTGTGTAGCTTGCACTTTGTATAAATGGGACTACACTCATGAGATACATCTGAACACTAATTATATATACATATTTTGAAAAGGTTGCCTTTTTAGAATAATAGCTTCTAGACGTATAATAATTTTGAAATATCCAGAATATATGTTCAAGTATGGAAATGATATTTTTGTCTGGCCTGAACAATGTAGGCATGTTTGTGAAGCCCTTTGAGCCAAGGCAAATTGATTCCAAGCTACATAAATAAAAGTGACTTTACATGTACGCTGGGGTGAATAAAGGCAGAGTAAGCTCTTTGCCACCTGCATCGAGATGAAAGTATTCAGTCGGCCATCCAAAAAAGAAAATGACGAAACTGAGCTTACGCAACATGTCGAGCTCTTCTGGCAGTGAAAAGCAATATTAAAATAAAGCCAAACATCATCTTTAGCTCAAAAACTGTCAATTTGATTTGGGAAGCTGCTGCATGATAAGCTGACAGTAGAGGACAGCCAAGAGTGACTCATCTATCTGTGCAGAGCCTCCGAGGTGTGACTTCAGGTAAAGAGGGTTGCCAAGTAACCATCACCCCAAGGGGACGGACAATGCATGAATCAAATCTTTACGAACTGAAGAATGCAGCTCCTCTTTCTCCACTCGGGAGAAAGTTGAGTAACATTTCCTGGATGAGTAGTCCATCCAGACGGTTATTGAACACTTTTTTTGATGAGATATTTTGAAAGGAATCATTTGGTCATCACCTTGGGGGAATGCGTGGCTTTTATTTTGCCTTTATAGCCAATGAGTCACATTATGCTTGGCCGAGGTTGGAAATTTATCCCAATAGCATTTCCAGTCAATGAGAACAGCAGGCTCTTTTGCAAAATGGCCGACTTACATTCCAGAGTGTGCGTCACAGTATCACACGGTACACTCGTCGAGCTCTAATCCAAAAGCAGCCTCAGAAAACCAGTCGTACTTTTTTTTGACAATGACGCATACTCACTCGTATAAAGAGCGTTTTTTCCCCAACGCGGTATCGGCCTTGCGAATGCCTCTCCACGTGGAATTTATTGGGACATCTGCAGGGAGGGTCGTCAGCAATATGTCTTACCTGTCAAACACGTAACACACACACACGTGTTATTTATATTTGCCTTTCGAGGCCAAAACGTACAAGTGGGGACTTACAGCATCGTCCAGCAGCTTCCCAGTGCTCTTCTTGCTCGAGGTGACTTTGGGAAGAGTCGGCGATGGGGTGGGCGACAATGAGGGTGATGGAGGGAGGGGCTGAACTGGGGATGCTGGAGACGGAGGTGGTAGAGGCGCTTTCTCTTCCTGATCGATCTCTTTCTCCAGTTTGATAAGGCCTGGAGGCTCCACGTTGTACCTGCGCGGGAGCAAAAAACAAAATAACTATTTTTGTTAAGACTCACGTGATAGTGAATCGAAGGGTACCTGGATGCGATCCGGCCTAACTCTAACAGGCAGAGGCAGACTTCTCGTGGCTGCTTATGAAGAACTTCGGAAGAAAAAAAAAAAACCCAGTTAGTTTGTGGTCATCAGACTGACTAACAGTAACACGCAGTGAATGAAGATGAATTAAAAGTGCTAACTGGAAAGTGAGAAGCATGATGGGGTCAAAATAAAAACAATTTGTCAAAGTGCTCGATTATGAAAGTGACCTTATGTAAGAACATAAAGGATGAGAGTGATAGTGTGGCGGCAACAGCATCGTTTTTAGTTTTGTTTTGCTGACAGGGTGTTTATTTTTATTTTTTTTCCGTGTAATCTACGGTTAAGGTGAGCTTGCAGTCATGTTGAGGAGGCACACCACAGCAAAACATCACACACACTACATCCATGACACGGTAGCAAACCTGGTGTTGTTCAACTGACAAATTCCTTTTGGGGAATGAAGGGAGGGGGGGGGGGGGGGGCGGAAGAGAAAGAGACAGTTGTCAGCTGCTCAGTGTTATGAGGACGTTCACTGAGCGGTTGGCTCAATAAGTGTGAAACGTGGCCTTCGAAAATGATTAGCGATTAATGATTTTCCAGCAGCTATTGAGAAAAAAAAAAAGATGATTGCGTAAAGATTCGTGGAATTTAGGATACTTCAAGGCTCACATGTACTTCTGATTGCGTTTCATCACACACGTTGACACGACAACACGAGCAGGAAAGAGAACTGTGCCTACTCTTGTCTGAGGGAAACATTTACATAGTGTTGCCCTACTTTCCTGGCACGCTTCTTCTGCCCGTGCTTTTGTCTGTACGTTCAATGATGAGAGCCAAGCATTAATATTAGTAATCATGTCAGAATTTTTTTTTATTTTATTTTTGAAATTTAGGAACCTAAACATTTAATTTAGGCAAAAATATCCTTTGTTTTGGTCAATCTTTTGATCTCTTTTTTTAATCTTATAAACAAAACAATTTATATTTATACAGAATTAAAACTAGTGATGAAACTAAACCCTGATTCATGCTAGTCTAAAAAAAAAAAAAAAATCATGATCATATTACTTTAATGTGGTCATTTTAAACACAGAAATTTTTCATTTTGAGGCGATATAATCATCTTGTTTCCTTTGAGAAATATTTTTCACATGAGTTTCTGCTTACTGGTACAAGCAAAGCCATTTAAGCATCCACTCACCTAAACCCTCAGACTCAAACAAACACGTTTCCCCCACTCCAACCTCACGACACCAAGACAGAAAGTTTGCTGTGTTGTCCCGGGCAAAGAAAGAGCCAGACGGCGCAGTCCGCCGGCATGGAATCCTCCGGTAAGGAATAACCTAGTTAACACATGAACAGGGGGAGTCAGATGATTAGAAAATCCCAATCAAAAAGATCATTCACAAATAGGTGTATGGAACCCCCAAGGCACACCGGTGCAACATCAACATGTACTAAAACCCTTCTCGCCACCATTTCCTTCTCCATCTGCTTCGAGGCTCTTGTTTCATCCCGGGGATGGGGAACCTTTTTTCACACAGATCAATATGGGAGATGGCGGGCCAGAATAGTGCGGCTACGTTACCGGGCTCGCTATGATTGGAGATCAGATGACATGTTCATGCCCCACATCCCCCACGTCGTCTCTTTGGGGAGATTTATTCGCCTTACTGTGGTTTTGTACAGGATATGTGCTATGAGAAAAGGTGCGATGACATCATGCTGGAAATATGCAGTCTTTGCGGGTATTTTTCTTTTCTGTCCAGGCTCTCCTTGAGATGTTTTTGTCTGGAGAACTTTACTGTCTACCGTATGTAAATGTTCAATTGCTTTCCTGCCAAGAGCAGCTAAAGGGGAAGTCAAGTCAAACATTTTCTTTACGTTAAAATATTCTATGCTGCTTTACTAGTCTGAACATGTTTTTGATTCATTTTGCGTTTGTGGAATATGAATTAATTTGCAAAACCCTAACCCTCTCAAAACCCTAACCCTTTTCTTCCTCCGACTGCATTCTTATCCAGATTCTCCCCGAAATCAAACAGATTCTTGCTCGCTATACCAAGAGTGCAGTTTTGGTGGACCTCTGCAGACTCAAGGTGATCAAACAACATCACTCACTCTGGTGTTTCCTGGAGGTAGCCATATTCCCAAGCACTTCTACCTTCACATCTGCACATACTCAACCTCCAACCCCTGAGACAGCAATAAAATCCACAAGATAATGACGTGGTTGCATCGAGCCTACCCCACGGTGGTGATATGACAAGAAAGACATATCATCCATTTTTCATAAAATGGAAGCAATACACATGGGGAGGATGGCGAGACAGCAAGCGCAAAAAAAAGTACTTGATCATTTGTCTCTGCTGGAATCACTCAGTCCTGCAAAACATGGGATTTAGAAAGCATCTTGAACACACATGGACATTTGCTTTCGTGTGGTGACGTATTACATTTTAAGTCCACAATGAGCTGATGAAGCATCATTCGACTTAACTGGAACCTCAGGAGTGTCATGTACGCCGTTTGTAGGAAGCTTGGCTGATGTCATTCATTCTTCATGGATATTGCTCTCGGTGCGATAGCGATAAAAAGCGCTCACTATGTGTGATACAGCCCGCTCTTTGTGCAACAACTTCATACAAACTTTGGCAATCAACAATTTTAGCAGGAGCTTCTGGCGTCCCACGCTCTTGACCTCAAACATTTCCTCACATCTGTGCTGGGATCAGGAGACGCACCGTCATCAGCACAACCACGGCCCCACTGCAGACATCAACAAGTCGTGCCGAAGCGCCAACAAAGGAGTCTTGTGCTTCCCATTTGCCCTCCAAACAGAAACCCGAGCTGGTCATTTTTGATTTTTTTTCTCCCTCAGACAGAAGCGTGTAAGCGCGACATGTCTGGTCAAATATCAACAATGACTAACATGCATTGGGTATTATTTGAAATCATTTTGGATGGATCCCCTTGAGATGATGAAGTAGGCAATTATTGCTTGCTATTGAATAATTTACAGCGATTCACTGTTTTCCTATGAGCATATGGACATTTATGAAGCAAGAGGTTCAACAAAAGAAGCTTCTATTGATCTTATTGAGTGAAACTTAATAGAATCATATATTTGACGTCGGAATTACGGGGGTCGATAGAACGTTACTGCTACTGCCCAGCGACGGGTCTTGAATCAATTAGATTAGAGAGTCGAGTGCTAACTCATGACATGTGTGAGGAGGGTTAAATTGTCTGCTCGACGAATAGCAACAGGTTTGCAATGTAGATGTAAAAAGCATCACAAATGTGGATTTCAACAGAAGTGATCCTAATCTTGCTTCCTGTCTCACTCATGTCTTGAACATCTCTGTTAGCATTTAGCAGACGAATGTAATAATAGTGACCCAATTTTGACAACCTTTCTATTGTTGAGAGCAGACAGGTCTCCACTATTTTGCCTGAACTTTTCCTGCAACGTCTCAGCCAGCTGACACAGGAGGAAACCGTTGTCCAAGCGTTCCATGAAGCTCTCAGCGGTGATTTCCAGGCCTGATCAAGGGACACACCAATGAAAAATTAGGGGGAATCCAGCACGGGAAATTCATCATTAAAATGTGAAGTAGATTGTGATGCAAGAAACGACTCTGGAGACGTCGCGCCTGGTTGAGCCTGGCTTCATTGTGTTACTACTTATAAAAAGGTGTTTCATTAGGAGTGCGGCTAAAAACAAAGGTCAAAGTTCAAATGTGTACCTGTACAGTTAACCTAATTATGCTGCACACTAAGTAGAGCTAGAGCAGGTTAGCAATCAAAATGTAGTGTCCAATTAACTGACTCCCAGTGGTTCATTCTTTCTCAGTGAGATCATCGTGAAATAGGAGGTGGTGGCAAGGAGGGGTGCCTGTGGAAAGAAACCGGAGATTTTTTTTTTTTTCTTCTTCATCCCTTTCTGTACTTATAGCAGGGAAGTCTGGGGGTTCACAGCATTTAATGAGTTCCAAATGTTGTATTGCGCCCAGAAAAAGAGATTGCAATCTTGAGAAATACTCAGTGAGCTCCCGACTTTACAGTATACGCACATGCTCCCTTCAAGTCCTGCTGTGTGAGGACAATTTATTCCAGATAGACTTCGAAGTATTTCATTTTGGCTCCTCCGTCCTATAAATGCTTCTGCCTCCCATTACCACATGACTCATCAATACAAGCGAGTGTCCTCCTCCCACTCAAACGGTAGACTTTTCTCCATATTTCTCCTCCCACCTACAGTCTGCTTACCATAACAGCCCCTTCAGGAGCTTTAAACGCGCTCAACCTCGAGAAGACAGCTGAAACTAATTTTACTATTTATGTATTTGATCGCAACATTCATGGCGAATCTATCTATCTATCTATCTATCTATCTATCTATCTATCTATCTATCTATCTATCTATCTATCTATCTATCTATCTATCTACCTACCTACCTACCTACCTACCTACCTACCTACCTACCTACCTACCTACCTACCTACCTACCTACCTACCTACCTACCTACCTACCTACCTACCTACCTACCTACCTACCTACCTACCTACCTACCTACCTATCTATCTATCTATCTATCTATCTATGATATAGCTAACTATCAATTTATGTAGCTATCCTACCTACAGCCACTGTAATGATTTAAAAAAAAGCTAACACGTTATGTTCAGAAATATTTTTTATAACATGGAAATGTGCACTTACTATACTTATACTTGTAATTTTTGTATATATGCAATTGCGCCCCTTTTTATTCATTCTTTTTGCTCAAGGACTTTTCCCTGTTTTAGATCAGTCCTTTTACTATTTATACATACTGCGGTTCTTACTGGTGAGAAAAAAACTTTGCAGTCTTCCCATACTGACTATGTTACACATAAACGTGAGGTTACTCATCGTTTCTCAAGCCTACTCGTATTGTTTACGATAAGCACATGGCTGATTTAAATCACATTAGAGCCACTATGTTATTCATGCTTTTGTTCTGTCAGTGCATTGCTGTTTAACAAGAGAACACGCAGTGATTTATTGGACAATAGCAAGCCTGCTGCTGCTCTTCCACGACTCCTTACCACTGGTGCGGCATTATCCCCGAGCCGTAATGATGCCCATTATTCAATTAAGGCAAATCTATAGGAGCTTATGGAGGACTCATGCAAGATTGGTGGTTCAGCTTTACTTTAATTTAAAGTAATACAACTTAACAGTCGATTTAAGGGTTTTTGAAGGTGAGCTATTTTTAAGTCAATCCACTTTGGATGCTGGAATTTTCACATGATAACCTGATAGTGACTGGTAGGAGGGGTTAGTGTGCTCGCTCACCAAGCATATTGGTGAGCCAGAGGGCGAGATCTTCCTTCATAGGCAACAAGCTGGCTTCATGTCGACTGGCCAACCACTGGTGGTACTGTTGCATGTCTGTCAGGCCGGGGCTGCTTGGATGTTTGGGACTTAGGGAGCTGCACATGGTTTCCGATGGATAACCTAGAGCAGTGAAAGACAGAAGACAGGACGCATGAACATCTGGAAAGGAAACTCCGTTTAGTTTGACTTAATTCTGGGGGTTTTTAAGCAATTGTCATGCATTACTATTACATACAATAAAAGAGTGTCTACATTTACTTTCAGCTCAATAATGTTCTTCCTCCAAAATACGTGTGAGGTAAAAAACAAAGATGAACAGTGGGATATTAACAACATGTGATTTGTGCGTGAAAAGTTGTGATCTAACTGCTGACATTCTGGGTTGTAATTCCCACAAAGAAAACAACAGACAAAAGACTTTGTCCTATGGGCCAAATAGCGGCGCGGTTTTTAGTACATCTGATGACATAACGACATAAAAGAAGCACATTAACGCAGCAGGATTGGTTTTGCTTGGATACCCAAAAAGCGTCTTGCATTCAGTCCACCATGTGTAGTTTAAGTCACTTCAGGCAGCACAACAAGGCAGTAGGGCTTATTAATGCGGCCTGGCCAGGGACTCCGCTTGCCATCAATATTCAAAGCCATATTTAACTGCTCCTCTGCGCCTGTAATGTGATTTCCTTCACTAAACGCACCCTTCCAATATCCACCTTTGCCAAGTGTTGAAAATCTTTCACATTCTACTCCACAGGCGCTCAGGCTTCAAGTCGGGAATTCCACCACTAAGCCTCCTGGCTTGGAGGAGGAGGAGGTAGCGCGGCTGTGCAGACATGATGACATTGTAAGGAATACGGAGCATGTTTTATTGAAGAATAACAGAAGAAACCGAAGCAGAAGAAAGGGCGCTAAAGGTTTTTTTTCCCCCAAGTTGCTAAGGAAACAGCATGAATTAGACAAATATGATTGGTGTGCACCATTTACAAAAAAAAAAAAGGGACTCCATCTGGAGTTGGATGACGCTGAACTATACTGTGGACATCTTGATGTGTCTTCCTGGAGACAAGCTCACCTTGACCTGTCTTGACATGCACAATTCAAGACGGTCAGCAGCAGCAGCACACAGGTGCTACATTCCCACCAGCACAGTGGTGCAGGCTGGTAGGCAGAATGGGGGGCAGCGGGACAAGTTCTCATGTCTCACAGCTTCAGCAAACAAGACCATTGTAAGCTACTCAGTTTTTTTTTTTTAGCATTAGACAGTGTCAATTCAGCAGAATTGTGGCGAGTGGTTAACACCAAAACATAAATGTATCAATTAACTCATCTCATGATAGTATTTATTTTTTGTATTTGATTATTAAATTTTATTATCATTTATTTTTATTTTTAATATTTTTCTGATCAGTCAGCAAGGCAGTGGATGAAACTGGCAGCAACTGGCTGGGCACAAAAAATAATTTGATCAAGTCTGATGATCGACATTACTAGACGGCCACGAGCGGGCACAAACTGACCTTGTGACATTTTGTACTAAATTACACAGTATATTTGTTCACTACACTGTTTAGTACATCGATTGCTATTGTAGGAGATATTGTGAGTCGAAGCACATATCCTTAACTGTAGATGACCCCACCGTGTAAAAAAAAATAATCAAATGCTACTGACCTCACATTTGACGTACTGTAGCTCGTTTGATTTGTCTTCATTTAGCTCAAAAGCGGCATTGTTCTTCAGAAATGTGACTCAACATCTCATTGAGGTTTGAGCCACATCTTCCTGGGGAAATATCTTTAAAAGAAACAACCAATTGTTGTTCTGGCCTGGCACCATGCTGTTGCCTGACCTCCTCAAGAGCAGGTCAAAAAACATACCCAACCTTGCTGGACTTTTTTGTACGAATACATCCAACTAAACCTGCCAGCTACAGCTTCCCAGAGTCAGATTCCAGATCCAGATGTTGACTGGGGATTAGGAACAGAAGACCTGCACAATACTGGTCAAATATACAAAGATATAAATGTAAACATTTCTCAGAACAGAGGCCTTGTGACTGCCATGAAAGGAACATAATATATAGTGGCTAGCTGTAGATTGCTGGGGGAATAGCAAACGGATGGGAACTTCAGCAACTGAATCAATTACAAAAAAAAAAAACACAAGGGTGGCTGTGTTGTTCTAATCCTTCCTTTTTGAGATCTGGAACAAGATTTGTCAACAGGGGCACAAGTTCAGTGTTGTTTACATGTAAACGTTGCGTGTGCCGTGTATCAAATTGTATCACCTGTTATATTTAACAGTCAACAAGCTGAAGTTGCAATAGGTGTTTTGCCCACCAGCTATAAAACCTCATCTGGGATCATGTGCCAGTTTATCCTGTGTTCATTCAGTTCGAAACAGGATACATCAGGCCTTTACTAAACCATGTGCTTCACATACACTATCAATAAATAACATTTAAGTTCATAAAACATATGGATGACTTCATATGGAAATTCCTGCACCGCACATGATTTATTGCTGTGCCTGAATTCAGTTGAATAGATTTGCAGCGGATTAACTGCAACATTTTACAACTGCAATTGGCATTAAAAAACTCTCGATTCATCAACAGTTGCTAAATATCAAAAAGCCACATCAGATAATAATCCGCCAGTCGGGATGCAGGCTTAAAGGTGATGAGTCATGACACGAATTCAAGAGTCCACTGCCTAATTAAAACCATCCCTACAGCTATAGAACCTCTAAACATCAATTATCGGCTTTTAGTTGTCATGAAGTCACGATTTATTTCATCCTAACAGTTGCTAAAACTTCCACTGAATATTACATTCATACAAGTTGTGAACAGAAGACAAAGTGCATGAAGTGTCCAAGAAGGCAGTTTATCATCAGTGCTCACCTTTCAGAGTTCAGCTGCTGGGAGCTCACCTTCCTCTCACTCGTCCTCTGAGCTGCGTGTTTCTACTTTTCATGCTTTAAACTGCCGTGCACCCTCCTACAGGTTACGCTGCAGAATTCAACAGACTGGACCAGAGAGCTCTGCACAACGAGCTGTCTACACACACGCTCACACAGTTGATGGGAGGGAAGTTTGATCTCCCGACCTCCCCCTCACCAACAGGCAGTCTCATTATGCCATATCTGGATGACATTCAATAAAACAGCTCGATAAAGTAGCCCATGCACATTGTGCCATTTCATCTGTGTCATGACCAAATAAATTGTGGAGACTTTGAATTCAACAAATAACACACACTTTTCCATTGTACAGGGAAAACATTGACTATGGTTACAAATATAAACTTCAGCAAACGACTCCCAGGTATTTAACTATATCAAATTTACCCTTTCGTGGGATTTGTGTTACTCATGTATTTAAGAACTCATAATACAGTACCAATCCAGGGTTATAGCCGCATTTATTTTGGAAGTTGAAATACGTCACCTCTTTTGCGCATGCGCACAACAGTTCCAGCGGCACATTCAAAACAAGTTAAAGGCTAAAGTGGTAAAAGGGACGGGAGTTTAATAGTTTATATTGTCTATTCTGTGAACTAATGATGTATTTCGCGCAGACACGTGTGTATTTAATAGCAGAACTGTTTTTAAAGCGTGTGGAATTTACGCGACGTTCGAACTCATCATGGTATCATTGTAGCTAGCCCGTTCGTGCTAGCTCGCGCGTAGCTTCGGTGGTGCGGCCATGCCGGTGGTCGTCATGAGGAGAACATTTCGGGGATAACTCTGACGTCCTCCGTGGGAGTCGGAGCACCGAGGCTGCTCGGCGGTATTCCTGTGCCCGCCGAGAGCGCCGCATGGAGGCGGTGCTGAAGAACTTGTCCAGTACGGTCGAGCTGCTGGCGGTTGCGGCGCGGAGTAGTGACGTACGTCTGTGGGAGCAAAAGTCTGTTTCTCGGGCTTTTCACTGGGCCTGCTACTGCGAGCACCTTGTCTCCAAGTTCCACCAAAACTCCCAAATAAAAGGGATTATGGAGTTGCAACTGCAGCAAACTAACAGCATGTTGCGAGGTGTCTTTGCTGACTACACTGAGCTCTCTTTAATGGACCTGTCACAATGCCAGCACCTGTTGCTTACAGGGCTGCTGAGTAACCCTCATTTGCCCCTCTCCATCATGAAGATACTCTTTGACACAACAAAACCGGCTCATGTCATTCCAGGAGAGTATCAGGACGTCACCGGACTTTGCAGTCGCATCATTCAATGCAAATCCGCTCAAAAAATCTTCAGTCCACTCACGGGTCAGTCGGGCGCCGGTGCTGAGGTGCAGGCTGCCATGTTGATGGAAAGCCTTCACGCCCTGCTGAGCCGAGGCGGCGGAGCCTGCCGGGCACAGTGTTTTCTTGACTCAGTCCTCCAGGGATGCAAAAAAGCAGAACATTTGTATCTGGTCCTCGCTGACGCTATGCTGACCGGAGAAAACGCATATTCACAAACTGCCTCAGTGGGTTTTCTCCAGGACTGGCTCCAGCAAAAACACAGCCTGCTTCAACAAATGTGCCTCACACTGCCTACATCTCTTCTTAAGGACCTGGCTAAAAAGCATGCCAAATTTAGGGACATGTACTGTGGTGTACTTAAAAAGTGGGTTGCAGATATGGAGTACTGCTTAGATGATGGCGAATGGGTGCAAAGCAGCACAAGTCCCAAAGTGTCTTTGCGAGAAGTGACTGAGCGCTTTGTGATCTTGTTCAAAGCATGTCCCGCTCTGAAGAGCACCGTAGAAAGAGAACTGAATGATTTGAAGATATCCGACGGAGACTTTGATGTCAGAGGACTAAGTGTGTGGGGAGATCTCCTGGCAGAAATACACAAGCTTGAGCAATAGTTTCACAAATGTTATTTTTAAATGCTTATTTATTTTGAAATATCAAACACCACTGCATTTTTTTCTCCTCTGTAAAATGTTCATTTTTGAGTCAGGGAAACTATGTACCAAATGAGTTTAGAGAATAGGAGAATTAAACCAGAAAAAAAACAGTGCTCAAATTCTTTTAAGAATCCATTGGAGCAGCCTACTCAGTTTTGACAGAGTCCAGTTCCAATAAAGTGTTGTGCAATACAAGCATGTTTGGTATTGTGCCGGTCAGGTGACTTGAATACTAATTCACATGGCTGCTTCTGGGCCACAGGACCTCTGTGGCAAGGGATCAATTAGGCACATCCTGTGTGTTCAATCAAAGTGCTGCACAAAAGCCGCTATGCGCTGCACCGCGGATTAGAGACCCCGACATGGCGTGCATGCAAACGCCAACACAGCCACGGCTCGTTTAACACACCGTGAAAGCAATTCACGCAGTGACAGACAAGGGTCACCGAGTAACGGCCGGCGTGTACACAAGCAATTTATTTCCGAGGCGGGAGGAACATATGTGGCTGACAAAAGGGGAAGCTACCATGATTAAAGGGGGTCTCACCTGCTCCTCTGTTGTAAAAACATGCAAATGTTCCCAATTGGATTTTTGTCACATGGATGCAACACAACAAAAGGTAACTGGTAATTCTGCAGAGCAAATGGCAATTTACACGTTACCTGGGAGCATCTTTTCTTTTTTTTTTTTTTACACCCTTCACAGCCTCACATGTGATGCACATCGTGAATGTAGCCATGGTGATGAGTAATGTCAGCACCCAGATGCAAAGAAATACACCTCAACTGATATGAAATGGTTCCAAGCAATTTAGTGGGGTTTTTTTTTCAGTTGAGGTTTTTGAAAAGTGAAAGTAGTCTTGCAGCATCAACTGCATCTCAAACACCCCCTGGTGACAAATTGTGACTTTAGGAATATTTGATCATATTTTATTGTCAAAAAAAGTATTTTGGTTATTTCCAAATTTCATGAGCTTTTTTTTTTTTAACCAAGATCAGAAATAAAAAATGTCTTTTTTTTAAACAGACAATTGTATATATATATATATATATATATATATATATATATATAAATATATATATATGGTTTTTTTTTTTAATTACCGATTCATGAAAAATATTTAAAAATGATTACCTCTGTCTAGTTGTTGCACTTCACATTTATCAATCTTGTGTATCAAAAGTGTCAAATTTTCACATGCTGTTTTTGTCCATCAAAAATTTTGCCACTTGCTGAAAATGAATGTCACAGTTGCTGCGTTTGGTCATGTGACATACTCAATCTGAGCTATGATTGGTCCTTACCTGAGCCCTGAGCAACTGCGATGTCGTTTTTAGTCAACAGCAAGCCAAATGGCTGCCCCATTTTTTAAAATGTAATTATTTCCCTAATTTAATGAGCTTCAATACCATAGCTGATAATAATGCCCACTCTTGATGATTGTGTTACGTTTGCATCAGTTAACTTCGTTCAGAGGAAGGAAATATTGCTTGTCATTTGATTATTCCTAATGAACTGTCCTCAGAGAGAAGCTCTTTCTACCCCCTCCCGCCCCTGACGTGGTTCTGTGACAGCGTGTGGCAATAAATGGCAGGAAGACAAGTGGGGAGGGTGTTGTGCCTTCTGAGGGATAGCATTCATTAAAGGTCTACTCCAGCCCCCATCTGGTGCTTTGAATAGGGGCGGGGGGGCTGGTGCGGGTTTAGAGCCCTCCCTTGGCACGTGCCTAAGCCGCTCCGGCGTTGGCCTCGTCTGGCCCCTGCAGTGACAGATCGCAGAAATGGGTGTGAGGAGGCTACGCTTCACACCTGTGTCCCACGCTCAGGAGCATCAAGCATGTCTTATTTTGCTTATACACGGTTATTGGGAAACATTTTTTAAGAATATTTCTGAAAAGTACCCGTCAGACTGTCCAGTAAGCTGTGGTGCGCTTGCAGAAGCGCTGTTGATGCATAAAAAAAACACCACTATCCATTTTGAGCTGTTTCATTGTAATTTGTTGCATTCCACGCAATATAAATAATTATTTGACTTTGATATATTTTTGTACTTTTTTAGGTTGAACACTCGTAAGAGTATCTTCCGGAATGTCAACTTTGACAGGAATACTTCATACGGTAAATAATTTTTTTAATTAATCAGAATGCCTTGTTTAGACTAGTGTGTGTGTGTGGGGGGGGGGGGCACTTATAATATTGCAAAGAAAATCTGTCGATTGACTTCCCCTTTAAAACACGGAAATGTTCGCGTTCGTTGGACACAAGAATATTCATCCAAAACAAAATATAAATTCAACAGATTTTTTTTTCCTGTGTACTGTCCCTTTTTTAGGTGCACAACACATTCCTTTCAACATTTTATCCACATTGTGATCAGAAGTTCTTCACCAGCACAAAGGCTATCTTGTAAAAAATCTCGTCAGCCTCTCAACCCTTTGTCTCGGCGTGTGCGATACCAATATAAACACACACTGCAGAGAAGAACGCCATCAAACTGTCACCCTAATGTGATATGGGGGAGGGGAAGTGGATCAACTTGTGACAGATGAGCTTACATACAAACTACGGGATCTGAGCCAAGAGGAAAAAGAAATAACACATTGGATGCCTCAGTGTCCGGGAGAAAAAAAAAAAAAAAAGTCATGAGCTGGTCTAAAAGAAAAAAAAAAACCTTCATCAAACGCTCCCTACTGCATTATGGCTCTCCTGTTTGCTCGCTATAAATGTTTCAGTAGGACGAGAAAGTAAGCACAGATGAAAGCTTCAAATAAGCCGCCTGCTGCTCATATTCCAGAATCTCTTCTCTTGTAAGCATAAGGGAAACTTGGATTTCATTTCCAGCTTGCATCCTTAAAAGATTTTTTTTTTTCAACACGTATGACACATCTCGTGAGGGATTGATTGGGACTCCGAGCATGCAGCCATTCCTCTTTTATTAATGGGAGTGAGCCGTACAATTCAATCGCCTGGAGGTGCCGTAACGTCACACGTGATAGGCTCATAAAACACCAATTACTCCAAAGCTACATTTGGAATTTGGCCTTCTAATTACAGCCAGTGACTTGATGGAGGATTATTAGAAAATGAATGGCTACGTAGGCGATTGTGTGGAAAGGCGCTAGGGTACAATTTGGCGAGGGGAGCACGGCCAGCGGGATAATTGCATGCTGGCGGGGCTCCCCGGGGAAGAGCGCAAGCCCCGTCATCAAACACTCATTCGGCTGCGGCCTCATCCCATTACAGTCTCGCAGGAGCCAAACTGCACCTGCCCCACACTCCGACGACAGGACATCCTCTCGCCCTCTATTTCCAAAACAGTGACGTGAACCCTGATGCTCCCCAAACGTCAGCATTGTGACTCCAGATTTACAGGTAGTCTAATTATAGCGCAGCGTCAAGCTAACAAGCTTGTCACCGGTGCAACGGCCGTGACCACTGTGACTGGTGTGGCGGGAGGAAAAACACCTTCCGCATGACTGCTGACTCAATTGGGTTTTCCGTCAAATTAACACATGCGCTTAGGAGGCGGCCAGTTGTGAGTGTTGATGGTTTTTTTTTTTACCTTCCTTTCTCCTCCTCGTCTTCCTCGGCCGACGAGGCGATTATCCGGGGAAGAACTGAGATTTATTGTAATGGCTTGAGATATTTTAGTGATCAGATGGAGCAGTAAACACTAAGATGACTCCATCGTGGGCAAAGAGCCACGCTCGGCCCCCGCCCTCATATAAATAGCTCGCCTGTTAACCCGCCACTGGTGCAAACTAAGTGAATAAAAATAATGAAAAAAAAAAACTCTAAGCACTAAATACTTTAAGGACATTTAATGTGAGTAAATGCCACGTACATTTAAATGGGCGCCAGTGCAAGCTGCCATGATAATATAAACATCATTAAGTCAAAACTCATCGTTATAATCTTTTTAAAGGCAATTTGCTTTACTCTGGATCTCATTAGATCGTGCACATACAAAATTAAAATTGGGCACAGTGATATTCCATTCATGAAACCGTCAAGTCGTTGTTGCTGCAGGGGAGGGAGAGAGACTCACAGTGATGCATGCGAATGGTTAGGCGCCATCTTTGCTCTGAATTATTCACCGCCTTGTGAGCGAGCTGTAGTAATCAGTCGCTCGGGCTGGGTGTTGAGCTGGCCAAGATTCTAACATGGCTGCTCACACTTGAGACTGAACACAAAAGACTTTCATTGCCAGACGTTGTTTTTTTTTTACTATTGGCCATTCATTCACATTCAACTGACTGTCTGCCTCCATCCATCCATCCATCCATCCATCCATCCATCCATCCATCCATCCATCCATCCATCCATCCATCCATCCATCCATCAAAACCCGCAACGTGACCCCACCTCGTTGTCAACTCAATTGAAACTTTATTGCTACAAATATATGTAATCCGTTATTGCACTCTGGAGGTATTGATTCGTCTTGTATCATGCCTAGATTTAATTTTGAAGCCGGATCAATATTCGCTGCGTGTTGCACGACTGACCTCAGAGGTGTGGAGAAGGACGTGCTGACGTGTGTAAGGTGTGCCACACTATTGTATATCCACACGTGCGCCACAAATAGAATAGAATGTCCTCTATTGTCATTGATTCACTTAACTGTAGTGCAGCAAATGCTGTTAGCAATTCTTAGATGCATAGACCAGGGGGGAAAAAAAAAAGTCATATTTTTTCCTGTCTGTTAAATTAGTTCATACATAGGCTTCCTCATAGATTTTACACCATTGAATAGAAAAATAATGATTCTTGTGAGGATTTAAACTCCAGCCATTCCAATTAACATTGCTGTTCCTCCCTCCGTCTACCAATTACCAAGCTACCGAGTCCAATACTTAGCTTTGGACCCAGGAGACTTCCATCATTGATTTACAAATGAGAAACTCTGAGAGAATGGGAACACAACATGCCGATTGGAGACGACGCTTAACTGGTTCGGTTGCTAAACAACTGAAGAATTATCGCTAGACCTCCACAAGGAATGAAAAGACAAAAGCAAAGTTGTTGTTTTTTTTTTTTTTTTTATATATAAAATGAGAATTTTTATAGCACTTTTTCAACATCAACATACCTCTTTGTTAAACACAATATTTGTATCCATAAAATGACATTTATCAGTATACATTGACTTCAGGCACAATGCCATGAGAACATCTTTTTGGCCATCTTTAAACATTCTTAAATATTCATATAGTTTAAACATCCTTGCAGATTTCATACAGTAAATGGTGGAACAAAGTAGCAAAGAAATTTAAATGGAAGAGCCTTTTTTTATGAATCAATGCAGTCCACTGGCGTGTCCATAAAGTAGCTTGAGTGACAAGAAGCGAGAAACACCAAAGGAGTCGTCCACATACAGTACTGCATTCCTCACTGTCAAAAATCGCCACCATGAGCACTAAAGCCGGAGTCTCGGGAGGGACACGAATAAAATTGTTAAAAACACACATCTCATCGATGACTCCAAAGCAAGAACAATTTGATACAGCAAGCTAGTGTTACGTTACAAAAACAGAAGGTGGCGGACGGGTAGCAGCCGTTACACAGGATTTTATTGCAGTGCACACCAAATTTGTATGAACAACCGCCTTCTGATTTGTCTCACTTGAACGTCTCACTGCGCCAAAAGTTTATTTTCTCTTCTATCGTGGCGGGCGGGTGAATGAATGAGGACAACGCTGCATCTCAACATTGATTGCAAAGTCATGCAACAAACACACTACAATCCTATAAGGTTCACTCGCTCTATTTTTGTCTCGGAGTATTACAGGTCTCGCTCGAGGAAGACCTTTTTTTGCAAGCAGACATCTCCCTGAAAAGGTGCTGTCCATGAAAAATATGGCCTTTTTATATTTATGTTAAACACAGATCAACGACCCAAATCCACAATAGTCTCACAGAAACAGTATACAGGTATATACAGTACATAAAACACAATAGAATCTGTTTTTTTTTTTTTTTTCTTGTAGAATTCTTGTCGTGGTTTCAGTGCAATAGAAGACCTTGCGTGACGGTCTACTGCAGTGTCATCTGGCTCATGTTGTTCAAGTAAACTGATGAGGTTTGGATGCCCGAGACTACAACATAGGCCTGCAACTTGCTTTGCAACCTCTCTACGCTTGACTGTAGATGGAATGAGATGTACTTGAGAATCTAACATGGACTCCCCATTTAAACTAGCTGTCAGAAACAAGAACAGCCCTAAAACTAGACTACACAGAATGGATTCCTCTATCTATAATGTTGGATTGTGCAATCTTTGATGGCAATCGAACATAAATCCTTTTAAGAATAGCCTCGCTCTGAGTAGATCTTCCCGGCCGGTTCCTGAACGTACTCCTCGGTCTTATCCCAGTCCTGTACCCATCCGCCATTGAGCTGCGCGGTAGCTCCGTAGGTTTTAGCGGGGGCTCCCATAGCGCCGTAGCCCTGCGTGATGTCACCCGTCTCTTCGGCCAGCTCGTCCTCGTCGATGAAGCCGCATTTCTCGTCGCTGGTCTCCTCCGGGTCGGCCCACGGCTGTTTTTCCCCAGAGGCGAAGATCCCGTAGAAGACTACGCCCCCGTAATGCACCAGGGAGGCGATCAGGAAGACATATTGCCATTCTTCCCGAGTCTGCATGTCAGCAAAAATAGCGATTAGACCTTGTTACAATTTTAAGGCCCACAAAACTGAGTGAGCCAAGTCCAGGGTGTACCCAACCATTTGCCCCACCAAAATCAGCTAACCTTATTCTTTGTCATGGCTCCCACGATCAAAGGGCAGACCATCCCTGACAGAGTCCCCACGCCATTGGAGATGCCCATGAGGATGCTGGCGTAGCGTGGAGCGATATCTAAATGGTTGACATTGAAACCTACAAACAAAACAATGTTGTACAAATACAAATATTTTATCACTGTCCTTGAGTGTTATTTTAGTCCCTACAACTGGAATAAGATTTTTGTTGTTTGATGTTGCTAGCTACAAGACTGATTCATAGCGAATGTGATGTCTTGTGCTAGCTTAGAAATCACCTGAGCTAGCGTTCAAAACATCTAATACAAATATTGTGTTACTGTCCATGAGTTGATTTTCCTTGAGTGTTATTTTAGTCCCTACAACTGGAATAAGATTTTTGTTGTTTGATGTTGCTAGCTACAAGAGTGAGGTGCTAGCTTAAAAACCACCTCCACTAGCGTTAAAAAAAATCTCTCTAATCTAAGACTCATATGAACAGGCCCATTTTTTTCATTTTCATTTAGTCCCTTCACAGTGTTAGCAAAGCTCTGGGAACTTGTAATTTTGCCACCTCTGCCTAAATCAAAATCTGGACTTACTTGAAGCCTCACCTGATATTGCAAAGCCACTAAATCCCACCGCCAGCACCAAGAAGGAGATGGCTATCCCCTTACTGTGTGAATAACCCACCACCAGAAGGAGGGTGGCCTCCATCCCGAATCCTAAAATCAGTCAGACGCCTCTTTGGTGAACTGTGATACATCCTTGTCGCCAATACACACACGCTAGCTAGCTCACCTCCGCAGTTCATGATCTTGCGGACGGTCGTGGTGGACATGATGTTGTGCGTACGCAAGTAGTCGGCTAACTGGCCTCCTAAGGGCACGATGATGGTCATGACCAGGTGGGGGAGCGCTGACACAATTCCAACCTGGGTAGCACATGTGAAAGAAAGATGATTTTTTTCGGTGTGTGTGTTTATATTTGAGTGTGTGTGTCTACTGTCTGGGCCGTATATCACCCTCAGCAATCACACTCTCCTCCTCAACCTGAATCACAACTGTCAGACAAGCTTGATTCATGCTTCTCTCGCATGAAGGGGGGTGAGATTATTCCGTTTAAAGATGAGACAGTGACAGATTTGGGAACGCTAAATCTCACGAGTGCTTTAATTCCGATTTTTTTTTCCGGTTGATAGTCTTACCTTGCTTATTTCAAAACCAAAAACCTCTTCAAAGTACGCAGGCTGACTGATGAGCAGCAGATAAAAGGTCCAGCTCCTGCAGAAATTTGCCACGATAATTGCATAGACTGGCATGGAGGTGAAGAACTTCCTCCAGGGGGTTTTGAATTTCTGATTTAAAATAGGAGGAGAAAAAAAATACACTTTAACTAAATGTGTCACTTGTGGAGTTAGACAAATGACTGGACAGAGACGGACAAGTGACCTCCATGGCACCCATCAGCTGGGCGCTTTCGCCGATGCTCTCCTCGATATAACGCCGCTCCTCCTCCGTAATGGTCGGGTGCTCGGCCGGGCTCTCGTAGGACACCAAGATCCAGAACATGTACCAGATTAAACCAAAGGTACCTGTGAGGATTCAAAGGTACACTGGTGAGCTAATCATGCAATCTGTAATGATACCCGAACTACGGTGTACACGTTGACCGAGGACATGACAAGTTGACTGACCATACACGTAGAAGACGGACGACCACCCTGTGTACTGCACCAAGATTCCCGCCAGTGGCATGGCTATGACCGCACCAGCGTAGGATCCTGCACAGGACGAATAATATGAGCAGGCAGAATATCACAGTGTCGAGTTTTCAGCAGACTTCAGCAGAATCGTGCAATATTTTGCAATTATGAAGCAAAGTATGTCATTTCCAGACATGCTAATTGTGTTTTTTCAAGTACCACAGAAAGAGATGGTTGCCAGACGACTCCTTTCCAGAGGAGGAGCCCATTTACTCCAGATTCCGTGACAGGCTGGATAAGTCACTCCCTGAAAACGAAAACATCACTTTGCTTAGTTTTCAGTGACACCGTCAGCAAAGAATTTCCCTGTAATTGAAAATAATTGTATTCGGAATTTAACACAACATATTTTTAGCAATCCTGGCAAATTTGAATGATTAAAAAAAATTTGCTGCAACAACGAGGCGCTCTAAAGCAGGCACATCAATATAAAGACTTTTTTTTCTTTGAAAATGGGGGAGAGAGGCTTTGTTTTCATGCACTCCCCCCAAATAGCCTATCATTGTTTATTTTCTACACAAACCGGGTCGGGTAACAAATTGGAATTGATAACAAAGAACGCGACATGGTTGTAGCTGACCCCTCTAATGGAGACTAATAGGTGAAGTGTGAGTCTGTACAAATTCAAGCAGACTGCCACTTGATGGAGGAAAAACAAAATCATCATTAAATCTTCATTAGTCACTAAGTGGCATACAATCAACTATTGATAGACACAAATTGCTGGGGCTCGCAAAGGGAGACAGGTCCAAATGCTAATGTTGAATTTGCAGTAATAAGCGAATGCGCGGCTTTCGCTCATGGTCACGAGGCGCCATTGAGGTAACCGAACAAAACAACATAACCTTCAGTCTTATAATAGCAAATGAATCTTTCTATTGAGCCGCGTACATTTAGTGTTTTTGTCCAGAGCGCTTTTGTTCTGTGTGAATATTTGGAGTACACCGCATGTTGAGCACTCTGGCAACCGTATGCGCTACGGTGAAGGGTGTGATTCATAAAGGAGACAGAAGGTTATTAAATAGAAAATGTCAGGACATTTTCATCAGGGGGAGCGGACAAATTCTAGTTAGATAATGAAACGTTCTTTTTTTTTGTTTGAACCATGCTAAAGATGAAAATGAAAGCAGTACCTCAACCAAGCCTTGTAATATCCTCACAAAGATGACGCAGCCGTAGTGCGTGCGAGCCGCAGAAGGGATGAACATGTTCAGGATGGATGTCAGCACAATCGCAGCCCCAAAAACTCTGCACGGACAAGGCAGTCGAGTATTAACACGGCATCGAAAAGTTTATAGTGTTCGCCTTTTTTTTTTTTTTTTTTTATATCTTAATGTGAATTTTATATTTTCTGTCTACATGTGTTGCTCCACTGTTTGTGGTTAAATACAGTAATCGTTCCTTGAAGGGTTAGAACATTTCGAAACTGATGCTATTGTGAGATTTTTTTTTCATAGTTTTTGCATGGAAACAAAGATAAAAGTATTTGTTGTGAGAGTATTTTAATGTTAACTAATTTTACACTGATATGTCTTTTACAATTTTCCTTAAAAATGCCTGCATGAGACTCAGTGATGATAGCAGCAGTTTGACCCCGCAGCAAGTTATTTCTTTTTCCATTATTTAAAAAAACATCTCGCGACAAATTGTGTTACACTGTACAATGTAATCAATAATATTCCGTATATCTCATACTGAAGTATAACACACACACAAAACACACAATTGCTGCTGTTAAAGCATATAAATCACACTTAAATTGGATACAACGCGCACACACAAATGCACACACGCACACACACAAACACACGCACACACATTGGGGAGAAAAAATTAGGTGTCTGGAGCAGAAGGTGTCTGTGGGCTCAGCTTACTTGGCCACATGATACCACTCAAATATTTGCTCCTTCGCTTTTTCATTCAGTAATATGTTTTTTTCTTTTGCTTCTTTTCTATCTATCAATGTCATATGATTGTTGCATAAGCAGTATATTTGTGCATATCTCATTGTTTGTTTGTACATTATCGAAGATGACTTTCACTCAACGGCCACTTCATTTTAGATTCTTCTAACATTTGCTCTTTGCTGCCACTCCTCCTCTTGTCTTAATAATATTGTGGCTGCTCCTTCATTCTATCCAATTGTCCCTGTTGAATAGTTGTAGAAATCATGCGTCACGGATCGGAATCATCCCACAATTATTAGTCTTAGCCACATTTCACAAAGGGCCTTGGCTGGGGCGGTCGCCATGCCGACATGTGAACATAAAGGATTAGACACGGTGTCTCCCATGGGAGCTCATTAACATGGAGGAAGGATGGAGGCACGCCTGCCTGGTGGGCATCAGCACAATTCTCACTTTTATCAACTGGGAGCGTTTCAAGATACACACTCGATGGCTGATATTTCTTTTGTTTCAAAAGAAGGAATGCATTTTTAAGTATGGCCACAGTATTGGGTGTATTTATGATTTGTGCTATATTTGACCTATTTATTTATTTATAGGCTTCACATTATGTTGAAAAAATGTCATTGCGATAATAGCGTGTGCAATATGAATATTGCAATGAGGTGTGATAAATTCACACTTTTAAATAGAATTGTAAGCTTTTGTCTGACTTGGACCAATCAGATGCAACCTTAGGAGAAAAATATATTTACAAACACGAAATAACTTTAACAGTCTTACATATATTGCTTTTATCCAATATCATAAATCCCTATTATCTCTATTTCTTCAAATGTGCAAGAAAAATGTGTTCTAGTGTTAACTGTCTTCATACAGACGAATATCATTAAATCCTAAAAAATGAAACATAAAGATAATTTCAACAATTATTACAATATTGCATCCAAGCATGATGTCATAACAAACTGGATCAACCTGTTAGCGGCCAGTCTGGAAGAAATGTATCCCCCTGGAATTTGGGTGACGATATAACCCCAGAAGAAGGAGCCATGGATCATCCCCACCGTTTCTGGATCCCAGTTAAATTTGGCTTTCTGTATTTAAAAAAAAAACAAAAGACATACAACAAAGAATATTAACTGGCATGCAAATACGAAGAATGGATTCCCTGCACAAACTCAGAGGGGAGGGGCTGAGTGGGGGGGGGGGGGGGTTATTCCACGCACGCACCTCTTTAATGATGATCTTGCCGTTCTGGTGGATGGTGCTGTTGTTGACCATGCTGACGATGGCCACGCCCAGGTTGCAGCGAATGCCGAAGGAGATGCAGAAGCCCAAGCCGCTCAGCATGGCGATGATGTACCTGCGTGGGAGACCGAAACACGTGCAGTCGCACAGGGGCCCCCTACGGCCCTCCTCGGCGCGGGGCCGCCCATCCTCGGTCAGCTCGATGGCCTCGCCCGTTTGCTGCCGCTTCTCCAACTTCCTGCGCGGCACGAAGCATTAAAAAAAAAAGAAAAGAAAATCAGTCGTGCCTTGTAGTCAATTAAGCATTTCTTCACATTCACATTGCACGCAACTCGGATATTCAAGGCAAATTCGCAAAATCTGCATTTTTTTATTTGCTAAACGCTGCCTATAAACGCGCACTTTTTTTTTGGGAGGGGGGGGGTATTTGAAAATTATATTTATTTCCCCCAAAGGAAACGCAATGACCTTCATACCGCATTGCAGCAACAACTGCCTCTGCGTTTTTTTTGTAAATACACGTCTTTTAAATATATCTCTAATGAACATAACCTGTCGCTCTGTTATTCCTAAAATAAAAAAAGATCGTTTTAAAACATCAAAGATGTTAAATATTTAGGCCTTAACATAACGTGGGCCTGCACCTGATTTTTTTTTAAACACCTTTGAGTCACGTTTTTGGTTCCAGCTCAAAGGCAAATGACTTTGTTTAAAATCCGTTTTTTTTTTCTCTCTCTTAAATATATGCGCAACCACCGGAGAAAATAACGCTTATTTGTTATTTCCCTCCCCTCACAAGATTCGTTAAAACGATAACTAAATATTTGGAAAATATACTGCAGCGCTATATCAAAAAAGAAAGAGTCGATTAACTTGACTGGCATCGATTTTGCATTGATATAAACGGATCCAAATGTTAATAGATATCATGGCAGACTTTCTGTCACGACCGCTTCAGTTTCATTTATTATTAATTAAAAAAAAAAAAAAGACGCACAGCTGCTGGTGAAGGGGAAACCTCCTGGGAAATATGTGATCCTTAAATATTCCTGTGCTCTCTCCATCCTGACATTCATCCCAGCCTAATTCCCGCCTGTATTTTTTTTTCTTAATTTTGCCGTAAATATTGACAAAATGAGCTGACATTTCCCCCTCAATATTCTTCACAAGAAAATGCATTTTGTTCGTTTTAATACATGCATCAATGATTTACATTCACCTTACCTGTACAGAGTTCCGAGGGCCTTTCCCGCAATTTGTTTTAGTCCATCTTTAGTCTTTGGTAAAGCTCCCTCATTGCGCTCAGGCTCCATTTCCCCTCCCCAAAATGATTTGCACGACTATTCTAGTGTAAGAAACCCAAGTGGTGTATGTACATATTGTTAGTATAATCCGAATAATACGAGATTTTGTTCTGCTTCCCCAAAAGAAACGTCTGGATATCCTGGAGATCCAACAGAACTGGAATAAGGAGAGTACGAAGATCCTCAGTGTGCACACTGCTTCCACAGTCACAAAGAGGCGCTCCAGTAAGTCCGTTTTTGCCTTGCGCAGTCTCTTAATCCACGCAAAGCCATTTTTTTTTTTTTAAGATCCAGCGGCCGATGTGGAAAGATGAGCGTCAAGTTTTCAAGGGGCGGGGGGTTGGAGATGATATTGTACGGGGGATGCTGGGGTTAGGCAGCTGGTTGAAGAGGTCCAGGTCCGGAGTGAGAGAAGCTTTCAGCACCAAGGACAGAGCAGGAGCGCCCCACCTGTATGTAGCCAGAGCCCCGCCCATTCGGGAACGCATCGAGGATGCTACTTACTCCTCCTCCTGCTACAATAAGATGGTCGGACGATGAGCAGCCATAAATCGCTTGAGAGAGCGAACACTGACACTTTGCGCGCGTCGGAAAAAAATTGCAAAGTGGAGACACAAAAATCTAAAAATGATGCAGTGGTTGTTCACATTATCACTGTGCCTAATATAATGTGATCGAATGCAAACATCGCTAACATGGATTTTTTTTTTTTATTGATTAGCACCGCGTCATATTGAGTTACCGAAAGCAAATCTTAAAGTCCAGCATTAAAGATTTATAATGATTGTGCTAATGGTAAAAATCCACGCGAATAATTCACTCATAAATTTCATGAATAAAACAAACAAAAGATATCTAAAAAAAATGGTTTGATTAAAAAAATAATAATAATAATCACAAATAGTGGACTCTGCAATGCCGAATCGTGAATAGATACATTCTTTTTTTACCATGTTAGTAAATGTGAACAATATTTATCAAATATAAATTATGCATGAATTCATTTTACATTTAATTTGTGGCTAGAATAATTCTATGAACAGCCACATAAATCAGCTAGAGGCAACAGCAGTAAGGTCTGATTCATTTAAAAAACATGATCATTCACAGCGATCACAGGTCAAATTAGACCTCTACTCCATTCCATGCCTGCATATAACAATAATAAAAAAAAACATTTGCAACAGACAAATTTCAAGATGAGTGCACGTCATGCCCCCACCAGCAGATGGCAGCAGCAAACGTAACAACTTCCAGCCACCATCAATTGACATTGGAAGAATCTAGTTGGTAGCCGTAATGCATCATTAAGAATATGGAAAGACAAAACATTAGGCACAGGCATGTTTTGTGCTTACTCGCCATGTCTGCAAAATAGAGAGCAAAAATTAGTTGTGTTTTTTATGTGTCTATAAAGTCAGCATGGATGCAGAGCGACCGATCATTTTGAGGCAGTTGCCTTTGTGTTTTTGTCTGCCAGGTGAGAAGAACGTGCCAAAGTATTTGGGTGTTAACCACACCCACTAGTGTGAGCAAACACTGACTAGGAAGCAGCCATCTGTTGTGCGAATGTTCATGCTTGCCAATGTCCTCGGCAAAGTGGACACTTTGAGCATTTAGGAATCATGCAAACGTGGGCTCAACTGGACTTTATTCTGGACATGTGGAAAATGTTTAAAAAAAATACAGAAGCAAATGATTTGATAGAACATGTACAGTAAAAGTTTTTTTTTTTTAAATGCCAAAATACACCAGGCTTCAAAACATTCTAATTCACAGAGAAATAACAGAAAAAAAAAAGTACAGAATTCTCAGATTCGTTGACTAAAGGACCGAATTGCATACTTTACATACATTTAAATACAATTGAGACAAGCTTTTATAAAATAAAATATCCTTCATATTTGCAACCTCCGTTGCTGCTTTAAAAACACTCTGGATGTGTTGTCATGACAACGGAAAGACTGGCATGCTTGTGACTTGTTAAGTCATCTCATCAAGTACGCGGTGCGATTTCAAATCCCAAACATTTCTGCGTACAGATGCATCTGAATGTGACGGTGCTTTGTGTAACGGAGAAAACACAGCTAAGCATTTTCATTAACTCCAGCATGTTGGTAAACATGAACCCATTAAAAGGGATCTCTTCACTCAGTGGTGGCTTCCACTTCACAACACACAGCAGCTGTTAAGCGTAGATGAGCCGGCCGTGTCAAACCACCTTTTTAATCACAGTGGTAAAAGCAACAGATTTTACAAACGACAAGTCACATGTCAGATTTGGATTTCAACAAATGTTGATACTTCATATAAAAAGTGTAGTTTTGTAGGCCTATTCTATAGTTTTTAGCTTTGTATATGCGAATGGCCATCAACACCGGAGTTATTGAAACGATTGCACATATGACGGGAAAACATTGGCATATCAAAGTAAGGACAACATGTGATATATAGCTACTATATATTTTTATATATTAAGGCTTGTACTTTTAAGCTAGCGGCTAAATAAATAGTCCTGAAAGGCGTGGCTTAACTTAACTTCCTTTTAACTGCAGCAAAACGTGATCATTTTACAGCATTGAATCAAAGGCCATAAATACGAGGCAGATATGTTCAAGTCTTCTAAGGTTTTCAACATGCTTGAAGCAGGTAGGACACCTCTAGCTCAATTCGTGCGGCATTATATGATTGACATTTAAAAGTCAACACCAGTGACCAGGATCACCATTTTGAAATGTCTACACATCACCGCCATAACGTTTTGCTGAATAAGAAGCATCTTCTCTGTGATAGAGATTCTCAGAAAACCCCTGTTGCCTAGGCAAAACCGGCTCATGCATTTCATCACAGGTACAATCGTCCTGGTTTGCGCCGATTCGGTTCGTCAGCTTCTCCACTTCGTACTTGTGCAAGTACTCCTGGACCAGGTAGCGCTCTCTCTTTATACGATCCTTCACGTCGGACGGAACGTCAGGAATCATCCAAGCCAAAAAGAACTTGACCAAAAAAACCACGTGCTGTAGACGGAGTACAAATAATTATGCATGGCCAATGTAGAGAGACACATTTCTTCATTTTTTGTCGGTGTATCTATTAGGCTCTTACCTCCATGACGATAATGAAGAGCAGCTTGGCAGCAAAAATATGCCAATACTGCAATGTGTGGGTGTATTGATCCACATGGCCAGGAGGGTAGCGGTAGTCAGGGTACCTGGGTAATTGGTGTATTAGCATTAGCATTCAGCACTCTGATACCAAAGTGCAGGTAAAAAACCCGTAGTAAAAAAACATACAGCTAAGACACACACATACCTGCAGCTTGTAATGGAGGCGTTGAACCAGGGCGGAATCTCGTCGTCGTCTGGCCTGCTGTCCAGTGGCATGTCTTCAATTTTGAACACGGACAGGCTGTTGTTGATGTAGCCTTTCATTGTAAATCCTGGCTCGTAAGCGTACATATACACCAGTCGGGGGATCATTTCAGACGTGTAGGCCACAATGAATGCCTGCAAAAGGACCCCAAAAAATAAATGATTTTTATTTTTTTATGCCACTGTGTGTATTTGAGCAGATACCCAGTGATTAAAAAAAAAAAAAACAATTGTAGTCCACCTCTTACATTGGTAACAACAGAGAGGATAGCGATCCCACTCAGGATTTCCTCCCAGGCTCCGATGCTGTGAGTTTTGGATGCCACAGGACGTCTGAACTGAGTGGTGAGTTTCCAGGCATCGACTCTAACCTCAATGATGTTGTTAACGAGTGCCAGCAGGGGAGCCAATGGGAAGGAGGCCACAAACAGAGTGATGAAACCAAACTGGATCACTGGATCACAAAGGAAAATGAAAAGGAGTCATTTTGGGAAGAAACACCGCCATCTGCAGGATGTAATTGTCTAGGCCTTGCACTGCAACTTTGAAGTGCAAGTATAGCAATTTAAAGCAAAAATAGCCAAAGCCAACAATGTCTCCGACATTCTCTATTGAACCCGAGCATTATGTTTTTAGCAAAAGCAGAATTTAACCAGCCCTTGTACTGCGTTTCAATAGTGTACCTAAAATAACCACTGAAACTAAACTGGCTATTTTACCCATTTCCAGATACTCGTAGAAGAGTTCCAGCTGCCCAAACATCAGCAAGTTGTAGTCTTGCTCCCAGCGGGTGTACAGAGTTTCAGGTTGGCAACGATTTTTTCTGCCGCGCCACCAGTTCATTAACCACCTGACAGACACAAGTAAGTGAACGAGAGCAGGCAATTTTGACTAGTTGACTTAGTTTATTACTAGGAGATATTTGGGCAAACTCACGGGACCAGAGACTCCTGGATGTTGCCCCACACCTGCCTACCAGTCATCACGATAACCAGCTGGGTAGTCAACTCAATCAAACAGCCGCCGGGGTCACACTGAATGTAAACGGACAGAAATTGAATGATAGAAACAGAATGAAGCTTGAGTTGATCTTTATCTACCTCTTCGTTCCTGAGTTTGGTCTTCTGGCCAAACATGTACGAATAACCTCCAGGATAGCCGATGAATTTTCCCTTAAAGAAAGCCACGTAGAAGCAGGAGGAGTAATAGTTGACAAACTGGAAAAGGAACATCTTGACTGTCAGCTTGTTTTCATATTCCACGTGGGTCTTGGGAATTTCTGTGGAAACGATAGGCGAGGAACACGCGTTGGAATCATCCCTAATATATCACAGAAGAGAGGCGATGTTCTTACCGAGGTCAGTTATCCAAATAGCCACTCGTTCATACATGACGTTGAGGATGATGATGGTGACAAAGTTGATGCAGGAGCCCGTGACAGCCGTGGCCAGTTGCGGGGTGATTGCCGAGCCCATCTTGTTCAGGTGAGCGTTTTCCTTCATGAAGCTGGCGAAGGCGGCGTATACCGCCAGGCGGTAGGCGATCACACCAATGATGCATGAAATAGTCAGAGAGATCTTTGGGACAAAAAAAAAAACAAAGATGGCTGCCATGACAGGATGAAGGGAGCTGGAAAATTCCACACAGAAGACACGCAGGCAAAAAAAAAAGCAAGCTGAGAGCCAGAACACCTCTCGTGCACGGTTGACGAATTTATAAAACACCACATTACGGTCGTAACAATATACGGCTGTGGCTAGAATTGAAAATAAATGATAATATGGAAACAGAATGCTCACCCACAACAAGACAGTAGATCCAGACAGACATAGGCGTGCACACGTGCCTGTTGTTATGGGTAAATAAGGCTCCACTTCCTATACCGTGAGCAAGCAAAGCGTATACAAAAGAAAAGGTCAGTCACACTTTGTTATAGTTTGAAAAGTAACTCCACAAGGTTCCTTTTGATTACCGTTTATATTTGAGGAGCAAATATTTGCGTGAGGGCCCAATTTTCACACATACAGAAGGAAACTTATGCCTTTGAGTCTTTTTCAGCACACGTACACCACAAGAAAAGCACTCCGACATGAAACTGGCAATCCAGTTTCAGCACCACCCTTACCCAGAATAACACGGCGACCCAGCAAAGAAATAATTTCCCCACTAGGTCAGTTGCAGTCCTCTCAAGAATAAACTCTGTTTCCTACAAGTGGGCACCATACGGTCAAAACAAATGTTGAACCATCCATTTTCTCCGGTTTAAGTTTGTATCAAGTCAGTCCTTATCCAATAAGTGATGCCTTGAGATACAAGTTTAATTTGTGTTAATGTGTGCCAATTTACCTCATTCAAACAAATGGATATGTTAACTAGCTCAAGACACCATTGCGTACTTAAAGAGTCTAGCACCTGCGTGACGGGATTCAGCTTGCGGCTGGTGCATTTGCTCTCGTACTCGGGGCGCATCTGCAGTCGTTGTTGCTCCTCCTCAAAGTCCACCAGATCCCACTCGTACGCGAGACGGGCCTGACGCCTCTTCCAGAGTTCCAGGAATAATGTGACTGTCAAATGAAACAGAGGTGGACCGTCAGGCTTTCTCTGTTGCCATAAATCAGACGTACTGAGCTATATTAAATCACATTTCTAATTGAAATTATAGCAAGACATGGCATACCTATGTAGCAATTGATTGAAATAATACATTGTAAAACAATAACAAAGTTGCGGTTAGCATTTTGGCCATTTTTTTGTGTTCTAGTGACAAGTTGGGAAAAAGTTTGACAAGGTCCACTAGGTGGTGCTGCAGCTAAGAATTAAAAGTCTTGAATTAACTCACCCCAAATCCCCATGAAAACGGCAAACACCAAAGTTCCCCCATTGTCAAATAGATTAGATTGCTGGGGGGAAAAAAAAGATGTTTCAAAATAGTAAGAGATTGTTGAGTCATAGCACTTGAACAGTCGCCATTTTCGAGTCAAGCAAGTATTTTGGAATATGTCTCACCCACGAAGCGTTGCATGTTATGTTGAGTTTCCAGTAGCTACATTTCTTGTCACACAGCGGACACATGATAATATTGCCTCCGATTTCTTCACTGCAGATTTCCTTACTAAGCATAATTGGACATTAAAGCAAGTGATCAGCTCAGTGTTCTTCATCTAACGCACTTCTTCTCAAACTCACCTCCACTGATTATCTTTGTATGTGGACAATCCGTACATGAAACAAAGTGTTCCTACAATGGCGGCAACAAACAACATCTCAGTGTAGAAGCCAAGCCAGGCAAAATATAATCCAATCCTCTCCCCGTAATACTTCCTGTCAAGGGGGAGAACACGTTTTAGTATAAACACGCACATGCAATCAACATTTACACGGTTTTATTACCGTATGAGGTCGAGGGGTTGCTCTTTGAAGAAACACGAGAGTTTGGCCCAGTATTGGTAAAGATTGTATCTTTCACTTTCACAACTAGCATCTTTAGATCTTGTCCAGTATCTGCACTGCAAGACACATGAGAAAGTATTTCAAGTGTTCATTTGATCAAATAGTCAACAATATTGCCTCCCAAAAAAAAAAAAATCTCTCACATCGTGCAGAGGAAATGCGGCTGTGTAGGTGCCGTTGTTGAGCAACTTCTTGATTCCCTTTTTGTCTTTGTCTCTGCTTTCATTCTCCACATATGGACATCGAGAGAGGATATAGTAGACCTTGTCAGAAAGAAACATAAAAGATTGTATGGTTTTACTTTTCAACTTGAGATGAAAATGAGCAACGGTGATGTATATTATTTGTTGAAAAATATACGTACAATCCTGTTGCGAGTGGAAGGGTTAAAAAATGTGTCTCTGTCCTCGATGAGGAAAAAGTCAGACTTATCCTTGTTGAAGGTAGCGGTGAAATAATCCGGCTCGGGATTCATGATGTGATCCGGAAGACGAAAAGAGTCGGCCAGGCATTTAATGGTCTTTTTCTTTGGTATGTCACTAGCCTTGAAGGGGACCTTGATCTTCAGCACATCTGCGAAGGTGGCCAACACTTCCCACGGAGCGTGGATCTTCACAAAATAGGTATTTCCATCTTCGGATTCCTGAGGGAAATCATTTGCTTTTCAGGCTTCTGTTGTGAGACGCTATCGGTGAACACTTACAGATTTATGTTCCGTCTCCAGCTGCAAACCGGCTTTCTTTAGGTTGGCTTCGTAGAACTCCCTTTTTCTTCCCTTTTGGGAGAAAATAATGCAATATTTGATTATTATTCAAAGTATTGTCGGCATCAGAGGCCTAGTACGACTAATTATAACATCGGTCATATGGTGCTACACATTTTTAGTATTACTCGGTGGAGTTTGAAAACCACTAAGCCGGCCCATTAAATGACGGGTCAATCAGCCTCTTGTTATAGCTGACATTTACGGAAAAATACAGACAACAACCGGGACGCGTCTTCCTATTTCCTCCTCTTTAGAAAAAATAAAAATAAAATGCTCATGTTCCCGGCAGACCAGTGATTTGCCTTTTTTTGAAAAGACGTTGAATTCAACAAACCAAAATGACATAGAAGTGCAAACAAACAGACGTGAACGCTCTTCTGGCGACCTCTAAAAATCTCAGCAACTTAACAACGCTTGCCACAAAGTTTGCTGTGGAAACCGACCTTGTCAAAGTGAGGATAACTTGTAGAAGCTGAGAACACTTGTGACTTTTTATCAGTGTTGCGCTATCTACAGTATGTCGCTGCTGATTCCTACTGGGCTTGGGGGGACATCCTGTAAGAACCAGGTTTTCCCAGACAACTCCAAAAGGGCTAATGGAATGGAAAAATGGTAGCTATCTTTTAAAAACACATACTGTTGGACTTTTTCACTTGATATGAGCTTAGTGCAAGCTCTAAAACTAACATGTAAAAAAAAAAAAAAAAAAAAAGTGGTGTGCACTCGTTTCTTACCTGTTTGCTCGCATTTTCCTCAGTGTAGGCCAGGACAAAATCAATCCTGCGCACTCCATCGCGGAAGAACACAGAGTCTTTGCTCTGCTGCTGTCTCTCGATCTAGCGGAGGTCACAACATGCATGTGTGATTAGAATGACAAATTCTTGAGCGCAATTAATAACAGCTCACAGTCATGGTGTCAGTACAAAGCAGGCAAGTGATGTGTGGACTTCAATTCATACCATGATGTTATGCAGAGGCAGGCCGAGTAGCCAAAAGTTGCATTTGCATTCACTTTAATAAGTAAGTATTTCGGGGGAAATAAGAATATAATATAATATAATATAATATAATATAATATAATATAATACAATACAATACAATACAATACAATACAATACAATACAATATAATATAATAATATAACATTTGCATTCACTTTAATAAGTAAGTATTTCGGGGGAAATAAGCATATAACATATTGCTCAAATAAGGCCAAGAGCACTCTATAATAATAAATCAGATTGCAAAATTTAGCATTCCTCCCCTGTAATTCATGCACTTTTCTTGGGCTTAATCAATTTTAATGCAGCCTGTGTACATGTCAGGTATGAGGATTAGTCAGCAGCAGCCCTGCAGTGCTTTACTGGAAGCAAACCAACGGCACAGGAATGCTTCAAAAGAGGACAGGGACATGATGTCTGCTAGCGCCTGATGCTTCTTCAGCTGTTCGTTCAGCTAAACATAACCAACATCACCGCGGTTGCAAAACACTTTTAGTACAAAGACACCACCCACCACCACCAAAAGTGGGCCCTGCCTATCTGCACTCTGCAAGGAGGAGACAACGCACTTTACCTCCATGTCCCTCCTCCCTTTATGGCTCTGATGCATCAGGGGGAAAAAAAAGCCGGCTTCCCGAACGAGCGCCCTCGGCTTCTTCCAGTGTGTGCAGGCGAGCACTCAAAGCATTGCTGCCTTCAAGTCTCACTGCAAGCCCTCACTCGCTCACGCAAAGACTCGAGGTGGAAGGGAGCTCAGAGGGCAAAAAAAAAAAGACTACTAGGATGGGAAATGCTATCTGCTAGCAGGCTAATTCAATAGCAGCCATTTAAATCATGAATAATCTATTTTGAAGAGGCTGATAAAGGGTGAAGCACTGCCGTCTAGCTACTCAAGAGTCTAAAAGCAATCAATCAATATGCTCAAATCCTTTGTGGGGGGGAAAGCTGGATACTAATTTGCCAGAGCAGCCTTCAAGCCTACATGTTTAACTTTTTCAACCGCTGTCTGATCCCAAATAAAGCCCGAATTCCCACATTTGCTCTTGTACTGAATTACTTCATGCTGTCCATGCGAGGGTGGCGGCCTTCCGTAACAACGGAGAAAAAAAAAACTCTCTAATTTGCTGTAATTACAGATCAGCCATATGTGCTTCTGTTTGGAGCCACGTCTGCCAAGTGGAGCTTGAGGTCTGTCCATCCGCCGCTAACCTCAAACTACTGGGTGATGTCTTGCTTCCTTTCTTGTCTGCTTTCTACTCCATTATGTATGTGGTATGTGTAAAACATGGTGTAATACAGCAAGTTACTAATTTCAAGGGGAAACACAAAACTAATATTTTTAATTATGACTTTTTTTTTTAGAGGTTGACATTTTTGGCACCTAAATACTACTTAGAAATTCAAGTTTACAGACCCGCCGTCAAATGCTGGGCATTTGAGAAAAAATAAATAAAAAATTCAAAATAGGCTCTACCAAAGTGACCTACATTCTGTACAACTCAAAATGGAGGGGGGGGGGGGTAATTAATGTTTTCAAAAGGTAAGTTAATATAAACAAATGAGATAATGTGGTTGCATAAGTGTGCACACCCACTGAGAATGTTCCTATACTCTTAAACAACCAATCACATTTAAAGTTCCTCTGATTTGAGTTGTGCTGTAAAATGTCTATAAAAACATCAAAAGCCTTTTAGAACATTGATTTGGGATTTAGTACTTGAAATGGTGGCTGGTGTGTGCTGACACCCCTTTACCATGATTTTGAATGTAATTAGATATTTCAGCACACAGCCACATCCCACTAACAGTTTTTGGTGTCATTTTTAAAAATCTTCCTCAAAATACATTTTCAGTCATGTAAATGAAGATCATCTCTAAAGTGCAGACCTCCCTATAAATTCAGTGCAGCATCCGGATCGATAACATACTGATGATCAATAAATGCAAAAGAACACACAAACACACACCGAGGCCAATAACAAGTAGCAAACACTCCAATTACCACTTCCTCTTTAGTGAAGCATAAAATAATCACAAGTGAGAAGAAAGCACCACCCCAGCATGTTTCCATGACGCTGCAGGAGTTAAAAACATGCTACAAACAACCAGCCCGTGCACATTGATTTCAGCGTACAAACATTACGTAAACAATACGACGCATGGAATTGCATCACATCAAAAGCATGTTTTTTACCATGCCATACCCTCGAACGAAACTTGAGGAACAGCGCCCGCTTTTTCCAGAACTGTGGAGGAAAGGAACCCAGTTGACAGTGAGCGTGAGCCTCACATTAAAGTCCTACGACTTAACCAATCGCTACGTGCTGGACTAGTGTCTTACCCCAGTCAAAGAACTGATGGGCTCTAAAGTTTGAGCATCCATGTGATCTTCATCACTGTGGTCAGACGAGACCAGCGTAGCCATGCTGGTGTTGAGAGACTCACAGGTCTCCACACACACATCATGACACTTTAGGAAGACGGGGAAGAGGACACATTAGCATGGGGCCGTCTCAAGACTTTCAAGACCTGCAGTTCCATATAAGACTGACTAAAAACAGGACTGCTTTCATCGAAAAAAAATAGGCCTGGTTTGCAATCTAACATCTCTTGGTTAGTTGTTTGTGCACTTGAGTACTGTCATAATTGAACAAAAAAAGGGCCTTCCCCAAAATGTCCCCACAAAGTTGATAGGATTATCCAAAAAGTGCAAATCACAGAATCAAACTCTAATCCATTAATAGAATTTGAAAGAATGCGTGTTGTCTTTACCGCTGATTCTCGATGTCGAGATCCTGGGGCGCCGTGGTAGCCATTTATATCATCTGCAAAACAACAACATGAGAACCACAAAAATAATGTCAGACCCAGGTTCGAGCAACAACAGATTCATTGATTCAAGAATGTGACTGAAGTAGATTTAGAAAGTTTTAATCAACAGCTGCGGAAAGGTTTAGTGTTGGGGTCTATTTTTGGACTAAGGTTCCCACCAGCAACAGAACATGGCTATGACACACTTATGGTGTCATGTGCAGTTAGTGTGTCAAGCAAGTAGTGGCTCCAGTAACAAAATCAGAGAACACTGCCAAACAAATGAATTCAGTTTTCAGAGACAAGACATTCGTATAAATTATATAACCAAATACCCTAAGAAGTACAGAACTAAGTCTATTTCTGCATGACTGGCAAAGTGCCTGTAAGCAAGTAGCAAGCACATAGCTTGATAGTCAGCTTTGTTCAGTTTGTGTAACACATATTGCAAGTGTTTCTATTTAGATGACATTTTAGAAGCATGTTCTCAAGTGGCCACAGAAACAGTGTCATTTGTAGAGGCCAAATTAAGTTAGAACCAGAGAGATGTTTTTCTTTTGGACTAGTGGCAGCCTGTCTCTGTGAGGCTTTTTCCAGTAAGAGTGCCAGCTGTCAAACTGAGTGGCTTGAAAAAGTCACTCTTTCCATTCACACCACAACATACTTGCAAGGTGGCTAAACTCAAGATGGGAAATAGTTGAATAATTAATGTCAAAAAAATGCATTGCATATGTAAATGATCATTTTGACAAAGACGCAACACTACTTTAGTCAACACTGATGGAACTATCTCCATGATTCCAGAACTCTTCTTCTCTCTACTTTTAACACCTTGAGACCGCCAACAGGCCGCTGGTGGAACAGCAGGCAGCCAACAAAGTTTGGTCAGACACGCAGGAGGCGCTATGGGATGTCACTGGCAGCTTTATGCTTTAAAATTTGACCTTTAATTATGATTATCAGTATCACTTTATTTCAATTTATTTTAAGATGCAAAAGTACTGAGGTGGCAAAACTAGAAAGTAATTTTTAAAGGTGCATGTAGTGATGTCCCCATCTCAATGGGAAAAACAATCCTACGTGAAGGACAGCTTTCACTGGCTGAGCAATTCTAATCTCAATATGAAATTGGTTTTGCAGAGTTTACATCCTTATACTGTAATAGAACCCCCTCCGGTTTCAAACACTTTACAAGTCATGCAATGCAAACTACTGCTGCTTCAGCTACTCACCATGATAAGAGTCAGTCGGGCTCATCTCTATCAAATTATTCCCTCCACTCCTGCCTCGGTTCATGTCGAGTCTTTTGATTTGCCAAAAGGAGCGCGTTAATCCACATCTAGCTGAGTGTGTCCCGAGCCAAAGACGACCTTCCTCGGGGTCTTTCTCCTTACTGGCTGACTTCTACCGGATGACTCAGCAACCTGGTCCCCGGGATTCCCTCCACTCAGTGACCTGACCGCCGCCTGCTACCGTACGTTCACCCCCCAACTGCGTAGAAGGAGGTCCGAGAGGGGAGTGGCGACCCGTCACAAGCCAATAATGTGAGCCTGACGGAAAACCGATAATTGTAATTTAGATACGAAACTGAAGTGCGTATTTTTAGTACAAAGACGACAAGACGGAAACTAACTAATCATGTCCCGCTTCGTTAACCCGGGGCAACCTGCGCATCCTACACCTGCATGAAGTAAACGACATTTTGTTTGATATTTTTCTTAACGTTGCAACTACGTGTTTTGTTTGTTAACTTGGTTGCCTTATGATATTGCATCGTCACGTCATTTTTGCCCATTCGTTGTTTCAAGACCTTTGATTGAAAGGTGTGACGTCACATATGCCAGCCAATCGCGTGTTGGAATTGATCGCTTTAACTACAAAAGTTTGGGTTTTTTACGTTCTTTTATCTGTTTTTTTTTTATACAAATTGTATGACAATACACGACAGGGATGAAAGTAAAGTATGATCAAATGGAATGTTTCAAATGTCGATTTTGTTCTGACATTTTTATTTGGTCATTTTACTTGTCATTAGATTTTTAATGTAAAATGCACATTGATCACAGTATTACAATATAGAAGACCCCAGGAAGCACAATACGGTTGTCACGTGACAAAAACAAGGAATCACCTTAATTGGACGAAATACAATTGGGAAACGTTTTAAATAATAAATAATATTTCACTTGTATAGGGCTTTTCCGCACTCTAAGGTCCTCAAAGCACTTCACGCTGAATTATAATTGGATGATAAGGTTACAGGAAAGGTTTACACCAGCCTTATTAAGTTAGATATCTGCTGCCCAGAATATGACTGCTGAGTATGGATCCAAAAATGTAATAAATGAGGAAATACAACTAAGGTGTAACAAGCAAAGTTTTGTGACTTTTTTTTTTTCTTCTCTGCTGCAGTTCACAGCGTTTAACCTCAGTTCCACTCTGCACTCTGTCCTCCAGTTCAGGAAAGCCTCTCCCTTGCCATCGCCCCATGAATTTAAATTTAGTGTCCGGGCCTTCTTGCTGTCCTTCATGTGGCCTCCATCGTCCTGTACTCGTGTAATTACGTTGGGCTGCACTGCGGGGTGTGGCAGCATGCACAGAAATACAGCTACTCATTTCCCCTAACCACTTTTTCTTCAGTCTCATATTGTCCGTTCTCCACAACATGTGGCGCTTCTTGGGTGTGCACTGCCAATGTCTAATGGTAAACAGTTGTCAGTAATGACAAGACAAGCAGGACCACCTTTGATTTGGATCCGATGAACTGTAATATGAGAATATGCAGTATGTAATTCAGTATATCACTTACAGTAAATAGAAGTTCAAAGTGGAAATTTTAAGATGGACATACTTATCCGTGCTACGGTAAATTATCTTTGTCCAAATGTTTCACTGAGTTAAATGAAGACTACTGATAAAAAGTATGACATCCCCTCTGTGACCAGTACTGAGATGATGCTGTGGAAAATTATTTCATGTGTCCAAATACTCCTAAATTTGATCCCCTTGCAATCTTGCAGGCACATGTGGAGGCCCGCCTTATGTTCACCAGTGAACATTTAAATGACACAGCTCTGGAGAAAGTGCTGTGGTTAGATTTTTGGCATCAACTCGTCTTGTCGTGTTTGGTACACCATTCCCACAGTTAGTTTTGGATGAGGAAACATGTTTTAGGGCTGCTTTATAGCAAAGGGCACAATGACCCAAACCATACTGCCAGACAAGAAAGGAGCGGCTCAAGAAGAAGCTTATCAAGGTCATGGAGTGACCTCAAAAGAAAAGCTGCTGAAGCTGAAAGTTTCCAGGGTAATCCAAAAAACTTGAAGGCATCAGCGCAGGGGTGTCACATTTGTTTTAATTGGAAGATACATTTAGCTAAACTCAGCGAGGGCGGACGACAGTTATAATGGTCAAGCCATATACAAGAATGCATTACCGCAAGGAAAGCAAACGGTTGGACAAAAGTCACAGTTTGATACATAGGAAACAAAATGCAAAACAAACTGCATGTGTTTTGTGTAAACAAGAACAGATTTATTGACGTTGAAAATAAAAAAAAATCAAGTTTAGGTCAGCGATGGGCAATTTAAATGCACAATTGGTTATCAGTGCTAAAGGGGGTCCATAAAGAGACACACTTCCTAAACATATATGATTTATATGCTCTGACTATTTCAATTTTGAAAATCCATTTTTCAGTGCAGGTTTCAAAGATTCACTGTCATCCCATGCAGTATATTACATAATTGTCCAGGTTATTATCATTTTATATGGCTAATTTTGAACAGAAATGAAAGTTGTAGCAACCTTCCCGTAAGATTGATGGACCGCTGCCCTTGTGTGTGTTTCTCTCACTACACAAAGTATAAATGTATAAGATAAACAGACATGCACGAGTAATTCATTCGTTCAAAATGTCCAAATAACCCTTTCGCACTCAAGCGTGCCCATCCCTGATTTAAATAATTGTATTTGCTGCCACCTAGCGGTCAGCACAAGCTACTATGCATCACTTGAGGAGGCGGCAACAAATGTATTCCATCGCACCTGAGGAGGACCTACCTCCACACCAGAGAGCAAGCTTGCTCTGCATGAAGCTAACACTCCACGCACCTCGTCTGTGGCTCATGTGTTTACATCGCCCGCTGTTCTCAGCGAAGCGAAGGAAAGGAAGAAGCTGGTCGTGACGGCGTAAGCAACAGGTGGAGTCGCTCCTACATTCTTTGAAACAACAACGACACGTTTGTTGCGTAGGAGGACTACGGAAGTTACCTGGCTGGTCGCAGGAATTCAGAGCAGGCTACGGAAGGACGTGGAATCACCACCGAGGAGAGTCACTTCTATTTTCCTTGTATTTTTTTTATTTTATTTTTATCCGTTTGAGCGCTGCCGATCATGTCAAGACACAGGAGGCAGGTAAGAAATCATTGTATAGTTTTTAAAATGACGTCACGTTACTAAATGTATGTCACCCAGTCAAACATTCGGCATGTTGTTAACATGACACCATCTCACAAGTGGTCAAAGTACCAACTGGAATGGTGTCACATCATCATCAGATGTAGCTCCAACTCGGAGAAAATCACTCAATAGTCTTCCCTTTGAAAGATTCACTTTTGATTGACACCGTGAATAGATTGTTGTGGGTGTAAAACTGCGTTGTTTCATACCAAAAGGCTTTTGTCAACATTTTTGTTTAGGACATTTAACCATATAGATTTCTTCTTCTCGGCATAGTTCTACTTTGCATTTCTCCACCACTGCAACTATAAGTATAAACATTAAATGAATACTTCTATGATGGGGTCGATCAAAACGGAGCATTCTTAACCCGGGATTTTCAGGTCACAGTTTTGTTTGTCAATACTGACACCTAACAGCTTTTATGATGCATGTACAGTGTCAATGATTTGAAGATTTCCCTGAAGAGCAAAACGGTGAATGTGTTTGTTGCTTTGCACACTGCAACAACGAAATGTAATAAAATAGCGGTTTTGAAAAAGAAAAAAAAAAAAGGACAACATTGTGCCTCTAACTCCCATGTACATTCTCTGGATATAAAATGTCTACACACCACTATTGAAATTTCAGGATTTTGAAATACAAAATGTGAAACCCAAGATTTTTTCACCATTAGTTTGACCGAGAACACATATAGTACAATCTGACTTTAAAAAGAAAAAAAAAACTAACAACTGAAACAATGTAGTTGGAGTACACACTAAAGGTGTCACGTTAATCGATTAATTGACATCTAATCAATGATCAAAAATAATAAGTCCCACTCGTGTGATATTGCTCAATTGGTTTTTTTTTCTAATCGCAAAACATTATGTATCTTTAACAAACACAACCAATTAATTAATCTGTATTACAAAATTATTTATAGATAGTTTGGGGGGGGGGATGGTTTTAGATTAGTCTTATGCAAGCAAATGCACCATTACTTAATATGAAGGCCAGTTTATGAATTTGATAAATTGCTCAACCCTACTATCTACCAATTCAAATGGTCACGTTCAATATGTTGGATGTGATCGCTGTGGGGTTTGCGTCGGTGTCGTGTCATCATGTTGTCATCGTGTTGATGCACAATCACAGCCTGCCACACGCAGTTTTGTGCCAAATGCGAATAAAACAGCATGCCACCACATGCTCCCCGGTCACATTAGATTAACCTCGTCCGCTGACAACGGTGAGTCAGAATAACCGCGGAGGGGTGATAAACAGCAGGCCTTCTCTTTCCCCCACAAACACACGCACACACTCCCACATGAGCGTTGAACTGAATTCTTTTCGACGTCGATAATGATCTTTCTACCTGATTTTTATCAGCAACCAGATTGTTATTCCTTTAACTGAGATATTTCAGTCCCTTATTGCCATGTTGCAAAGAAATAATGCATTGCTTCTTGTTGTTGTGTGTTCCATAGTCCAGCATAGAGCTACTGGAGTTAATGGGAGTTGTAAAAGAGAATGGCAATGAGCAGATGTCACTTCCTCGTTTGGTAAGTTATAATATGGGTTATTAACAAAGCAGTGCTAGGTACAATTAAAATATATTTTGCTAATCTGTTTCAATTTGCTTAATAAGAGGCATCGAGAATTTAATTTCACCATTTTACAGCGACGGTTGGATTCACTTCAAAAACGTTCTGTTTCTGTTTCCAAAAATGAGAATGCTTTGATTACAGTATTTGGCTATGTGATCATAAACAATCAGCAGTTATGCACCACTTCCAACTCTAATTGCTAAATTATTGATTAACAGTCTCAATCAAAATCCATTTGACCTTTTTGGATACAGTTTTTGTACTGGAGCTCACTTTCAAAATTAACTGATTAATCTACTAAAAATTGAATTAAATTATTACATTAAAATCAAATTACTTACCTCATATTTTGATCATGGAGTAATGTTATAGAGCCATTTTTAATCCAAATAAGACATCTGCAAACATCTTGAGTGCTACTGCTTAACTGTTTATTTATTTTTTAATCACTAATGCCAAATAAATAATTGGTAAATATACATAAATTGTGGAACAAATGTTTTTGAATAGACTAACAAAATTAATTGTATCCAAATGATTCCATTTATCAGTTGCATAATCGATAGAACAATCGATTCTAAAAATATTCACTAATGACAGCACATCAGCAGAAAGAACTGCTGATTGTTGTCATATTATGTGTCTCTGATGCATGGCAATGGTCAAATTATTGTTCCACTGTTTTTGAGCTACAGTACAACCCACTCTCATACGACTACGTCCTGGTTGCCAAATCAAGAGAGTACCTGGATCGAGAGTCCATCAAGAAGCAAAATGAATTCATTGAGCAGCTGAAAAAGAAGAAATTTAAAGTCACAGTGAGTGGGGAAGATAGGAAACAATTCTTTCGGCGTGCAACACTTAAGTGACATCATTCATTTTTTCATTTAACAGAAAATTCCTCACAATGACTTGGTCTTCTTTGGCGTACAAGCTCCTATTGAGATTTTTGAGAAGTACAGATATCTGCTCAGAGTATCTGACACCTGTAACTGGAGCTCAGACCAGAACAATCTGCCTCTCAGCACCAGGTAAAACGGAAATAATTGAAGGAATAAATTGAGAAAAGCAAGGCGCTTTTCTTGGTCACACAATTGAAAATTACAACACAATATTGTGCATTCCAATTCAATGTTTTTGTAAACTATGGCCATTTTTCTTTCAGGATAAGGGTTGTCCACTTTATCTTGAACCACACACCTATCAGTTCAGGAGGTAAGATGCTTTTAACACACCGCCAATCCTCTTTGAAAATGGAGAAAGCTCATTTGACTGCTCTATTGATCCTGCCAGAGGGTCTGCGAGTTCTGATGAAGACCAAGGTTTTCGAGGCAAAGTTTTGCCTGCATGAGGTAACGAGTTCATTATGCTGTCATTGATTTAACTGGTTGGACATGTTCCTTTCAAATAATATCTTGCATGTGTCCCCCGCTAGTCTAAACACGGCATTCTGATTAATATTGCATTTCTGGAATATGAGTTATGCAGAAATTCACCCGTTTTTATCCATCTCAGGGGGGGGGGGGCATTTTGCCACTTGCTGTTGACTGAAAAGAAACAAGGAAAGTGAAAAGAACAACCGATCACATAAATGGTCCAATTAAACACAACAGAACAGGAGAGCTCGTAACACTGTTAGCAACTGTTAAATATCAGCACATCACAGGTCACCAAAGTGTTTTGCATTCTTCTCGAGAAATGTGTAACACAAGTCGGCAAAGGTCTTTGCAAACAATAAAACCGGTGCTAGTGAAGTAAACCGACTGCATGTGAGTCATTAAGTGACGTCTCATGCTGGTGACTCATCCAAGCATTCAAGGGAGAGGGTTTGATTTCTTCAAGCCCGCGCCTCTTCGTGTCAGCAGGTTTTTCCCTTTCACGAGATTCGTTGGTGGGAAAGCGGAAGCAAAAATGTCATGTGATAGTTGCAGTGCTGATTTGTGCATTTAAATCCTGTAAGGCTCATTTTCATGAATTTAAGCAATAACCAATTATCTTAGTGTCTTCAGTGATCCTTTTTGTAATTATTATGATGATTTTTGGGGGGGGGGATCCTCCGTCTTTGTCATCCAAGATGTCCTTAGCGGTCTTGCCACATTACAAACAGCCTTATGCAGTGTTTTGAGATGATGCCATCCATCGTCACTGTGTGCTCTTGTTCCCTTTATGACGCTGATTCGCTTTACCTCCGCAGAAAAAGAAACAGCGAGAGCTGACAGCGAGCTGGGCTCGATGGACCGCTTGTTTCCAAGGGCAACCCATCTCTTCTGTCAGGTTGGCATTGCAACACCTCTTCAAACGTTTCTGTTTTCTTGTCTACACATCAAGCCTTTGCGGCCATATTGTTTATATTATATGGTGAGATTGTCATTCTTTACACGTGACTCATATGACACACACCTTGTTTGAAGTCAGTATTTAAAAACAAATTACTAAATGCCTGGGAGGGTTGGAGTTGTGTTCTGTGGGTTCACTTGGTTAAAAATAGCCTAGCATATAAAAGTTCACAAAATGCCATCTCTTGAGATATACTACAATTTCACTTCATTTGAATCTTCCCACTTGCTGCCATTTTTACATGAAAATCAATGTGTGCATGTAAGCTTGGTGTTCATTTAAACAGGCCAAGATTTAATGCGAGGAAGTTCATTTGCCTTCTTGTGTTGACAGGAACTATTTTGGAGAGAAGGTGGCCTTGTACTACTTATGGCTTGGCTGGTACACGTACATGCTTATCGTTCCTGCTCTCATCGGGGTGGTCGTCTTCCTCTACGGTGTCGCCTTTTTCAACACGTCGCCCCTCATGTGAGATTTATATGGCAGCAGTTTTAACGAGCCACAGCGACCAACCTAAATGTTTGTTGTCTTGCAGAAAGGAAGTCTGCGACATCGATGTAGTCATGTGCCCTCTTTGTGACAGGAGATGCAAAGTGTGGCTATTGTCTGACACGTGCACTTATGCCAAGGTTGGTTGCTGCATCAGTTTCCCAATGTGTTGTTGTTGTTGTTGTTTTTTTTCCTTTAGTCTTACTGTTGGTTTGACATGTTCACAGGTGAGTCTCCTGTTTGACAACGAAGGCACGGTGTTATTTGCCATGGTCATGGCGATTTGGGGTAAGTGAACTAGCCAATGTTCCAATGCTATAAGGAAGATATTTGAACGCAATGGTGCAGCAACACGTCTAGATAGACAATACACAAGGGCAATCAGAGGATGAGAAGATGCTATCATTGTTCTGGGCCACCAAGGGAGCAACCGTGAGACAAATTTGAGATCTAATTGGGGGGAAAAAAAAATAAAACAGTCTCATAGCTAATATAGCTCACACAAGCTGGCTGATTGTGAAGACTGGTCAGTTTAGATCGTCATGGCAACACATCAAGGTTGAAGTCTGAATGGACAGAAGAATAATGAAAGAAATTCTGCCAAATGAAGAAACTGATTCCTGGAATGAAATGAATACAATTTCATGGAACAAATATTAGAAGAGTATCGAATCCAGTAGAGAATCCTGTTTTTGAGTGTTTTTGTTACCTATTTTTTCAGATGCAGCATGTGTATTTAAGCAGTAACAATATTGATTCAGCCATTGACGTTGGTTTAATATTATTTGAACAGCCTTGTGAAGAGTACACCATTGGGAGGAAGTACAGTCTTCCAAAGTGACAAAGGCCCGACATGACTGTACATAAAACAGATAAGTGAGATAGAAAGATAAAGAATCAAGTAGGGGTATAAAAGTGGAGGTGCGGATGAACATAACTTATCTTCTTTGGACTTTGGACTATGCTGTTTGAAGTGATGACAAATATTTTCCCAAACATGGTTGTAACCCACTGGAATCTAATTTTAACAAATTATAATACGATTATTTTAATGGGCAGAAGTATGCTACTAGGTTCATTCAGGGTTTGTTCATTCATTTTGCACATTTTCTTTTTACAGCCACGCTATTTTTAGAGTTTTGGAAACGACATCGAACTTCCTATGTGTGCGAATGGAAGGTGTCCGATTGGTGTGAGGAGGAGGTACGATCGATCATCTTTTCAAATAAACGGCATTTTTAGCTCTAGGCTTAGTCTCCATGATGTTTCTTTCTCTTTGCATGTGTCTTTTTTTTTTTTTTTTGTAGGAGGAACTCATCTTGCACATTGTCAACAACGTTAACTGTGCTCCCAAGAAATTCAAGCACTCCTATCTGCGCAGCACGCTGGTTTTAATTTGTGTCATTATTATGGTAACTACTTTTTCTTCAGCTGTAAAATCAAAGAAAAATCCAAATGTCCCAATGAACGGTACTAAATAATGTGTTTCCACAGATATTGGTTATCATCGGCCTGACGCACGCGCTGGTGGTGTTCAGGGTGATCGCAGCGGTGCAATTGGCCGAGGGCTCATGGGAGTTCATGAGTACGCACTCCAACAGCATAGCCATGATGCTTGGAGCTGTTCTTCATTACGTGATTATCACCGTCATGACTCGGGTACAAAAAGGCCTAATTACGTCCTTGTCTTCTTTGAGTAGCGTCTTTTGTAAGGTTGATCACGTCTTTGTGCTTGCAGGTCAACAGGAGCGTGGCCATGAAACTCTGTGAATTAGGTAAAGATATTTTTCAAAATGTAATTCTATTTGTTTATATAGTCTAAAGCCCAAATGAATGGTGTTGCTGTGACAAATGTCAATAAAACACCAAAGTATGTATTATTATTTTTCTACACCTAATTATTTTCCAGATTTGAAAAGTTGCTTCTATTTGATTGACAGTTCAAACTGGTTTGAAGAGCTGAAGGCCAGCCAAATTCGGATGACACACATTCCTCCAATGAGCAAAACAAGAGCATCCAAAAGACACAATCACACACGCAAAATGCAAAACAATGCAATGGTCGCATACAATAAGCAATTTGCAAACAATAGGTGAAATAGAAGGAAAAGTGATCCTTCTGATCTAAAATTTGGAAACTGCTCAAGTCAGAAAAACACTTTTGGAGTTGTCTGGTATCTACCCACGTAGCGAGGCTATCAGTCAAACAAGAAGCTGCACGCTAATAATTTGCAGCATAGCAGCCTGGCACCAGAACGTGGATCCAATAGTCCAAGAGCCATGTGGCACAGATTCAAACGTTCACTCTTCACTTTTTGAATTAAACGAATACCTTGCAAAGGCAACATTTTTTTTCTCCATGTGACGTTAGCGTCTGGGTTCTTGGAGAAAGCAAATTGTTACGATGGCATCAAGGTGCGGTCACAAACAAACAATTAGGTGACTAACTTTGAGTGAACTTTAGAACTGGGCCACCACATAAAGTCACATGAAAGAGCAGGTGACCTCCCAAAACAAAGCTCAACGATGACAATGAGAGGCTGCTTGACGAATTGCAGGTTTATTTCAAAAGATGCCCTAACGTGGAAACGGATTATAGATAACAGTCACTGGCGTAGCTAGGGGGGGGTCTGTGGGGGCACTGTACCCTCCCAATTGAGATTCTAAATTAACCTTATTGGTGATAAGAATGATGTCTCTTGCAGAGAAAACCAGATCGTTTGCTACAACGGAGAGGAGTTTCACCGTCAAGATGTTCACCTTCCAGTTCTTCACCTATTTCTCCTCGCTCTTCTACGTTGCCTTTTTTCTCGGCAGGTAAGAAACTCCACAATGAACACAATTGATTGTATTTGTAAAATATACGATTCTAATGATTGATGATGTCTAACCAGGATAAATGGTCATCCCGGTCATTATGTCCGTATCGCGAGTAAATGGCGCTTAGAAGAGGTGAGTAAGCATATTACAGTTCAAATGTGCTATTTTTCCCCTTTCACCTAACCGTTTTCAATCCATTCATCTAGTGTCATCCCAGCGGGTGTCTCACAGATCTCTTCATCCAAATGGCCATCATAATGGTCCTCAAGCAAACCATTAGCAATGTCTTTGAGTTCACCGGCCCGTACGTATAAAGCAATCGCATGTATTATATAAAACGCCTTCTCCCTACAATGTGTCCAAAATATTCTGCCTTTCCTCCTGCTGGTTTCCTCAGATGGTTTGGCAAGTGGCTGAAGCGGAGAACTCATAAGCTTCAGAGGAAATGCGCCAACTGCTACCTAAAAGACGAAGCTCAGGTGAAACTCGGAGCCGAGCTGTGCGATAACTGCAAGATGCGAGACTGGCTCAACAACTACCGACTCAATGATGTGGACTCCTTCAGTCTCTTCAAGGAGTTTCTAGAAATGAGTAAGTCTCATCTCAAATAAATAATTAAAAAAAATAGTTAAATTGCTTTGCTTAATGTATATTTGTTTTCCCCTCCATGCAGTGATCCAGTTCAGCTTCACCACCATATTTGTGGCAGCGTTTCCTCTCGCTCCACTTCTGGCCCTCATCAATAACATCATTGAGATTCGCCTGGATGCCATTAAGATGGTCACCCTGGAGCGCAGATTGATTCCCAAGAAGACCAATGATATTGGTCAGTAGGATGGAGCTCATCTTTTAACATTAGCTGTAATTTTAGAACATTCGTTGGAGATTGTGTAAGAATAGACTTTCCCCTTTTACCTTTTACAAAACAACACGACTCTGCCTTTTCCCATCCTTTTATGATCAGAAGTGAAACAAATGTAGGTTTTGGATTTTTGTTTCTGCAACAGGTTCCACTTCCAGTTTTTGTGCTTTATTTTTAGGTGGTACTTGATGTCAAAAGTTTGAGGGCAATTCTGCGCAATGAACCTCCGAGTAGGGGCCAATAGAAAAACTGCAAATGCGCGACCTCTGGAGTCGAGCTTTAAATGTCGTTTGGATAGGTTATGATGAATTTGTTGAAATATTTGCTTTTGCTCAGGTGTGTGGATCGATTTGTTGGAGGCGATCGGGGTCTTAGCCGTCATCGCAAACGGGCTGGTCATCGGCGTGTCCTCGGATTTCATCCCTCGACTGGTGTACCGTTACATCTACGGACCTTGCGCCAACGGCACTGCAACCGATATCGAGTGAGCATCTCAAAACAAATCTCCACATTCTGCTATGCCCCGCTCAATATATTTTTCTTTCTTTTCTTTCTCCCTAAGTTGCATGGTCGGCTACATAAACAATACTCTATCCACTGTCTCCACGTATAACCCAGACATCCGCAAGGAGTTTTCACCTGATCAGATGGTGACTCCCAATGGAGCGAATGTCACTTCTTGCAGGTTGGTTAATAGTTGTTACTCCTACAAGGAAGACTTTTTCAGAATCGGATTCAATCCATTTTATTTGTCGCAGCTATAAAGACTACAGAAACAATGAGGACTATAACCTTACACCGCAGTTCTGGCTTATTTTAGCCGTGCGCTTCGCATTTGTTATTCTGTTTGAGGTAAGCTTCCAGCAAATATATTTATCGCTAACCTAATTACAACAACAACAACATATCGTATATTGTATTTGTCATCCTCTGTTCGCAGCACATTGTGGTCATATGCAAATTTATCGCAGCCTGGTTTGTACCGGAAGCGCCCATGAAGGTCAAGAACGACAGTCTCGATGATAAATTCGAAAGACTAAAAGAAGAGCTCAGGTGAGATACTGAGTTCGGATTCTCTGTTATCTAATGTAAAAAAAAATGTCAAATCTGTCAATCCTTACTAGAGTTCACAATCATGGGAGAGTTTCTAAATGTAAAGAGCAATTTAATCCTCCACAGGTCATTTGAAGAAAGCCAGCGCTGACATTTTGCTGGAGCAAATGGAATGTGAACGAACCCACAGTTGCCTTGTGCATTCAAAGTGTCCCAAAAATCAGAATTGAGTTGGGTCAACTTCCAAGCCATGAATCACCTTCAAGTGTTCAGATAGAGGGCTCCGACTGTCTGTCTGTCTGTATAATGGCTGTGTTGATTCCCAACAGGCGTATTCGTGGACCAAACTAGTGTACAAGTCACTCATTGTGCTGTCGTCTTCAATGAGATTATTGGTATTCTATTGTCAGAATGCACTCAATGTTTTTTTTTTTTAATGGTGACTTTTATTTGTGGTCCTCGCCCGATGACAGTTTATACTACTGGTTCCCCAGTATTCTGTTCTGATTGTATTACAATGTTGCCTTATATCGTGAAAAGCGTTGTGGTGATCACCATTATTGCCGAGAGACAGAGAGGGCTTAGAAATGTTTTGCATCTTAATTTTTATAGTAAATATAAAATAAAGATATCACATCCTCACCGAAATATATGGTTGTCTTGTGTGGCAATTATTATAAAAAAAAAAAAAAAAAAGTAAACCTAATTACATTTTTGACAACAAATGCATGTAAAGCTACTTCTGCCTGAGGTTTTTATATAATTGTACACAATGTTTACAATTGTTTGTCAGTGTTATTTGGATACAGTCTCTTTCTAACCCTGATCAAAATAAAGATCTTCCTGTGGTAATGGTGAGCACTTAAGCTGATTTCTCAACAATGAATAAATAATTTTTGTTGGTTAAAATAACGTGTGATTTGTTGACACACTGCTTGCATAACATGGTGTGAAAAATCAATGATTAAATTAATCATTGAGAAGGAAAATATTTGTCAAAGCTTTGACAATACTTTATGTATTATCATTGAAGCTAAAGGTAGGAGTGAATAATTTATTTGACTGATGCTGTCATAAATGTATGTTTATTGTGAATGTTGGGGGTAATCGTAGCGCAATGAGTGGATTGGTAGTTTACAGTATATTTAGTTCCACTTTTATATACACAGTGCTGTGTATTGAAGCTGATCAGGCTCGCATTTTTTAAACAGCTCATTTAAAAGTTTTTTTTTAATTATTGGGTCAACCATTACTATTTTACTATGCATGTGTACTTTTTCCACCTCTGACAAATTTGTAGGTTGAGCTCAGACCAGATTTCAACTACAATACTAAACGTCCTATTATGGAAAGCAGGTGATACTACCGGCTAAGACCACGTGACAAGGCACAGCCAATAGGAAGAGGTTCCTATGTCTCTCCAGGTGCAAGTGCAGGTGTCGGACGGCTGCGCAGTCGACTCGATCCGTACTACTACGCGTTAGGTAAAGTTACCATTTTGTAGCAAACAACAAAACAAACAAAAGAGTTGGACTTTAAACGGTTCTCCATTTTTGTAAGCGGGAAAGGACAACGGACGACATGGTCTTCTTTTTTGTTGCCTTTATTTTGGTGACCTCGTCTTTGCGGACCAACTCTGTCCTCTCGCTTGGTAAGGATGCCCTAAATAACACATTTTGTTGACTCAAGTTGGAGTGGGGAGAGGTTTCTGCTTATGGTGTCATACACTGTGTTATTTATGTCTACGTCCGTCATTAAAAGTAGAATAATTAGAGCTGTTCAATTGGCTATCTACGTAGGGTCAAGCTAGCTGTCTCGCAGTCACGTGCTGTTGCCTGGCAACAGAGGACCAGATTTGGACTTAGGACCCGGATGAGTGGTATTTTGTGTGTGAAAGAGGCCACAAGAAAACAAAACAAAACAAAACAAAACAATCTATGACCAATCAGCCAGGGCCAGTCGTGCCGGTTATTTGGTAGGTTTGGTCACATTGCACAATGAATGTGCGCATGCGCAAGATAGCCCGTCCAACTGGTCCGCAAACAGTGATACCTCAAAGTTGGTGGTGCTGTATTCTTATTATGCGATAAGTTGTCATTGTGTCAACTTCCCATCTATTTTTTAAAAAACAAATACAAACAATAATTGAATCTGGGTTGTAATATCAGGTATATTTACCTTTGCAATTTGAAAATAACATTCTTCTACATTGCAATGTTGATTTGAATTTGATTGTTCTAATAAATAAAACTTAACGGCAACATGTACGCAAACTTAGAGTTGATACCCTCATGCATGTCACGATTTGATCCCCAATAACTTATTAAAAAGGTTGATTAGTCTCCAGCAATATTATTATAGTTAATAAAAGTAAATAATCGAAAAGTTCTGAAAATTAAATTAGGTGTCTTTAACACAACTAACTGAAACTACATTTTCTGTTCATGAAAAATAATAATAATACTCGCTAACTCGAGTGAAAATGTCCTTCCTTTTCATCTTTTTGAGCTAAAACTAAACCAACAAATTTGCTCTGTTATCCAACGCTACTCTAACCCTGATCTCCAGAATCGCTGTGTTTGCCTCTTAGCAAAGAAAAGTCAGCGTGTAACTCTCCTGTGTTTGCAAATCAACATGAAGCTTGTGTTGATGAGGACCGTTTTGAAGAACGCATACTCTATGCGGGACAACAGGACCCCCCATACCGGCTCAACTGCTCCTTGGAGCCATTTCCTCATGCCCGGGTGGCTTGGCTGAAGGACTGTCAGCAGCTCAGTGCCCAGCAGGGAAATTACTACCTGGAGTTTTCAAACATCTCTTTCGAAAGCGGAGGGAACTACACCTGTTTGCAGCCTGGAAACAGCACAGCTTCGTTCACCGTGCGCCTAATCGTTAAAGGTGAGCTCCACATGCGTCTCACATTTAAGTCTGAACGATTACAATTACCCGTATGGATTTGTGTTTATTGCTCTTGTTTGTGTCTTCCCGCAGCTTTAGAGTGCTCCAAAGCTCCAAAGTTTTCTTCTAATGAGGTTCAGAGCAGCCTCTGGAGGCAGGTGGGATCCGCCGTGAATCTGAATTGCACCGCCCTGCTCTCCTGGGACCCGACTGAGGAACAATGTGACGCCTCACTGCACTGGACCAAAGATGGCCGTCCCCTGAGCAACGGCTCCTTGCTTTTGCAAAACACCTCTTCATGGTGAGTGGAAGCAACTTTCACAGTGTGTGTGTGAGATCAAGGGGAATGTGACCGTTTATTTTCTTGCTAGGTTTCAAGCTGGAGGTCAGCTAGTGGTGAGCAGCGTGCTGGTGGTCCAGCTTCAGGAGTTGGAAGACTTTGGACTGTACAGCTGCACAGTGAGGAATTCTTCTTCCAACTACAACCTTCAGAAATCAAGTAAAAACCTCCACATGATTTTGTATTTTAGTCATTTTGATGAATGAGGCTGTTAACTTGCTCGAGTACCTCTGCTATCGCTATGCTACAATTCACTACAAATTAAATTCACCTTCGTGATGAAAGAATCCAAAGCCTTCTGGTAGCGCAGCCATTTTAGTTATTTCATTGATTTCTAATCTGTTTTTTTTTTTTTTTGCAATCCTTAGGCATCCCAAGCCACACTGCTGCCGTCACCGGGGCCTTAGTCCTCCTCCTCCTCTTGGCTGTGGCTGCTGTCATCTACTCCAAGTGCCACCTGAACATCAAATTGTGGTACCGCGACTCTTACGGGGACTACGAGATGAGCGGTGAGTGCTAAGAGTGCCCCGGGGGCGTGTGAGGACATTGACAACTTGACGCACGTGTTTTGGTCAGATGGCAAGTTGTACGACGCCTACATCTCCTACGTGAACAATGACTACGACAGGAAGTTTGTCAATTTTATTCTCAAACCTCACCTGGAGAATAAACACGCACACAAGGTGCATCTCAATGACAACGACATCATGCCTAGCTTGGGTAAGTCATCGTATCAAAAAGAACCCAGAGAAAGACAATTTTAGATGATCATTTATTGTCTCACATCTGCCCGTCAATGCGACTGCAATTCAAGAACCTTCGGCAGAGCTTTTAATGAACATAAGTCGCTCCCGACGTCTCATCGTGTTGATGTCTCACGCATATCTGGAGCAGGACTGGTGCTCCAACAACTTCAGGTCAGGACTTCAGAATGAGTCCACACGTGTGTGTGGTCATATGTGGCATCCTGCATGTATGTGCGTGTGTGTGTTTTCTCAGACAGGGCCTGCTGCACTTGTTGGAGCTGTGCCGGCAGCCCATCGTCATCATACTGGAGGGTCAACTGAAACGCATGAGGCCTGAAATCAAGCAGCAGCTTAGTGAGCATCAACACTGTCTCACCATACTCACATGGAGGCACAACTCTGTGGTAAGAAAGCGCAACCAAGTGACAAGAAGAAAAAAAAAAAGACACTATTTCAAATGTAAATCCAAATTGAATGAAATTGTCAGTAGAACTTCCTTTTTCTTTATCAGTGGTCCTCCGAAAAATGTCCTCCTGTTCACAGACTCCCTCCTCCGCATTCTGGAAGGAGCTGGCCTTGGCCATGCCTCGCAGGGTCGTCTTCCACAACGAGGCGGCGGGCGACCCCCAAACCGTCCTACAGGATGACAAAGACCCCATGCTGACCCTTGACCCTGACTATCTGGACTGCCGCTCTGACACAGACCCCGCTGGGGACCTGGGTAAGAGTCCTGAAATTATATTTGATAGGATAAAAAAAAAAAAGGATGGATGATGAAAGCATTTTTAATAGTTTGGCTAACTTATTACAAGCATTAATTGTGAATATTTTCACAATTTAATATTTGATACCGCCAGTCAATGAACATGGCATGTAAGTGTTGATTCTTGGTCTTGTAGGAGTACGTCTCCCCATATACAAAGCTATGACCTCGAAGGCCCCGGTCCTCCCGGTTGTATCCAGTAGGGAGCGAGAACTCAGAAACCCAGACATAGACGTGTCGGACTTGGGAGCACGCAACTACGGAGCCCGTTCAGACTTTTACTGCCTGGTCACGAAGGAGGACATCTGACCCCCGGACACACACACACACTTACCTCTGATGAACACAATTAGGAAGTCTAGTTGTCCCGTGTCATTTTTGTGCATTTGTTTAAACTCTGAATGTTTCTCGTGTTCCTTTCCATTTTTTGACTGTGTTTGGAAAGCAGTATTTGTCATTTTTCATTCATGGCACTGTTGAAGATGTTGCTTCGTGCCCAGCAGAGGGCAGACTCTTGACGGATAAGACTAAAGTACAAACAGACAGCCGTGAGCATAACAAGTGCAAAGTACAAAAGTCAGAACAACGCAGCTCGGCACAGCTTCAGTTTGGGAGATAATCACGACCTTTAACCGAGCGGGACTGCAAGCGATGTCACGGTTAAGTCAAATCGAATTTTTAGTTCTCTCCTTGTGCTCTTATTTCGAGCCACGGTGAAGTGGGAGACTGAAGAAGGGTGCAGCAGGGAAGGGCCGGAATCATTCCTGTCTGAGCAAGAGAAAATATGTAAAGAGGGAGTGGTCGACACGTCGGCCCGCTGCAGCCTCAACTACACATGCACCTCATTCAGCAGATCTGTTTCTTTATTAGATCAGATGGTAGAGCTTCACACAGAGCAAATCACTTTTATTTTCAATACAAGAGAAGCCGGTCCCCAGAGTTGAAACGACTTAACTAGATGTCAGGTCATTTTATAACTGAAAATTGAAAGACTCCATATCTTGACAGGTGTCAAATGTAATGGATCATTTACAAAAAATAAAAAGCAGTGACTAAACAAACACATTTGAAAACTCGTTAGGACTGCATTCTTTCGTCAAAGCACGGTTTCTAGATCTCACACACACATGCGCACACTTACACTACTACTGAAACCTTTTTAAAAACTGCATAAACCAGACAATATAACAAAACTTACATTTGTAGCATAGCATTCGAGACTAAATGTTCATCTTCTGAGGCGCACACCATTATCCCAAACTTTGTGAAGCAAACAGCATAGACAATGTTATCTCAGGAGTACATTCACTTCCAATGCATTCTCACTTAGTTCATACACAATATTAAAAAAATAAAGAGTGACAAAAGACACAACATGAGAAAGTCCTTGGTTACAGTGTATAAAACATGATTTTTAAGTAGAACTTTAAGCAATATATACAAATAAGCCGTATAAGTACCACAATGTCATCGTCAATCATAACTTCACACTGTTTTTTTTTACATGTGCTTGTACAAAACACACATCCCCACTAGAATTTAGAGCTCACATTTTGCTTAGCAGTAAATATTCCAGCATATTCCACTCCTTTCTCTCTCACGTTAATTGAGTGTTTATATCACAAACATTATGACCGATAAAAACAGAGCCTGGATTATGTCGGAATAGAAGACGTCCGATGGCCAGTGGCGTGCAGGGCTGATGATCACCGCTGTAGAAGTGAACTTCTACTTTACGTTATCTTCCATTTTAAGCGAGCGTGTTTACAAAGTCTGGTCTCGTAAAGCCTTTCTGTAATGTTGAAGAAAGAAGGAAAGAGTTATTGAAGTATCCTCTGAAAATAGTTGTGCAAAAACAAACGCACTGGCCATTCTTTTTAAGGAGTCAAACATAAATTGTAGTTGACAACACTACACACATGGATGAAGTACATACCGGAATACGAAATAGATCACAAAACTCCCTTTTTTCTACAACAAGACAGTACAGATTTTATTTGAGTGAAGGCATTTTCGTGTTGTCAAGACTTGTTCATTAGCACATAAGCTAAATGCCGCGCCCTTGGGTGGGGCAAGTCAGAAGCTGCTGCAGGCGGTTAACCTCGAGTTTTGGCTGAGACGCGCATGAGTGCTTGTGTGTGATTTTTCAATGACTACCTTCACAGTAGAAGGGAAGAATTCCACAGATTAACATCAGCGCTACGCAGAAACATAATTTACCTGTCACCTTTTCCCTAGGATACAAACACACATTCCATTCAGTCGACTGGGGTGGGGGGTTCCGAAAATGTTTTGACCATGAGAACACGCCATATGTAAGTGAAAATATGGAGTACCTTCCTATGGGTTTGGATGATTATGGAAATATATTAATTGGCGTATTAAAATCTCAAATAATAAACACACTTATATATAATAAACATTCAATTCCAAATCTCAACTTTATATTTACTTTGTAATAATAACTACAAAATAAAGAACAATAATACATTCAAATAGCAATAATAACTGATGAATATGAATTCCAGCTGTTATGTTCACCTTGGCCTCTGAGGGGCAGTGTTCATTTAATTACATTAAAATAAAAAGAGTAGTAAAAGAATAATTTATGATTGTATTCTAGTAATGTAGTGTAACTTATCACCTCCATGCTAATTTTCTCTGAGCCTGTCAATGGGATTTTACATTGATGACTAGCATTAGCGCCGGCAATGTTTCTAAAACTAAACATGTCTTATATTTACATATACTATAAATAATAACGAATTTAAAACATGGTTTGAAAAATTTGATAAATCTATGAAGAGTTTCCATACGTTTTTGTAGTCTTTGTGCAGCTTCTTGTACTGGAACATGTTGCTGAGCACTGTGGCGGCTGCTTTGGCTGCTTTCATCTTTCCATAACTGCAACAACACCAAAAATAACAAACCACATGTGGCACCAATACTTGTCTATTCAACATTCTTCTACACCACAAATGGAATGTCAGCACTTTCGCCTCACCTGGAGTCATTGGTGGTCTTGATGGCGACCAGTTTGGACAAGCCGCCAAAGAAGCACACGTCTCTGGCGGCGACCGAGCTGGAGGTCACCAAGTTGTTAAGAATCCCGCAGATGTTGACCACCACGTCGCTGGATGGCTCCTTCTGGTAGCCGTCGGCGGGCAGCTTGGCCACGAGATTGTTCACTACCTTTGTGGCTTGAAAAACAAAACGGCAACAATCAAAATCTGTTCGAACGTGTGTTCATGGGTCATTTTCAGTTTCAAAAGTTGATTTTACCACTGAAATCTTCACATAGCTTATTGAAAAGTAGTACAATAAAAACACAAATGTTTTTCCAAACAATAATTGTCACTAATAATCGTGATGATCATTTTGGCTATAATTTACTCTCCAGTGGGTCACTTTAGACTCACCCATGTGATTCTTATCATTGGCATGGCGGGACAAATTTCGTAAGAAGCCCGTGATGGAACGTAGCTCCAGGTCGTTGTTGGTGCGCAACAGGTCCAGTAGAACGGGCAACATACGCTCCTGTTCCAAGGCCCGGCGGCTCAGGACTCCCGCCCACTGAAGCAAAGTCAAACAATTCAGTTTAATTCGTTAGCGGTGCGTCATTTGGATAAAGTCAGAGGTCTCCGCCCCCCCCCGGCCGGCGCTGACCCGCTTGTCTCCTGCCGTGAGGTTCTGCAACGCTCCAGCCGCCGCCTCCCGCGTGGTTGAATTGATCTCGCACTGCTGCAGCACGCGGTTGTACAAGGTCAAGATCTGCGGATGCCACAGCCACTCCATCCCCTTCGGAACGCGGACCACCTCGGATAACGTGGACAGGTCCTGGTTCCTGCTCTGTTGGGGGCGGGAAGGGCCAAAAGAAAAAAAAATATTAGTAATACAAATATTTATGAGTAATTTGATTGGTAGATGAATTGTGTTGTTTACATTGTGTGTCCGTGTGTGTGTGTGCGAGTTTGGTTCCGAAGGCACGGTGCCATCAGTGCCTTTGTTTGTCATTCAGACAGCTCGGTGGGCGGGGCTAGCATGTGCAAACATTTTCACGGTTTTGAAGCACCTCATGATATTCAAAGAGGAGAAAGGGAAGCGTCACGTGGGCTTACTTTGTTAGCCTTCTTGCTCTGAGGCGTGAAGCAGCCGATGGCTTCGCCTTTGCCGGAGTCCTCGGCTCGGCTCGGCCCCTCCAGATGAATTAAAGCCGATGGCGGCATCTCGCTGTATAGCTGGTAGGAGAGGTTCCTCAAGACACACACTGCATTTTCCACCCCCTGAAGGACACACACACACACACGTCAACACACAGACACCACAAAGGGCCGAGATAAGTTCTTAGCTCTGCGCTTTGTGGTGCGCTCACCTTGTCCTCGGCCTTGTTCTCCTCCAGCGAGCCGTTGATGTATCTCACCAAAGAGTCGACCAGCCCGTGAGTTTGTCTCATCTGCTGGCGGGTCTTTTCATTCACTGAGCTCAGATTCCTGCCAAATGTGTGAGAGACCATAAGAGGTGGCTTTTATTTATTTATAAAGAAATACATTCAAAATTAATTGTGAAAGCTCGTATATTAATTGAGAAAGACTTTTTTTATTTTGGTTAGTTTTAGTGCCACAAGATAAACTTAGTTTACGTGTTTTCAAAGCCTTGAAAAATATTTTTTCAATTTGAATTTGAATGATTTTGGTCAGTTTTCTCGCGCTTACTGAGTATTTTTGGAGCCATATAAGCTCATGTGGGAAGTCATTTGGAACGACTGGCAATACCAAAATAATTTGAAATATTTGCACAGCTGAACTGATCCATCACATTTTCCAGAGTAAAGGTTGCAACATTACAAAGTCACAAATTCAAAGACATTAGGTTGTCATTTGACAAAAAAATGAAGGAGAAAATGAATCAAATAAGAAAAATTATTTTATGTGTAATCTGTACTTAAATGATAAACATCTCAGACAGGGTTATAGAAATTTTGGATTTGTTATGAAATTTAGTTTTGTATTTATATCTTTCTTTTTTTAGATTGTTTATAACAACTCGGCTTCATTTTAGTTGACTTTTTATTCATTTGTTTTCTTCGTATAATAAATATTTGATGAATGCAACTTAAAAAAAAAAGCTCAAAATAAATTCTCTGTGATAAGATAAAAAAAAAACAGTTCATTGAAGAAATACCGTAATTAGAGACTTTACATTTTACGAATGTGTGAAAGTGAAAGCTACTATTCAAAAGATGACTTGTTTCTTTTTATAATCTCATAACCTTTGAGTCACATCATTTTGTGACGTCATACTGACACGTTTACACTTCGCAGAGGCCTTAAGAAACCAAGACAAATATGAACTAAGGCGCACCTGAGACACCCGGTGGTATTGTAGAAGATTTCCGCCTCGGAGGCCGACTGCGTGATTCCCTCCGAGCCCTCGCTGCCCGACAGCGGGATGAGGATCTTATCGGTCAAATCCGGAAGAGCCTCTCGGGCCAGTTTCTCCTTCAGGGTATCTTTGGATGAAAGGTTCCACAAGATGCCTGGGGGAGCAGAAGAACAGGTTAGTGATGTAAATTTTGTTAGTGAGCTAAAACCTTTTTTTTTTTTTTTTTTTTTTTAAGTAGCTGTTCAAAATAGAACATTTAACCCATATTATGAGAAAGAATAAAGGCCTATTGAGAATAAAGGTGCGGTCGCTATCATCTCACTTTGGGTTATTGAATGAGCCGACACAAAAGAGCATCAGACGAAAGGGGGGGGGGGGAAGTCAAAAGGCCCGAAATGGGTGTGGCGGGTATGATGGCAGTCCACACGGCCAGAAAATGAAATGAAAGCTGCACGTGACATTTGGCAAGAAGATGATGAACAACAACTCCGACTGCACATTCTTACCGGTGATGTTCTTTTGGAGCTCATCATCAGGCTCCTTGAGCGCCTCCACCAGCTGGGGGATGCCGCCCTCCTCGATCAGCGCCACTTTGTTCTCCATGTTCTCGTAGATGAGATTGCGCGTGGCGCCGGTGGCGTAGCGCTGCACTTCTTGATTCTCAGAGTTGAACAGTTTAACCAGCTCGTTGATGCCCTTGGATTGACGCACCTTGGAAAGAAAAAAAATTATAGCTGTTTTTTAGCTTACTGAAGCTTCCTTCATTTTTGGCCTCAACTTACACTAATGGTCAAAACCACCACATTTCATTTCTGTACTTTTTTGAGGGGAGGAAATATAACTCGTAAAACGTAAACCACTGTGGTTCTTAAGACGCCAGCTCCTAACACCAAACAAGAAGCTGAAAGCAGCTGGGCCAGACCAAAACCAGTTGCGAGAACAGTGTCCGGTCATCATTGACACCTTGTTGACCAAAACGTCATGTACGGAACCCGCCCGACCAAAAGTAGAGCGTCACCTCCAACATGACGGCAAAAAGAATTTTTGTGGTTTGAGTTCCTCAATAATATGCTAGCCTGAGGAATTCCAAACCACAAAGCTCATCTGTTTGTCATACCTCATTTTTGGCGTCGCTGTCATTGTAACACTCGTGTTGAATATAAGCTGCACCCAGGACTTGCAAATCGGGGTCCGGTTCTCTCAGGTACTGGATAGCTCTGGCCATATCCAAAGTTTCAATCCTGTTTGAGAAACACATGAGAACTTACATCCAAGACAGTAGCTGTTGTTGCACAAAATATGACTTTTTTTTTTTTTTTTTAAAAGAGCAACATTAATCTCAGGCTTTTCTTCCAGTATGATGAATTGCCACTAAATCTCACAGAAGTCTGCAAATCCACTTGGCTAACCGCATTGTGTGGGGATGTGTGAAACGTGAGGCCTGAAATCGAGCTACCACACCCAAAACCAGTCATACAGCTATGAAGCCAGGTCACAATCCATGGGCCACTTACTGTGAACTCACAGCACTAGAAAACACTCATATTTGGAAAGAAGGGACACCATCACATCTTCACCTGTCGCTGCCCTTTATCACCCATTTAAAAATGAATCAAATTTTAGCACTGATTAAAACATTTCAAAATAAATACATTGAAGGATTTTAATTGCAATACTGTGATACTATAAAACAGCAAAATAGTTGCTCAAGGTTATCACAGCTTTGGAATCCATGTCTTGGATCTGCCAAAAATGTACAGTTTGCTATTATTTATCTTTAGATATCCTGGCGAGTGCAAGTTTAAACATTTGGTTGTACTCAACAAATCTCATAAGAACGCAAATGAAACTTTTAGACACGAGATAAACAACGGCAAGCGTCTTACCCGTTGAGATTCCCCAAGCTTCCGATCCCCATCTGCCCGTTGAAGATGTCGACGCCTCGGCCCACGCTCTGCATGCTTTTGACCGACATGGCCCGGGACATGGTGCTTTGACGCCGCTGCATGGCTAAATTCCCCTGGGAACCGGAGGAGATTCCTGGCCCGATGAAGCCCGAGTCCACTTTGTCCCCTCCGAACATGCTGGACGCGCTTGACATCTGTCGCTGCAGGGTCCCCGACATGGAGCCCATGCTCATCCGGTTACGGTTGTTAATCCTGTTGATGGTGCGGTAGGCCGGGCCTTTGTAGGAACTTTGCTGGACCATCCCCACGTCAATCTCCGGGCCACGCGGGATAGTACCGCTGAGGGATCGGCGCATGGACCCCGCCGGGAGCGTCATGGTTCCTCCTCCTTGCCTCACCTGGCCCATGTAGCCATTAGATTGCATGTACTGGCGGCTGAAACCGGCGTCACGGTCGGAGGCCAAGCTGGCTCCGTCGCTGCCGTCCACCATCCAAGCGTTTCCCGGCATCGTCTGCTGCCTCATGGTGTGCAAAGAGACCATTTCGGGTTCCAGGCGGGCTTGGTACTGGTTCCCCTGGTAAGTGCCCATGTGAGCATCTTCACGGTAAAAACCTCCGCCGCCGTTGAGTCGTCCGTCGCCGACGCTGATCTTGTGGAACTGGGCCATGTCAGGACCGGCCGAGAGAGCGCTGAAACCGGACCTCTGGGACATCTGTGGTGTCTGGAGATGAAGGAGGGAGCGAGTGTTAGACTTCAACGTTGAGGGAGTGTTACTTATTGCGATCCGTCTTCTGCTTGTGTGGGAGCGCGTGTATGCGTCACTTCATTTAGAGGAATCAACGTCAGTTTCCCAATACATGAGAAAAATGCAAGGTATTTATTTTCTCAGATATTCTACAGAAATGAAAATTTCATGTCAGTATTAAATCTAGACAAACTCATCCAGTGTAAAATTGGAATCTAGAAGGTGGATTTGAAATCCCTGAACGGATCTTTTGACAGCTGTTTGTGAAATACCACACATGCCAGCAGAGGGACCGCTCATACTTTGTGAATACACGCTTAAAGGGTGAAATACTCACCATTGTCCTGGAGCCTGAGAAGACGTAGGATGCCTTGGAGCTTGGATTGTACGTCTGGTATTTCATAGTGGAAGACCCACCGTAGTCTGGAGGAAAACAAATAGGCGTCATTACTAGCGGTCATGTCAGTTAAACAAGCTCAAATGCCTCTTAAATCGTTCAGCTCGACTTTTCACATGGCTTGAGAAAAATGTGGACGTAGAGCAAGACATTTCACGTGGCTATTTGAAATACATTTGTTACTTGAAATAAGGATGGTTATAAGAGTTATTTTGTTCAATGTTTTAGTGAGGAACAAGGCGGGCGTGATTTCAAAAAGCAGGTCAAGGCAGAAAAACAACAAAGATGATTGGAGGTTTTTTCCAAAGAGGGCTCTCCCTCCCACACATTTCACTTCCCATCACTGTTTCTCTTCATAAGAATGTTCACTTTATTAAGCAAGGCGCTTCATTAAAGCTGACTCAGCCTTTGAGTTCCACTCAGATGTCAAAGGAGGTTGGGGGAAAAAAAAAAAAAGACTCATGCATTTTTGCATTTCTGTTTGTGTAATAAACACTCAGCAGTGAGACTGAACAACTTTAAGAGACCTTTCAATACGTATTATGACTGTGATTTTAATATGCTATTATTTTTTAAGGTCCTTTTATGTATTTTTTGTATTAAAATTTAACATACAATTTTGGTGTAAGCATAAATTAGTAAATCAGGATTCAGATTACAATAATGCAGCAGTGAGAAGTCCATTTGAATTTGAGCCGTTATTCAGACCTTTTCGGCAAACAAGAGCCATGTCAAAAATCCTTATTTTAAATCAGCAGTCTCAAAAGGAGATTTTTGTGGCTTTACTATAACACAGCACGTTTGTAACACTGTGCATTTTGATATACAGTCATTCAGTCATCAAAACAAGGAATAACCAAATCCAAATCATAAGGGGACTTAACCCGCATCCCTGACGATTTAAATACGGGGCGAAAACCTGCTCTTTATTTATACTTCACAACCAAAGCACAAACACTTTCCGCTCAAGTGCTATTCTATTTAGTCAAACAAAGGTGGGATAGTCACAACCAAGCGCTTGGACTTAAGTTAACGTCTATTAGGCCAGTCCGAACGTGAAAGTCTGTCTCATCGACCTAAGAGCAAAAGTGACATGAGGAGTCGCTTCACATTTGATAAGACGTGAACACACACAAACCGGTTTGTACTGAGAAGAATGATGACTGGTGCGTCCCTAACACCCCCCCGCGTCAAGTGTCAACGCCCAAGCACACCTGAGACATCGCACATAAAAACGTGCCCCGTCACCATTTCAAACTCTGAACTTGTTCATTTTTTTCCCCCACTCCCGTCTAAAGTCATCAATGACTGTTGCCAGTGCCTCCCTCGGACTTCGCTATTTACAGGAAGCGTGTAGTGTACAGGAAACACGGGAGGACCGACTTTTCTTCTAAATTCCTATTTTAAACACTGGCTCCTATTTTCTCAGTAATGGGCGTGTCTTCTACCAGTTGATACAACAACTCGCAACTGGAAGTGATCCTTCTCGCCGAGCGGTCATGTTTTACCTCAAACGTGCATCAAAGTTAATCCAGAGAAATATCGACACTAAAATGCTGCATTCCAGACGTTTAGGAGGATAATTGGAGTGTACATAAAGAACTTGAAGCTTCAGCTGCTGTCATTAGACAAGCAATCATTTTAAAAAGGTCACGTGAGCTTTATTAAAAGAATCAAGTGAACAAACGATACACAGCTTAAGGAAGTTCACTCATGACCTTTCACTTCCCCTTTGGAGACTCCGAGTTTATGCAAGTACCTCACCGTGACGTGTGCATACATGAGCTTCTTGATAACGTCAAGGTCACTAAAAACTCAAGATTGCATGACCTTAGAGGTGTCCGTTTTTCCGTACCACTGTCGCCTCTTATCGTGACTGAGAGCAGGAACTCGGAGGGGCTGCCCAGAGGCGCACGTTCATCTCACTCTGCTATCGCAGGAACGTTGATGAAAGCCATGCTTGTTGCAGCCTGTTATACATTAACCCTTTGAAATGCTCAGCTTGCAAAGAAATTCTGGCTGGTGTGTGGCAATAACCTGCAGGCAACCTGAACGGACACATTCCGATTTCATGCTAACTTCACACTGCTATTGGTGACATTTGGAATTGTTGCCTCACTACGCAAAGCAAATGTTTTTGTGAGACCAACTTAATTGTAATGATCTTTTCATTGAGTAGTATAAATGATCACAAAATTGACTTATATTGAAGGCTCTTAAGCTTCCTGTGAGGATGTCGGCTTGTTTTCTACATTTATGTAACTTTATTGCTCAAGTACAGGCTGTCTTATCAATTTGAACAAAACACTTTAAGGGGGTGGGGCTTTCAAATGTGCAGATATGGGATGTTTTTAAGTCCCTATGCTCACACATACAATTTTTATTTTTTTTATTTTTTTTTCTCAATATGACAATATAGGATTGCAATAAATAGGTGTCTCAAGTGCATTTCGGTCATTCTAAATTTATACGTGTTTTTTTTAAATTGCGGATTTCATGAAATACAACAGTGGCGGGCGGACTAGTTGTTGTCTTACCTGACATGGCGGAGGTGACAGCGGAGCCATTGTGACGCGGAAGTGTGGACTTTTCGGCCAACCTCATCTGAACCTGCTGCTGGACCCGGCGAGCCCTCGCCATCTCGTCGGAGATCGAGGTGCCGCTCCCGAGATGGATCTCGGTCGGGAGGCCGTAGGTGGTGACCGAAGTGTTGGGCTGCAGAGCGGACAGAAAGACATTCTCAGAGGCCACGGAGCTCATTTTGGAAAAAAAAGTAGCGCGTCCAGGCGCGGTGCTCGCGGAATGAGGGAGTGGAGGCGTACTGAGGCTTCCCCACTCAGGAGAGGTGCTTCAGGAGGGGGCGGAGCCATAGAACACTGGACCGCGCCTGACGCGCACAGGTGAGCGAAGCGCTTCTTGCGTAACAACATATTTACAGACGCTTGAGTAAAAAACAATACGCTTGAGTAAAAAACAATACTTTGGGCTTTTCAGGTTCAAGTCGAAGCATGGATTCAATTCATGTCCTTAAAACTTTGAAGTATGAAATCCACAGCCTGGATTCAACCTCCCAACTGCATTACTAGTCAAGACGTTGGAGACGTTAAGATATCAATCTGAATAATGTACTGGTCATAAAACATCATCGACATCATATAGGCGACTGGGAAAACATGCACAAGATGTGCAAAGCTGCTATCTAGGCAAAAGGGGCCTACTTTGAAGACTCAGAATTATAAAACATTTAGTTGTGCATCAGTATTTGTTCACATTGTCAATGACTTAGGTACAAATGTACAATTGGTACATCTTTAAATGATAAAAGTACACTGAATTAGTTTAATAACTTAGTTAAGTCATTCTGTACATTAGAGCTGAACACTTTTCTCATGTAATTGTGACTTATTAGATGTTTAAAGAGACTACAAAATAATAAAATAGCTTGGTAATAAATACAGTAATAAAAGAAAGTGCATTTGTTTTTTTATTTTCCACGTTTTTATCTTGCTTTCTTGTCTTGCCTGTTTTCAAAAATGCCCCCCCACACGCCCCCAGACACAACACAGACATCCGTCTGGATTAGTCATCGTGTGCAACTCTCTAGATCTACATTGCTTAAAGACTCAATGATCCCATTAAGAAATTGCACAAGCAATCCACTCTGTGATATCATCCTGCTAAATGATTACTTTTGAGGGTCATTTTCAATAATTTACTCAATCTTATTTTTTTTAGGCACACCCCTCCATAGCGACATATTGGAGTTTGGTATTAGTTTTGTTTGGTATAGCTTATCTTAGTTTAGTTTGAAAAGTTTGATTACACATTGATCGCGAGTGTGTGTGCGTATGTGCACAAGGATGCAGACAGTCTTTCCTGCCGAACTGGCTCATCAAATGAGTCATATTGTGTTTTTTGTCCTCAAAGTTCTAATAAAAGCCAGGATGCTTTGTTTTTAAAAAAGATTTGAAAGTTGACATGTTTTGATAAAATATTCTGTGAATCTATATATATTTGTGGCTTGAAGACAAAATACAAAGTGTATTTTGATTCCCACTATTGTCCGTCATGTACAAAATACTGCACGTACATGACAAAACTACAGAAGTTCATCGTCATATATTTTGTAGATTTTAAATTGGGATTTGAGCTTGTGTGTGAATAGCCGCAAATGGATACAAGGTGTGGCGCAGTCGTTAGGTGACTCCACACCCAACGTTTATCTGGAGTGTGTTGCTATGAGTCAGTATTCTAACAGCAAGCAAAGAGCAAGTTTGCATATGCCTGCATGTTTGTGTGCTTGCTTGGAATATAACCCTTTGACAAAAACATGTTCTCGATTTCACTTCTACAATTAATTGTCCACCAAACATGGCAAGTGGTTGTTAAAATTTGATATCACGTCGAAGGATGCGATTCCACCCAACCCATCAGTGAAGAAAAATAAACACTGCCAACTGTTGGGCAATATTTTAAGTCTCGTTAACATTCCTATGTCTCAAGCACAAGTCATTAAACACTCAAGTTTTGGCTTAAGGACAGATGACAAATGTCAATAAAGAAAATAGTAAAAGATAAAAAGGCCTAGCGGGTACAATAAATGAGTTAGGGTTAGTACCCTGATTAAAGAAATGGAATAGAAAATACTTTTCTGAAATGAATTAAGCAGTGAAATTAGCAATTGTAAAACATAAATTAAATTTCTAGCGCTAATGAATAAATGCTGACCTACCATTGCCACTAAGGCTCAGCTGTTTGTGGATGTGATGTATCTTCCTTCCTTCCTTCCAAGCGGGTGAGCAGATGTGTTACAATTTTGTTCCCAAGTCTTAATTGTTACGTCTGTGTGAACTGTCACCGCCCTAAAAAAAATTTCAATTCTTGCTGCGTGTCAATACAAGACAGGCCCCAAACAAAAGATGAGTCAACGGTGACGGCGCAGCAGGGTGTGTTAGCGAAAGGCCGCACGGGAAAGCGCAGTGACAGGAAGGATAAGTGATTGCCAAATAAGTCTGACGGTTCCCTACAAGACGTTGGAAGTCTTCACGAGACGTAGGGAGGGTTTCAGACTCGCTTCTGCCAAATGCCGGTATTTTATTTTTAGTCTTTCACGCACTGAAATTATTTTGAAGGGTGTTACCTTTGTGAAGGAATGGTTCAGGACATCACATCATCTATTCTCTGTCCCATTCAGATGATATGAGTGACAGGAATTTACCGAGCGTGATCTCGTCACTGTTAGTCGGCCAGGGTGTGTTTGGGGTTAATATGAGAGCGTGATTGGCAAGCGAGAGTGTTAAACTTGTTTTGCAAGCTGACTCATACCTGAGGGGAAACGGCCCGGACCAGTTATTACCGCTTTGAGATCAATCTGTCGGTAATGTCTATCGATTAGGGATGGAATTCTGGAATCTGAAAAAAATGGGAGGGGAAAAAAAAAAAAACTCAGGTCATGACTTTAGTAAGGTGACAATACGATATATTGAGAGGAGACATGTTTACTTTTGCATGAAAATGCCTCCACAGCCATCCAGTGTAAAACAAACAATGTTAATCTTTGGTCATCCGTCAATTTCTGAAAACGCGCCTTTAAGTGAGCCGTTCTGCACTTTCACCCATCTGTTACATAACCATGCCCACACGAGATTTTCGGTCCCTACCATATTCAGCTAGGCTGGGCGAGCTAGTACACTGATAAGTTTATTTATATAGCTGATAATCACAAGGTAGTGTCACAAGCTAATCACAAGTGTGTCATAGTACTATGCTTTTATGTAAATACACAAAAAAAAAAAAACATACTGTTTCAGTATAATTAAAAAATGTCCAGCAAAATACCACAAAATAAAAGTCAGCATTTCTAAAAAATGAACGCTGGCAGTGAGTTCCAGATAATTTGCCAGAGGAGTCACGGGTTAAATTATCTATCAGTACAAAGCTGTTTTTGAAGGAGGGGAGCTCAGGTTAATGTGGGATGTTACTTGGCACACAACAGTAACAAGCAGACGTCTGCGCCGGTCGCCAGGCAACTGCTCTCCGTTTGAAAATAATAAGATGGTAGTAATCTTCGCTTATCCCTCTGCCAGATAATTCTCCGGAAGCACACTATTATGATCCACAGTGCTGTCAAATAATCAAATATTGTTTTGGATCTAATGGAATGATCCAACTAACGCGGTAGTATTTTATAAAAGTATCGTATAATATTGGCAAATATCCTATCACAAAAATGTTTCAAAAATATCTGAATGACACAGACATGGCAAGCAAATCTGTTTAATATTGAATGAAACTTTTTGTTTTCTCTTCTCATAGAATTCTATTAAGCTCTTGTCAAATACATACTAAATATGTCGTATCGTATCATCATCTGGTATTAGTATAAAATCCAAGTCCTTGAAAACATCAATGAATTATCAACAGCCAAGAATAACGCAAATGAATGCACTGTACATTATAGCTTTTGGAGTGGTTGCAGTGGCGCCCCCTGCTGGTCAATATGGTAATTACAGTACCATATACACAGTCTAATGGCTCATAATCATAATACAATAGTTATAAAATGCAACTGATAACATCCCAGAATGGTGAGTGTAAAGTTAATCATGCGTTGGCGCTGCCTAATATAGATCAAATGATAGTTAAACATGTAAACACTTTTATCAGGTACAAAAAGTCTTAAAAGTGAAGTCATTGTTTGAGCTGCTCTCGCACACTTTGCGGTTGCTTGCACACAATGGCTGCATCGCAAGGTACCCGGGAAAAGGCCAGGTAACCATCAGTCTTAATGAATCGTCAGTATTTTTCCCACATCATAATTTCAAACAGATCCTAGTTAGTGACTGGAAGTCTAAACTTGTAACAATTTCACAACCACTTAACCGCTCGCCAGCAGTTCCATTATTGACCAAACCTGCTGGATTCGACCTTGTGACGTCACCAGCAAGTTTCCGTGACGATGAAAGTGCACTGGGTGTGTCTGTGCCGGAAATACAAGTCAGATGGGTTTTGATGTTGTGGGAGTGTACTGCACGTCTGACTGTAACAGCGCAGCGATGTTTTACAACCTGCCCCCTCGTGGTGATGTAAGGCATTACAGTAGCCACAGTTTTTTTTTTTATCTTGATACGTTACACCTCAATATGTGCAGTTTTTAAGCAAATATATTGTTATAATGTACAAAAACAATCATATTTTCATTATCTCGACAAAGCACATCTGCCTCACCTTTCCTCTTTTTATTCAAATCAGGGAGATATGTCAGCCCTCTGAGGCAGAAGTGTTAACCACGCTGCAGAAGACAAAAAAAATCTGCACAGATACAGCACGAAGATGGTTTATTCAACAAAATTGACTGAAAACATACTGCGGTGCGATAAAATAAGGTCGGAGGTGACTGTTGAACCCCTGCTGGTCCGATCATGTAACAACAGAGAGACGTCACAATCAAACATGGCCGCTCCTGAGATCAACATAAGACGTGCATATGTACATTTTATACATCCATAAAAAAACAGCAAGTCAGCAAACTATTCCACAGTGTACTGTTTGTACACTGTAGATAGAGAGTTAAGTTATGGATATGCCATAGAATAAATAGACATATACCCTAATTGTATTTTCTTAGTATAAAACAAAATAAAAGCAGAAAGATCCACCATGCTGTGTTCTAGAAATAAGAAAAAGGAGCTACTGCATGAAAACCAACTTAAGTCCATGAAAGCGTCATCCATCCCTGTGTGGGCTCAGTACGCTGGGGCGTTATGGATCCCGCAGCAAAGCACCATGGTGAAGATCATCTCAAAGATCTAAAAGGGGGAGAAAGAAAAATCCCATTTGACTCACATGGTTCTTGCGTTGGCATGGTGCGGCAACCGGCTCACCATGATGACTGCTACCACCAGAGCGGCCAGACCGATCAGATAAAGCTTCTCGGAAAAGAGCTCGATCAGCTTGTCGTGACAGCTCTATTTGGAAGCACCAACATTTTACCACAGTTGTACAGAAAATACAGGCTGGAGTAAGGGGGGGAGGAAAATATCAAATTAGGAGTGCTTTACTACCTGAGACTTGAGAAAATCTTCTGGTGACTTTCTGGGACATAAAGTGCCAACGACTTGTTTGAAGAGCGCCGTGTCTTCTCCTTTACCACAACAGTCGAGCTGGAGCCAAGGCAAATCAAAACTTCATGATCTAAATGTAGCCTAACTTATTAGCCAAAATATTAGATACACACACGTAATTTAATTTGGTACAAAAGTTGATCGTATTGTTCAACTAATGGTTCTCCAAGCTGATGAAATCATTTCTTATTCTTGTACAACTAATATTACAACCCTAAAATTAAACCTTTGACCTACCGTGGTGTGAAAAACATCCAGCACTTTGATGGCAGAGTCTTTACTGGGAGAGCCCGAGACGTCCACAGCCTTGATATACGCCGAGTCGTAGAAATTGATCAATTCTTTGGAGATCTGCAGACAGGCTTGTTACTGTCAATCAAAATCACTGATTCGATAAGCGAATTTTGCAAATGTGTCCTCACTGTATCCCTGTTCATGAAACCCCAGATAGCTGCAGCTACTTCACAAGCAAAGAGGATGACCAAAAAGAAAAAGAACTGCAGAGAAAAAAAAAATTGAATTTCAGTCCACAATTTTTTTGACTTTCAATGTATTTTGTAGTTGAAGTCAATACATTCTCACCGTTCCCAAAAGGCATTGAGATTCTTGAATGGCACCATAACAGCCGAGGAAGCCCACCAGCATCATCACAGCGCCGACAGCTATCAGAATGTAGACGCCTGCCAAAAAAAAAACGCTAACATGAAATATGACCCAATAGAGAACGCTCATTACCACCACCAGGGGGCGACAAAGACAACATAGAGCTTGTATGTTCCTTGTTCATTGATCCATACACTGTTTGGTAATGGACTTCCTGGATGTTTCTGGCTCCCTGTAGGGTGACATGACATTATTGACATCCTGGAGATAAACAGCTCCCAGATCCCGTGTGGGGAGAAGAGGCGGAGCCTCAGGCCAGGAAGTGGCTCCCAGACACACTCACACAATAAACCTCTCTGACCTCTCACCCCCCACATAGCATTATCCATCCCACGCAGGAGACATGAGCACCGCGATGATCAACACATCTAAACATTCTCAAACTTAACATCTATATCTTTCTTGACATTTTTGACTGATTGTGACATTAACATACACTGATTTGAATGGCGCTATTGTACAGGCGGTCCTGCAGTAGGAAAGCAGTGAGTAAAAATAAAAATATAAACAAATTAATAAAATATGTAAAAAATATAATATAACAAAATATACAGTCATTTTTTTCTGGATTCATTATTTAGCTCCGGGAAAAGGTGGACTATGAATAATAATAAATTGTCCATTCTTCGTATAAACAGCTAGCCCAGTAAGAATTGAATTGCACAGCGCTACCATTGTGTTTTATTATATACAGTCAATTTAGAATCTTAAATTTTGTTAATGTTACTTCTAATCTTATTTGTAAGTGAAAAATATTTTTTCTGATTTCTAATGAATAATCTAGTTTCACAGAAATTCCAAGGCCTCTGGACACCTGCAGAATGAAATCTTTTCAGGCAGACGCTTTGGGAGCAGTCGGATTTGAAAAACAACATCCACACTAACGCAGCCCGACAGTGGTCGAAAAAGAGTCTGACAGATTCCGACTCTCTGCAGACCTCACAAACAGCACATGCACAAACCTTCCATATATCTCCATCCCTCCTCCTCCTCTTTCAGGACCCTGAGTTTTTTTTTTTGTTTGTTCCAGTGAGCCCAGTTACCAGGCTCGGTAACCCAGCAATGTGGGAAAAGCAGCCATTATTTCCACTGCCTTCCATTACTATGACAACACCCTTTGAGGTTTGAAGGCCATTGAGATGGCACCGGGGAAGTTCATTTATTTCTTGTCTCACTGTGTAATCTCTCTGGGGGGAGGGGGAGGTGAATAGCCACTAAAAGCCCCCACTTGGATGTCTCTTTTCGACTTCTCTCAGCCACTATTTACAAAAAATAAAACATGGTAAAGTCAAGTCCTTGCTGTCTTTTGTCATTGGTCCCAGTCTTAGAGTGTGCTTGTTGAGCCATGATAAGGAATATAATCGTTAAAAGGAGTCATAGTGAAGATAAGTCTTTATGACAAATACACACAAGAATGAAAATACTACATACACACACACACACTAATAAACACAATAATCTCTCATGGTACTTAATATTATAATAATCATGAAAATAAAGTTAGACAGTATCAGGCATGACAATATAGCCAAATCCAGTAATAGCGCTGGATAGAAATGATTAAATTGACATTATTGGATGTGTGCTCGAGGTGATTAATCGAAAACTAATCCAATTATTCAACTCGAGACCTTGTTTACGTTCATATTGGTTTTGTTATTTCAGCATTTTAGCAGTAAATATCCCCAGATTTCTCTAGTCCTCCATAGAAGCAGTCTGATTATATTTGTGTTGAATAATTATAATAAAAAAATTTGCAAAACAATCAACATTTTTGCCTATTTCCTGGCTGTCAATTTGAAAAATGCCCTGTTTTTTAATATAGGGAAGGAAATTCAAACCCAGCTAATTAGACAAGATTCATTTTTTTGCTTTGGTTTGGTGGCATTTTACTTCATTCTTATTCCACAAACGCAATATTAAATCAGAATTCTGTGATTTAGACTAGTGGGGGAACACTTTATGGCAAATAAAAATGTTGCCTCAAGGTCCCCTTTAAGATTCAGAAGTTACAACATAAACTCGAGAGCATTAAGAACTGTTTCTCAAAATTGGATTTTTATTGTCCTTCTCATTCTCGGTTCTGAGAAGAAGCTGCGAGCGGCGTGCCAGCAGCAATTTGCGCTCAAGCACTGCCCCAAAGTTTGGACAATATGTATTTTGAGCCTTACATAAACACCAGGTTGATGTGCCAGCGTGCTAAAAACATCCAGGCTAAACTCTAATTTGAAGGTTAATGTGCAGATGTCCAAGGTTATTTGAATTATGTCGGGGCGTATGTTTAAGGGCGGGCCAAAACAGAAACAGTCCCTTGATCTTGCTTGGGTGGGCCTCTCCAAAATCACTAGTGGGCCTTTCCTCTATAAAAAGCCTGCGTTTGTGAAGCTTCCTTATACTTAGTGAGGAGGGAAGGAAGGGAGAACGGAGAGCGGGCCAAATTAAAATGAATGGGTTCACGCCATAAAAAGGCAACATGATGAAAATGTTGAAATTGTATCATGTTTCGCATGTTTGGGGGACCAGCTTGTGGGTGACTGAACCGAGTGAAGAAAAATGACGGATGCCGTGAGTTAACCTGAGGAGCACATTCCCGATTGTGGAATTCCGTTAACGAAACAAATCAACACGCGTCATGGTTTTATTTTTGCACCGTGCTCACACTCGCCAGCCGCAACATCTGTTGACAACATCTGGCCTCTCTCAATGGAGCATGCTGTTTTTTCTTTTTCGTTTTTTTTTAGGGCTTGGAGGTGGAAGATTGAATGCACACCTTCGACGTGTCAGACAGACAGCTGGTTGAAAATGTCACGCTGCGGATTTACGCAGGTCCTGTTTCCTGGTCTTTTCTTAGAGGTCAAAGAGATGTTTGTATTTGTGCCCCAAGATTTGTATCTTCTAGAAAATGACCTTCCTGTCTCGTAAAAAAAAGTCATTCAAGAGACGAGATGGCTGCGACTTCAAGGGTTGAATACATTTAGAGAATAAACTATGCTGTGATTTAATAAGGCGAGGCTCCATTAAACATTCCCCAGCAACCAATATTTCCTTTCCTATTATTAAATATTTAAGATTCACTTTGGAGATGGATGCCTTTAATCGATATTCACATTTGGATCCAGCTCCAAAACATCTGCTTTTACTCACTTCAGTAATGATTTCTACTATGATTATTATTATTGTGGTTGTAGTTTTTATTGTTGTAGAACGCCACATTGTCATAAATCATATAGTGGGTGTTAAATTACCAGTTTGCTCACGCTAACAAATTGGGCGCTGTTGGCAACAGGTGTAAAAATGGGGGGCGAACTCCATATTTAAACCTGAGGCAAATAAATGCAGAGTTGCCATTTGACCATGGGCGGAGCTAGGATCTTTTTCAGGGGGGGGCGGGGGGGACGGGTCAAGGAGTGGGTACACAAAAATTGTTTTGAACAAACCCAAATAATTTGTAAGAAAATGAGAATAAATGTTCATTATGTGGTCCTTACAGAGGATGGGTGGAGTGGAAATGTTGAAAAGAAATCCCAAACAAATCTGCAAATACCCAAAAGTCACTGGAAACTGGCGGGAGGGCGTACTCAAACTTTTTTTCATTTCTTAGTGTTCAACCCTGTTGGATGTCTGTACTCTACTAACAACAACTTATTTGTAAGGACGACTTATTTATACAAAGTCGAACAGCCCCAGCAACCAACAATGTTGACAACATTTCTTAAACGAGAACAAGTAACCTCAAAGCTCAAGCTGTGTCCCTATGCTGGCAGCTAAGATTTATGTCTTTAACCAAAAAAAAACAAACATTCTAATTTGCATCAGTTACCATGAGCAAAGCTTTAAAATGTTTATTTCCCACTTGACTCACTGATATAGAAGGTGCCCGGTGCCTGTTGGCCTTCAAACTGAAGCATGAGGAGGCTGCCTGTTTGACTGTCATGACGGAGCCACAGGGCAACTCCTAAGATCACTCCTCCAGCCAGCTGCAATGAAAGGAGGGATACTATCAGTATGAGGTCATTGTTATTCTCAGTCCTTCACAAAGAATTCCACATTTTGTTAAAGTCATGTGTTACAACATCCCTCTTAGAAATTCAAATCAATCTACTGTGTCCACGTGTGCAGGTCCACAGGGAGGCTGTGAACTGTCCGCTGACCTTTATGGAAAGTGATGAGAAGACTTCCTGACACGGCAGTGACCTACCGTGGCCTCCCAAAAAATGAAATCGTCAACATTATCTCCTCTCTGTTTCTCTCCTACGCTACACAGAAGGAATGCGGACCACAGGCCGAGATGTACTACGATGTCACACATGCTGTGATTGTACAAAAAGTACAAAGTTTATACAAAGTCATCCACACATTTAGAACCCTCACGGCATTGCATTGTTCTCCAAGAGACAGGAAGCCAAATCCTCAACATGAAAAATTGCTTTTTTTTTTCCCCACAATGACAACCCGACAGAGGAAACACTCGAGTGTATGTGTGTGTGGCATGTCCAGGATATGCTGTTCATCTAAAAAAAGATAAGTAGCGAAAAAAAGCAAGTGGAAATTCACAGCTGTATTTGTGAAAGAAAAATAAAGAGTGTGAACATGTTCTCAGGAAGTATGATGTGATGGTGGCAAGATAAAAATTGCAGAAATTTGGTGGAAAATAAGGCACAGACGTGTTGCCTGACTTTTATGAAAGTTTCAACCACCCCCCATACCTAGTTCTGTTCATTTCTTTCTGTTCATTCTGAGAAAGGGCTGGAAATCATCAATTGAGAATTTTGAAGTTGTTCCCTGTAACCCGTTATTTTGCTCACATGGTTAACGTGAGATGTATAAAAAGAGGAGTAAATGTTTAGACCCAAGGCCACCCAGCGTGAAATCCTCCCCTCTCCTTCCCCTTCCAGCCACCCCACACTGCTGCTTGACCATGCAGAAAATTACAGCGACATTTGCTGCACTTTGCCTCCTCAATTGATGCGGCTCTCTTTGCACAATTAGCAAAGTAAAGTAACCAAAGGTCACAAAAGCAGACAAATGTTACGCCGTTCGCGCGACAAAAATGACATTTGTTGGGTTACAAAACATGAAAAGGTTCAAAGTAAAAAAGAAAAAAAACTTACCCAGAAAATAAAATTAAAAAAGAATAACATATATTTAATGCATTGGGTGCATCCTGTCACCGCCATGTTGCCAGCTTTTTTTTCTCGGTTTCTGTTCTTTGAGTCCGGTTAGGATGTGAGGCCAGTCAACAAATCCAGAATCACCCACGCTCGCCACCAGTTGAGGTATAAAGAGCCCGAATGCTGCAAACCCCTCCTTTATAACGAAGAGTGAAAACTGAGACACAGAACTGCCCACCAGGAGGGGGAAGACTGAGAGGATAACATGGCCCCCGTCTGGTCTGCGCCCACTTTGTTTCCAAGTCTGAACAAAGAAAATAAACTTTGGCTCTACTCTAAAGAAGTTCAAGAAAATATCAAGACACACATAGCCAGCAAAAACTCAAATATTTTGGAAGGGAAATGTTCAACGATAAAATGACCTAAATTGCTACATTTAAAAGTCACTGTACAAACGTGACTGTCCACCCACCAATAAACCAGGCACAAAAAGTTTACACACCCACGTCAAATGCCCCGTTTTTTTTTTCCAATATATCTTTCACCAATATTGTAAAAGTAGAGAAGTAAACGTGTCTTAAATGAATCTAACGTGCATCTCAAAACTGAGGCAAACATGCAAAAAAAAAAAAAAGCCTGTGTCAAACACAATTAATATTTTAGAACATCCGTGATTATCACGATCATTACATTCTACAGAAACGCTTAATGAAGTGTCCAGGGAAGGCAAACCTGCCAACCAAGTACCTAGAGGGAACTCACCTGTATCGCAGTAATTGTTGAGAGAATGGCTGTAAAAGAAAAGCTACTCTACATCGCCTAGGTCCCGGTGCATCCTCGGCCTAGTCACCTAAGATGGACTAGGGGATGTGAATATTAGGGGTAAGAATTTCAAGACTGTTCCAATTCGCCATTTAGAGTCCAATATTAACGTATGTGGTGCAATGTGCTGTTGCGTGAGCGAGGCTGACCCTCATAGAAGACTGAGCCTCGATTAAGGTCCTTCCGCTCCGGACCACCACACCCTGCGTGCATTGTTCCTAGAGTCGGAACCCAGGGGGGCCGCATACGTACCCCCTGAGTCGCATTGACCCTTCGTTAACACCGCTAGGTATCCGGGTCAAGCCACTCAGGGCAGAAGAGCTGGGGATCAATCCACCCCGATCAGAGTGAGAACCAGCCGCGGTGAACCGCTGCCTTTCTCATCCGATCAGGGTTCAAGAGCACTGGAGCCAGCCCTGACTAAGCAGTGCCTCCCCAGTGCTCTCCTCCGGGTTGTACCTACAAAAAAAAAAGGCTTCTTTCTTCTTGAGCAATCTTCTTTGTCCCATGTCAACGCACGACCTAAGAAGATGCTGTATCCATTCCTCCAACTTTGCTGTGCTTAGTACATCATGAGGCTCCAGGGAAGTCCAACCTGCCAACCAAGTACCTAGAGGGAACTCACCTGTATCGCAGTAATTGTTGAGAGAATGGCTGTAAAAGAAAAGCTACTCTACATCGCCTAGGTCCCGGTGCATCCTCGGCCTAGTCACCTAAGCTGGACTAGGGGATGTGAATATTAGGGGTAAGAATTTCAAGACTGTTCCAATTCGCCATTTGGAATCCAATATTAACGTATGTGGTGCAATGTGCTGTTGCGTGAGCGAGGCTGACCCTCATAGAAGACTGAGCCTCGATTAAGGTCCTTCCGCTCCGGACCACCACACCCTGCGTGCATTGTTCCTAGAGTCGGAACCCAGGGGGGCCGCATACGTACCCCCTGAGTCGCATTGACCCTTCGTTAACACCGCTAGGTATCCGGGTCAAGCCACTCAGGGCAGAAGAGCTGGGGATCAATCCACCCCGATCAGAGTGAGAACCAGCCGCGGTGAACCGCTGCCTTTCTCTTCCGATCAGGGTTCAAGAGCACTGGAGCCAGCCCTGACTAAGCAGTGCCTCCCCAGTGCTCTCCTCCGGGTTGTACCTACAAAAAAAAAAGGCTTCTTTCTTCTTGAGCAATCTTCTTTGTCCCATGTCAACGCACGACCTAAGAAGATGCTGTATCCATTCCTCCAACTTTGCTGTGCTTAGTACATCATGAGGCTCCAGGGAAGTCCAACCTGCCAACCAAGTACCTAGAGGGAACTCACCTGTATCGCAGTAATTGTTGAGAGAATGGCTGTAAAAGAAAAGCTACTCTACATCGCCTAGGTCCCGGTGCATCCTCGGCCTAGTCACCTAAGCTGGACTAGGGGATGTGAATATTAGGGGTAAGAATTTCAAGACTGTTCCAATTCGCCATTTGGAATCCAATATTAACGTATGTGGTGCAATGTGCTGTTGCGTGAGCGAGGCTGACCCTCATAGAAGACTGAGCCTCGATTAAGGTCCTTCCGCTCCGGACCACCACACCCTGCGTGCATTGTTCCTAGAGTCGGAACCCAGGGGGGCCGCATACGTACCCCCTGAGTCGCATTGACCCTTCGTTAACACCGCTAGGTATCCGGGTCAAGCCACTCAGGGCAGAAGAGCTGGGGATCAATCCACCCCGATCAGAGTGAGAACCAGCCGCGGTGAACCGCTGCCTTTCTCTTCCGATCAGGGTTCAAGAGCACTGGAGCCAGCCCTGACTAAGCAGTGCCTCCCCAGTGCTCTCCTCCGGGTTGTACCTACAAAAAAAAAAGGCTTCTTTCTTCTTGAGCAATCTTCTTTGTCCCATGTCAACACACGACCTAAGGAGATGCTGTATCCATTCCTCCAACTTTGCTGTGCTTAGTACATCGTGAGGCTCCAGGGAAGTCCAACCTGCAAACCAAGTACCTAGAGGGAACTCACCTGTATCGCAGTAATTGTTGAGAGAATGGCTGTAAAAGAAAAGCTACTCTACATCGCCTAGGTCCCGGTGCATCCTCGGCCTAGTCACCTAAGCTGGACTAGGGGACGTGAATATTAGGGGTAAGAATTTCAAGACTGTTCCAATTCGCCATTTAGAGTCCAATATTAACGTATGTGGTGCAATGTGCTGTTGCGTGAGCGAGGCTAACCCTCATAAAAGACTGAGCCTCGATTAAGGTCCTTCCGCTCCGGACCACCACACCCTGCGTGCATTGTTCCTAGAGTCGGAACCCAGGGGGGCCGCATACGTACCCCCTGAGTCGCATTGACCCTTCGTTAACACCGCTAGGTATCCGGGTCAAGCCACTCAGGGCAGAAGAGCTGGGGATCAATCCACCCCGATCAGAGTGAGAACCAGCCGCGGTGAACCGCTGCCTTTCTCATCCGATCAGGGTTCAAGAGCACTGGAGCCAGCCCTGACTAAGCAGTGCCTCCCCAGTGCTCTTCTCCGGGTTGTACCTACAAAAAAAGCTTCTTTCTTCTTGAGCAATCTTCTTTGTCCCATGTCAACGCACGACCTAAGAAGATGCTGTATCCATTCCTCCAACTTTGCTGTGCTTAGTACATCATGAGGCTCCAGGGAAATCCAACCTGCCAACCAAGTACCTAGAGGGAACTCACCTGTATCGCAGTAATTGTTGAGAGAATGGCTGTAAAAGAAAAGCTACTCTACATCGCCTAGGTCCCGGTGCATCCTCGGCCTAGTCACCTAAGCTGGACTAGGGGATGTGAATATTAGGGGTAAGAATTTCAAGACTGTTCCAATTCGCCATTTAGAGTCCAATATTAACGTATGTGGTGCAATGTGCTGTTGCGTGAGCGAGGCTGACCCTCATAGAAGACTGAGCCTCGATTAAGGTCCTTCCGCTCCGGACCACCACACCCTGCGTGCATTGTTCCTAGAGTCGGAACCCAGGGGGGCCGCATACGTACCCCCTGAGTCGCATTGACCCTTCGTTAACACCGCTAGGTATCCGGGTCAAGCCACTCAGGGCAGAAGAGCTGGGGATCAATCCACCCCGATCAGAGTGAGAACCAGCCGCGGTGAACCGCTGCCTTTCTCTTCCGATCAGGGTTCAAGAGCACTGGAGCCAGCCCTGACTAAGCAGTGCCTCCCCAGTGCTCTCCTCCGGGTTGTACCTACAAAAAAAGCTTCTTTCTTCTTGAGCAATCTTCTTTGTCCCATGTCAACGCACGACCTAAGAAGATGCTGTATCCATTCCTCCAACTTTGCTGTGCTTAGTACATCGTGAGGCTACAGGGAAGCTGGACTAGGGGATGTGAATATTAGGGGTAAGAATTTCGAGAATGTTCCAATTCGCCATTTAGAGTCCACTATTAACGTATGTGGTGCTTGGTGTGCTGTAGCATGAGCGAGGCTAACCCTCATAGAAGCCTTCCGCTCTGGACCACCACACCCTGCGTGCTTTAGCATGAGCGTGGCTTGACCCTTCGTTAACACCGCTAGGTATCCAAGTCAAGCCACTCAGGGCAAAAGAGCTGGTGATCAATCCACACCGATCAGAGTGAGAACCAGCCATGGTGTACCGCTGCCTTTCTCCTCCGATCAGGGTCCAAGAACACTGGAGCCCCTGAGCACTTGAGTCACTTTGACCCTTCGTTAACACCGCAAGGTATCCAGGTCAAGCCACTCAAGGCAGAAGAGCTCAGGATCAATCCACCCTGATCAGAGTGAGAACCAGCCAACAACAGTATGCTCCTATCTTCTTGAGCAATCTCCTTTGTCCCATTACAACGCACGACCAAAGGAGATGCTGGATTTAATTTCTTCCACTTCCCTGTGCTTCATACACCGCAAGGCCCCAGGGAAGGCCAATCTGTTGTTGTTGCCAGAGGGTCACCATTTCATTAAGTTCTTACACTCACGGTTCCCATTCATTCGAGTTACTAGTGGCTCCCTCTTGTGGGTCCCTTGTGTACTACCTCTCATTCTACAGCAGTTACTCCAGTTAATTTGGATATACTTTTGAGCATCCCTGACCGTGGCTTCAATGGATTAACTCACGTTACCATGATTTTTCCAAAATGGCAACCACGCTGTCCGGTCACTAGCATGGTTCGGTGGCTATCCCTAGCATTGCGTCCGATTAAATTTAAATTGGTAGATTTAATTAGATTTTTTTAGGTAGGTTTTTTTTTTTTGGGGGGGGGGGGGGGGGGGGGGGTTAATCCTGCTTTTTTTAGATTAGGGTTAACCAAAATTAAATTTAAATCGGTCATCCCTTCTTTAAATATTATTGTAATAATTGCAGATTCACGATATAAGAATACAAGTGAAGTCCGGTGACGTTAATGACTGACGCCCCTCCCCCACCAGTCAAATTTGCCCGGCAACTAAACGTGTCACAAAACTGTTGGGGAACGCTGCTCTAGTGTGGCTTATTCATTATTTAATTTGAACTATTTTAATAAAAATCTCATATTAGCAGTATTCACACATAAAAACACTCAATAAAGCACACGGAATCAAAAACCGCGATCGTGAGTACCACTCCGTTCCGAAGTCCCGCTGTCCGAATCAAACATTTCAACTTCGGTGTTGCTCTTACTTTACTGATGACCTCCTGCTTCGACCGAAAATCCATAGTTGAAAATCGTCTGGATATGTAAACCTCCATTGTAAAACGAAATGAGAAAACGGGGGGGAAAAACCCCGAATGTAAAGCAAAATATATGGACGACCGCTCCTCGAGGTGCTCACTGTCGATGTGAACTGGAGATCTCTTATTCTACAGATAGGCGCATGAAGCCTCCCGGGATCACTAGCGTCCCCTGCCATAAGGCTGGAGAACCTTTCTTCGTAGCCTCCGTCTCTTTTCAAAGCCGTTTTGTTCATCTTAAGAAACACGACGTTACAGACAGATGACAAAAAACACTAGATATTCAATACATCAGCTTAACTACGGAAATGGGCTAATATGCCACACTGTTTGAACACTTAAACAGCGACATAAAGACAGAGAGCAGTTCTAACTGAGGAAGCTAGGCAGGAAGTTGGCTCCTCCGAACGAATCGTCTTCGGTTTTAAAATGACTATAAAAATTCAGCAATTTTGGTTCAAAATGATACAAAACAATTGAAATTAAAAGGAAAATGATTTTATAATAAAAACAATAGAATTTTGTTTTCACCTTTTCATGATGGCAGGGGAGGCGTAGCAGCTCCCCCTGCTGGCGGATTAGAACCACACAAAAGCCACCTTTTATTATGAGCGGATGCGCACAGCCACCACGTCTGACTCATGGTCACTCTTTAACTCTCGCAGTGCGTCTTGGTCATTGTTCGCGCGAAATTACAGCCCGTAATAGTGAACGCCTTCAATCATTTTCCTCCATTGTTGTTGTTTGGTGAGGGGCGGATCGTTGCTCACACCTCCTGCGTGACAAAGAAGGGAAATTGGGCATTTTAAAGCGCCGTAATTGGAGAGCAGTACTATCAGGATGCATCACTGGGCATGCTCCATTTGATATGACAGAGGAAGCAGCGGGCATGTTATGAGCCACATTCCTATCTCAATTTCTCCGATCTTGCATTTCTGCTACTGACTGATTGCTTGGCTTTTTCTTTTTTTTTCTTTTTTTTTGCGGCAGCAACAGTAGAAGAGGAGAGGGAGACGTGTCAGTGCTGCCGAGACAAAGAGCTACACTCGGCTGCTGCGCGTCGGTGTGAAGGAGGCGCGTCCGGAGGAGGGACCGAAAACCAGGAGGACCAGAAGCAGCAGCAGGACAGGCGCTGTCCGCTCAGCACCGTAATCACCTTGGCTCAGACGAGTCAGTAAAAAAAGTGAACATTAGTTAGACGCGCGGACTTCATTGTCTGTTAGTTCTCGCTGGATTTGGTGACGATGTGACGCCCATTATCCATGTGATGCCATTGACCGCGTTCATTTTGGATTTCGCCTCCAGCCTGACGGGCACGTCAACGTCCACGTCCCCAAAGCGCGCGACGAGCCGGCGGCGATTTGCTTTTGTTTCCCCGCTGGGGAAACGACAGGTGGCTCGGCGCGTCGCTCTCACCTTTGCCACCATGACGAGGGGAACTTGGCTAAGCGATGTTTAAGGGACGCGATGGGCCTGAGCGACGACAAGGATCGCATCGTGATCAACGTGGGAGGGATCCGGCACCAGACGTACCGCAGCACCCTTCGCACCCTACCCGGCACCCGACTGTCGTGGCTGGCTGAGCCTGACGCTCCCAACCACTTTGACTATGACGCCAAGATCGAGGAGTTCTTTTTCGACCGCCACCCGGGCGTCTTCGCGCACATCCTTAACTATTACAGGACAGGTAAGCTGCACTGCCCGGCCGATGTGTGCGGGCCGCTCTACGAGGAGGAGTTGGCGTTCTGGGGAATCGACGAGACGGACGTGGAGCCGTGCTGCTGGATGACCTATCGACAACACCGGGAGGCGGAGGAGGCCCTTGATAGTTTTGGCGGCGGGGGGTTGTTGGACTTGGGCAACGACGATGCAGAGCCCGAGCAGGAGCACGGGGAGGATGATGTGGATGAGATGACGCGGAGGTTGGCGCACGGAGACTCTCCTGACACCCGGAGCGGCACTTTGTGGAGCCGCTGGCAGAAGCGCGTTTGGGCTTTGTTTGAGGACCCTTACTCCTCCAAATATGCACGGGTGAGTTGCTCGCATACTTCTCTTTTTTTCCTGCCCGTGCAATCACTGGGTGAATTCATGAATGACTGGTGACCTTGAAATTGTTCTCCCAATGCACGGATGGAACGCTAAGGCTAGTAAAATTAGAAACCCCAAATCGAGCTGGCCAGAGGAATAATAACTCATAGTTTTGCCAAGGTACAGTATACATGGGCATATTTTTTCCCATCATATTATATAGACAGAAATCAATTGGTGATCAATTGTAAAACTTATCAAGTGCAATGCAAATGTTTAAGCATGCAATGCACATTCACATATTCACAGTGAACACTTGTTGCTAGGCAGAGTTCATAGGGCTCAACCCGTGATGCTGCCAAAAAAGGGGCTGATGGTGCTTTGCCAATCAGAATAGGAAGTCAATCAGAAACACATTCAAGCATTGTGTCAGAGGAAATCGCGGACATTCAATATCATATTTATAATATAATATATTTCGTCTTTCTATGCCAGCGACATATGATGACCGGCAGAACAATTAAATGGTCTTCCATTAATTAGCTGAGGCAGGGCTACCTGTATCCATCATTCATAAAAAAAAATTAAAAAAAGTCATGGCTTCCTGTAGATTTGTGTTCAGTTTAACACTCAATAGGCACAATTGAAACCATATGAGATATGGAGTCAAATATACATCTCAAGTCACTACTACTATATGTGTAAAATCACTAAGACATTAAAAAATAACCCTGATTCAGAGTCGCCATAGCTCATATGAGAAAAATTAGGACTGATCTTTCCGGGGTACGCGGCACCCTGGCTAGATTTGGTAAATGGGTCAACAGCACATTAGGGAAGCACATCTTTTGCACCAGGCAGCAATATTTCAGTGGCAAACCTCCAGACTAAATCAGGTTGCTGTCCAAGGTGACATTTTTGGTCCCCGCTTTTGGCCATTTTTCCATTCCAGCCTCTAAAAAGTGACAATTACTTCACATCTCCACATTTTTGTTGACAAGTGTCCTCCTCTGAAGCCTGCTGCGATGCATGCTGCTTCAACAGCTGTAGCAGCCTGATTATAAACCCCCCACGCCCCAACGCCCTCCCCCTTCCAGTGGTAGCTAACTATATATGCAATTTCTCACTCTGGATATAATCAACAGTGAATACGAAAAGTCTACACAGACCTGTGTGCCAGATTTTTGTGGGATAAAAATGAGACCAAGATAAATCGTCTTCATTGACAACATTTTGGATGAATTAATTCAAATAAAATATTGTGGTTGGTTAATTCATTCAAACAAAATAATGTGGTTGCACAAGTATGCACACACTTTTAATTAGGATGTGACTGCGTTAAGAACTGACCAATCACGTTCAAACTCGTTACATAGAGTTCAGCACACCAACCACCATTTAAAGTGATTCTGTTTATCCCAAGATAAAGTTCAGCTGTTCTAGAAGGCCTTTCCTGGCAAAATTTTGGCTTTCCAGCTAAACACATAGTTTTGTGCTGTTCATTATTCCCTCCACCTTGAAAAAGAAATGTAACAAAAACAACCCCAAAGTAGGTTTTTCCGAGAATATTTTATTTGCACCTGGAATTGGGACAAATAACAAAAAAAAATGCCACATCTTTCAAGCATCACATTGAAATCTCCCCACAGCACATCTTCCGTTTAGATAAAAGCACAGCAAGGTTGGACAAAGTGCAACTAAGACAGGCAAGAAAATTAATTAGAACAGAGCCCCAGACTTAATTACAGACTCTATTCACAGTGGATACATCAGTGGAAAAGCCTTGTCACAGCACATCAAGCGCCAGCTCGCTGTTTTAGAGTTCATTAACCAATAAACAGGCTGTGGTGTTCACCTGGCACCTTTCCCTCAATGCTCGCGCTCTTTCCAAGTGTCACAGAGACAAAGGCGCTGTGATGACATGGAGTGTTTGAAAGGGTGCGATTGTTCGTTCACAGGCCACAGAGCAAAGCAACAAAGTAATCACACTTATGACCGATAATGACCTCGACTTTGCCAAAAATATCAACGCGTAATAGTCGCGGGAAGCAATTCAAACATAGAAATCGATTCTAATCAAATCACCGTGTCACAGGATACTTTCAGACGGCAAAATACAGAGATAAACATGAACATGACTAGCTCGCCTTTAGTATTTGACATCAAAGATCCATAAATCAGTGTAATAAGTTGATCGGTCATCATTTTTGAATTATGCATGATCCAATCATAGTTATAAATTTGAAATTAGATCATCCCAAAGCATTTTTTGTTAATGTAATCACATTACGGCGTGCCTGCATGGCTTGGATTGATTTTATTTTTGAGGTTGTCGTTTACCTTGGGATTTATTTTGTGCACAGCTCGTCGTAGAGGAGGCGAACTTTATGCAATAGATCACAACAAAAGCACACACAATGTGAGCACCTCAATGCTGGTAACCAAACTGATGAGGTGTCACTGTTTCAAAACAGAAATAAATAGCAAAGATTCATATCAAGCTAAGATATTGCATATTGCTCGTAAATTTAAGGGGAAAACGATATCATTCGGAGCTCGCGTGGTCTGCATGTGGTGGTGTTTGTTACTCTCGAGCTCACCTTTTTATTTTAGAGTGCGTAACTGCGGGGGTTTGTGTATGCCCACAAAGCTTGCAGAGGCGGAATGCGGCGCTAAACTTTCACTACATTTTGTGCTTTCATTCGAAGCTGATGGTAAATAAGTGAAGGAATGGAGGGGGTCGATGTTGACAGGAAAAAAAAAAAGCCTCAGCTGGAGTCAAGTCAACAAGAAATCTTAGTCGGACAGGAAGCAGACGTTCATCAGCAAACCATTTCCTCGTCGCAATTCCAAGAATTGCCACTGATGACTCGGTGTAATGAGGGCCTGCTTTCCATCTCAGCCGGCGTCAATGCACTCCAATGACTTGAAATGCACTTTTCCCTTTGCTCACTTGAATATATCATTCTCTCATGCCTAGACATGCCCGGTTCCAATTCCGTTGTCCCTTCCGCGTTTATTCACTTCTCCACCCATCTTCTGAACTTATGCATTCGCGAGAACGCGCACTAACTGCACCTCCCCGCTAAACCCACATTTGGTGACATCAAAAAGTGACAACGGACTCATTTCTCAGTGATTGATCTGCTGATTGGCTGATTTCCCGCCCAACTGGCATGGGTGGTAACGCATACTGTCATTCAGTATGATCAGAGGATAGCGCAAGGACAGAGCCGACGATCAATACCCGGGAGAGCATTGTGTATCGGTTACACCTACATATGTAGTGCAGATCAAAAATATCACAGGCTAAATGTGATGAAATGCGATCGTCAAATCAATGCCGACCAAAGGTAAAGCACTCTACGGCCACGGGGGATGATGTTGCTTCGACATAAAAGTGGAACTCATCCTGATCAGTCTCGGCCCACCGTGATGAGTCCCGGGAGTTGATTATCCAGTCAATGTGACCTTGGTTGGGGAAAAACCGGCAAGTTTTTCATGTATTCGTAAACGTCCCGCATGTTACTGCTGACGGCTCCTAACCTTGAATATGCCGTGACCTTGAGATGGAGCAGAGTGAGGAAGGAGGCGGAGGGTGGGGGGGAGGTGTTGAGCTCTCATTGATTGTTCCCGTTTAATGTCACTTCGGAATTAAGACGCGGCGCGCAGAACTGTCATTGTCACTGCAGATGCCGATGTCTCTGATTAAATTACAATGCTAAGAATGGTTGGCTGGGGTTGATTACATTGTGTTACTGCTCACTCACCACTCTGTCCTTCTTCATCCTCTACCACTCCACCACCACCACCACCACCACTACCCGCCCCCCCCTTCCGTTGCCTTCTCCTGACTCTATGTGGTTTCCCACACAGTGGGTGGCTCTGGCCTCGCTGTTCTTTATCCTGGTTTCCATCACTACCTTCTGTCTGGAGACCCACGAGGCCTTCAATCCCATCATCAACCGCACAGAAGTGGAGCTAGTGGACAACGTGACGGTGGAGCACACCTACCAGGAACCGGAGACGGCGGCCTACCTCACCTACATTGAAGGCGTTTGCGTAGTGTGGTTCACTTTTGAATTCCTCATGCGAATAACTTTCTGTCCAAACAAATTTGATTTCATCCGGAACGCCCTGAACATTATCGACTTTGTGGCCATCCTCCCTTTCTACCTGGAGGTGGGCCTCAGCGGGCTATCTTCAAAGGCAGCTAAGGATGTCCTGGGTTTCCTCCGAGTGGTCCGCTTTGTTAGGATCCTGCGTATCTTCAAGCTGACTCGCCACTTTGTGGGTCTGAGGGTGCTGGGCCACACGTTGCGGGCCAGCACCAACGAGTTCCTTCTCCTCATCATCTTCCTCGCCCTGGGCGTCCTCATCTTTGCCACAATGATCTACTACGCCGAACGCATCGGCGCCAACCCAAACGACCCTCGAGCCAGCGAGCACACGCAGTTCAAGAACATCCCGATCGGATTCTGGTGGGCCGTGGTGACCATGACGACCCTCGGCTACGGCGACATGTACCCTCAGACCACCTCTGGTATGCTGGTGGGAGCCTTGTGCGCCCTGGCAGGCGTACTAACCATCGCCATGCCCGTCCCTGTCATTGTCAACAATTTTGGAATGTATTACTCCCTGGCCATGGCGAAACAGAAACTACCAAAGAAAAAAAACAGGCATATCCCACGGGCACCCCAACCTGGTTCTCCCAATTTCTGTAAATCAAGCATCAGCTCGCAACATCAGAGCCCCATCGCCCACGACGACGTTTTCGAGATCAAGTTTCAAGGTAGGATGAAGCTCTTTATGTATTATAACTCAAAAACAATCCTTGTTGACATCATCAACAGTTTGCTGGCCTGGGAAAAAAAAAAACACGATTCAGCTGTTTCTCTCTTCCCACACTTCAGTCAGCTGGTGAGTCAGGCGAGAGATTAAACAGCAGACTTCCCCGGCGCACGATCAATAAAATACACGATTTTCATACCCTGAATGGAGAGAACGACAGAATTGAGCTAATCATTAGTAGTTTTGCACTTCACAACTTCATTCAGTGATTCAATCAACTTGTCTTTTAGGGAAGAGCAGTATCTTTTATCCTCATGTCCACTGACGGAGCTAGAGGGGGGGCTTTTTGGGCACTGGCCTCCCTCTGAGTATTTGGCAGGCTCTTTCTGATTGGCTGATCATTTGTGTGATGGAGGAGGGAAACATCTCAAACATGCAGGACAGCAACCCTCGAGGCCCAAAATTTGACACCTGGGCATTACAGGGACTTAAATGAATTCTAGCTTGGCGCATGTGCCCCCCCCCCCCCCCCCCCAATACTTTGTGTAATTGTGCTCATCAATGACCTGGCAAACAAACTGCAATCCAAACAGTGGGCTACCTCTTGCGTTTACATTTTTACCTTGGTATTGAAACAAAGCCCCGCATGTGCTCGCAAACCTTCGAAAGACAAATTTCAAAGCCAAACGATAACACAGCAGCGACACAATAATCCACGTATGGAGTCATTGTGGAAAACGTAGACATACTGACTAGAGCCCCCCCCCCCCGCCGCTCCCTATGTGCTCTTTTATTTGTTCTTTGTTGTTGTATGCAAAGATTCCAAGCTGAACGGTGAGGCCGCGAACGCCGCTCTGGCCAATGAGGACTGCCCTCACATCGACCAGGCCATATCTCCCGAAGAAATCTTCAGCCCCAGCGAAAGAGAGCGGCCCTGCTTCCTGGTCACCACGGCCGAGCGGCCCAACCACACGGGGGGCAGAGTGAGGAGGGGTACGTACAGTAACAGCCAATCGCAGGCCCCTGTAAGATACTGACACGCTCTAAGGCCCTAGACAGGACACGCCCCCTTCCCCCCCCCCCACGCCCCTTCTTTGCCGAGTGTTATTACTCGCACGAAAAAAACACACTCACACAACAACTGCAAACCTCTTAATACGACACCTTCACAGCCGCTGCTTCTCCTCGATTATTCCCTCGGGAATTGTACATAGTCCGAGTTAAGGCCAAGCACAATCACCACAAATGTCAATAATAGTTGTCTACATCTACATAATCTATTTTTTGATACCACGCGTAATGTAATACCCCTTATTTACTTACCAGTAAGAAAAAAAAATATTTTGAAGATTTATATGATCTAGAATGTCATGCTTAGGAATATATTGATGTGCTATGTATGTATGTATGTGTTTTTATTGACAAATATCATGTGGGATCCTGATTTTGACTACTACATTGCCCTTGGCCATAATGGTGCATGAAGTGTCTTGCTGATGGGTGCTATCAGAATGGTGAAGGAGCACAACACAATTTTATTTTTTTTGATGTCCCGACTTTTGATTTTCACCCAAACATTCCCAATACACCAAGTAGCCCTTACCTGAGGTGCCTACCTTTTTCTAGTGTTCTCCTCCGAACCATTCCAGTACCACCCCGGTGCATGTCCTCATACTCCGGAAGCACTCAATGCATGTAGAAATCGGATCCGTCTCAAGTGTGTGTTGACCTCTCTCTTTGGAGACAAAAACAAGAAAGCAACAGGTGTAGTATTACCGAGGAGAAGCACACACAAAAAAAAAACAACAACAACAACGGTCATGTCATGGATACGGTACTGCGGTGTACTCAGAACGTTCTCTGTTTTTCAACTGAAGGTTATGAAAAGCCTTGGAGCCTTAACAGCATGTCTGGCATGAGCGGGGATGCCTCTGGAGTGTCCTCAGTGTCCGCCCTGCCCTGCAGCCCACCCTGTCTAATGCAGCACTCACATTCTCCCATCCCATCCATTATGTAGCATGGTTGAGTAGCAGATACAATGCCATTGGAAGGCCAGTCCACACTTCTACTCGTATCGTTTACTGTCAGATAACCCCCCCCCCCTCCCAACACACTTTTTTTTTTTTACTTTTTGACACTTTTTGTTCCTGCTTTTCCCTTTCCTGGAAAACTCAACTCTCTCTCGAGGGGGGTGTCATCATATCCTAGACGCCACACGTGCATGGGTCACCTCAGTTGCTGACAAAGCAAGTTCTACAAGTTCTTAAGCCCATCACTTTGGCCTAAGTTGACTTCATTGCCTGTTGCTCTGTTGCTTTTGATCTCACATAGTTTTCTGCCGACAATTATTATTATTTTTTAAGTCTCATCTGCTTTTGACAATTTTGTGAAGGGAACTTTCATAAGATGTAATATTATGTTGGACATTAACGACACATGGCTTTTTTAAAACATATCCAACATTGCCAGGTGTTAAGGAAATTCCTCTTAAGTGCTTTCTTTGTATGTTGCAAAATAGTAGACGATTCTGAACAAGCCAATGTTGTCGGAATGGCCGCACACTAACTAAAAAAAAAGAAAAAAAAAGCACAGCAAGATGATGTCCGATGCAGCTTGGAGATGATGACAATTCTTATGACACTAGTGATGAATAATGTCAACAAGAACTAAAAAAATGTTTGGTCCTTTGCATGAACTGCATGAGAAATTATGTTCTACAAGAAGCTAACTGTAATGCAGTAACTGTAAGAGAAAAAAAAAATTGTCTTTCAAAACCATCGCAAAGCTTTGCCATTTTTATGCATTTCCTGAGACAGCTTTATACAAGAGACTCAGCCATAGCAAGATTTTTATGTAGCTGCCATTCTTTGCCTTTCCCCAATATATTAGATATTTTCTTGGATTCATTCGACGACTGAAATTATTTCACTTGAAGTGTTTGGTACAAATAATTTTTTTTAAACAACTATATCTACCGATAGGACTTCTTTTTCAAATCGTCTGTAGAAATTGAGGCAAAGTAAAAAATATATATATTTTTGACCCAATACAACGTTGTTGTAGCATAAATACACTTAAAAGCTGCTTATGATTTCATTTAACAACACAAGGAAATAATATTTGGGTTATTATGTTGAAAACATTTAGCAAATAATTAATAGAAGAGGAGAAAAAAAATCTGTTTGCACAATGAAGCACATAATTTATTCAAGGGCCACTTGAAAACCTATATGAGATATATACTGTATATTACGTCAGAATAAATTATAATAATAATTAAAAATAATAATAATACTGTTCTAATTATGATACACATTTTTTCAAGGCACTTTAACACATCTTATGTTGACCAATCAGAAATTTGACAAATTCCAAAAATATTTAAGTTCGTTCATTCTGAATGAGCAGAGTTTTACATTTCAAGTCATGTCTTTTGTGGTGATCAATGGACATTATATATTCAGAAAAAAAAAAAACTTGTGAAGATTTGTTGTGAAGAGATGCAGGTGGAGAAAAAAAAATTACAAAACTCTATGGGATGTGGGTCTTCTTGGGGAAAGGTAAATGCATGTATTTTCCATTTATGCAACAGAAAAGTATTCAAATAAAAAAAATGTACAGATAAGTCCTTGCATGAAATAAATTTTGTACTCAATGAGCGTTTAGACTCCATTTTTATTCAACTGCACATGCATACATCCCCCCCCCCCCCCCCCCCCGATACTCGTGTATGGGTACCACAGAGAAACAAAACAAAGGTGACCGACGGTGAGAGCATGACAAAAAATCCGCATGACCAAGACTGAAAAGTATCTCTACCTGTAAAAGGCCGCATGATCGGGCATGATTAACCGACTCTTGAGTCCGGACCAGACAATGGGACAATTGTCTGATGCCTTGGCTACGCATGGGAAGTACCACACATGGTAAAGCTACCTTTTACCATGAGCGACTAACAGAACACTTTTTTTTTTTTTACCCTCCAAGTGTCATTTCACCTCTCCCTTTACCACGGAGGTATCAGCCATCAACCATCAATCCGGTCCTATAACATACTTGGTGTAATAATTTCTTTTCATTATTTTTTTGTTTTTTTTTTATATGTTTATAGAGATCCAGAGACAGCACCGGAGCAGACAACCAACTGAGTCAGTTTGTGTTATGAACCATGGTGTGCCGACCACTATGTGTATGACCCATAATGGCCCATCACCCACCTGATTAGCATTATTGTGTGTATTACTCAGTACTTTGAAAAAAGAGCGTGAGAGCGGCAACCTGATCATCACAAACTCAGCATAGATGTAGCACCGAGGACGTTTTGTTGTCAAGCCTTATGTAGCTAAATATCTGTGACTGGTTACTGTGTTGTAATCTGTGTGCCTATTTTACGTGTATGTGCGTGCCAGTGCTGTAAATACGCTTTTTTTTTTGTGTACGTGTGCCGACGTTGTGTGTAGCAATGTTTTGGAGTGATCATCAAATATGTGTGTGCTTCCTGTGTTCAAAGACAAAAGTGGTTGCTGCGATTTGTGATCACCCCCCCCCCCCCCCCCCCCGGCACGAAAAACACACTTTGCACACTCATGTTCACTTCTTTTTAGACTTTTGCACTTTTTTGCAGCGCTTAACTTTTAACATTCCTTTGATGAGATTTTAGGAAACATTCATGAAAATGTCATACTTGAACTCCATATTGATTTTTTTTTTTTTTTTTTTGAGGCCTTGAATGGTTAAATATGCTGTTAAGAACTCACAGAAAATCAAATTAGTAATACTTGTACTTACAGATGCCAAAACACTGTAAATACACACCGTGCTGGACAAGTGCCTCTGTCATACAAATTATTATAACTTGTTTAATATGATGAAATAATGTACCACAGGTAGCGATAATTTCATTGTTATCAGTCATTGATAGAGCTCATCCAACACACAGACAGTTGATATATAAAGTTAACACCTCCTGTAAAATAGCAAATTTGGTGGTGATGATGGTTGTATAATAAAATTATCAGATTTAAGTTGGAACAAAATCTCAATTTTTTGGTAAATGTTATATTTTTTCACTAATTTGTTCTATGGGGTCAAGTCGGTCCCCATATGTATGTTTTTGTTATTTTAAGTGTGCAGATTGTTAATGGTTCTTTGGTTTGGTGAAAAATAATCATTTTGGGACACCAGAAGTTTATTTGTAAAATTTGAAGTCATCAAATCATCACATTAAAAATGTCATTTTACAGGGGAGGGTTGACTTTAAATACACGCAGGATGCCCAGTGTGGATCAGTGTGGAGAGGCAACAAACATCATAACGAGTAGATAACAACCACGATAGCCTTGTTCGAGATGCAGCTTTCATTGTTTGGAAGAAGTTGAAAATGAAAGGGACCAACTTTTTAACAAACCACTGGGAACTGTGTGCTAGTCACTATCGGAGAAACAATAACACATCGGCACCATTACAATTAAACACACTCATTAAAGAATTCATAAAACATACGAGGCAACGAATGTGTGACATTGAGTGAGATTTAAAGAGTGTGTGAGTGCGTGTGTGTGTGTGTGTGTGTGTGTGTTTTTGAACACCGTGCAATTTGTGGTTAGTTCTCTTAGTCGGGTGTTCAGTGGTAGTTTTGATTGGTTTGTTGGTTCAGGGTTTTTCTGGTGTCTTTTCCGAACAATATCGTTCAGACTTGTACAAGAAATAGTGTTAAATAAAATTTCAAAAATAACAAACACGAGATTTTCAGGGGGTGTTGGTTTATTGTTTTGGAAAATTGTGTCCGTATTATATTGGCATAAATATACCCAAATAAAAGCAGCAATAAATCAACTGGAGTAGATGAAACAAAAATCCAATACTACCCAAGGGCCCATTGTCCTTGACCTTCACGTGGTCACCAGGTACTGCACTGCAGATGTCTGCATAGCTTATAAATATTCAAGCTGGGTCAAATGCAGCAGGCAAAGTTCCCCAAGTGGAATTAATGCCACGGCCGTATGAAAATGGTAACAAGAAAAGCAATTCTGAATGCGACAGTAAATCATGAGGTGGTATTTGCTACGACCGACTTTGAGTCCCTCCCAACACTCAAGATCACGGTAATAAAAGCGCTGACGTGGAAAGATGAAGCTCTAGCCCATCCCTCACACTATCAACCCATGGAAACAACATTTTATAAATTGCTTTCTTGTGCTGATTTTGAATATGACCGCTTTTTTTTTTTTCTGGCAGGTTTTCATAATAATAGTATACTAACCATAATATAGTGTATTTTTCAGACTATGAGCCCTACTTAAACTTTTCATTTTCTTAAAAATTGACAGTGTCTTAAAATCAGGTGCAAACTTAAAAACTCAAAATACCCTCAAAGCCTAATAAAAAGAACATAAAGACATTTTTGGAATCAGCGTTAAAATGATACAAATATGGGATTCATAAAGCCATGTATGATTCAAATTTGTCATTGAGCAGTGTAATCAGTCAGATGAGCGTTCATTCATAAAATAATTCCAAAATATGAATGCAGGTGAAAATCCGGGTCGCACGTTGGCTCCAATGTAAATGGCGTGCGTGCGTGTAGTTTGTCACTTGTCTTCACACGTATTCCCGGCGCACACAGCCATAGAGTGCCCGGCCCCGCAGCCGATGACAAGAGGTCTGAGGCCGGGAACGATTTGCGGCTCAAAGACGTCAACCAGCGAACCGTCTCCGCACATTCCGTGTTCGTTCCAGCCCCAGGAAAGGAGACGTTCCCCTGAGAAGCAGATGGATCGGGTTGGGTGTCAGTGTAGCAACGCCTGAGCTAATCTTAACAGCCTGGGGGGGCGGATGAAGCAGAGTTGCAAAGACGAATAGAAATCAGAAAACAAAACACGCGCACACGCTGACAACAACTCATCACAGCTGGACGGCTTGTTAGTGGGTGTGGTCGGGGCTGCATCACCGAGGAGACACGTGCCATGGCAACACTGTTACCTAATAGGCTCCATCACCATGGCAACAGAAGCGAGGGTAACACATCCTTGAGTTCTCCCAATCTGGCTGTCGTGTGTCTTTCATGCTTTGTTTGTCCGTCCGTCCGTCCATCCGTCCTCTCTCGCTCGCCGTCAAAAGATTGGAACATATGCGTTTGGCGGCGAGAGCACCAAGATGTCATGCCAGCAAGCTTATGTCAAGTGTGACACTCTGCCAGCTCGCGAGAGCTACCAACAGACATGTGGCGAAAAATAACGTTTACCTCCAAATCGCTATACGGGATCCAGTAACAAGTGTTCATCCCGAAGTGAATTTTCGGTTTCAGGCCTGTGCTCAGCGGAGGTGAGAGCGCTATTTGGGCGCCGTGCTTTATTCATGGACTCAGTGACGGGAGCATAGCACACATCAGTGTTTCCATGGTAACAAAGTGCTGCACTTTCTGCGCAACAAAAAAAAAAAGGATGGAGATCAAGACGCTGAGACCCAACGCAATTTCCTTATCGACGCATCCTGTTGATAATGATTTTTCCCGTTGGGCCGCCTAAATGTCAACTAATTAACACTTGTGCACATTTGGAATGACTTCTTGTTCTATTTTAGGCATGTGAACCATGTTTTGTCATCAACTAAAATCTTTTCTCAGATTGGATGAAGAGCACTTTTCGGACCAACTCGCACCCTCGACCACGAATCTCATCTTCCTCAGGTGCAGAGAGGATATGTAATGCTCTTGGTTGCTTTTCCGCCTAACCTACTTGAGCACCAGAAATAGCAGCACTCAGGTCTCTATTTCCAATCCTGTTTTGCTATTTCATCGCTCCCGCCGCCGCTCCGCTCAAGACGGCTACAAGGAACGAGGAAGGGAGTTACGTGAGGTTGACTTGAGCGCTCCAGTTCCCTGGTCTGCCTTCTCATTGTCTGGAGAAGGGGTGGGCAAAGTACAGTCCGCGGGCCACACATGGCCCGCACCGGCGTCAAATTTTTAAAAGCTAAATCGTCGTTAAACACTTCTTTCAGAATCCAAGAATCGGTTCCCTGATGACTTGCTTTGTTTTCACAAATTAACATTATTGGTCAGTCCCCATGTGGGTCTGTTGTTTTCACAAAATATTGAGTATTTAAATGAAGATTAAAATGGCTTGCTCTCTTTGACAATGCAATGCTAATTACTCAATAAAGAAGCACCACCCCCTGAAAAGTGATGCTTTTGGAGAGATTCCACTTTTTAACTTTTTAATTAAGAGTATTTTCAAGAAATACCATTAAAGTATTTTACAGAATTTATGAACGACCTGGCCTAAAACATGGCTCTTGAAGGTTGCGAGTTCCTGCTCACTATTTCTTCATTTTGTCTGAAGAGCACACAATATAACTTTAATTCAAAGAGAAAAAAAAAAAAAAAGAAAATAGATATATATACCTACATGTGCTTTGAAGGAACATTCTGCTCGTGTTTCATCTCCCTCGGATGTATTTATATTCGCTGTGATGTAACAACTAGGTCAGTGTTCAAAATTTAATGTGAGAAAAAATTTGACTTCTACAAATTCTTCATCAAGACAGTTGCTGGATGTGAGGCGGGGAGTAAAAGAGGCACACATCTTTGTATATTTGATGAGAGAGCACAAGAAGATTTGTTCCCTTCTCATTCTGAAATGTGTCATATTTTGCTCTTGCGTGTCTCAAAGTCCTCCAACAGGAAAAAGTCGCCTGAAAATCTGCGTGTGACTAATTCCGCTCTTTTACAGGCCTGCTCGCGTAATTGCATCCGTCAGTGATCCCAATCCCGGTGTGCTATAATTACTTCCTGGTGGAAAGGGCCCCAGAAGCATGAAATGACCTCAGAAATCTTCGGAAGCCGACAGAAGGATAAATGTTTCACAATGACGTGTAATCTCTAACATACTGCCAGAGTAAATCTTTAGGAGTCAAAGAGACTTATTATGTCTTCCCTCTCTTGTTTCAGCCGCTTCTAACAATGTGGCATAATCGCTTTAGCGTTGTTCATTTCCAGTGCAATTGTGTGGATAATTTGCCTGGATCTTAGTCATAACACATCATCCGAGACAACATAAACAATCATATGACAGGTATTCTTTCGGAAAGTACTCACCTACAATGGCAAGGTTATGTTCAGATCCGCAGGCAATCTGCAGAGGAAAAAAAAAAAAAAAAAAACGTTTAATATGCGCACTGGAGGCTGCCGCTGAACTTTCGCAAAGGGCGTCATTGCTAAAAACTGCTGAGCCAGCAGACACGCCAAACGTACAAAACAATATTTACAACAACAACAAAAATCAGCAACCTTTTTTTTTTAATACTGAATTAATCTTGTTGGTAAAAACAGAACAAACCCCAAATTAAGAAAACACTGCTGTGTTGCCAGAGGACTTTATGCTAAGGACAATTTTTTTTTCTTTTTCTTCTTATAAGCAATTGATTTTCTTACTGGAGCTTTTCCACTCCATTTCCAACAGCAGCAGAAATAGGAAGTGACACCTAGCAGCAAATGAATAAATCTCCACTTGAGTGGAAGCCCAGAGGTCTCTAAGTGCTACTATATAGCTTTCTCCTATTGCAATCAACATCTTTACTAATCGGGCTTTATCTGCTTACTGCCTGTTCCCGCTTCCGCTTCAGGAGAGTGGCAGGTCAGCCCGACGACAGAGAAGGCTATTATTTGTTATGCTCATACGCCTCATAAAAATTGTGACGGCTATTTAAACATTGACTTTCTGGGTGTGGACGCACGTCACGCCGAGGCCCGGCGGACTCGGAGAGATTCATTGTCCACTCGGCAAATCCATCTTCACCTTTAGCTTTACGCACGTAAGGTGACGGCACGATGACATACGCCGTCGCTGCGTCGACGATCACCGCGCGTTGGATAAAAACAATCCGGAGTTTCATCCTTGGCCGACCTTGACATCTGCTTTATTAGCAGCCCTCTCCTGTCATATAGCAACCATTTGGATTGCAGGTCAACAGCCATGCTGCCATGCAATGGGCCCTATGGGAGAAACAAAACCTCTGACTACGCAAGATATTAATGGTTCCCTCCCTTGTGGGCGATTATGGAAAAGTGCACATGTTTTTTTTATTGCACGTATAATGATGTATTTCATCAAGGTGTCTCACTCTCACGAGGCAATATGTGACATGGCAAACAACTTTCAGCTTCCTTTAGCTTCCATTTGTGGGTGTTGGCTGCCCTCTGCTGGACTACTAAAGTACTTACATGACAAATACAAGCCAGACCACAAGGCCAACATGGAAATTAATAAAACAATATATATACGTTGTGTTTCTTACAGGGTCATGATGCTTTATACGGCTATAAAGCTTACCTGTGTTGCTCCGTAGAGGACATTCACTTCAACAGGCAAGAAAGTCTGTCCGCCGCTGTTTGCTGATTGGTGCTCAGGATTTGGGCCTTTGATCAGAGAGTGGCCCAGTTGTCCGTAATTCCCTCTGCCCCAAGTGAACACTCTCCCAGTCTCTGAAATATATGTCTCTATGTAATTATGTGAGACTCCAAAAACATCTTGCTTTTACTGCAGCTCACCTGTTTGAGCAACAATGTGAGTCCAACCGCTGCACACTTTTACAATTTTCTCTCCATTCAGTAGTGAGCGCTCGAGCGGAGCGGGCGTAGACAGGAAGGGCTCGGTGGCCGTCAGCTGGCCGTGCTTGTTGCTTCCCCACAGAAATAAATCACCGTCTCCTGGATGAAACAAACAGGGCAACATTAGTCTTCATTTGGCAAAGGCAGAGCAGTAATCAGGAGCCGCCGATCCACTAATTACAAGACAGACTAAAGAGAAAGATGGGTTGTGCGTGACAGTTCAGGAGTGCAAACCAGCAGGCCTTGCGGGTAGAAAAATATTTGAAATGTACTTATATATATAGTATATACATATATGCTTTTAAATGATTATTAAATGGTTATTAATTTACTTTGAGGTGAACTATTTCGCTACTATTATACCTGTAAGGCACCCACAGTGTGCTGAGCCTGCAGTGACAACACAAAACATCTTCTGATCCAAACCTGCAACATGACCAAAACAACCCATGTCACCACAACAAATATCAAATTATGCATCACTCCTCTCCTTTTTCTGTTCACAAGTATTTTTCTTACCCGGCACCAGAGAAGGAACCTTGGAGTTGAGGTGTGGCGGAACAGGGTCTGGACTCAGTGCTTTCTTGGCAAGGCTGTGAAGACCTGTCCCCCACTGGTAGACGCATCCTGAGTCTGGGAGCAGAACAGATTGGGCGGGATTTATTGCTGACAGGAAACATAGTGATGCATTTTATAGTGAATACCTGTGATTGCAAGAGCGTGCCGGAGACCTGCGGCTACGTTCACTACACGCTCCTTCAAACCCTAAGAGTAAGCAACAGAAGGAAAAATCACAGGCCACCACATAAGGTGCAACTACACACTTAAGAAAAAAAACATGAATGCATCACCTCAATGAGCACCAGTTCTGCAGAGTGTGAAGTCATCTGACCAATACCCAGCTGTCCAAACACATTGGAGCCACACGCTAATAATTTACCACAATCTGTGTGAAATAAAATGATTAGTGCTGTTCCAGAATATTTGCGGGTTAACTTAAAAGAGTTATGCTTCTTCGTTCAAATTCATTTGTTTGTTTTTTTTCTTTCAATGGAGTAAACAGTGAAATGATTGAATATTTACATTCGCTGAAGTGAGACAACAGTAAAAGGCTCTCAATAATCACCAGTAAGAAGAAGAGTAAAGTCCCAGCCACAGGCAACATTTGTGACCCTCTGATTCAGGCCCGAGCAACGTTGAAGTGTTGAGCAGCTGGCAGTGTGGCCGAGTCCAAGCTGGCCTCTGTGATTTTGCCCACACACAAACGCCTCTCCATCGTCTGTACAAAAGCACATGATGCTGGAACTCTGTTTCCAGGTTGTTGTTTTTTTATATACACCCTTTCACAAAGTACACACTGATAGTACATATACATGAAGTACATAGCAGATGCTGAAAATGTGTTCATGAAGGTTCATGAAAGCTATTGAATATAATGTGGCTATTTTCTATGAGTTGGCTTATGAATTGCTCAACTGATGTAAACACATGCTTGATTGTTATATTGATGACGTACCAGTGACAACCACCGTATGTCCCCCGCCACCGCAAACAGCCTGGACCGTCCTTCCATGCAGAGCAATCTTGTTCGAGAGGCGTGGGACTGCTTGATCCTCTTCATGTCCCTGCCCATATTGCCCGTAACTGTTGGCCCCCTGACAGACATGTTTTCATAAAGTTTGATTGCGTACAAACGTGTATTGAAGAAAAAAAAAAGATGTAGCGTCGACGTTGAATCCTTTTCAACAAATTTTAAGATAACATTAGAAAAAGAGCATGGCAGAATTCGTGAAACAAATAAAAACACAACCCGTAAATGTAAACATTGAATATAAACTTACCCACGCGAGTAAACAAAACTCCTGCCGCAAGGTAGTTGCCATGGGCCGTAAAGGGATACGTTGGGATGATTCGCGACACTGTCGTACAATGTAACGATGCAGCGCTGTGCACGTATACATGATTTATTTTTTTAATCAACTGCAGTCCTCAAACTAGAATCCCAAAAGTTGATTCAAACATTTTAATGTCATCCAATAAACTACTACAAATATGCATATATACATACTACAGAAGCAGTTATAACGATTTTTACCAAATTGAGGCAAAATACATTTTAGACACCATAGTTAACTCTTATGTCTATACATTGATTTGTAGAAAAATATGTTTTTTATTTTTGATTTCAGAAGGGTTTTAATTATATCTACATTTAGAAAATGTAGGCCTATTACTGGAAGGTGTGCATGGGCTTGTTCTGTCAGAATAAACCACCAAAATACTTTCATTACATTGCTCGTATAATTTCACTCAGCATTACACATAAAGAAGCATGATACATAGACAATAAAAATATAAAGGTGCATTTTATATTTAATCACAAGTGTGAGGAAGATTGGATAATGAAACAAAACCATTAAAAAAAAATCACAAGATCATGTACAACAGCAGGTTTGCCAACAGGGTTGACTTGAATTGAGGGGATACAAAAGCATACAGACAGGACGCAGAGTAAAAGCCAAATGAATAAAAGGAGTTTTCTTTTGGTTTGTGCAATTTACTGACACCATAGCATGAGTGTCTCTGTATGCAGGAGGAACAACAGGGTCTTTTTGTCAAAATTAGTGCACATTCAATGACAAAGGGTGATACACAAGCAGTATATCTAGAGCAGCATTGCTTGGAGGTTGGGGGTACGACACAAAAGGGCTGCAAGCGGGCTATGAAATTTCAGACTCCGAGTTGCTTGTTGAGGCGGTTCAGCGCGTCACCCACAATGTCGAGCTCATGTCGGAGTTCCTCCACAACGCTGTTGATGCTGGGAGTGTCTTTAAGCACATCCACACTTTGGGTGTAGGGGTTGTACCGTACTGTGAAAGGACGCTTGATGGTCTTGGCAAACTCCCTGGAATAAAGGTGATAGATCGTCATAATCTGAGTAGATTTTCGCGAGTAGATCTTGTTTACCTCATCTTGACTTTGGCCTCCTCAAAGCTGTCTGATACGAAGTAAACATCCTGAAAAGTTGTAATGATGCATTCTTGTTTGGATGTTACTTTGGGGTCGAATGGCATGATCCTTGATTTTCCAGAAAGGGCGTGCTGCAAAAGAGTACAATGTACCTTAGATGACACTTTTGATCGCTGGGATTCAGAAACAAGGACTATAAGAAACAGCTGTGATTTATATTGTGTCAAAAAAGTTCCAGGACTGGTTTCACAAAAGATAGATTCCAAACCCAAACTGTAAACCAATTTAATGCAAGCCAGGCAAGCAAGCCATGCGCCTTGCACACAATGGCTTGAACATCTGACAGTTCCTGGCTGAGAACATTGTTGTGCAGCTAGAGCACTTTAGCAACCCAAACAACCTGGCTAATAAAATAAAATAAAATAAAAAAGAAAATTCCGATTCAATTGTTTGTTTTCACCTTGAGCTCACTGATAGATGAAAGCAGTCCAGCCCCATATGCTCTCAGCTGTCCTTCCTGTTTGCATAGGCCAAACTCCACTGTGAAAAAATAACACTGAAACAAAACAAAGACAAAAGGAGTCATCAAAACCAAGCATGAAAGCACCTATTCAAATAGAGGCTTTGGCAAGTTCGCTCACTGTGGCCAGTTTCTGAATAGAATCGTCCGAGGCTCCCAATGAAGCCAGGCCGATCTCCTGGGAAAATTGTGCAAAACTGGGCTCTGCCAGTAGGGGGACGTGACCCAGCAGCTCGTGACACGTATCCCTGGAGAAGGACCAGGTTTTCATGAATGCCTGCTTTCTTCTTCACATTTGCGTGCTGTGTAATACTCACGGCTCAGGGGTGTATAAGGGGTCAGAGCTGTGTCGCACATACTGGGTGCAATGGAAAACACGGAAAGCCAAACCGGCCAGGAAGTCACGAGGGGACAGGTAACCAGCCACAGGCCTGATGGTAAACCCGGTGCGTTCTGGAGAACACCATCATTTTGAGCATTTCAAAATCAACACAATGGGATATTCAGATGGAACGAAACTCACCCCTGAGGAAGCGAGAAACGTCTTCCAGTTGGGGAATATTGTCTTCTCGACATTCACAGTATTTGGAGAGCAGTGGCAAGTTTTTCAAGTATTCCCTACAAGCGTGGCTGGGGTACAACTTATTGAGCTCTCTATACACAACACCCCATGTTTTCACTTCCTCCTCTGTGAACTCAATGCGAGGAATCAGCTCGCCGCTTTGGAAAACAAGAAATCCCCCGTCAGTTACACACAAAAAAAAAACCAATTCCACTAATTCCTAAATGAGACTTAACAAAGCTTACTGTTTGTAGGCCATTGCGAGATCTGCAAAATACTTTCGTCTTTTGCGGTAGACATTGTCCTTGAAACCCTGAAGGAATCCAATAGAACAAATACAGATGATTAAAAGGTGAAAAGTGCAATTAGATGAAATTGCTCCCACATACCGGATGATCAGCATCCAAATCAGAACCGTACATCAGGACACGATTGGCACACTTGTCCAGGTCGGATATTTTCTTTGGGAACCACGGTACATTGTGCATATCTGTCGGAGACACTTGAGTGAATTAGATTTGTGATAGAACGTGAAAAAATTAAAATATGTGACTATACCTTCATCCGGTAGACAGGAATTATCTGGAGGCTCCATGTCCACCACGCTCACATGCTTCCGCAACAGCTGGATGATTTCATTGAGTTGTTCGTGGTTGCTGTCACAGTCCACAAAGATTTCAAACTCGGAGTTGCGCCTTTTTGATTTCCTGGACTCGATGTGCACTAGGTTGACGTGATTTTCCTGCAAGCCAAGAAAAAAAGGTTACCTTCCAGTTAAACTGTGTGTAAATCCAAATATTATAACATGATAAGCAAACCACGTGGTATGGATCACCAAACACTAATTAAAAATGTAATATAATATGTAAATATAAAAATATATTCATACTTGGAAGAGTTTGAGTGCCTTTACAAGTCCTCCCACTTCATTCTTGAGGGAAAAGATAATTGTTGCTCTGCCTTTCTCCAGGGTATTCTTCTCAGTGTTTTCTTCTATTTTTGTGAAGGTTGATTTGTTAATCTGGAAACAGATTTTATTCATAGTTGAAAGGATGGATTGCGAAAAATATACAATGTGAGGCACAAAGGAATTAGCACCTTTTCTTTTCTACTTAAAAGTTACTTGCATGATTTGCATATCCAAGTAAATATTTTGAATACCTTGGTAGAAAAAATACATTTATTATAATAATTATAAATTATTATATTAATTGTGTAATTAATAATAATTGATGATTATGATAATAATTTTATAATGAATCAAATCAAAATATTCCCTTTTGTTGACTAATTTTATAGTAGCTCATGTCAAATAAGCATCTGTCACAAATGAGCCACAGCCACTTAAAAGCATGGAGCCATCCAAAAATTATTTACACATATGCAGATAAGAGCACGCTAAGTATGTCAATGTCTCAGACAGACACAGAGGCACGCATGCAGAGATTAACGTCACGAGACTCCAGTTTCAGAACCCTGGTCAGTACCCTCACGTTGACGCACATATGATCATGGCACGGGAAAATTATTATAATTCTGATCAAGTAACATACTAGCATTTAAAATATAAAAAAAAACATTGTCAAATGCAGAAATTGGAACACATTAAAATTCAAAAGAAATATTTCATCTAACATTTTCCCATATAGTTGCCGCCTACCATATTTTGCCTTTCAAGCGTAGCACAAACCACCCGGGTAAGTATTTTTCGGTGGATCCATGTCTGTAAGGCCCCTGAAAACATCACTGCATCAGGTTGTCCCGGGTCAACTTTTTGCGTCTCGGTTTAACCAAGATGAACTCGTCTCTGTTTCCTCAAATCGCCCTGCAGCTATCGCTTGTAGAGTTAAGGGAAAGCCTATTATTAACCCCTCGTGAGTTCAAATCTGAGTAGGCAGCGTGCCTTTCACCACCCAGTGTGGAAAAGTATTTTAGAAAATGTTCTGGGAATAATCTGAGAGTCAGCATCATTTGTTGTGATTTCCCCTTTTTGTTTTCTGGTAAATTAAATCTGTTTTTTTTAATACAATTTTATTTGTATTTATTTAAAATAATTAAATAAAAAAATAATTTAAGGAAAAAAAAATCCTTGAAAGAAATTTATGTGACAAAGTATCTTTAGCATTTTGGTCAAAGAATGAAAATTCTCTTACCTCATTGTTGAGTAGTTTTTCTTCATAGGCTTTATTCATGGAGTCGAATGATCTCCCCCTTCGAGGTCCATCAATCCTGTTGGAATACATTTCAAAATGCAGCTTGGCTTTTTCCACCTCAACTTTATTTATTCAGCCGTTGCAAGTGGATTATTTGTCAGCCCCCCTCGATGTAAAGCAGGATGTGTAACCTGAGAACCAGCGCGCTTTGCTATTTAACCACAGAGAGAACAAGGAGGGGGGCTTAGGAGGCCAATAATCTCAGGGACAGCAGCAAATGAAAAAAGAGCATCATCATTTACGTAATTTGGGTGGGAAAATGAGCCATCTATTTTTTTTAAGAAAAGCTTTACAACCAATCACAAAGCCTGATTTTGGCAAGCTGGATTTTTTTTTTCTTGATAGTTTCAAAGTCATTTTTTATGCAGATGAATAAAAAAAAAAAATCAAACACAGTTAAGCATGGACAATGTTGACATTGATGCTCAAAAACTTTACAGAGTTCATTCCGGTTGTTTGGCCCAAAGAGGTCAAGGTTTAAGAGGATTTAAGAGCGTAGACCACCTGCCTTCATTGTGCAATGAGCCCAACATGCACCCCCCCACCCTTTAAAATCCACAGCTCTGCACTGTAAGCAGATTCGAGTTTGGGTGCGCATGACACCAATAATCTACATGTTTTGCTTTCTCCAAAGCAATCAGTAAAAAAGGGGGCCAATTAAAACAAGTGCAAGCTTTAAGTAAGTGACTTAAAACAACACGGCCCACTCTCGGCAGCTCGACTTGGATGGTACATGTGGCTGATGCACATGCCGCTCGTCTCAGGTGGATCTGCCCTATGTCACCCGTGACAGTGGCGGTCGCTTTACACAATCGAGGAAGCAACCAGGCCAACTTCCTTCAGTCAGAAGCTGGACCCAGATCAGCACTTATTAGCAATATTATGAGTCAACAATAATGTGAGCGCTTACTGATGTATGTTTGAAATGCTTTTTATGGAGCACAAGGGTTAAATGGTGGTCACTAGAAAGGATTTAAAATAAATCTGGCTTATAATTAACACAGTAGAAATCAGTGCACAGGAAGTCTGTGCTCATAAAAGAAAGCAGTTCTCACTATAATTAACAAAGAGAAAGCAAAGTAGGTTGAATCATGATGATTTTACATTTTGTAAAGCAATTTAATGGACAAAGCATTTCTTTTTAGCAGATGACATATCTGGGGGGGGTTTAAGCAAAATACAGTTTTTATGCTAGGTCATGGAATTCTTAAGACAATTGATTGTAGTTAATGAATAAAGTGGCTCATTAGTGAATCCAAAAAGATATAATAAAATTAAATTGCCCCAAAAGATGACAAAACTCACTAACTTTTTACATTGATGAAACACGACAGACAGATTGGAATGACTTTCTCCTCTGATAGTACGTCGTGCGGCAGACCTGTCTGAGCGTGAGTCTGTCCCAGTTCTGTTCACTTTAATCAAAGAGGATTTACTTTGTGTCTGAGCATCAAGCTACAGGAGATTTGGATGGCTAATCTCACGTGAGGTTCTGCCCAACACATTCATTAGATTGAAATCTCACTATATGGTGACTGGACCAAAGAAAGCTTTATGATAGACTAATAATTCATTAACTAGAAAATCCCAGCAGAGATTTAAGTTTCTGTCAATCCTGTCAAATACATTTAGTCTTATTTAAGGTTTTAGAAAAAAAATAATGTGAGGGAGTAACATTTTTAATTATAATTTAGTTGCAGGGCTTTGGGGATTCAACTTAAGTGCATCATTCTTATTAAAACATTATACCGACGAAAAGTATGTTTATTGAATTTCAACAATGAACTCAAGGTCCTCGGGATGCTTTCAGTCAATAGAATCTTTTCACACGAGCCTGGCTCTTGTTTAAACGAGAACAGTGAATGGCCTGCTTACGTGCATTTCCTCCCGTAGCTTTAATTAGCGCCAATTCTTTCACTGCACAGCAAACAGCGGTGCATGTTACTTGGTGACGCAGCTGCACTTGTAAACACCTGCCACATTCACAATGCCACTACTGTGAATGAGGTTGGTAAATGCAACATAAAATAAATAAGACGGAAAAACATGCTAAATCAAACTGAGAAGACGATAAATGTGAAAAATGAAAAATAAAAAACAAATTATACGTGGAAATGAATATAAAATTAAAGCAATTAATATTTTTAAATTAATTTTTCAAATTATATAAATGTTTTAGATTTGTTTTTATTTGCAACATAAAATAAATACAACAGAAAAACATCAAATCAAACTGAAAATAAGTAGAAAAATTAAAAATAAGCAAAAAAATGTGTGGAAATGAATACAAAATTAAACCAATTAAAATATTTTTAAATTTATTTTTTTAGATTTGTTTTTATTTTCACTTTAATGTAGTATTTTTGGATTTGACAGTTTTGGTCTTACATGAGCATAACATGTGGTGAATACCATTGGGAGAATCTGCGTCATTTTAGCTGCACGTCACTTGTCTATTCATTATGATCAGCTGGCCGGAGACAGAAAGCCAGAGAAGGCAGTAGACAAGCAGAAAGCCGCTTTGATCACATCCAAAAGCATCACGTTGGAATATGAGCATGCCATGACCGGGTGCTTGTGAATAAGCCAGCCGGGCCTTGGAATGAAAGGACACGACACCACGGACGTCATTATTGCTCCTGCTCACCCAGCAACACGTTTACAGTTTTCCCATCTTGCATCCATTTGCATCTCAGGCCGTTACACCGATTCTTTTGTGATTTCTCCCATGAACACATTTTAGTTGGGATATTGCCACAAACACACACTGACTCACTTTAATCACTAGCTCAAAGTGTGAAGATTAATTTATTTAGATTTAAACGTACTGTACATGTAGTATGTGGTACATTGTGTTAGATAAGAGGCAATGTACTTCTTATTCTTATAATTGGTCTTTGTGTACATGATGTGACATTCGTATCTTGAAATGGAAACATTCACATAAAGACAAGAACAAAAATAGAACACGTTTCACCGAAATGTCAGGCCGTGACAAAGAACAGCGTGGGCGGCGATGAAAAGTTAAAAGTTAATAACTGCCAGCAAACATCAGCGTCAGATGGACAGCCTCACGCCGATCGGCACCTCCACGTTTCCAGCGCGCCGTCGGATCATATCACACGGCGCCCGAGACTGGCAGGCCGCCGATCAAGTTTGGCAGGGTGGCGGCAAGCATCTGGGCTTCATTCTCATCTGGGTGACGTGACTCACCCGGGAGGGACACCTCAGGGCCGAGCGCCCGTTAGAGTGTAAGTCACGGTCCGTCGGCCATCTTTAAAGGCCACGCACGTTTCAATCTGAATTATTCTATGCTACACAAACATCCTAGTTGAGGTACTGCTTGTACGAATGGATTTAAAAAACTGGTTGTTTTTTTTTGTTGTTCCCATGAGATGATCTGTGTCCCTGCTTACATGCTCACCATCTCCAGATTTCCATTAGAAAGCATGTTCTCCATATCAATCCAAGCTTTAATTAAAAAGCTGCTATATTCACAGCGCTCTCCTCGTAAGCACGCCGGTAATACGTAGGCAGGTCTGTTCTTTGCCGTGAGTGGACGAAATGGTGCATTTGGAAAGCAAATGAGCTCATTGTTGCCAGGCATGAGCCTTTCATCTAATGTTATTGTCCTTACTAGGTGACTGTCACCCTCGGGTAAACACTTGATGTTGCCAATCAGCATTAGCACCATTACTCATACGCTTGGGAGAGATGACTCAATACCAGTTCGGTGAGGTTCAGATGATGCAAGAAATAAAAGACAGAATTTGGTTCAAAGGGCTTTTTAGTGTTTTTATTTTATCTTATGGCCTCATGTAAAACAGGAAGCGCAACCTTTACACAAAAAGGAGTATCTTTAATGATTAAAAAAATAATAATCACAAAATAAAAATAAAAATCAAGTGGAGGGAAATACTAAGAATAAAAAAAGTCAGTTTGTCAATAATAATGGACTGACTGTCTTGGATGAATGGCTATCCAGGGGAAAGTCAAATATTGGGACTGGGGCAGGCCTGGAGGGGGAAGAAGGTTTCTGGAAAAAGCAAGCGGAACTGTCCGAGCGAGGGCTGACCACTGACCTGCGGCGGCCATCAGACAGGAAACTGCTTCCTCACCTTGTCAGCCAACTCAGGATCCGCTTGGGACAACATGAGCAGCAGGTGCTGAAACTACGAGACAAAAGAGAACAAGTGGAAAAAAGTTGTTAGGTTAATTTTCCAGACGAGCCGCTTGCTTGTGGCATCAGCATGTCCTCATCTGACACAAAGACCAAAACTTTAATCTTGACAAAAAAATATATATACTTTTTTTTTTTCTTCGGCTATTACAACTTGATGATAAAGCAAAACTTGAAAAATCTAATTCCTATTATGGTCCTTAATTCAGTCACATTAGAAAAAAAAAATAACAGGCTAAATTAAATAAGACATCTTTGCAGGTCTGCAATCATCTTTAGCTTGAATATGAAGATACTGAAAAATACTTACTGATGTCTGATAGTTGGGAAGTAAACTTCCAAAAGCTGTGAGACAGTTCTTCTCTGTCAGGTAGCCTCGCTTCACTAGGGCTGTTACCGTGTCCTGCCAAAAAAAAAAAAAAAACAGTCGTTTTTAGTTTTTTTTTGGTCAGTCTTGGCTTCACTATGCTAAAAATCTCCTGTGACACTTTTACCTTGGAGGTCCGACTACATATCTCTGACAGAAATTCACTTGTGATTTCTGATAAAGTCAGGAGCTGCTCATCTTGAGCATCTTCCTTCCTCGTAGAATCTTCTTTGTGGTCACTCTGGCACTGCGTCACCCTCAAAATGGCTCCAACGAGAGACAGACCTCAGAGAAAAAGAACAACAACATAATCAGACTGCCTGCAATATATTGCCCGGCCAATAATTACACTTACTTGTGTCATCTTTGCTGCCCGACTGTCCCTGGAATCCATAGAGAGCTTGTAAAACAGAAAAGGCCTGCACCAAAGCGCCTTTCTGCTCCTGCAGAACAACTGCAAGCTCGTTAGGCTGGCAGAGGTCATCGCAGACAACCTCGCACACAAAATTCCAAACAGCTTTTCCTGGTCCTTCACTGGAAGCTGGAAGAAACAAATATGACAATCTGTTCTGTTTAAACTGCTCAATGGAGCTCATAAATGTGTTCATCGCACTTACCAAACATTTGAATGCCCTCGTTTACAGTAGTTAAGAGCTGCATGACGTGAAGGTAAACCTCCAAGCCGTTTGGACTCTCTGATCTGTATGAATGAATGAATAAATAAATTTAAATACATTTAATAAAAAATAAATAAAATAAATACATATAGTAAATACAGAAATACAATACGCTTTCAGCTGGAGACTCATACCTAAGCTGCTTGGCAGCCTCGAGAAGGCATGAGGCTAAATCCAGACAGCTGTCCCCATCATCGCTCTGCTCACCAGGCCGAGGCGTGATCCAACTTTTCATCAGCTCCTCATCAAGGTCAAACAACTTGTCAACGAGCTCGCCTACTTTCTCAAGGAGGTCCGCTGGAAAAACAGCACCACTAACGTCAGCAATCAATGGGACAAAGAGTTGCTGACAAGGACAAAATGTTGTGTAAGCCTGGTGTGTTATCTAAGATACAGTCTCATTTGTCATACTTATGTACACAAACATAAACAAGCCAAAATGAAACATGCACCTAAAATAATACGTCATTCTTTTAGTTTGTGACTTCCGTGAAATGATCTGCGTTTATATTGTATGACGATAGCTGTTGGTACTTTTTTTTGTGGGGGGGGGGGGGCTCAAGTGAAATGGAAGTTATGTCATCATTCACAAACCAGATGGCATCCTGCTGAAAAAACATTTTAGAAAATTTACCACTGGTGGCACAGCTTGCATTCTACTACAATAGATTTTTTTTTAAATTTTCTGTCACTATATTGTGCAGTTGAAGCTAACGTTGCGGGCGGTGCACATAGCACTGAAGCATTTGTAAAAGTAAGTAAATGTAAATACTGTTGGTTGAACTGGACATGATGAAAAGGAGGTTGGCGCGCACAGACGTCTGCTGTCTTATTCGCTGAAGCCAAAGGGAACTGACATCTTTTTGGGAAAGGCAGGTCAGAATCAACCTGTAAACATCACAAAATCAAATGAAGAATTTGCTTAGGGTTGTCTGACGCCTTCTCAGAAGATGCTCACGACACCTGCTTGTCTCTAGAAGGGTTGGTGGATCGGTATCTCCAAACAGAAGCAACAGCACCGCCCTGTGGACAAACAGGAAATCGCATCAAAAAAGGATGAACTTCATATATATTTGAATGCAAGCTGTCATTTACCCCAAATCTTCATTTTGGCTAAGAGTCAAACAAGTGTCTGGAAAGCAAGCAATGTTTCCAAGTATTCCTACGCAAATTTCCTAAGGGAGCACAACAAAGAACTTGAATAAATTGTACAGGTTCATAAATAATGTTGTTTTGAGTTGAAAATAAAATGTTACAAAGTTCAACAGGGGCACTTACTGTCAGACGTGGATTAGTAGATTTGGCAATCACTCCAAGAAGGATGTCTGTAGCTTTGAACTCTTGCAGGAAACCAGCCACATCCTGCACACGTAAATTAAAACCAGATAAATATATTAGGAATCCAAGGCTTGACATTAACAATGACACACCCACCTTATCCATTGCCATGTCCCAAACTCGACATAGATCATCTTCCTCATCATCAGTGAGTTGCATCTGGCCATCTGACTCCTCTGAAGTTTTGGTGACCATCTGAGGGAACCAACCACGTGTCATGATTGCAATGTGTGACAAACAAAAGCACCCAATGTTACAAGGCTTGCACATCAACAATGTATTTAAACATTCAAGATTGGTTTTGTAGAACTTTCGTTCTAAAAACTGCAAAGAATTCTTTTTTTTCTCATAACCTGGATGAGACGAGACAGTGTGCTGAAAAGCCAGTGCTTGCTGTATACTGTGTCTCCAATTGCATCTGTCTCTTCAGCCTCATCTCCATCGGCTGTGTTTGGAGGAGGTGATGGATTCCGTTCCATTTGAGGAGAGAGATCTTTCAGTGGTGAGCTTGTCTCTCTTGCTACGTCTTCAGCATCATCAATGCTGTGATCTGAAATTAGAAAATGGGGTAATGTATTCGTCAATAGGACAGAATGTGGATCGACAGTCCAAAATCGTGTTTGAGCTAATAAGTGACCAGAAAGAAACATTCAGGGATCCTTATAGTATTGATCCCACGTTATTCAATGTGCTTTACAACTTTAGCTAAACGCTATCCATTAGCAGAGCTTAGATCAAGCAAGAACATTTTTGCACACCAACGATGTAAATATTTCGACTTACCCATTATTGCTGTTTATTTGGTTGACATAATAATCGGTGGCGATTGCGTGTAGCATCGGAAAGTAAAATCCTTTTCAAATTATTTCCACCATACAAGTTGAACAGCTAGCGCATGCGTATTGTCGTGACATCATTGTCTTCTTCGTGAAATATATGTCACAGTTCAACCCAATGGCGCCCCTGCGGACAATTGAGGGATCACATGTTTATGGGATCTACTTGAGGTTGGTGGCTAACGATTTGCCTAATATTGCATATAAATTTATTTTATCTTCTCATATTTAATTCAGTGTTGTGCACTTTACTCTCCGACTGGGCCTTATTTAAACTGCGGCAATCAATAACGCATTTAGTACAAATACCAGTTGCTATGTCCTTTCTTCATTTTATACAATCTCATTATATTTGTGATTCTGACATGTCCCATACATTTCTCTGCTGTGTAATTTTTGTCATATTGTGTTTGTAGTTGGTCGTTTTTTAACATGTCCACTCTGTCATTGAGAAATATCAGATGATAAAAAAAAGCATTTTAGAATACTGAAGGATCTTTGCGAAATAGTACAGTTTGCAAACAAAATCTTCTTGTTATGTAAAAGTCCAACATGTGCTCACTAAATGCTAAAACTTGCAACAAGTGTCTATAAGTGTCATTGTCACATATCGAAGGCACCTCCGACAGCTCTTGGCTTTGGCCTGGGCATCCACTTTTTGGTTTCCATATGATGTATTTTATGTGCCCTCTTTGCATCCATTGCAGCCTGGTGATCCTGAAAGGGGGATCCTTCCATCTGTGGTCCCTTCTCAAGGTTTCTCATTTTTCCCCTTGTAGGGGTTTTTTGAGTTTTTCCTTGCCCTTTTGGGAGCCTAAGATCAGGGGATGCTTTGAGAATTATTGTCAATTGATTGTCTATGTGAAGCCCTTTGAGACTGCTTGTGATTTAGGGCTATACAAATAAACTTGACTTGACTTGACTTGTCCACTCTGTCCTTCACTTGTCATGTTTTCAGAAATGGGATCATCATCACTTCCGTGGATCAAACCAACCATTAACCTGTCATGTCAAAGGAAACATCTCTATGTGTTATGTAGTCAAGGTTTGAAAAATACAGGAATAAAATGAGTTTCAGTGTATGTAAGTCTAACCAACAAGGCCAATATGTATTGTCTTTCAATTTCGTGTTTTGTTAAGGTCAAGAAAAAAGCTTCATAACTTGCAAACGATTACAAATCTACTGTAAATATACAGTCTTCACATACAAAGAGGGAGTAAATGCAAGCCAATTGGTTCTATAGTCAGTGTTGAAAAAGGTCATCTTAATGTAACCAACAAGAATTGCAAGGTCACAAATTTATCCTCACGCTAATCAAAATTGCTGTTCGGCAATCTGGTGCGTCTGCTGTCCTCCTTGGGTCAACACAATAAAAGCTTTCAGTCAAGAATGACTCTACACGTCCTCATCATACAGCTGTACAATAGTGGGAGTTGTCCGTAACCCTATTTGCACTTGGAGGAGCTTCCACTAAATCACTATTTGGGATCATGCAACGTAACCCTGTGTTCGGTTACAAGAAGTAATCACAATACAATGAGTAAGAATATTTTGGAGACCTCGTGCATGATGATAAGCGAGTATTCAAGACTGTTTCTACATCTTTGGTCTGATATTAATAAACAGGTCACGCATTGTTCGTAGAGCATGTCCAGTTTGTAAATACTGTTTCAAGGTTGCAAGATGATTAAAAGCAAAAGCTGGGTTTAACAATCGCACTGATATGATATGTTTGATATGGAAAAATTCCAACTCAGCATTTAAGAGCAAAATGGAATGGAAAAATAATAATAATCAAATAAAGGTTTTAAAAAAATGTGTCGAAAAATTAATCAAGATGACCCATGATTTCCTGAACATATTAAAAATGTGCAATTCCTCATAGGAGGGCCTGAGCCTGGATTTGAAATTGCAACCTTTTAACTGTGAGGCAGACCACTAAAAAACAAAGACATCTTTTTGAAATTGTTTCAAAAAAATAAATAAACCAAAACCCAGCCTTGAAAAAAAATTCAAGGAATATTAATTCAGGGAAATTTTTAAACTGCATTGTGGAGATTTGTTTTAACAAGATTTAGAGGATTAACAAGTTTATTCAAGTCATCTCAAGTTTTCACAAGCCTTCTCCCGATGACGCATTTTGTTTTAAGAGTAATAGTGTCGTATCTAAAATTGTTTATCCTTAGAGCGTTGGGAACGACGTGTGTCGAGATACGCTAAAGCTGATTGCGGGCTCTTTTGTGTGAGAAATGTTGCGTCTTCACTTTTAGTGGTGTTTAAAATATGCCCTAAAATATGACTTCATTTCCAACAGCATCTGTTCATTTTTAATATTCACTGCACATGATAGGAAGAACTTCGAATAACCTTTATAGAAGACTAGGAATTGAATAATACCAGCCTCCTGTGATTAATACTCGAGTGTCAGTGGCAGATTATGTTTTTGAATATCTTGCTCATGAAAATCTTTCCATTGATCTGCAAGCAAATTTGCTCAATGATGTCACAAGGAGGATGTGGGTATCATTGTATTGGCGTCAGACCTCCATTCAACTCGTTTTCCATGTGGTGGCAATAAAAATGGCCTGAAAGAAGGTGTGATCAAATTGAGCAGTCTAAATATAAGGAGCTGCCCAGAAGAGTCAGTCTATGTTACCCGTGTTGGCCATGGGAACTGTGGAAGCCATGAGGTGGGAACGAGTGGCCTTGTTTTTCCTGACTGTGTCTGTTGGGATTGAAGTCGAGGCCAGACTGGGTAAGACCAATCAAACACCTTTTTCGTCATTTCATCCTAAAACGCACCACTCTGTTTTCCATCCCGTTCAGTCAGCAACCATGTCGGCAGCATCTGCAGTACGTGGGGCAGAGAACACTTCAAGACATTCGACGGAGACGTTTACCAGTTCTCGGGCACGTGCGAGTACAACCTCGCTTCGGATTGTCACGAGGCTATGCAAGAGTTCTCGGTGCATATGAGGAGGAAGCAGAATGATGGGAACCCCACCGTGGCCTACCTGGTGGTCAGCATCAATGACCTGGCGTTCCATCTCACCAAGGAAGTGGTCACTCTTAACGGCCAAATGTAAATTGAAAAACAAAAGATTCCAAGTTGCTTTTTTTAAAATGTATTTAATGAGATGCCTTTTGTTTTTTTGTAGAATCCAATTGCCGTACTATAATAGTGGAGTTCAAGTGGAAAATAATGCTGTCTACATCAAACTGCAGTCTAAAGTCGGCCTTGTTGTCATGTGGAATGGTGACGATGCGGTCATGGTAAGTATCAGATTTTTGGGGGATTTTTTTTTTTGTAATTTTGTACGTTACAGGACTTTTAAAAAATATATTTTTTCAAAATGAATGTTGTACGTTACAAGACTTTTAAGAAATGTATTTGACATGCTTATATATGTGTTTCTAATACACACTGCATCTTAAAATGAAAAGAAAATTAAGCTTAATTTGGAACAAAACTGATGATTGGAAAAATTGAAATGACATTTTTTATTATAAATAAAATACAAGATTTAGAGGATTAACAAGTCAATTATCTAAACTAATCTAAAGTAATGAATTTTACCAAGTATCTAAAGTAATACATTTTATCAGCTTGCGTTGGATGGAACTGGTGTTTTTTTTTTTTTTATTAACTTTAGTAAAATTGTAAATTATTGTCATAAATCTCCATACTGACTGGGAAGTTTCCAACTTTCTTTGACTTTCTAAAAGTCGCAACGTCTGAATCTTATTATTCTCATTTTATCTGTGTTTTTCTAGGTCGAGGTTGATCGTGACTACGCTAATCACACTTGTGGTCTCTGCGGCGATTACAATGGCGATCCTATCTACAATGAGTTGATTTACAATGGTTGGTTTATAAAATTATGATTCTAAAAAATATTATGTTCATAAAATTATCATTATTATTATTGACAGTACAAACAAAACCCTTTGCAGATCGAATAATCAGCCGCATTGAGTTTGGCAATATCCAGAAGGTTCATAACCCAAATGATGACTGCGAGGATCCCTTTGAGGAGTTGGAAGAGGTTCAAGCTGAGGATTTCTGCGATGAGTTTGTGAGTTGCATTTGCCTTGTGTTATCAAAAGCATCATACCATTCCACACATAAGTAACGCTTTTCTGTTTTCCTTTTAGAGAACGACCTGCTACCAATTGCTGATTTCCGAGCCTTGGGGTCCCTGCACCCAGCTCATCGACCCTGCGCCCTACCTACAGGCTTGCGTGCAAGACTTGTGCGGCTGTAACAACCGCACAATCGACACCTGTGTCTGCAGCACACTCTCCGAGTTCTCCCGACAGTGCTCCCATGCTGGCGGAGTACCTCCCAACTGGAGGGCACAAGACTTTTGCGGTAAACTTGGACTTCCTATACAGCTATTAAAATGATTTGAAATAGACTGGAAACAATGTTACTGGCATTAAACCAGATCCCCGCTCTCTTTTGTTACAGCTAAACAGTGTCCTTACAACATGGTGTATGAGGAAAGCGGCTCTCCTTGCATGGACACGTGCACGCACCAGGACACCAGTTCCTTGTGTGAGGACCACCGAATGGATGGCTGCTTCTGCCCCCCTGGTCAGTCCTCTTTGCATTTGAATCCCGGTTTGCATTTATGTTGTGATTCTAAAATGACACTGACACTTTTTAGGCACTGTGTTTGATGATATCTCCATGAGAGGATGCATTGAGCAGTCGGAATGTCAGTGCATGCATGGAAGAATCTACAACTCTAGTGAGGGCTATCAACAAGACAAAGAGATATGGTGAGCGAAATATTTTATAATTATAAAACTAAAGTTAAATAATTCTTATTATATTATAATCATCATTAATATTTTTATTATTATGTTTTACTGTTGATCAAGTGTTTTAATTCCATGTGTTATCTCAGTACGTGTTTTCAGGGCAGATGGTCTTGTGAGTATCTTCAGGGCCCGGCTACGTGCGCAGTAGAGGAAGGTTTCCATATAAGCACCTTCGATGGCAAATCTTACACCTTCCACGGAGATTGTTATTACACACTAGCCAAAGTGGAAAGCAAGGTGAATTAATCTGAGCTTGCTGCCGGACAGTATTTTAATGTGCTGCTGTGACATGAATCTCATTTAAATGTCCGTGTGTGTTCCAGGATGACTCGAGTCCAAAGTTTACCATCCAGGCGCAGTTAGTGCCGTGTGTAAACCAACGATTTGATACTTGTCTCAAGGCACTGAAAATCCTGCTAAACAATGACCGAAATAATGTGAGTCAAATAAGGCCGGCCGTGTGCGAGTTGGATGATTAACTAATTTGTTATTTTGGTGTTTAGGTGTTAATGTTTATTTCTGATGGGACAGTCAAGCAGAACCAGCAAAGCATCACTTTGCCGTACCAGACAGGTGGCTCGCACAATCCAAGCCTCATCTCTACTTCGTGTCATCGAGTGATACAATCGATTAATTGTTGTGTTTTTGTATTTTCCTCAAAGCCGACATCAACATATTCCACGCTTCATCTTTTCACATCCTGCTACACACCAGTTTTGGGTTGCAAATTCAAATTCAGCACGTGCCTCTTATGCAAGTGTATGTGCGGCTGGATGAGAGCTACAACGGAAAGACGCGCGGTGAGTTTTATATGATTACAAATTGTTAGAATTTAGGGTGACAACACCAACATTTGATCACATTTCAATTCCTTTTTTTTTTCTCCAATAGGTTTATGTGGCAACTACAACCTGGTCGTGTCCGATGACATGAAAACCCCTCAGGGGATTGTCGAGGGGACGGCCACTTCATTTGGTAACGCCTGGAAATCCAATCTCATGTGCCGAGACAGCAGGGAAAGACTTGATGACCCTTGTTATCTCAGTGTGGAAAATGGTACACGTCGACACCGTTTGAACCTTCGTGTTTGTTTGTTGTCATTATAAAAGATCATTTCCACATTTTCCAGATTTGTATGCCAAGCATTGGTGCGCCTTACTGTTACAGCCAAATAGCACCTTTGAACAGTGCCATTCCTTCGTGGATCCTGCGGCGTACTACAAGGTACCGACTGGTCTTTATTTAACACAGTAAATCCATCTTAATTCATAAAAACTGTTGATTTCAGTATGCCAAGGAAGGATATTGGTTATTTTTTGGGGCTCATTTTACTTTTGGTCACATGTACAACAAGCAGTTAGCAGTATTTGCTTTATTCTGCAGCGCTGCACTTACGCCAGTTGCAACTGTGACAAGAGTGAAGCCTGCCTGTGTGCCGTCTTCTCCTCCTATGCCCGAGCGTGTGCCTCAAAGGGAGTCTTCTTGATGGATTGGAGAGCCAACGTGTGTGGTAAGAGCTTCCTGATGGCTATCTGATGAACATTCTCTTATATGACTATCTCCTATAAACAGAATTTGAATATCTATAAATAAGTAAATAAATGAATGAATGCATAAATAAATTAACCAATTAATAAAGATGAATTAATTAATACATTGAGAAATAAATACATTGAGAAATAAATCAATCAATAATAAAGTGAATGTGAATTTATTGAAGTTTTGATTAGCACTGTCATGGATAGATAATAGGTCATAGGTCAAGGATACTATCAATGATAAAATGATAAAGATGTTTACATGTCGATAATTTGTCCCTTTCCCTGTCACAAGCCATTGGACCCTACAAAATGATTTTGATAAATAATTTCCGTCAGTGTCAAACTCCTATTTCATAACCTTTCTTGGATTCTGCTCTAAACAGACAAATACACAAGAACCTGCCCACAAACTCAGATCTTCTCATACAAGCATCAACGGTGCGAGCTGACCTGCAGATCGTTGAGTTCATCACTGCAAACTTGCCCCTCTGACTTCCTGCCCGTGGACGGCTGCTCCTGCCCCGAGGGTCAATACCTGGATGACCAATCCATCTGCATCCCCAAAGAAAGGTGTCCCTGTTATCATAATGAGGCCATCATCCAGCCTGGGAAGTCGATCAACATCAAGGACGAGCACTGGTTAGTTTAAACAGCATTTTTGTATTCAAAGGGGCTTTTCATTTTTTCCCCCTGTTTGGTTCAATTACATGAGTAAAATATGAAAACACCTCACAATATTAGCAACTACAATTTAAAAATGTATTCTTATATGTACACTGACATCTTCTATCCAAACACTTTAGTGTGTGCAGTCATGGGGTGCTGCATTGCCACTCTTGGAGAGTCCGCTCATCAGGTAAGACGCGTTTGTGTTTGTATGTGTACCTTTTTTTTTTTTTCATTGATTCATTCATTTTGTTGAACAGTACAAACATTCTCCCTATCTTGCAGCATGTCCAGCACACAAAGTGTACTTCAACTGCTCCGATCCTGGCTCAGGACAACTCGGAGTCCAATGCGCGCCAACGTGTTTGAATCTGGACAGCGATGAATGTGTAAGCTCTTTTTCTGCCCACTTTTCCTCTCATCTTGGAACTTTTCCAGTTCATTTTCAAGTAGCTCTTTGGTCTTTCTTGGCAGGACTCCAACGATTGTGAATCAGGTTGTCGGTGTCCAGATGGGCTTTTTGACGACGGCAGAGGTTACTGTGTGGAAAAATCACAATGTCCATGTAAACATGATGGAATATTCTATGCTCCCGGAAAACAAATTCCAAATCAATGCAACACATGGTATGAGCTAGTTATCACTCTGCAATATGATTGTTTTCCATTATCTCCATATTAACAACTCTTATGTTTACTGTTTGTAATCCAGTACCTGTAGAAGCGGAAAATGGCAGTGCACAGAGGAAAAATGCCCTGGAACCTGTATCATATATGGAAGTGGCCATTATACTACATTTGATCAGCGGACGTATGGCTTTCAAGGACACTGCAGCTATGTTGCAGTCAAGGTCAGTAGAATACAACAAATAGAGAATTTCAGCTGTGTCAAATTACAGAGTTGCAATAAGACAGAAATATAATTCTCAACAAGGAATTAGAAATGACTCATTTCTATTTACTATGTGTCTCCCTTTTAAGAACAAATGTGGAAATAAAACAGCACAGGACAACATTGGAGTTATCACAGAGAACGTCCCATGCGGCACTACAGGCACCACATGTTCAAAAACTGTCCGAATCCAGTTGGGGGTAAGACTTAAAACAACGCCGGAATATTATAAGACACTGTAAGGTATATTGTCTGTTCTTGTCGTTGTAACACAATTAACATGAACTTTGTTTACATTTTAGCGAATGGAAATCAAGCTATCCAAAGGAAAGTATGAAGAGATCGATCTGGGCCAGGGAAATGAAATAAAGTACACGATAAGGACGGTTGGCATGTATCTGGTGGTCGAATCTGTATTTGGCATGGCGGTGATGTGGGATCGCAAAACAACTGTTCGGATCCTCTTAGAACCTCAACACAGTGTAAGTTCAAGTATATGATTGAAGGGAGAAATGATGAATTCATGTCATATACAAATAATAAATGTCACCTTGATACTGAGCAATATATTAACTTATTTGTCTGATTGTGCAGGGAGAAGTATGTGGCCTGTGTGGAGATTTTGATGGCAATGAACAAAATGACTTCACTACTCAAGGTCAACTGTTAGTGACAAATATGTTAGAATTTGGAAACAGCTGGAAAACCAGCAGCAATTGCCCAAATGTGGAAGTAAACGACGACCCCTGTAAGGCAGCACCTTCTCGTCACCACTGGTCGAAAATGATGTGCGGCATTATAACTGGAAAAACATTCCAAGCATGTCACAATACGGTAATGGCAGATATGTCTTGAAAATGTTTGAATTAGACATTTTACAGTTTATCTGACGGCATGTGATTTGTCTAAACAGGTGGATCCGCTTCCATTTTATGAAAACTGTGTACAAGACTCGTGTGCTTGTGACACTGGAGGCGACTGTGAATGTTTCTGCACAGCAGTTGGAGCCTATGCTCAAGCTTGTAATGAAGCTGGTGTATGTGTTGCATGGAGAACACCAGACATATGTCGTAAGTAAATTGGATCAATTTGTGCCTATCAACAGAACTGAGATTTTCATTTGAAGCAATGACTGTAGGAGTGACTCAATGTCCATTTTAATCAAATTTGACTGGCAACTAGGCTTACTATACTAAACTAGATAAGACAATAAATGGATGGCTTTACAATTTTAACGTTATTTTCTTTTCTTTGCCCTTAGCTGTCTACTGTGATTACTACAACAACCCAGACGAATGCCGGTGGCACTACAACCCATGCCATCAACCTTGCTACAAGACCTGCTTGAATCTCAATGGAGTTTGTAGCAACCCCTTACCCAGCCTGGAGGGTAAGATTATGAAATGACCACATTTCATTGACTATTAGAAAATGAAAAAATAATTAAGCATACCTATTAGCATGACACTGACATGGTTCGACAATCTTCAAATTAAAATGTGCTAATTTATTTTCAGGTTGTTATCCTGTATGTCCAGAAGATAAACCCATATTTGATGAGGATCACCAGATATGTGTTGAAGAGTGTGAAGGTTGCTTTTACAATGGAACGAGATATGATGAATATGAAGTTATTTACAATGTGACTGACAACCTTGGAATGTGCTACTATGCAATATGCATTAATAGAACAGTGATATATGGAAATGAAACCTGTGCTACTACAACAGCGGCTCCGCCAACAACTCCTATAACTGAAGGTCCAAGCACTACCTACACAATACCTACAGCCCCACCAACAGTAATATACACTACCACTGAAGAAGTAACCAAAACAACAATATCCACGACCATATCAACAGAACCTCCAACTACAACTGAAGGAATAAGAACCACAAAATCAACAACGGTACCTCCTTTGAGTTCAACAACAACTGAAGGACCTGTAACTGAAAGCACACAGTCTACAACCCGAGCAACTGCCCCTGTTGTGACTGAAGGAACGACAACCACAGAGAAATCCACAACCACAGAAGGACACACTTCAACAACTGAAGGACCCACTACTACTATTACATTTACAACCACACCATTAGGTTCCACCACCACAACGGCAAGTCCGACAAGTACAACTACACCAACAGGACCCAGTACGACAACCGAAGTACCAACTACCACAACTAAATCTACAACGACACCCGCAACACCTAGTACCACAACTGAAGGTCCAACTACCACAACTAAATCTACAACCATACCATCAGGATCCACCACCACACCTGAAGGTCCAACATTTACAACCACACCTGCAGGACCAAGCACAACTACTCAAGGTCCAACTACCACAACTAAATCTACGACCACACCTGCCGGACCCAGCACAACAACTGAAGGACCAACTAAAACAACAAAATCTACAACTACACCCGCCGGACCTAGCACCACAACTGAAGGACCAACTACGACGACAAAATCCACAACCATACCGTCAGGATCCACCACCACAACTGAAGGTCGAACAACTACAACCACACCTGCAGGACCCAGCACAACTACTCAAGGACCATCTACCACAACAAAATCTACAACCAAACCTGCCGGACCCAGCACAACAACTGAAGGCCCAACTACAACAACAAAATCTACAACGACGCCCGCAGGACCTAGCACCACAACTGAAGGACCAACTACGACGACAAAATCTACAACCATACCATCAGGATCCACCACCACAACTGAAGGTCCAACAACTACAACCACACCTGCAGGACCCAGCACAACTACTCAAGGACCATCTCCCACAACTAAATCTACAACCACACCTGCCGGACCCAGCACAACAACTGAAGGCCAAACTACAACAACAAAATCTACAACAATGCCTGCAGGACCTAGCACCACAACTGAAGTACCAACTACCACGACAAAATCTACAACCATACCATCAGGATCCACCACCATAACTGAAGGTCCAACATTTACAACCACACCGGCAGGACCCAGCACAACTACTCAAGGACCATCTACCACAACTAAATTTACAACCACACCTGCCGGACCCAGCACAACATCTGAAGGCGAAACTACAACAACAAAATCTACAACGACACCTGCCGGACCCAGCACCACAACTGGAGGACCAACTACGACGACGAAATCTACAACCATACCATCAGGATCCACCACCACAACTGAAGGTCCAACAACTACAACCACACCTGCAGGACCCAGCACAACTACTCAAGGACCATCTACCACAACTAAATCTACAACCACACCTGTCGGACCCAGCACAACAACTGAAGGCCAAACTACAACAACAAAATCTACAACGACGTCTGCAGGACCTAGCACTACAACTGAAGGACCAACTACGACGACAAAATCTACAACCATACCATCAGGATCCACCACCACAACTGAAGGTCCAACAACTACAACCACACCGGCAGGACCCAGCACAACTACTCAAGGACCATCTACCACAACTAAATCTACAACCGCACCTGCCGGACCCAGCACAACATCTGAAGGCCAGACTACAACAACAAAATCTACAACGACACCCGCAGGACCCAGCACCACAACTGAAGGACCAACTACGACGACAAAATCCACAACCATACCGTCAGGATCCACCACCACAACTGAAGGTCCAACAACTACAACCACACCCGCAGTACCCAGCACAACTACTCAAGGACCATCTACCACAACTAAATCTACAACCACACCTGCCGGACCCAGCACAACCACTGAAGGCCAAACTACAACAACAAAATCTACAACGACGCCCGCAGGACCTAGCACCACAACTGAAGGACCAACTACGACGACAAAATCTACAACCATACCATCAGGATCCACCACCATAACTGAAGGTCCAACAACTACAACCACACCTGCAGGACCCAGCACAACTACTCAAGGACCATCTCCCACAACTAAATCTACAACCACACCTGCCGGACCCAGCACAACAACTGAAGGCCAAACTACAACAACAAAATCTACAACAATGCCTGCAGGACCTAGCACCACAACTGAAGTACCAACTACCACGACAAAATCTACAACCATACCATCAGGATCCACCACCATAACTGAAGGTCCAACATTTACAACCACACCGGCAGGACCCAGCACAACTACTCAAGGACCATCTACCACAACTAAATTTACAACCACACCTGCCGGACCCAGCACAACATCTGAAGGCGAAACTACAACAACAAAATCTACAACGACACCTGCCGGACCCAGCACCACAACTGGAGGACCAACTACGACGACGAAATCTACAACCATACCATCAGGATCCACCACCACAACTGAAGGTCCAACAACTACAACCACACCTGCAGGACCCAGCACAACTACTCAAGGACCATCTACCACAACTAAATCTACAACCACACCTGTCGGACCCAGCACAACAACTGAAGGCCAAACTACAACAACAAAATCTACAACGACGTCTGCAGGACCTAGCACTACAACTGAAGGACCAACTACGACGACAAAATCTACAACCATACCATCAGGATCCACCACCACAACTGAAGGTCCAACAACTACAACCACACCGGCAGGACCCAGCACAACTACTCAAGGACCATCTACCACAACTAAATCTACAACCGCACCTGCCGGACCCAGCACAACATCTGAAGGCCAGACTACAACAACAAAATCTACAACGACACCCGCAGGACCCAGCACCACAACTGAAGGACCAACTACGACGACAAAATCCACAACCATACCGTCAGGATCCACCACCACAACTGAAGGTCCAACAACTACAACCACACCCGCAGTACCCAGCACAACTACTCAAGGACCATCTACCACAACTAAATCTACAACCACACCTGCCGGACCCAGCACAACCACTGAAGGCCAAACTACAACAACAAAATCTACAACGACGCCCGCAGGACCTAGCACCACAACTGAAGGACCAACTACGACGACAAAATCTACAACCATACCATCAGGATCCACCACCATAACTGAAGGTCCAACAACTACAACCACACCTGCAGGACCCAGCACAACTACTCAAGGACCATCTCCCACAACTAAATCTACAACCACACCTGCCGGACCCAGCACAACAACTGAAGGCCAAACTACAACAACAAAATCTACAACAATGCCTGCAGGACCTAGCACCACAACTGAAGTACCAACTACCACGACAAAATCTACAACCATACCATCAGGATCCACCACCATAACTGAAGGTCCAACATTTACAACCACACCGGCAGGACCCAGCACAACTACTCAAGGACCATCTACCACAACTAAATTTACAACCACACCTGCCGGACCCAGCACAACATCTGAAGGCGAAACTACAACAACAAAATCTACAACGACACCTGCCGGACCCAGCACCACAACTGGAGGACCAACTACGACGACGAAATCTACAACCATACCATCAGGATCCACCACCACAACTGAAGGTCCAACAACTACAACCACACCTGCAGGACCCAGCACAACTACTCAAGGACCATCTACCACAACTAAATCTACAACCACACCTGTCGGACCCAGCACAACAACTGAAGGCCAAACTACAACAACAAAATCTACAACGACGTCTGCAGGACCTAGCACTACAACTGAAGGACCAACTACGACGACAAAATCTACAACCATACCATCAGGATCCACCACCACAACTGAAGGTCCAACAACTACAACCACACCGGCAGGACCCAGCACAACTACTCAAGGACCATCTACCACAACTAAATCTACAACCGCACCTGCCGGACCCAGCACAACATCTGAAGGCCAGACTACAACAACAAAATCTACAACGACACCCGCAGGACCCAGCACCACAACTGAAGGACCAACTACGACGACAAAATCCACAACCATACCGTCAGGATCCACCACCACAACTGAAGGTCCAACAACTACAACCACTCCCGCAGTACCCAGCACAACTACTCAAGGACCATCTACCACAACTAAATCTACAACCACACCTGCCGGACCCAGCACAACCACTGAAGGCCAAACTACAACAACAAAATCTACAACGACGCCCGCAGGACCTAGCACCACAACTGAAGGACCAACTACGACGACAAAATCTACAACCATACCATCAGGATCCACCACCACAACTGAAGGTCCAACAACTACAACCACACCTGCAGGACCCAGCACAACTACTCAAGGACCATCTCCCACAACTAAATCTACAACCACACCTGCCGGACCCAGCACAACAACTGAAGGCCAAACTACAACAACAAAATCTACAACAATGCCTGCAGGACCTAGCACCACAACTGAAGTACCAACTACCACGACAAAATCTACAACCATACCATCAGGATTCACCACCATAACTGAAGGTCCAACATTTACAACCACACCGGCAGGACCCAGCACAACTACTCAAGGACCATCTACCACAACTAAATTTACAACCACACCTGCCGGACCCAGCACAACATCTGAAGGCGAAACTACAACAACAAAATCTACAACGACACCTGCCGGACCCAGCACCACAACTGGAGGACCAACTACGACGACGAAATCTACAACCATACCATCAGGATCCACCACCACAACTGAAGGTCCAACAACTACAACCACACCTGCAGGACCCAGCACAACTACTCAAGGACCATCTACCACAACTAAATCTACAACCACACCTGTCGGACCCAGCACAACAACTGAAGGCCAAACTACAACAACAAAATCTACAACGACGTCTGCAGGACCTAGCACTACAACTGAAGGACCAACTACGACGACAAAATCTACAACCATACCATCAGGATCCACCACCACAACTGAAGGTCCAACAACTACAACCACACCGGCAGGACCCAGCACAACTACTCAAGGACCATCTACCACAACTAAATCTACAACCGCACCTGCCGGACCCAGCACAACATCTGAAGGCCAGACTACAACAACAAAATCTACAACGACACCCGCAGGACCCAGCACCACAACTGAAGGACCAACTACGACGACAAAATCCACAACCATACCGTCAGGATCCACCACCACAACTGAAGGTCCAACAACTACAACCACACCCGCAGTACCCAGCACAACTACTCAAGGACCATCTACCACAACTAAATCTACAACCACACCTGCCGGACCCAGCACAACCACTGAAGGCCAAACTACAACAACAAAATCTACAACGACGCCCGCAGGACCTAGCACCACAACTGAAGGACCAACTACGACGACAAAATCTACAACCATACCATCAGGATCCACCACCATAACTGAAGGTCCAACAACTACAACCATACCTGCAGGACCCAGCACAACTACTCAAGGACCATCTCCCACAACTAAATCTACAACCACACCTGCCGGACCCAGCACAACAACTGAAGGCCAAACTACAACAACAAAATCTACAACAATGCCTGCAGGACCTAGCACCACAACTGAAGTACCAACTACCACGACAAAATCTACAACCATACCATCAGGATCCACCACCATAACTGAAGGTCCAACATTTACAACCACACCGGCAGGACCCAGCACAACTACTCAAGGACCATCTACCACAACTAAATTTACAACCACACCTGCCGGACCCAGCACAACATCTGAAGGCGAAACTACAACAACAAAATCTACAACGACACCTGCCGGACCCAGCACCACAACTGGAGGACCAACTACGACGACGAAATCTACAACCATACCATCAGGATCCACCACCACAACTGAAGGTCCAACAACTACAACCACACCTGCAGGACCCAGCACAACTACTCAAGGACCATCTACCACAACTAAGTCTACAACCACACCTGTCGGACCCAGCACAACAACTGAAGGCCAAACTACAACAACAAAATCTACAACGACGTCTGCAGGACCTAGCACTACAACTGAAGGACCAACTACGACGACAAAATCTACAACCATACCATCAGGATCCACCACCACAACTGAAGGTCCAACAACTACAACCACACCGGCAGGACCCAGCACAACTACTCAAGGACCATCTACCACAACTAAATCTACAACCGCACCTGCCGGACCCAGCACAACATCTGAAGGCCAGACTACAACAACAAAATCTACAACGACACCCGCAGGACCCAGCACCACAACTGAAGGACCAACTACGACGACAAAATCCACAACCATACCGTCAGGATCCACCACCACAACTGAAGGTCCAACAACTACAACCACTCCCGCAGTACCCAGCACAACTACTCAAGGACCATCTACCACAACTAAATCTACAACCACACCTGCCGGACCCAGCACAACCACTGAAGGCCAAACTACAACAACAAAATCTACAACGACGCCCGCAGGACCTAGCACCACAACTGAAGGACCAACTACGACGACAAAATCTACAACCATACCATCAGGATCCACCACCACAACTGAAGGTCCAACAACTACAACCACACCTGCAGGACCCAGCACAACTACTCAAGGACCATCTCCCACAACTAAATCTACAACCACACCTGCCGGACCCAGCACAACAACTGAAGGCCAAACTACAACAACAAAATCTACAACAATGCCTGCAGGACCTAGCACCACAACTGAAGTACCAACTACCACGACAAAATCTACAACCATACCATCAGGATCCACCACCATAACTGAAGGTCCAACATTTACAACCACACCGGCAGGACCCAGCACAACTACTCAAGGACCATCTACCACAACTAAATTTACAACCACACCTGCCGGACCCAGCACAACATCTGAAGGCGAAACTACAACAACAAAATCTACAACGACACCTGCCGGACCCAGCACCACAACTGGAGGACCAACTACGACGACGAAATCTACAACCATACCATCAGGATCCACCACCACAACTGAAGGTCCAACAACTACAACCACACCTGCAGGACCCAGCACAACTACTCAAGGACCATCTACCACAACTAAATCTACAACCACACCTGTCGGACCCAGCACAACAACTGAAGGCCAAACTACAACAACAAAATCTACAACGACGTCTGCAGGACCTAGCACTACAACTGAAGGACCAACTACGACGACAAAATCTACAACCATACCATCAGGATCCACCACCACAACTGAAGGTCCAACAACTACAACCACACCGGCAGGACCCAGCACAACTACTCAAGGACCAACTACCACAACTAAATCTACAACCGCACCTGCCGGACCCAGCACAACATCTGAAGGCCAGACTACAACAACAAAATCTACAACGACACCCGCAGGACCCAGCACCACAACTGAAGGACCAACTACGACGACAAAATCCACAACCATACCGTCAGGATCCACCACCACAACTGAAGGTCCAACAACTACAACCACTCCCGCAGTACCCAGCACAACTACTCAAGGACCATCTACCACAACTAAATCTACAACCACACCTGCCGGACCCAGCACAACCACTGAAGGCCAAACTACAACAACAAAATCTACAACGACGCCCGCAGGACCTAGCACCACAACTGAAGGACCAACTACGACGACAAAATCTACAACCATACCATCAGGATCCACCACCACAACTGAAGGTCCAACAACTACAACCACACCTGCAGGACCCAGCACAACTACTCAAGGACCATCTCCCACAACTAAATCTACAACCACACCTGCCGGACCCAGCACAACAACTGAAGGCCAAACTACAACAACAAAATCTACAACAATGCCTGCAGGACCTAGCACCACAACTGAAGTACCAACTACCACGACAAAATCTACAACCATACCATCAGGATCCACCACCATAACTGAAGGTCCAACATTTACAACCACACCGGCAGGACCCAGCACAACTACTCAAGGACCATCTACCACAACTAAATTTACAACCACACCTGCCGGACCCAGCACAACATCTGAAGGCCAAACTACAACAACAAAATCTACAACGACACCCGCAGGACCTAGCACCACTACTGAAGGACCAACTACGACGACAAAATCTACAACCATACCATCAGGATCCACCACCACAACTGAAGGTCCAACAACTACAACCACACCCGCAGTACCCAGCACAACTACTCAAGGACCATCTACCACAACCAAATCTACAACCACACCTGCCGGACCCAGCACAACCACTGAAGGCCAAACTACAACAACAAAATCTACAACGACGCCTGCAGGACCTAGCACCACAACTGAAGGACCAACTACGACAACAAAATCTACAACCATACCATCAGGATCCACCACCACAACTGAAGGTCCAACAACTACAACGACACCGGCAGGACCCAGCACAACTACTCAAGGTACAACTACCACAACTAAATCTACAATCACTCCGGCCAGACCCAGCACAACAACTGAAGGCCCAACTACAACAACAAAATCTACAACGACGTCTGCAGGACCTAGCACCACAACTGGAGGACCAACTACGACGACAAAATCTACAACCATACCATCAGGATCCACCACCACAACTGAAGGTCCAACAACTACAACCACACCTGCAGGACCCAGCACAACTACTCAAGGTCCAACTACCACAACTAAATCTACGACCACACCTGCCGGACCCAGCACAACAACGGAAGGCCCAACTAAAACAACAAAATCTACAACAACACCCGCCGGACCTAGCACCACAACTGGAGGACCAACTACGACGACAAAATCTACAACCATACCGTCAGGATCCACCACCACGACTGAAGGTTCAACAACTACAACCACAGGATCCACCACCACAACTGAAGGTCCAACAACTACAACTACACCTGCAGGACCCAGCACAACTACACAAGGATCATCTACCACAACTAAATCTACAACCACACCTGCCGGACTCAGCACAACAATTGAAGGCCAAACTACAACAACAAAATCTACAACGACGCCCGCAGGACCTGGCACCACTACTGAAGGAGCAACTACGACGACAAAATCTACAACCATACCATCAGGATCCACCACCACAACTGAAGGTCCAACAACTACAACCACATCTGCAGGACCCAGCACAACTACTCAAGGACCACCTACCACAACTAAATCTACAACAACACCTGCCGGACCCAGCACAACAACTGAAGGCCAAACTACAACAACAAAATCTACAACGACACCTGCAGGACCTAGCACCACAACTGAAGGACCAACTACGACGACAAAATCTACAACCATACCGTCAGGATCCACCACCACGACTGAAGGTTCAACAACTACAACCACACCTGCAGGACCCAGCACAACTACTCAAGGACCAACTACCACAACTAGATCTACAACCACACCTGCCGGACCCAGCACAACATCTGAAGGCCAAACTACAACAACAAAATCTACAACGACACCCGCAGGACCTAGCACCACTACTGAAGGACCAACTACGACGACAAAATCTACAACCATACCATCAGGATCCACCACCACAACTGAAGGTCCAACAACTACAACCACACCTGCAGGACCTAGCACAACTACTCAAGGACCATCTACCACAACTAAATCTACAACCACGGCACCTCCTTTGAGTTCAACAACAACTGAAGGACCTGTAACTGAAAGCACACAGACTACAACCCGAGCTACTGCCCCTGTTGTGACTGAAGGAACGACAACCACAATAAAATCCACAACCACAGAAGGACACACTTCAACAACTGAAAGACCCACTACGACTATTAAATCTACAACCACACCACTAGGTTCCACCACCACAATGGAAAGTCAGACAAGTACAACTACACCAACAGGACCCAGTACGACAACCGAAGTATCAACTACCACAACAAAATCTACAACGACACCCGCAGGACCTAGCACCACAACTGAAGGTCCAACAACTCCAACCACACCTGCAGGACCCAGCACAACTACTCAAGGACCAACTACCACAACTAGATCTACAACCACACCTGCCGGACCCAGCACAACATCTGAAGGCCAAACTACAACAACAAAATCTACAACGACACCCGCAGGACCTAGCACCACTACTGAAGGACCAACTACGACGACAAAATCTACAACCATACCGTCAGGATCCACCACCACAACTGAAGGTCCAACAACTACAACCACACCTGCAGGTCCTAGCACAACTACTCAAGGACCATCTACCACAACTAAATCTACAACCACGGCACCTCCTTTGAGTTCAACAACAACTGAAGGACCTGTAACTGAAAGCACACAGACTACAACCCGAGCTACTGCCCCTGTTGTGACTGAAGGAACGACAACCACAATAAAATCCACAACCACAGAAGGACACACTTCAACAACTGAAAGACCCACTACGACTATTAAATCTACAACCACACCACTAGGTTCCACCACCACAATGGAAAGTCAGACAAGTACAACTACACCAACAGGACCCAGTACGACAACCGAAGTATCAACTACCACAACAAAATCTACAACGACACCCGCAGGACCTAGCACCACAACTGAAGGTCCAACAACTCCAACCACACCTGCAGGACCCAGCACAACTACTCAAGGACCAACTACCACAACTAGATCTACAACCACACCTGCCGGACCCAGCACAACATCTGAAGGCCAAACTACAACAACAAAATCTACAACGACACCCGCAGGACCTAGCACCACTACTGAAGGACCAACTACGACGACAAAATCTACAACCATACCGTCAGGATCCACCACCACAACTGAAGGTCCAACAACTACAACCACACCTGCAGGTCCTAGCACAACTACTCAAGGACCATCTACCACAACTAAATCTACAACCACGGCACCTCCTTTGAGTTCAACAACAACTGAAGGACCTGTAACTGAAAGCACACAGACTACAACCCGAGCTACTGCCCCTGTTGTGACTGAAGGAACGACAACCACAATAAAATCCACAACCACAGAAGGACACACTTCAACAACTGAAAGACCCACTACGACTATTAAATCTACAACCACACCACTAGGTTCCACCACCACAATGGAAAGTCAGACAAGTACAACTACACCAACAAGACCCAGTACGACAACCGAAGTACCAACTACCACAACAAAATCTACAACGACACCCGCAGGACCTAGCACCACAACTGAAGGTCCAACAACTCCAACCACACCTGCAGGACCCAGCACAACTACTCAAGGACCAACTAGGACAACTAGATCTACAACCACACCTGCCGGACCCAGCACAACACCTGAAAGCCAAACTACAACAACAAAATCTACAACGACACCCGCAGGACTTAGCACCACAACTGAAGGACCAACCACGACGACAAAATCTTCAACCATACCGTCAGGATCCACCACCGCAACTGAAGGTCCAACGACAACCATGGGACCTAGCACAACACATGAAGGACCAACTACTACAACTATATCTCCAACCACATCCGCAGAACCCAGCACATCAACTGAAGGGCCAACAACTATAGTAATATCTACCACTCTACTCAAACCTACAACTACAAATGAAGGCACAACTACGCCATGCTTCTGTGTAATAAATGACAAGCACTACAGCCCAGGTAAAGTAATTCATTTATCCAAACATTCTACAGATTGTTATTACTTCATAGTTTGTGTTGTTTGTTCAACTTTTTTCCCATATGTGCAGGTGAAACGATTTTTGACAGGGAACATATTGGATCGGGAATTTGTCTCACAATGATTTGTTCCAATATATGCGAGATTCAAAACAAGACTGAACCTTGCTGGACTACACCCTTGCCAAAACCCACCCCCAGCGTTCCTTGGTGCCCTGAATGGGATGTTGTCGTAAGAGCTTCCATTCATCCAGAATCTGTTACACCTTCACCCGGATGTACAGTGATGCCCTGACATATACGAGACATGGTTTATAAATTATTGCTGCATATTGCGCCACTGAACTTAGTTTTGCCTCCCCTGACTCAAATATATATTGTTATAATTTTTTTTAGGTGGAGCCCAGAACAATTTAATAGTAAGCGTAGTCACTTACATAATTAAACTTGTATCTGTGGGCAAAACTGTACATACATATATGTCATCCATACCGTGTCGCTTTAAATTAATAACGTTTTCGAAACATTCTTTCTTTGTTTTTCTCAGCAAAATGAGACCTTCGTGTTGTGTAACTGCACAATGGCGAGATGCATCGAGAACAACACGATTGAAATCATTCCATACGAATGTCCGCCCTTAAAGAACATCACTTGTGCCAATGGAAAGAATCCTGTTCTTATTTATGACGACAACCACTGCTGCCAACAATATGTTTGTGACTGTAAGCTCTTTTCCGCTGCTTTCCGACTAATACTAACTCATAAAGTTTGTTTCATTCCTGTTTCTATCATTTCCTGTTTTTCAGGTGAATGTAAAGGCTGGGGAGATCCCCATTACATCACATTTGATGGTCTCTACTATAACTATCAAGGAAATTGTACATATGTCCTAATGGAAGAGATCACACCAAAATACAATTTAAAGATTTATGTTGACAACGTCTACTGTGATGCCATTCAACACGTTTCCTGCCCACGGTCATTAATTATATCGTACAAAGCCGACGTATTTGTACTCAAGAGCCAAAACCTTATTGGAGCATCAGAACTCGAGGTAATATAGCATGTGATTTGTTTTTCAATATGTATTATCTTGTAAATCAACAGTGTCGTATTTTAAATTTGGAAGCCTGGATTTTTTTGATTGTTGATTGTCAAGGCAACTCTTGATCTTTGCTGGTCTGTCCTAGATATATATTACTCTTACATCCAAATAATGTTCCTATGTTCATTTCAAAAGAAATGATGTTCCTAACAAAATATTTGTAATTCCTTCATCTCTAATGTCTTTTTACAAATACAGAATGTTTTCATAATTCCTTTTTATTGGTCAAATTCTTGTCTTTTAGGCCTTCAAAGATGAAAAGCGTCTGAGACTTCCCTACATCCAACAAGATATTGTGATCTTCAGTTCTGGCATTGAATTGGTTGTGAAGATCATACCCTTAGAAGTGTCTATTACCTTTGGTATAAGTGACTTCACTATCAACCTGCCCTCTAAGAATTTTGACAGCAACACACAGGGCCAATGCGGTAAGCGTTCCTTTCCAGTTTCTGCATTCGTATATCATCATTACATGTACTTTGAAGTATTGTATTGCGTCTAGGCAACTGCAACAACAACCAAGCAGACGACTGCATGCTTCCCGGAGGCCAGATTATCCAGAGCTGCAGTTTGATGGCAGACTTTTGGCCCGCCAAAGACATTTACCAACCCAACTGCCAAATACCGTCTGTGATCCCGACTAACGAACCTCTGCCCCCACCCACGCTAATTCCATGCAAGCCGGACTCGGAATGTGATCTAATCTTGAGCAGGTAGATCGACGGCGGCGTGTAATTTACCAGCGTGATACTTTGAACTTGTGTTTTGCTTCCACAGCGTCTTTGAGGAGTGCCATCCCTTGGTCAAACCCGACGACTACTATCAAGGATGTGTTTTTGACAGCTGTCATGTCTCCAACCCAACGATAGAATGCACAAGTTTGCACATGTATGCCGACGCCTGTGCTCAAGCTGGAGTTTGTTTGCACTGGAGAAATCACACCACACACTGTGGTAAAAAGCCCGTTTCCTGTCATCAAAATCATAACCTTTGTCTGTTTGATTTGGCAAGAAATGTCATACAACAAGGAAAATCTTTTCTTCACTCACAGAAAGTGACTGCCCTCACGACAAAGTGTACAAACCATGCGGTACTGTTCAGCAGCCAACCTGTGAAGACAGGTACGAAATGTTACAATAATGACTCTGTGATCTGTTGCGTTTTTGCTTTTTGAGTAAACTGAGAAATGTTTCCAATGTTTATGTCAATTGGACCTCCACAGTCCTTATAAACAAAGGCTAGACTACCAAACTGAAGGCTGCTTCTGTCCTGATGGAATGAAGCTCTTCAACAAAGACTCCGACATATGTGTCGAAGAGTGCGGTGAGCTTACCTACCTTACCTAACCTTCATCGCAAATCACGAACAAGTCTAATGATGTTGCAAATATTCCAACAGGATGTATTGATGCTGGGGGTATTCCTCGTGTGGTGAGTCCGGTTCAGAAATATTTGTGCCATGGATGCCCCAAAGGACAATTTCAGTCATTGTGGTTTATTCCGTTAGTTTAATGAAAGGTTTGAGTACAACTGCCAGAACTGCATCTGTGAGAAGACCACCAAGGCCATCACATGCCAGCCTAAGGTTTGCCCGCCACCGCCGGCCCTCAACTGCTCCGTTTCAGGATTCGCCCTAGTTAACCAGACCAACCCAGCGGACCCGTGCTGCTCCATTCTAGCTTGCCGTAAGATACACTGTCACTTTCCATCTGTTTATGGTCACGAAGATAAAGGTGGTCTCAGCTCATTTCGTCTCATCCACAGGATGTCAAAGCAACACTTGTCCACACATCGACCCGGAGTGTCCAATTGGATTCACTGTCAATATCGATGTGCCAGAGGGGAAGTGCTGTCCCGAATACACATGCGGTGAGCTTTTCACTTTTGGGCTGAATTTCTAGGACCACTATTCGGCCTAACATTATATGATACGCCTCGGCATGTCTCTTATTCCGTTCCAGAGCCCAAAAACGTTTGTGTCCACAAAAACGGTATATATCAGGTACATGATTTATTTAATACATTTGAAACTTTCAGTAAATTCAAGTTGTTGCATCATACATTCATTATGAACACTTCCGCTTTATTCTCTAGCTTGGTGAGTCGGTTCCTGTGGTTCCATGTCAGGACTGTGTCTGTACCGATTTGGTGGACCCCACAAATGGTTTATTACAAATAAAGTGCGAGGTTCAGCAATGCCAACAGCTCTGTGAACAGGTATGTAAAAACAAGTACAGTACAAACTGCGGTGTGGCCTGATTTGGGACTTGGCCTGTTGTTTGCCCATTTTTATACTTTGAAAAAAAAGCAATATGAATGCAAAATTCTATAGATTGGGTAATAAATGGCATCTGTGAGGCGATATTATAACAAATATTTGTCTACAATAGATGTAGACAGGTAACATAGCAATATTTACAGTTGTAAATTCTTTATCCTCTGTGAAGATCGGGTAGTATTACTGGCTACTGAGAAGGTGTGACTGTTCTGTATGCCCGTGTTGTACTGCCCCCAGGTGGCCAAGTCGCACACACCAGGCACAGAAATGCAATTGAACTGAAATAATTTCATTCTTTTTCAGGGTTTTAGATACGCAGAACCTCGAACAAATGAATGTTGCGGAAGGTGTGTTCAGACGCATTGCATCTTCAACGTTAGTGGGAATGAGCAGGTGCTCAGGGTGAGTGAGTGTTACCATTTACACAACAGAATGGAAACTTTGTGTTAGGCTACAATGGCCAAGATTTCACATTGAGTTCATTTCGACAACATATATTTGTTTTGGGACTTTTTTTGTTGATAGTCATCCGATTATATTTCCAGCAAGGTGACATTTGGTCCCCACTGAACGATCAATGTGAGCATTACACATGCGTGAGGAGCGGTGAAACTTTAACTGCCATCGGCACACGAATTGTGTGCCCGCCATTCGAGCTAAGCAACTGCCAACCTGTAAGTTTCACCAATCTATTGAGAAATAATTCACAATTTCACAAAATGCCTCATTTTGCATTCATATTTCTTTCTTTAGGACACCATTCAAACTGCAGCAAATGGATGTTGTCAAATTTGTGAGTACCCATCATGTTGTTACTTTTTACCTCTCGTGGTGAATTTGGTACGAGGCAGCTAATCATGCTTCTTTGTTTAAAAGGTGTGGAGCAGGAAAAGGCTTGCAAGCCAGTGCCAAATAAAGTACACATCACGCACAAGAACTGCCAATCTACTGAGGAGTTAGACATTCCATATTGTGAAGGATCTTGCAACACTTACACAAAGTACGCTCATCGCACACAACACACAAGAATTGATCATATTTATTGATGTGACATTTTTGTTTGCGCCTTCAGATACTCACCGGAGACAGCCACGTTGCAGCCTACCTGTTCTTGTTGTAAGGGGTACCGATCTAGCAATCGCACGGTCGACTTGCTGTGTCTCAACGGAGACGTCGTTCCTTACACCTACATCCACGTGGACGAGTGTAGATGCGCCCTCAGCGACTGCTCCAAAACTGCGGCAGCTCCAGCTCGAAGACGGCGAAGTTTTACCCTCTTGTAATGTCAACTTGAGTCAAACACTCAAGTTGGTACTGTTCTTGACATTGAACATTAAATAAAAAGTTACGCATCTCATCATTGTCTTATTGTGGTTTTATGTGTTTCACTTTTTTTCTTTTTTAATTACCTTTGATGAACACAAATACGTTTCTTTTGTTCTAGTATGTTTATTTTAGCTGAAGCGTTTTGTGCGCAGACCTTCAGGCTTCTGCTAAAAAGCAAATAAAATAAGCAAAGTCTACTTCAACATCTGAACTTTATTTGTTGTTAATCAGAGGCATTTAAAATTGCGGCGGATGATTGGTTAATTCTGAACACAGCCCTTGTTAAGAGAGTGTGCAACCCCACAAAATATTTTTTGCTCACATTAATGGTAGTTGTGAAATGATTTATCCTGGTCTCATTTTTTAATCGCACAAAATCTTGACATTTGAACATGGGTGTGTAGACTTTTTATACCCATTGTAACTAAGACTGTCAAGCAGATCCTCCAAGGACAAACACCGTAGCGCTCGGTCCACACCTAAAATAAAAGATAGCAAAGATCCACTCATGCTTGTCTTAGCATGGCAGTGGGCACGGTTTGTTGTCAGAGCTTTGCCAAACTGCTGGAGACGATTTTGATGAGAGGCTTGATTGTTCTCCAGTTTATGAATACGTATTGACACAATGATGTTTAACTTTTATTTTCCAAAAGTGAGCTATGACTCAGTGGGTTTATACAAACAGAAATATGTGAGTAGGATGGGGCAGGACTTAACAAAGAGGATAGGAAGTTCTGCATTTTGGATAAATGAAAGTGAAGTGTTGCCTATTGTACATGATGTTTTTGTGTGTGATCCCAGATAAGATCCAAGGAAAGTCCAAACTGAAGCAAAAACCCATCTCAAATCCCAAATGTTGGTATGTTACAGATTTTTTTTATTTTAGGATATGTGAGATATTTTCTGAGATTTATGTTTTTGGGGGTCTTGAATTTTTGTGAATATGAGAGTTTTTTTTTTTTTATGATTGTTTTTTTATGATTGGTTTATGTGAATAGGAGTGTTTATTTGTGTCCAAGCTTTTTTTAGAGAATGTGAGAATTTTTTGGCCAAGAATATGAGTTTTATTTTTCCTCATTCAATCATTTTTGGCGTCGTTTCCAATTGCTTTTCTGTATGTCCGTAAACATTCAAAAAGCTGCCAACTCATCTAGAATTAACCATGCTTGGCTAGATATGACCTTTAGTGGATCCATGCTTGATTAGAATGATGAGATGGCTAATATTTAGTCAAGGTACGCTCGGCCCATATGCATAAAGACTTTAAGACATGGACATCTCAGTAGATAAAGTGGCACTGCCCACTGTTTGAAATGTTCTAGTTGACTGAGAAGAGCATACACTCATTGTTTAAGTAACAACAACACCACACTGACAACGTCCTTGTACAGAAACCAGAGAAATACATTAACCTAAGCATATCATAAGGAAAGTATACATTTTCATCATCCATCAGCATTGACAATACACTAGATATATTTTAAAAGTTGGTTTTACTTACAGGAGGACGTACGGTGATGTGGAAAGATTATGATAAAACTATATCAAGGGATCACGTCACATGGAGACGGAGAAGATGTGTTATTGTAAGCATATGGTGCTGACACCCACAGTGTCACAATATTACCCCTCCTAAATTGTAAACAGCTAATGAACTATATTAAATGTCAGTGGTCATTTGGGTCCAGTTCACCCGGTTGATGCCAATGGAAACATACGGGATGGCGCTTGGATGGGTGATCCCATGGATCAGCATCTACTTTGGACTGTCTGATGCATCCAGTGGTATGTATTACCCTAAGGAAGAGCTGTGTCGATGTAGAAATGGAAATGCTATTAAATTCTCAGTCGCCCAAACAATAAAAATAGAATGTAAAGAATTAAAGTTAGTACATCATGATTAATTCAAATATTCGAAAAATAGAATGTAAAGAATTAAAGGTAGTACATCATGATTAATTCAAATATTTACTAGATTATGGTCATGTATTTAACAAATAAATTCAATAAATTTACAAGATAAATTAAATTTAATTAAGTAACACTTTGTTACTAAATATTTTGATATTGTCTGTCTATATGTGTTGCAGCACCATATATTTAGCTGACTTTGATCCCAAATTGCAAGGCAATGCTAGAAATATGTTGTAGGGTTGCAGAATTCAAATTTATCAGATGAAGTAGTACATGGTATTATTGCTCTCCTGTTTGATTTATGCAGTTAGATTTTCGCTATGTGTAACAATGCAATGGAAGCCAGAATTTCTTCATTTATGAATTGATTTTTCCTTTTCAAGTCCCACTTCAGACTGTGACAGCAGTGCCAGTATTTACAGGTGAGATCAATTTAAAGAAGACAAATTATGAAATGTCTTGTGTTTTAATGGCATATCCGTGACGTTATAGATGGCTCCGAAATGTCAATTTTAAATGAATCAATTATTGGAATTTTACTCGACAGTCAATTTCACATCATATGGCCTGTTTAAAGACAAAAAAGGTTTTAAAAATGATTCAGCTGTTTCCATGTCACTTCATTTGTAACCCCATTACAGAAGTGAGCGCATCCCACGACAACCAGTTCTGCAGCACATGGGGAAACTACCATTTCCGGACTTTCGACGGAGAATTTTTCCAGCTTCGCTCCAACTGCAACTATCTCCTTGCATCCAACTGTAAGGGCAGCTATGAGGACTTTAACATCCAGCTGCAACGACAGGAGACAGACTGGTCTGCTCCTCTCAAATGGATCACCATGAGACTGGAAGGAATGGTGGTGGAACTCTCCAATTCCTCCATCGTGGTCAATGATGAGATGTGAGTATGTGTGAACATTGACATTTCAGGTTTTATGGGTTAACTCATATTTCTTGTCTTTTTTCTCTCCAGTGTAACGTTGCCTTTCAGTCAAGCAGGCCTGTCCATCATGAGAACATTCTCCTATGTTAGGTTTGAGGCGACAAGTGGCGTCATTGTCATGTGGAATGAAGAAGACACGCTCTGGGTAGGTTCATTCACCAAGTCATCCTTCCCCATTGAAATGAATGGAAATGCAATTAAATCGTTCCAAGCCCCTTCCAAAAAATAGAGCTTGACTGATATGGATTTTATTGAGGCCAATGCTGATCACGTCTCTGCCCAAAGAAATGCCACCAGCTCACCAACGCGCATGCTTGGCAACCCGCTAAAGCAGCTACATTGCTAACATGGCATATTCATGTTGGAATATTGCTAACGATTCAATGTTATATTTTTTGGACCTCACAATTAATTAAAAAAAATACATGAGAGGCAATCAACTTACCTGATGACCCTACAGGAACATTTACGGGTTGAAATCTTAAATATTGTGTATTTTGACACAATTTCCAGGTTGAGTTGGATTCGAAATACAAGAATAAAACTTGTGGGTTGTGCGGTGACTTCAATGGAGACCACACTGATGGTGAGTAAAGATTGTACAAGAGAGATTATATAACAATTTTCTAGCCTAATACAAAGTCAGCATTTAAATGTACCAAACTCTCTTTTTCAGGGTCTGTTGAGGAATTAGATGAAGCCTGGAAAACTGACAACTGTGACAAAATCTCGCCTCCTTCCCCTCAAACCTGCTCCATAAGTCAGGTATCAAATTGGACAATAGCCTCAAATTAATATTTGTCCAACACAAATTCAACACGTTGATTTTCTCCGCAGAGGGCCGACTGTGAGAGTTTTGTGTCCGAGGCTTCTTTCCTGAGCTGTCACGAGCGAATCAACAGTGCGGCCTTTGTGGACGCTTGTGTCAAGGACTTGTGCGCTTGTAAAAGCAACTCCACGTCCTGCTTGTGTTCAACCATGGCAGAGTACTCACGCCAATGCGCACACGCGGGCGGGGCGCCGCAGGAATGGAATGCGCATTTGTGCGGTGAGGAAAACAAATATTTGAGATGCTTATTCATTGAAATAACTTTGATTCACTTTTACTCCTCTTTGATAAATAATAGCTAAGAAAACATGCCCGTTTAACATGGAGTACAAAGAATGTGGGAGCCCTTGCGTGGACACCTGCAGTGACCCACAGAGGAGTCAAGTGTGTGAGGAACACTGCGTAGATGGATGCTTCTGTCCACCTGGTAAGATTTTATACATACAGAAACCATGCTGCCTTGAGCTAGGTGTGATTTAACTTTCAGTTGTTTTTTTTTGCTTTGACTATTGACTGAGCAGTAATCACATAATGAAAAACAGAAAAAATGGAAAATAGCCAAAGGTGAATCTGATCTGACTCCTGGAGAAGTCCAAGCATATTTCAGAGGGAGTCAGTGGCCCTACTGCCCCCCCCCCCCCTCTAGCTCTGCCACTGATGTGCAGTATATCTTGCAATTTCTGTATAATGCTTAAAACTATTGGATAAATATGTATTAAAAAAATTGTGAGATTGTATATTATTAGGCATGGACAACCAATGAATCAAGCATGTCCTCCCATGTTATTGCTTATGCTTAGACAACAATCAACTCAACCACTAATTTTCTAATGTGTCTTCCAAGGGACTCTCTTGGACGACATTGGTGATAACGGCTGTTTGCCCGCCGATCAATGCTCCTGTATGCACAACGGCAAGCCTTATAAACCTGGCGAATCCTACTCCAGGGCCTGTCAGACATGGTGAGGACTAACTTTATCCGGAAGCTTCTATACAAAGCTGACTTTTCATGAATTTTTTCACAGCACGTGTTTTCACGGCGAGTGGAAGTGCCATGATACTGACTGTCCTGGTGTCTGCTCTGTACTTGGTGGGTCACACATCTCCACTTATGATGATAAGACGTACACTTTCCATGGAGACTGCTCTTATGTTCTTACAAAGGTAAGGCCTATTGCGCAAGACAGGCTGAATGCTAACTGGATTGAAATGCTTCTTGATAATGTTGCTCTAATTCCAAATTAGCTTTGAGATATGGATGCTAGCTGGTATCGATACCTGGTATCGGTACTTGATCCATCGATGTTATGTGTGTTACAATGCATGTTTTTCTCTGTAGGAGATGAACGGAACTTTCATTGTCCTGGGTGACCTTGTCAGATGTGAAAAATCCGATCAATCAACATGCCTGACTGCAGTCACTCTACTGCTGCCCAAGTCCACGGTAAGGATTGTTTTGTTTACACACAATTGAAGACATATTTTGTTATATCGAATGCATTCTCCACAAACAGATGATTACTGTTGACTCGAGCGGTCAAGTTTTCGTCAACAAACTCACCTCTCGTTTGCCTCTCTTCATGGGTAGGTGCTTTTTTTTTGGTCCTTTTTGTATTTCCTGTCATGAAAAATGACTTGGATCACTTTTATCCGCTCGGTAATCACCTGTTTGTTTTCTCTACAGATGACGTGACAGTCTTCAGCCCATCCACCTTTTACGTTGTGATCCACACTGTCTATGGGCTTCACCTCGAGGTTCAACTCACGCCCATCATGCAGGTTTACATCAAAGCCAGTCTTCCCCATAAAGGCAAACTCCAAGGTGAGGTGAAAACATTTGTCTAGCCTGGCTTCTCTGTTCTATCATATAATTAATTTCTCTCTTTGCAGGTCTTTGTGGAGATTTTAACGATGTCGAATGCAATGACTTCAGAACCAGAAGCGGGATGATTGAGGGAACGGCTGCCGCATTTGCCAACTCGTGGAAGACTAAAGGAGGCTGTCCAGATGTCAACCATACACTCGGTGACCCCTGCCTTCTGAGTGTACACAAAGGTAAGATATGATGATTTTTTAAAAAATACAATATTCTTGCAATGTTTATCTAAATACAGTGATCATGCCCAAATCAATATACTACTGTGAAATAGGAAATATTGGGTCTAGGAAAAAAACTATCTCGCGAGGCAGTCACCATGTTAAAACCGTCATTAACTGTACTGTTTTATATATTTTTTAAAAGTTATCTTCCACTTTTTCTGATACTGTATGATTTTGTGTCTTTTCAGAAAAATACGCTCACCACTGGTGCTCCCTCCTGATTGACACAACTGGGGTGTTTTCCAAATGCCATTCTGAGATAAACCCAGAGGACTATCTAGCTGTAAGCATTTCTGCTACATTTCTAAAAGGACCAAGGAAAATATTGCATATATTTCCTGCATGTAAAACATATTATCAAATTGATCAATGACTCCATAACATCCTTCGTGGGGTTTACTGCCAGCCCAGTTAAAATGGATTTCTGACGTCCATAGCCGTCAACGGCAGTGAGTGATATTACACAACACATTAAGCTCGATACGTTCTCTCCCTACAGTCTTGTATATACGACACATGTGCTGGTGAAAACAGTTTGGATTCCGTATGTGCTACCATCTCCTCCTACGTTCACGCGTGTGCCGCTGCCGGCGTCTCCTTGACAGGATGGCGAGAGGTCGTGTGCGGTGAGTTTCATCCAATGTACGCTTTTATCATTTCGATTTCGACTCATGGTATCGTATGTTCTTTCAATAGGGAAATACACATCAGCTTGCCCTTCGACTTTAGTGTTTGACTATCACATGACAAGCTGTGGACGCACGTGCCACTCTCTGGGTCAGCCTGACTTAACTTGCGATGCCGATTTGACCCCCGTGGACGGCTGCGGCTGCGCTGAGGGAACTTATCTCAACGAGAGGGGAGAGTGTGTGCCGGCCTCTCAGTGCTCCTGCCATGTCGGCGACATGGTGCTGCGGCCGAAGCAGATCATCAGGGTCCATGGACAAATTTGGTGAGTACTCATGAAAAGTCAAGGAAATTTTCTGAAATACACAAGAACGTCTAGAGGTGAACTTAAATAGGATGACATCACAAACATGTTCACTTGATCCTCTAATGGACAAGCTATAATTTTAATTTTTTTCAGCGTCTGCCATGGTGGGAAACTCAACTGTACAGGAAACCATTTGACTGAATGTAAGCACAAAAACCACCCATCAAATTTTTGAAAAAGTTCAGAATTACCTTTTTGGATTAGTCTATAATGAAAATAAACTATGGATTTTTTTAACCAATGCTAATGATCTTGCGAACAATTGTGCTCTCTGTTTAGCATGCAATGCTCCAATGACTTTCTTCAACTGCTCAAATGCAAAGCCTGGTGACACAGGGTCAGAGTGCCAAAAGACGTGTCAAACTCTGGACACAGAATGTGTAAGACTCAAACAAATGATTTAAAACCGATCTTATTCGTTGACTGTGGGTGAATTTGCCATTGTGCTTCTGCTGTTCAGGTTAGTACACATTGCGTGTCAGGCTGCGTATGTCCTGCTGGCTTGTTGTCCGACGGGAAAGGAGGTTGCATCGAGGAGACGGAGTGTCCATGCACTTATAACGGACAATCCTACAAGCCTGGAGAGACTGTTAAAGTGGACTGCAACACCTGGTAAACATTCTCTGAAGTGTCCTATTGCATTAGTCTTACGTGCTACTTACTTTATGTGAACTTTATCATGTGATCAAAGCACTTGCAAGAGTCGACAATGGGAATGCACCAGTCAACAATGTGATGGAATCTGTACAATATATGGAGAAGGCCATTACATCACGTACGATGACAAGAAATTCTCCTTTAATGGGGATTGTGGTTACGTCTTTACTCAGGTATCACTTGTGCTAATTATGTGATTTTTTTTCTTTTTTTTTGCTTGCTTGCATCGTAAATATTATATTCATCATTGTCATCTAGGATTACTGTGGGGAAAACAAGAACGGCACTTTCAGGGTTCTGACTGAGAGCATTCCATGTGGACCAAGTGAAACCATTTGCTCTACTGCTATCAAGCTCTACTTAGGGGTATATCATTCTATTATAATAAGCAATAGTATAATATAAAATTCAGTAATAAAGAATCAAATATGAGTCAGTCAATCAAAAATAAGTTGACAATAATAATGCAAACGAATCTGAAATTTAGCTAACACGACGTAAATAAAATAAAAATATATGCATTGTACAACATTGTGATGTTCTTTTAATTTTAATTAATTTTTTTTTTTTTCTTTCAGAATAGTGAAATTGTCCTTAAAGAAGGAACCGTCATAAAACATAACACAGGGTTAGAAATACCCTATAAAGTTCATACTATTGGGTTATATCTCGTCATTGAGGCAAAGAATGGTCTAACTCTCATCTGGAATAAGAAGACAACACTCATGATCAAATTGAGCTCAGCATTTAAGGTGAGGGAACCCGCATCAGTGATTGGTGTCATCTCTATAAACTAACTCACTTTGTTTAATTTATTCCAGGGAAAAGTTTGTGGTCTATGTGGGAATTACGACGGAAACGTCAAGAATGACTTTACCACCCGAAATAAAGAAGTGGTGGTAGATCCCTTCGAGTTCGCCAACAGCTGGAAAGTGTCACAGAGCTGTGCTAACACAAAAGCGCTTACAAGTCCTTGCACGCTTTACTCTCATAGACAAGCGTGGGCACTCAAACGTTGCAGCATCATCAATAGTGCAGTGTTTGATACCTGCCATTCAAAGGTAATGCAAAAAAAAAATCCACTTATATTTGTGGGTTATAAATCAAACTCTAATCATCTATTTTTTTTTTTTATTCTTCAAAGGTGGATCCCCAGCATTATTATAATTCTTGTGTAAGAGACACATGCGCGTGTAATACTGGAGGAGATTGCGAATGCTACTGCTCGGCCGTAGCCGCCTATGCAGCGGCCTGTAATGAGGCTGGAGCTTGTATAAAATGGAGAACTCCATCTATCTGTCGTAAGTGCTCATTGTAAAAAAAAAAAAAAGATTTCAATCCATCCCTGCATAATACTCACTGTTTCTCATACTAGATTAATAAATATTCTGTTCCTCATAAAATGTCATAAGATGGTATAATGTCCATACATATTGCTATAAATAAATCAACATTGTTTAAATGATTGTTTTATATTCTACGTCTTAACGTTTATTTCTTTAATCAGCTCTTTTCTGTGATTACTACAATCCTGATGGTGAGTGCGAATGGCATTACGAAGCTTGTGGAAAACCTTGCATGAAGACTTGCAGGAATCCATCTGGAAAGTGCTATACTCACATCCCAGCTTTAGAAGGTACCTTGCTCATGATTAGCATCAGTCAGTAAAATGGAGGCACCCTAAGGGTTGTCTTTCTGCTTTTGCCAATTATGTGCTGGTACCATTGAAAGTTGTAATGTTCTTTAAGGTTGTTATCCAAGGTGTCCACCCAATCAACCGTTTTTGGAAGAGGTAACAATGAAATGCGTGTCACTGGAGCAATGTGGGTGCTATGATGATGAAGGGAAGCATTATGCCGAAGGAGAAACAATGCCTCCAATAGAAAACTGTCAGAAATGGTAGGATTTTTTTCATCCGAACTCTAAAAACATTTTCGCGACATGAATTTTTAAAATCAAATCATTTCATTTGCACTTTAGTCAATGTTCTTCATCAGAGAGGCAGTGCTCCTACAGCATTGAAGGTAAAACTGAAAATTGTATTGTTACTTTCTTAAAGTCCTCTAAGATAAAAAAAAAAAAATCTTTTAAAAATAATCTTTACATTGTTTTGTTTTGCAGATTGTGTTTGTTCATATAATGGAGAATTATACAATTATGGAGATATAATATACGACACTCATGATGGAGATGGTACTTGTATTACTGCTATTTGTGGTGAACATGGAAATATTACAAGAGAAGTACAAGCCTGCAGTCCCTCAACTACGCAGAAGCCAATGACGACAACACAATTTGTGTTTGTGACAACAGGTAACGATCAACTATGAAATATGCAGTACAGCATGAGTACAATAAAATACATGTTATTGCCCTGTATCACAACACACTGATTATTTTTGGTTGTTATGTTTTGGCTATTATAGAAAGACTAACCTCTACAAAGGCCCAAACTACCACAGGGAAACCCATCACAATAACCTTCAAACCCACAACATTCACAAAAGAGCCTACTACAATTACAACAACAACACAAAAGCCATCCACGCCGACAACGACTACCGCAACAGTTACATCTGGACAAACATCAACACCATCAGAGTGTCTTGTCTGTCACTGGTCTTCTTGGATCAACAATCATTACCCGGACCCTACCCCCAATGGTGGAGATTATGAGACTACAGCAAACATAACTGATCCAAGTCTGAATGCCTGCAAACAACCACTTGAAATAGAATGCAGAGCAAAAGCATTTCCTGATGTACCTATAGCTCAGCTAGGTCAAAAGGTAACATGCAACCCGACAGATGGACTCATCTGTCATAACAAAGAACAGGGCATACCTCCGATCTGTTATGACTATGAGATTAGAGTCAAATGTTGCCTCAACCATTGTGTCACTCCAACCAAAGCAACAACTGCAAGGGCCACAACAGAAAAACCTACCACTACTTTGGCCACAACTACAGAAAAGCCCACCACTATGACCAAAATAACCATTCCACCCACAGAACAACCCACCACAATTACAGAAGAACCCACCACCACGACAAAAGCCACACAAAAGCCGACCATACCAACAACTACGTCAACAAAGGCAACCACACTTACTACTGAACAGACTAAAACCAGCACAACCACAGAAAAACCCACCACTATTACAGAAAACCCTATCAATACAGTTACACAAAAGGCCAGCACGACGGTTTCTGTAACAACTGAAAAACCCACTACTATGGCTGCTATGACCACCACAGCCACAAAGCTACCCACCACAGCTACAGATAGATCAACCACTCTTACAGAATCTCCAAGCACAACCACTCTTACAGAATCTCCAAGCACATCAATTGAGATCCAAACCACAACCATTACATTTACAGAAAAACCCAACACAGCATCGACAGTGAAGACAAGCACAGTTGTGCAAACAACAGAAGAACCCACAACTACCACAGAAACTCCCACAACAACTACCAAAGGAACAGCTACTACAACGACCATAGAACAGAAACCCACAACCACAGTTTCAGAAACTGCTGGTATTGCAACCACTACATCCAAAGTTACAGAAAGAGTAACCGAAGCAACTCCACAACAACCTAGCTCCACTCCCAAAACCACAGAGAAACTGACAACGCAGGCTACAGAGAGGCCTACCACCATAACAACTGCAAAGGTACCCACAACAAAGCCAACAGGAACAACCACAGAAAGCCCCACAACAACAGCAATCACATCAACTCAAAAACCAATGACCACAACAACCCCTGAAATTATCACAAATACAATTGTTCCAACTGCACAGTCGACAGGACCCTTGGTGACGATTACCGAGTCCCAAACTACAACAACAGGAAAACCCACCACAGCAACCCTCCAACCCACAACATATACAAAAGAACCCACCACCACCACAACAACTACACAAAGACCATCCACACCTACAACAACTCCAACAACATTTACGACTGAAAAGGCCCAAACCACCACACCTACAGCAAAACCCACATCAACACCATCAGAGTGTCTTGTCTGTCACTGGTCTTCTTGGATCAACAATCATTACCCGGACCCTACCCCCAATGGTGGAGATTATGAGACTACAGCAAACATAACTGATCCAAGTCTGAATGCCTGTAAACAACCCCGTGAAATAGAATGCAGAGCAAAAGCATTTCCTGACGTACCTTTGGATCAGCTTGGTCAAAAAGTAACATGCAACCCGACAGATGGACTCATCTGTCATAACAAAGAACAAGGCATACCTCCGATCTGTTATGACTATGAGATTAGAGTCAAATGTTGCATCAACGATTGTGTGACTCCAACCAAAGCTACAACTACAAAGGCCACAACAAATGCAGTTGCAACAGAAAAGACCACAACTGTGGTAGCCACTTCCACAGAAAAGCCAACTATGGCTAAAACCACCATTCTACCCACAGAAAAACCAATCACAACTACAATAGAACCCACCACAGTGACAACAACCACACAAAAGCCATCCATAACCACCACTACTGCAACAAAAGCAACCACATTTACTACTGAGCAAGCTCGTACCACAGAAAAACCCACTACAGTTACAGAAGTACCAACAACAGCCACAGTTACAGAAAACCCCACCATCACAGTTACACAAAAGGCCAGCACTGCTCTAACAACAGAAAAGCACACATCTGTGTATGCTACAACCATCACAACCACAAAACTACCCACCATACCAACAGAAAGACCGACAACCATTACAGAATCTCCTAGCACAGCAACAGAGATCCAAACCACAACAATTGCAGTTACAGAAAAACCCAACACAGCATCAACAGAAAAGATAAGCACAATGGTTCCGACAACTGAAAACCCCACAACTACCATGGAAAACCCCACGACAACTACAGAAAGATCAAGTCTTCCAACCACCATTGTACAAAAAACTACAACCACAGCTTCAGAAACCACAACTACAGGCCAAGTCACAGAAGAAGTAACTGAGACAGCAACAGAACACCCAACCTCCCCTGCCAAAACCACAGAAAAAATGACAACACTAGCTACAGAAAAGCCTACCACCAAAACGACAGAAAGTTTACCCACGACAAAGCCACGCAGAACAACAGAAGGTTCCACCACGACTGCAGTCACGTCCCCTGAAATAGTTACAAATACAAATCTTCCAACTGCATCTTCAACTGCACCCTTGGTTACATTTAGTCCAGAGGTCCAAACGACAACAACTGAAAGACCAACAACAACAACAACCGTCCCACCCACGACACTTACAGAGGAACCCACCACTATCACAACAACCACAGAAAAACCCACCACAGTTACTGAAAACCCCACCACCATGGTGACACAAAAGGCTAGTACTACTGTTGCTGTAACCACAGGAAAAACCACTACTGTTGGTACTTCGACCATCACAGCCACAGAAGAACCCACCACAGTAACAGAGAGACCGACCACAGGTACAGAATCTACAAGCACAGCAACAGGAATCCAAACAACAACGATTACAGTGACACTAAAACCCAGCACAGCATCAACGGAAAAGATAAGCACAACTATTCCAAAATCTGAAAAACCCACAACTACCACAGAAAGCCCCTCAACAGCTACAGAAGGGCCAACTACTGCAACCACCATAGTACAAAAGCCCACAACCACAGTTTCAGAAACAGCTGGTATTACCGCCACTACATCCAAGGTGACAGAAAAGGTAACGGGAGCAACTACACAACAACCTAGCTCCACTCCCAAAACCACAGAAAAACTGACAACACAGGCTACAGAGAAGCCTACCACCATAACAACTGCAAAGGTACCCACAACAAAGCCATCAAGAACAACAACCGAAAGTCCCACCACAACTGCAGTCACATCAACTGGAAAACCAATCACGATAACCCCTGAAATTGTCACAAATACAATTCTTCCAACTGCACAGTCGACAGGACCCTTGGTGACGATTACCGAGTCCCAAACTACAACAACGGAAAAACCCACTACAGCAACCCTCCAACCCACAACATATACAAAAGAACCCACCACCACCACAACAACTACACAAAAACCATCCACACCTACAACAACTCCAACAACATTTACGACTGAAAAGGCCCAAACCACCACACCTACAGCAAAACCCACATCAACACCATCAGAGTGTCTTGTCTGTCACTGGTCTTCTTGGATCAACAATCATTACCCGGACCCTACCCCCAATGGTGGAGATTATGAGACTACAGCAAACATAACTGATCCAAGTCTGAATGCCTGTAAACAACCACTTGAAATAGAATGCAGAGCAAAAGCATTTCCTGACGTACCTTTGGATCAGCTTGGTCAAAAAGTAACATGCAACCCAAGAGATGGACTGATCTGTCACAACAATGAACAAGGCATACCGCCGATCTGTTATGACTATGAGATTAGAGTCAAATGTTGCATCAACGATTGTGTGACTCCAACCAAAGCTACAACTACAAAGGCCACAACAAATGCAGTTGCAACAGAAAAGACCACAACTGTGGTAGCCACATCCACAGAAAAGCCAACTATGGCTAAAACAACCATTCTACCCACAGAAAAACCAATCACAACTACAAGAGAACCCACCACAGTGACAACAACCACACAAAAGCCATCCATAACAACCACTACTGCAACAAAAGCAACCACATTTACTACTGAGCAAGCTCGTACTACAGAAAAACCCACTACAGTTACAGAAGTACCAACAACAGCCACAGTTACAGAAAACCCCACCATCACAGTTACACAAAAGGCCAGCACTGCTCTAACAACAGAAAAGCCCACAACTGTGTATGCTACAACCATCATAGCCACAAAATTACCCACCGTAGGAACAGAAAGACCGACAACCATTACAGAATCTCCAAGCACAGCAACAGAGATTCAAACCACAACAATTGCAGTTACAGAAAAGCCTAGCACAGCATCAACAGAAAAGATAAGCACAATGGTTCCGACAACTGAAAACCCCACAACTACCGTGGAAAACCCCACGACAACTACAGAAAGACCAAGTCTTCCGACCACCATTGTACAAAAAACTACAACCACAGCTTCAGAAACCACAACTACAGGCCAAGTCACAGAAAAAGTAACTGAGACAGCAACAGAACACCCAACCTCCACTGCCAAAACCACAGAAAAAATGACAACACTAGCTACAGAAAAGCCTACCACCAAAACGACAGAAGGTTTAGCCACTACAAAGCCACACAGAACAACAACAGAAGGTTCCACCACGACTGCAGTCACATCTCCTGAAATAGTGACAAATACAAATCTTCCAACTGCATCTTCAACTGCACCCTTGGTTACATTTAGTCCAGAGGTCCAAACGACAACAACTGAAAGACCAACAACAACAACAACCGTCCCACCCACGACACTTACAGAGGAACCCACCACTATCACAACAACCACAGAAAAACCCACCACAGTTACTGAAAACCCCACCACCATGATGACTCAAAAGGCTAGTACTACTGTTGCCGTAACCACAGGAAAAACCACTCCTGTTGCTACTTCGACCATCACAGCCACAGAAGAACCCACCACAGTAACAGAGAGACTGACCACAGGTACAGAATCTACAAGCACAGCAACAGGAATGCAAACGACAACAATTACAGTGACACAAAAACCCAGCACAGCATCAACGGAAAAGATAAGCACAACTGTTCCAAAAACAGAAAAACCCACAACTACCACAGAAAACCCCATAACAGCTACAGAAGGACCAACTACTGCAACCACCATAGTACAAAAACCCACAACCACAGTTTCAGAAACTGCTAGTATTGCCACCTCTACAGCCAAAGTTACAGAAAAAGTAACCGAAGCAACTCCACAACAACCTAGCTCCACTCCCAAAACCACAGAGAAACTGACAACGCAGGCTACAGAGAGGCCTACCACCATAACAACTGCAAAGGCATCTACAACAAAGCCAACAGGAACAACCACAGAAAGCCCCGCAACAACAGCAATCACATCAACTCAAAAACCAATGACCACGACAACCCCTGAAATTATCACAAATACAATTGTTCCAACTGCACAGTCGACAGGACCCTTGGTGACGATTACCGAGTCCCAAACTACAACAACAGAAAAACCCACCACAGCAACCCTCCAACCCACAACATATACAAAAGAACCCACCACCACCACAACAACTACACAAAAACCATCCACACCTACAACAACTCCAACAACATTTACGACTGAAAAGGCCCAAACCACCACACCTACAGCAAAACCCACATCAACACCATCAGAGTGTCTTGTCTGTCACTGGTCTTCTTGGATCAACAATCATTACCCGGACCCTACCCCCAATGGTGGAGATTATGAGACTACAGCAAACATAACTGATCCAAGTCTGAATGCCTGTAAACAACCACTTGAAATAGAATGCAGAGCAAAAGCATTTCCTGACGTACCTTTGGATCAGCTTGGTCAAAAAGTAACATGCAACCCAAGAGATGGACTGATCTGTCACAACAATGAACAAGGCATACCGCCGATCTGTTATGACTATGAGATTAGAGTCAAATGTTGCATCAACGATTGTGTGACTCCAACCAAAGCTACAACTACAAAGGCCACAACAAATGCAGTTGCAACAGAAAAGACCACAACTGTGGTAGCCACATCCACAGAAAAGCCAACTATGGCTAAAACAACTATTCTACCCACAGAAAAACCAATCACAACTACAATAGAACCCACCACAGTGACAACAACCACACAAAAGCCATCCATAACAACCACTATTGCAACTCCAGCAACCACATTTACTACTGAGCAAGCTCATACCACCACAACCACAGAAAGACCCACTACAGCAACAGAAGTACCAACAACAGCCACAGTTACGGAAAACCCCACCAGCACAGTTACACAAAAGGCCAGCACTGCTCTAACAACAGAAAAGCCCACAACTGTGTATGCTACAACCATCACAACCACAAAACTACCCACCATAGCAACAGAAAGACCGACAACCATTACAGAATCTCCAAGCACAGCAACAGAGATCCAAACCACAACAATTGCAGTTACAGAAAAACACAGCACAGCATCAACAGAAACGATAAGCACAATGGTTCCGACAACTGAAAACCCCACAACTACCGTGGAAAACCTCACGACAACTACAGAAAGATCAAGTCTTCCGACCACCATAGTACAAAAAACTACAACCACAGCTTCAGAAACCACAACTACAGGCCAAGTCACAGAAGAGGTAACTGAGACAGCAACAGAACACCCGAGCTCCACTGCCAAAACCACAGAAAAAATGACAACACTAGCCACAGAAAAGCCTACCACCAAAACAACTGAAGCCACTACAAAGCCACGCAGAACAACAGAAGGTTCCACCACGACTGCAGTCACGTCCCCTGAAATAGTGACAAATACAAATCTTCCAACTGCATCTTCGACTGCACCCTTGGTTACATTTAGTCCAGAGGTCCAAACTACAACAACTGAAAGACCCACAACAACAACCGTCCCACCCACGACACTTACAGAGAAACCCACCACTATCACAACAACCACAGAAAAACCCACCACAGTTACTGAAAACCCCACCACCATGGTGACACAAAAGGCTAGTACTACTGTTGCCGTAACCACAGGAAAAACCACTACTGTTGCTACTTCAACCATCACAGCCACAGAAGAACCCACCACAGTAACAGAGAGACCAACCACAGGTACAGAATCTCCAAGCACAGCAACAGGAATCCAAACCACAACAATTACAGTGACACAAAAACCCAGCACAGCATCAACGGAAAAGATAAGCACAACTGCTCCAAAAACAGAAAAACCCACAACTACCACAGAAAGCCCCACAACAGCTACAGAAAGACCAACTACTGCAACCACCATAGTACAAAAGCCCACAACCACAGTTTCAGAAACAGCTGGTATTACCACCACTACATCCAAGGTGACAGAAAAGGTAACGGGAGCAACTACACAACAACCTAGCTCCACTCCCAAAACCACAGAAAAACTGACAACACAGGCTACAGAGAAGCCTACCACCATAACAACTGCAAAGGTACCCACAACAAAGCCATCAAGAACAACAACCGAAAGTCTCACCACAACTGCAGTCACATCAACTGGAAAACCAATAACGACATCCCCTGAAATTGTCACAAATACAATTGTTCCAACCGCACAGTCGACAGGGTCCTTGGTCACATTTAGCACAGGGGCCCAAACGACAACAACTGAAAGACCAACAACAACAACCGTCCCACCCACGACACTTACAGAGGAACCTACCACTATCACAACAACCACAGAAAAACCCACCACAGTTACTGAAAATCCCACCACCACGGTGACACAAAAGGCCAGTACTACTGTTTCTGTAACCACAGGAAAAACCACTACCGTCGCTACTTCAACCATCACAGCCACAGAAGAATCCACCACAGTAACAGAGGAGAGACCAACCACAGTTACAGAATCTCCAAGCACAGCAACAGGAATCCGGACCACAACAATTACAGTAACACAAAAACCCAGCACAGCATCAACGGAAAAGATAAGCACAACTGTTCCAAAAACAGAAAAACCTACAACTACCACGGAAAACCCCACAACAGCTACTGCAACAACCATAGTACAAAAACCCACAACCACAGTTTTAGAAACCACTACATCCCATGAAATTGTCACAAATACAATTGTTCCAACGGCACAGTCGACGGAACCCTTGGTTACCTCCACTGCTAAATCTACTCAACCTTCAACAACCTTGTCAACCACAACGGAAGGAAGAACCACTGAATGCTTCTGCAAATACCTTGATCAGATTTTTGCTCCTGGTAAGTATCAATCAATCGTTTGTCTTTGATCATTTTCTTGTTTTATATCTCATAACAACATCCTGCTGGTGTCTTTCATCTGTCATCATAAGAACCAATCATTTCATTATTTTCAATTCTGCAAGATCATTCCTCAAACTGACTTTACGGATTGACTCTTTTTAGGTACTACCATTTACAATAAAACAGATGACGCTGGTTGGTGTTTCATCGCATATTGCAATAAGACTTGCAATGTTGAGAAGTTTGCAGGACCGTGTCAGCCAACCACGCCACCAAGTCCTACCACCTCCTCAACAACAACTGCCGTAACGACAGAAGTCGTCACAACAACCGCCAGTACCATACCCGTAACCACTGAAGCTGCCCCCAAAGACTGTGATTTCCTCATCCCGCCAAGAAAGGTACCCGACCTCTACAGATGTTGGAATTTGGAAAAACAGTATATGTGCAGCATAACAGCTAAACACTGCTTCACCATGTTTGCTTTGAACTTTTGTCCATTGTTGGCTGGAATAGGCTCCAGTACCCTCCGACATATGAATGATGGATTTTTGTAGTTGCCAATGACAGTTAATATGAAATATTTGAACATGAGTGAAGAAGGGTAGGACAACAAAACTGAATCTTCTCCAGTTCTCTGAATTTAATTATTGTGGGTTGCAATGAGAAGAACAGTCTCTGATTGTCAGTCTAACAGGTGCTTGTGTACTAATTTGTCCTTTTCAGCACGGCGAGTCTTGGATCTCAAGCAACTGTACCTTTTCAATGTGCGAGGATGGAAAAGTCCTAACAGAACACAAGCCATGCGAACCGATAACCATGCCAGTGTGTGAAAATGGTCAACCGCCAGTGAGGGTTTATGATGAAGATGGTTGCTGTTTCCATTACGAATGCACATGTGAGTGAAGCATTTTTGCACATTCCAAAAGAAAGTTCCTAAAATCACTCATAGTCCTTTCCAAATTGATTTCAATCATTTTGTAGGTATTTGCAGCGGCTGGGGAGATCCACACTATATCACATTTGATGGTCAATACTACAGCTTTCAGAAAAACTGCACCTACGTTCTGGTTAAAGAGATTATTCCTCGGCACAATTTTACCGTCCTCATTGACAATGAAAATTGTGACGCCACTGGTGAAATAACCTGTGCCAAAAGCTTGATTGTGTTTTACAAAAGCTACCAAGTCATTCTTACACAGGAGAGAGGAACAACTACAGTCAACACGGTACAATTTATTATCATTTTATTTGGACTTATTTGGTATTTTGTTGTTTAAGAAGGATCCTTGAGTTTCGAATCTTACTTGTGTTCAGGTTTACGTCAACGGCAAGAAAGTAATTCCGACTTACTCCAACGACGACTTTATCATCACAAGCACTGCAATTGAGCTGGTTTTGAGAATTCCGGCAATCCAAGCCGTCGTGACGTTCAAGGGGCTTTTATTCAGCGTTGATTTACCGTTTTCCCTTTTCCAAAACAACACAGAAGGACAGTGCGGTGAGCTAATTATACTTTTTAACATGACATGAAACAAGTTGTCATCTTACACTCATTATCTGATTTCACCAGGTACTTGCGACAATAATAGAAAGAACGACTGCAGATTACCCAACGGGCAGATTCTCACCTCTTGCACTGATATGGCTCATGAGTGGCACGTACCAGATAAGAACAAACCGTACTGCAAGAAGCCTCCACCTCCACCAACACCAAATCCATCGCCAACTCCACCAACTTGTAAACCTGACATTTGTGAAATTATTATCAGCAGGTGAGTAAGCAACCAAGCACAGTCCAATATCTGTTTTTGTTTCTTTATGAGTAATTGTCTTTATCGCTGTATTTTGTGCGAAGCATTTTTGCGGAATGTCACAAAATCATCGCACCGGAGGACTATTATGAGGCCTGTAAATTTGATGTTTGCTCCATGCCAAACTCCAAAGTGGGATGCTCCAGTTTGGAGGCTTATGCAATGATGTGTACTGCGGCGTCAGTCTGTGTCGACTGGAGGAACGCCACACAGGGGCAATGCGGTAAGAGCATTTGGTTTTTTAGCGTAGCTCTTTTTGTATCACAGAATCTTAACTAACTTGTGGACATGGACGCCCCACACCTCGATGGAACAAATTAGAACCATGCCTTTCTCTCCCCGGCCAATCAGTGAAAAGATATCATGATGATAATGACCAATTATTTGAAATAAAAGTTTTTTATTTTTCTTAATCGCCATTTTCAGTGTGTTCCCTACAAAAATGGCATTCATCTATTCAGATGCATGAACATTTTTCTCTTATTCTAGAATACAAATGTCCTGCACATAAAGTCTACAAACCATGTGGGCCCATTGTGGAACCGACTTGCAATGCAAGGTAACCACTCTCATTTCACTCACTGTATTTACTCCACACACTTTAAAGTTGGTTTTGATATCATACTATTTTCTCTTTAGATACAATTACAAGTATACACAGCAATGCCAGGGAGAAAACTATTACCAGAGGTCTGACTGTAATACATTTGTGGAAGGATGTTTCTGTCCACCCGGCACAATCTTATTCAATTCAAACTCCGACATCTGTGTCATCGCTTGTAAGAGTCACTCACAAACATTTATCAGATTACTGTAGACTTAATTAAATGAATTTAAAACCCGGAATTATTTGTTTCCTGTCTAAGGTTGCACTGGTCCTGATGGTGAACCGAAAGAGGTACCGACCCCAATTGCGATTATTGTTTTCCTGGTTTGTGTTGGACTGGTTACGGTTAACCATTGTTTCACCACCCACAGATTGGGGAGTCCTGGCTGAGTGGATGTCAACAGTGTGTTTGCGATGCGGATACGCTGAGTGTGCGATGTGAACCTCGCGTGTGTCCCACTCAAGCACCAATAACCTGTAAGGAAGGTGAGGTGTTGGTGAACCAAACAGTGGACTGCTGCCAGACTCAGACATGTGGTGAGTTAAAGAAGCTGCAACACTTTGGGAGACCAATCAGAGTCCAGATATGGACATCCTTTCATCCTATAAGATATTCTCTGATGAATGTTTTGCTGCATATAAACAAACAATCTGTTGTCTTTCCCAGTTGCTCTTCCTTCCAAATGTAAAATAAACACAAACGCCACCTACTTACACGTAAATGATTGCAAGTCAGTCGTGCCAGTGGAAATGACAACTTGCGAAGGATCCTGTGGAGCGTCGACATCAATGTGAGATTTGGCTTTATGATTAGATAGATTTTTTTCCTAATGTGTGTTTAGCACCTCTGATTATGTGCGAAACCATGTCTATCTGCTCAGGTACTCTGCGGAGAGCAACAGTCTGACGCACTCTTGCTCATGTTGTCAAGAAACAGCCACTAGCAAGAAAGATGTGGAGATGATTTGTGGTGATGGAAGCAAGATCAAACACTCCTACATTTCAATTGAAAAATGTGGCTGTCAACTCACACATTGCAAACAAAGAACAACACGTTAATTTGGACATTTTAACAGCTTACCATAAAAAACACTTTGACACTTAATTTCCATAAATGCTCAATAAATTGATGGAATAGCGCATCCCACTTATATGTCGATTGCTTCTTTATCATGCACTCTGTTTTCTTGCAGAATGACCAAAGATATTGCTTGACTTGGCATTCTAAAAACCTCTTCATTCCAATAAACATTTTCCCTATTGCAGTGCTATGTTTTATTTATTTTGTGCAACATGAACTATATCAAGTATTCTGCCTATACATATCCACAACTTGATCTGACACAATTTCCATTTCACACTCATACTGGTAAATGTGAGATTGAATTTTTTACTTCACATGTTGTCTAATGGCATTAGTAAGGATGACCACCACATTCTAATCAGCGGAAAGACAATTGTCCTGAAAGTGTGAAATGATACTCATTTTGTGGGGATTGTGCTTTAACGTAATTTAATTTAGGTTACGTACATTTAAATTAATTTATTAATATTTTAAATGTCTACTCATCAGATGCAGGTTACAGTAGTCATCATCCCAGTCACTGCAAAATATAACCAAAATAATTTTTTTATTATTATTATTATTATTGTTATTATTATTATTACTATTATTATTATTATTGTGTTTAAAAAATATTTATAGCTATGGTAAATATACTGTTACATTTACATTTTGGTCGGAACAAATTTTCGGCTCTTTTTTTACTGTCGGACATATTGAGTGTAACACAGTGTCAGCCAGCTATGTCGGCGCTGAAGTATGTCTGTACATTATTAGAGTAGTCTACATTCATTTGCCAGATGGCTCATTTATTTGCATTCAGGGCCTATCAGGTATTCATTTTGAGATAATGTGTTGAATAAAGGTGAAAGATTCGCAGCGGGGTCCATCAGTTTTCAGGTAAAGCAAGTTATTTCGCCGACTTTTGCTCTCAAGCTTTTCCCTCCTCACTGTTTGAGCTAGCTAACGTAATTCAGGAAAGCTGAGTTGCTATTTATTTTAAAAACGCGACTACATACTGAAGTGACTGGGTTGTTCGTATGCAGAGCAGCTGAGTTTCTTATTCGGCAGAACGAATATGTATTTAAAAACGAGGTGTCGTTAGTTCCACTATTCATCATCTGAGTTTGCATAGATGACAAGCGTTGAGTCGGTGTAGATTTTCTCAAGGTTTACTTTTTAGTTTTCCCTCTCAAGGATGCACCGGTTTGATTATCACAGATGCATTCTTAATAATAATGTGACACTGTTTTTTTTTCTTTTTTAGTTTACACATCCGAGCCATGGCCTCACTGTCAGAAGAGGTGCTTCTGGTGGTGAAAAAGGTTCGCCAGAAGAAACAGGATGGCACTCTGTATTTAATGGCTGAACGTATCGCGTGGAGTCCAGAGGGCAAGGACCGCTTCACCATCAGCCACCTCTATGCGGATATTCGCTGTGAGAGCCCTTTTTGTGTAAATATCACAATGTAAAGCCAGTGTATGATGGAGCATTATTTATTGTCTGCTCAGGTCAGAAAATCAGCCCTGATGGCAAAGCAAAAATTCAACTCCAACTGGTCCTTCACTCCGGCGAGAGTACCACATTCCACTTTTCTAATGAGAGCACGGCACTCAAAGACCGTGAGGCTGCTAAAGAGCTGCTGCAGCAGCTTTTGCCCAAGTTCAAGAAGAAAGCTAATAAGGAACTGGAAGAGAAAAACAGGTGAGCTTCTCGGTGGAAGTGTGCAAGGCTTGAAACGCTTGCTAATTCATAGCACAACGCTAAGCACGTTGAGAGTATTTAGACTGTGTTGAACTGTGTTTTTTTACACATAGGATGCTTCAAGAAGATCCATTGCTTTTTCAACTATATAAAGATTTAGTGGTCAGCCAAGTGATCAGTGCTGAGGAATTCTGGGCTAACCGATTAGGAAGCCTAAACACACACACTCATCCTGCAGTATGCAACAATAAACAGCAAGTTGGTATTTCTGGAGCTTTTTTGGTGAGTGACTCAATAATCCCTTGTGTAAAATTTTAGCCAGAATTTCAGCTGCATTTGAAACCATTTTTTGTTCACTTTATAGGCAGACATACGGCCACAAACAGATGGCTGCAATGGCTTGAGATATAATCTGACAGCTGATATCATCGAATCTATCTTCAGAACTTATCCTGCAGGTAAACATGGCCGTGCCGGTTTCTTTGTATGTGCAACGGCGCTAAGCGTGTACGTAATCCATATCAACTCCGCTCATCGTTGCAGTGCAACAGAAGTATTGTGAGAGTGTCCCTCACGAGCTCACCGAGAAGGAGTTCTGGACGCGCTTCTTCCAGTCGCAGTATTTTCACCGAGATCGCATCAACACGGGCACACAGGACATCTTCACAGAGTGTGCCAAGCTGGATGAAAAAGGTAGAAAGTAATTAGGTCTCCCCTCTCATTGATGAGTGGAGCAGGACGACCAACTGCAGTTTGGACCAGGGTTTATTGAGGCAAAAGGTAGTTGGAAGGGAGTCAGGTGGGGAAACGAAGACACAGACGGGTTAGAGACTCACGGCCAGGAAACAGACAGGCCGACATGAAGTCCACTTAGACAAGGTTAAAAATTCTGACCGTGAGCCTCCAGACAGACAACTGTAGACACCGAAGGAGAGAAACACACGGGCAGGGCTTAAATACACAGGGTAACAAGAGGAAGCAGGTGACAGACATGACGGTAACGAAAGAGGTGTGGTCTGGCACGGACGTGTGTGTGATCTTGTGTTTTTTTTTTTTTTTTTATATGAAGGGTTAAAATCAATGGTGGTGCAAGGAGTTAAGAACCCCCTGGTTGACCTGCAGTCATTAGAGGATAAATCCCTTGATGAGGTAAGAGTTACTAAGATGATGACAGTGTAGAAACTCTCAACTGAGTTTCTTCCGTAACCTCTGATTTGAAGACCTGCTCGCTTATCTTTGCTACAGGGTTACGGCGCCTCGACACCGCTGCCTTCCACTTCAAATTCAAACCGAACGGTGAAGGAAAGCAGCAACTACGCCATCATCAAGCGCTTCAACCATCACAGTGCCATGGTGCTGGCAGCAGGCTCACGCAAGGGGTACAAATACACCTAGAAATATCATAGACGAGAACATCCTCACGCTAAAACGTCAACTCGGTTGCTTTAAAGGGAAACTGACCAAAATAGTGAGACTAGCAGCACTGATGGAAACTCGCGGGATTCCGACCTCTTCCAGCCTCCCATCAAGAAGGTAAATTGTTTTTTTGTTTGGTTTTTTTTGCCGTCCACCTTGTGACTGGGATTGGATGGCTCACTTTTGCAATTTTCTTAGGTGAAAATACAAGAAGCCATAGAGTATGAGGATCTGCAAAGGGAAAACGGGCCAAAAGTGGTTGCATTGAACCTCAAAAAGTCAGACAGGTTTGCATTATTTCCTCCATCTCAAATGCACACCATCGCATCGTTGAATAAGCTATGTTCAAGTTGGGTCTATATTTTTTTCAACAGTTCTCCACAATGGTTTTAATCTCATACATTTGAACTTTTTTATACAAAGGTACGCCCATGGTCCTGTGCCTCTTCAGTCTCTAAAATACACAACAAGCCAAGAAATCATCAACTCCGTCAACCAAGTCCGCCACGAGATGGCCGGTTACAAACCCAACCTAACTCAGGTTTGACCGACCAGCTTTACACTTCCTCTCTTCGCTCTCGCACCACTTTTGCAATCTCCACGCAAAGCTGCTTCCGCATTCGATCAGGTTGTGCAAATGGCCGTTTCCTCTCTGCAGGTTTTGACCAGCGCGGCAGCAACTTCGGCCATCGCAGCACTTTCTCCCGGCGGCCTGCTCATGCAGATGGGATCGCAGCAAGCCATAAATCGTACGTTGAGGAATCTCAGTGGGAGACACTCCAGTTCCTATGCCCCCACCCCCCAACTGATATTAGTTGTTTACCTTTTCTCATTCGGGATATCGGCAGAGATGGTACCATCTGACATCCAAGGGGAACTGAAGCATCTTTATACAGCTGCTGCGGAGTTATTGAGACATTTCTGGTCCTGTTTTCCCGTCAACACGCCATTTTTGGAGGAGAAGGTGACAGTAACATGACTGAATCACATGGCATTAGTCATCCCTGACTTAAGACTTTCATGCGTCTTCTTGTTTTATACAGTTGATTAAAATGAAGTCCAACCTCGAGCGATTTCAGACCACCAAGCTTTGTCCTTTCCAAGAGAAGATTCAGCGTCAGTACTTAAATAAAAATGTAAGTATCCATTGATTTAAAGACTCTTAAGTTTGATTCTTCTGATTTCCCTCCATAGGTCAATTTTACATTCTGTCTCTTTCCATTGATGACTGATTGGTTTTCACATAGAGATCATGAGATGAACGCAGAACTCTAATTTCCAAATACTTTCCTCGATTAATCCTGTTTTGTTGACACCCTTGCAGATCACAGCACACTTAGAGCAGATGCTACAAACGGCCTACAGCAAGTTCCACGTCTGGCAAACGCGCCGCATGATGAGGAAAACCTGAGGCCGAACGCTTTGTTAGCGAAGGACAACGAAGACCAAGTGGACAAGGACGTCCCGCGGAGGCCTTAGGCGCCCTGCTGAGACGACACATCGTAGCCGGGTGGCTTCACGGGAGGCTCTCGATGAAGACATCAACGAACGCCGCTGCAGCCGTTTCCGAGAGGCATATGGCATTTTTTAGTCACGAAAACATGTTTCTTATTTTTTGGTGTTCTTTCTACGGATGAGATTGGTTTCAGTATTGGGACTGTAATGGTACAAGACTGTATGGCCATCTAAATCTTGTTGGCTCCCACGATGACCAGCAGAGGACTGCAGACGTTTTATCAGTGCAGAGAGCCTCTCTGGAAATAGGACAAAGAATGGATTAGTGTTCCAGAGTTAGTGGATTTAGCAATATTCGAATGACCATGTCACACTTGGAGAATGTTGGTGTGTGTGAAACACGGTTAACATTGTCCGGTTCTGTCTGCACTGTATTGTACATACAAAATGTTACTCTGGATTAAAAGATGTAAAGCGTTTCGATGGTGGTTGCAGTCGAATGACTGCATGGGTGCAAGTTACAATCACGCCTTGATTTCAGGAAGAGAAATAAACATTTTCTGAGGCGGATTCTCCCAATTTGCGGATTCTTAATGAGGCGTGTCGTTCAACCAGTCAAGATGCAGAACATTCTCATTGCTCAGCACGCCTTCAGGAAGTCGGACTCGCCCGCTCAGGGAGGCTGACCACTTGGCTGCAGCTCTTACGGTAACGTGAGTGTTTTTCTCTTAAAAGTGGAGCCATCTAAAAACCGTGAGGCCGAAATATGTTCATTTGGTTTTTTTGCTCACAGTATTTCATCATTTTTATGTGAGCGGTGATTCGACCAAAACCGAGCGCGCTCGCTATCGATCTCATACAAGAAATCGACGGGGGAGAAAAACAAATAATTACCATTTTTAATAGTTTGACAGTTATGTGAAGTTGTGTTGAGCTGTCGTGTAGTTTGAACAAAATTGTTTCATTTCAGGGTCAGGGGACGTGTGACGTCTCGTGACCGACTCGCCCCTTCGGGTTGTTTACGAGAGCGCCACTGATCGATGTAAACGAGTGAAACGCTGCATTCTGAAAAAATGTGATCACAAATATATTTATCACGTGAGAGTTCGTAAACCGTTATTATTCTTAGAGTTAACTACAGTTCCGTAGTGTGACGTCACTTTCAGCAAGTTTACAACAGCTTGAACGTAAGGTACTTCCTGGGGCGGTCACGTGACCCATGCAGAAACAAAATGTAAACAATATGCTGCCTTGAAAAGAAATAGGCACAAGTTGATATCCAAACACTAAATCACGGCTGATATTTTTTGTCAAATACTTTATGCTTTTTCTTTTTAATCAACCAATCAGTCCAGTTTTAAAATTCAAGTTAAATAAGCAGCCTTGGGGAGTGCAGAATCTCTTAAGTAATTTATTCCAGTGCACAGTGAGGTTTTAAATTATGATTCTGTTTTTGGGGGGGTCAGAAATAATCTTATGATGAGAGATGTTCACCAATTTACACGACAGTGCTAGCAAATAAAAGAAATACATCACTTATTCTTGAGATTATCATCACCTACTACTTCTAAATATATAACTTTTTCCTTTTAATGCCATTTGAGAATAACTGAGTTTCAATACTTAAACCGCTGCCTCCATATCGAAATCGAGCACAAACCGTAAATCAAACATAAATCACATTCTGTATTTAAGTTTCAAATTTGGACTTTCTATAGTTTCCCTTTTCCTTATTCAGCTGTTGACGTTGTTTGCACGGCCTTGTATAACCAGAGTCATGGCTGTTCAATTTGAGAGACTTAAGAACCCTGCTGAGAGTCATATGATGCCACAGCATACATGACCAAGCACAAACGTGAGTACTTAAGGCTGGCTCTCTCCTTCTCTTCCAGTTGTGGACGACCGTGAGGGACGATGCCTCGTGTAGCGGTCGTACCAGATGTCCACAGTCACGTCTTGGCAGAATTCGACTGCCTTGACCCTCTCCTCTCCACTCTGCGCTTAGACTCCGGCAGGCTTAAGGTCGATACATTCACGTGATCATTATTACCGTAAAGTTTGTTTATAATCTTTTTTTTTTCTACCCCAGCTAGTGGCTGCCGATGAAATTTTACTCTACTTCTTTCAGTGCACATGTTTGGCTGTGTCGAGAAAGTGGCTGGCGTTAGGAACGTCGGCTGGAGGTTTGCACCTGATTCAGAGGGAGGGCTGGAAACAAAGGCTTATCCTTACTCACAAGGTAATATGTGACTCTGGAATTTTTTTCCACATTTTATCTGTCCCCCGTAGCTAACTTAAGAGTATTTATCGGCTTGGAATTTTTGGGGTTTGTAATTTTTTTTTGGGGGGGGGGGGATATTCTTACCACATACCCCACCAGGAAAAAAAAATCCTAGCTCCACCAGTGATTGATATGACTTGCCTTTCAGGAAGGATCCATTACTCAAGTGTCGTGCTGTCCACACGATGAAGACTTTATTGCTGTGGCAACAAGGTAAAATGCATCTTACCTTTGGTCATGTCTTTATGATCGACATGGCATGTTGTGTGGTCCAGTCAGGGTCTGGTGGTGGTGTGGGAGCTGCAGCTAGAGCGCCGCGGACGTCCAGAGAGAGTGAGCGTGTCCTGGGAGCATCGAGGGCAGAACATCACCGCGCTCTGTTGGGACACCAACACGTTCAAAGTTTATGTTGGAGACTCGACAGGCAAGGTGTCTTTTCTCCGGGCAGGGTCCTCGAAGCTGGGAAAGGTAGCCCCTCTTGCCAACACACAGAATATTGTGATTTTACAATACAGTGAAACTTGCATTATTTCCACTGTACCAGTTTTTTTTAAAGATTATTTTAACTCAAAAATATTTTTGTTGTTCGTTTTTACAGGGTTCAGGATTTGTTATGTTTCCTGTTCAGACGGTCACCACCGTCGACTCCAAAGTGGTTCAGCTCGGCTACCAGGACGGTCGGCTGCTGGTATCTTCCCTGACCCGCTGTTATCTCTGTGATACGGAGAAGTGAGTGGAGGTTGCGATTGTCCAGAGCCGGCCGGGGGTCACTAACCTTTTTGGAAACTCAGAGCTACTTTCTTGATTACACACTCAAATGCCAATTTTGCTCCGATTACCTTTGATGATATGTTTTTAATTATTTTCAATATTCTTTATAAAGACACTTAGCAATTTAACCATTTTTTTAAAAGATTTTTTTTTTTCTTGTTATGTTTTACTTCTGCGTTGTTTTTCTTTTTTTTAATCTTTTAATCATTTTTTCCCCGATCCCTTTATATCCTGTCGCCAGGGAGAAGTTTTGGCGTGTAGGAAACAAGGAGCGTGACGGAGAGTACGGAGCTTGTTTTTTCCCTCAGAACAAAGGATTGTTGGGGGGCCAGCCCCCGCTACTCTACTGCGCTCGGCCGGGCTCTCGCATATGGGAAGCCAGTTTTAACGGCGAGGTTTTAAGCACACAGCAGTTCAAACAGGTGCTCAACTCCCCTCCTCTACCTCTTATCACTTACAGGTAATAATATTAACTCTAACTTGCTGAAACCATTTTTTTCCTCTGTGTGAAATAACATTAATGCCCATAAAACCCTGCAGAAATGAGCCACAATACAATCCAGCCCAGAAGAGCCCTCAATCAATCGCCTTCCCCAAACTATTATATTTTGGGTAAGAGTCACGTTTAAATGTTTGCACAATCAATTATTTAATATTATGATGAACATTGTTTAATGTTGATTTACTGCACAGAGTTAGTTGACCAATTGTTCCCTTTTTTTTTGGACAGAGACCAAAATTTGCTTACCTGGACTGATTCAGCCATTTATATCTTTACACCTCACAATGGGCAAGTTCTTCTGTGGACTGAGCTCAAAGGTGATTGACTTTGATACATACACACACACACACACACACACGGACGTGAACATTTCAGTATATTAGACAGTCAACCTTCTCTTTTTGGTATTGTAGACGTGCTCGATATCGCGGTCCACCGCAACGAGCTCTTCTGCCTCCACGGCGGCGGCCGTCTCTCGCACCTCTCCTTGTTGTCGGCAGAACGCTGTGTTGAACGACTCCTGCGCCGGGAGTCCTGGCCTCTGGCGGCTTCGGTCTGCTGCATGTTCCAGCACACCGTCTGCATCAGTCGGGTAAGGTGGCTTGTATTCAAAATGCGTTTGTGCTTATTGTTTAAAAAATACAAAGTGGTCTGTTATTTGTGCTTTGTTTTTGTGGAACTCAGGCGAGGAAATCAATTCCCATGGACCGTCTGGAACACCTTCGATCCCAGCTCAGTTCCAGCACTCACCCCGAGTTGATTGGACAACTAGATGAGGTGATCGCCAAGCTGGAGCCACTTGACTCGGCCTGCAGCAGCCGCAGAAGCAGTATTTCATCACACGTATGTAAAAATTGAGCTTCCTGAATCTTGCGTGTTGTTCATTGATCCTGTCTCGTTATGAACCTGTTGCAAATACAATCATGTTCTGCATGGAAATGTGACGTGACCTTCGTCTCTTAACATCAGTCGCTTCTTCTCAAAATCCAGGAGAGCTTCAACGTCCTGGACTGCGGGATCTACCGAGTGATCAGTCGGCGAGGGAGCCAATCCGACGAAGAGACGAGTTCCCTCATTCATCAGTCCGCGTCGGAGGAAGAGCGCCTCAAAGAGTTCAGCTTTGTGCAAGAAGATGATCAAGTGGACCACGGTAGGAGACAATTGAGACGCCTGCATTTCTAATTGTTTGATGACATATTAAATTGATTAGACAGTGGTGCCTTGAGAAACGAATGACAGTCCAACTGGAGTTGAGATGTCTTTAAGAAAAACTAAAAGTATTTGTTTCTGTCTTATACTGCCTCCTAGTGGTGAAGGCTGGCATGGCAGAAAGAGCAGCACAAAAATCAATCAGTTGATGCCATGTGACAAAAGCTTTTTTTTTTTTTTTCCTTTTAATACAATTTAATTGTTATATTACCTTTTGTGAAGCACATTATTATGGAGCCCTATTTTACTGCCACCATTTTATTGTTTTTGAGAGAAGGCCGGAACGAATGAATGAGATTTACATTTCTTTAAGGCGCCACTTATTTGACATTGAAATGGATATGGCTTTGTGTTTACCATGTTTCTAATAATAATGCTGTGTCACTGTGTCCTACACACACATCATCACATGTGTTCAGTTTTATTTGCATTGCACAGCATTTGTCCCACCTCGCTCCCATCGTCCACCGACTACACGCATGTGGTGTTCACCCTCTCATCGTACGCCACCAGTGCCTCCATCCATCTTTGTGTTTCTCCTCTGGCTCTCCCCCCAACCTCCATTTAGATCCACAGAGCAGCGAGCGTGCGGAAGCCGACCGATCCGAGCAAGGCCTGCAATTTCACTTGCCCCTCTCATTCCGCACCAAACCCCCTCGCATTGCGCTGCAGGCTGTCAAAGACAGGTGCTTAGAATTTCGTTTTTAAGAATCTTTTTTCTTTGTTTTTTTGTGAGTGTCCAAATCAGACCGATTTAATCAAAAAATATTAGCTTTTTTTATTTATATTTAAATTTGTTGTTACTTGTTGTGAATTAAAATGTTTTTTTTTCTACAGGTTATTTGTCAAATGTGAGGTAAAATGTCACAAAAGCATTCTTAGTCAAATTTTAACCAAACCGTTTTAAAAATGTGTTAAATCCACACAACTAAAGAATAATGCAGTGCATAAAATTGCCTCTTAAATGAAATTAGACATATCGCAATCTATAGTTGAAACTATTCACGAGGCACATAAAGTAATGTAAAATATATCAGCAAGAACATTTTCACCCAATAAGCACTCATTTTTATTTCATTCATGATTTTTGTTTTAGTCGTGTTTGTTTTTAACTCGAACAACCTTGGGATGCTGATGAGATTATTTTTGGCATTTTCTCGAACAATGAACTGAAACGTAACTAAAACGAGGTGTAGCAGCGGCTTTTCACTTCCCCTTTCCGGTAAAGTTTTATTTCCACGGCACTCGTTAGTTTGTAAAAAGGCTGACATGTTTCATTTCCAAGCATTCCACTCATTTGTTTGTTTTTTTTTCCTCCTCACCCCCAACGCTCAGTGTTTCTAGTTTTGTCAAGAAGACAACCGAGAAGATCAATACGCTCCAGATGAACTCTGAGCTGTGGCAGCGATCAGACTTTCGAGATAGTGCTCACGCCGAGATGCCTGCCACCTCTGCTCCATTCATGGAGGAAGCAGATATTGAGTAAGATTCACTTCTAAATGAGTTAGCTTTCCGTGACGTGATTGACTCGCTAACAATTCATTTATTGTCGTAGGATTGAATCGGACTTGCCCAACACAGAGTCTGAACTACTCGAGCTTCAATCTGCCACTGAGCGGGCCCTGTAAGTACACCAAATTCTACTAACCATAGCGTAATAAATAAAAAAAGATTTAAGTACTTTTTTTTTTCTTTTTTAAATGACAGAAAATATTCATGCTGTTTTTCCCATAATCAAAATATTCAATATACTTGTCAATGACCAATGTCTTGACATCTCTACCTTACTTTGGTACGCACACTCCATAAAAACTTGTTCTGGCATCAGTTTCCAGATCCAAGATCCCTTAGTTCTGCTGGATCCATATTTCCTGCAAGAAACTCTTCAAGAATGGTTAAAGGTGCTGGAGCGAGTCCTCAGGCCGGCTCAGCCCGAGTCAGATGATGAAGCCGTACACGCATTGGAGCCGCTTTTAAACACATGCTCAGAAAAAGCAGAAGAGTCAACAGAGAGCTCTCTGCAGGAGGTGGAGCACGACCGTCAGCTTGCCTCCGAAAACGGGACGGTGTTGCCCGACGAAGCCATTCGATTGACGTCTCCCCGAGCGCTTCCCTCCGATCTCCTGGCGAATCTCACCCAGCTGGCCACGCTTTACACCGAGATGAGCTGCTTCAGCAAAGAGGCGGATGCTCACGAGTTGAGCTGCGTCACCTTCCTACGCCGCTATTTCTTCTTGCTGGATCAAGATCGCATCAGACGCATGTGTCTGCGATGCGGCCAGGAGCAGCAGGTCGTGCAGAACTCCTTCGTCGAGGCCATGCTAGGTCAGAAAACGCTCTCTAATGTTTGCATCAGTACAATATCAAATCTGGGCCAATTTCTTTTTCCATAGGTGTGACAAAGTCCAGTAAAGTGGTGGAAATCATTCATAAAGGAGATTTACAGAGATCACTACGCTATCTGCGAGAATTGCAGCCGTGGAGTTCTCCCGTTCTGCTCGCTCACTTCTACAGGTCGGGTCGATATCCCGATTGTGTCTTTTGTGGAAGTGGTGTCAAACGTCATTTAATATGTCGCAATTTAGGTTGCACGAAAAGCACGGAGAGTCGGCAGTCCGTTCTTTTCCTCCATTCTATCCCACTATCACTCCAGCAGATGTGATGCGGATGGCCCACCGAAGTCACTTCCTGGCTTACTTGGAGAACTTGATCCTGTCCCAACCTGAAGAACACAGGTACACTCGCAGCTTGAAAGAAAAAAAGAATCCAACAAGGTGGGGGGGGGCGTTAAAATTTGAATGAATTCTCCCTAGGTTGTCATTCCTCCAGTCACTTCTTGAGCCCGAATCTTTGCGGCAGGAGTGGCTTGAGCTGGCGCTTACCCACGATGCACCTCAGCGTTGCGATACCACGACACCCGAGGGATGGCCCAGGTTAGCGGCTTGATTTTATTTCCATATTGTATCTTAAACAATTAATAATAACCTTTTTTATTGCAGGTGGAATTCTCATCGTCTAAATTGGGGTTACGGGCGCCTCCTTTCTTTGCTGATCCAAATTCCTGCAGACTTGCTATCCAAGCAGAAGATGGCAGAAAGCTGCCGCGGTCATGGGTACTTCATCTCACTGATAGCATTTCATTTTTTTCAAAAGTCTGCAGTCATCTCACTTGTTTCACACATGTGTTAGGTACTGGACTGGTTATCTCCACCTGTGTTGTCAGCTACAGCACCGCGCCGAAGCTTTCTCAACAATCTGTCAACTGGATGATATCAGACTACTCGAGGAACCGGAGGGTGCGTTTCAATTTCAACACACGTTTCATTTAATTCAATGATAGTTGATGTATGAAGACTGTTTTTTTTTTCATCCAGGTGTGGAGCCTCAAAATTTGTCCGAATGGAGGCTCCTGATCCAGTTAGCTCAGGACCACAGCCGTACGTCGGACGTGAACGGGGACGCTTTGTCCAACGACTCGGCAGACTGCGGCAGGAATGTCAACGCCGAGGCCTTGACCCTCCGCTTGGCCCGCACGGCCGGGCCGGAGCGAGCCCTGGCCGTCCTGGAGGAGTGCGGAGTGAAGTTGAGTCTATCTCCTCACTCGCAACTGGTCTGTGAGCTGCTGAAGGTGGCTGACAAGAGGCAGCGGTGAGTCATCGATTCCACGGTTGTCCAAACAAAACGGGCTTGCTTCATCACGTCTATCTTGTGCGTTTCAGGGCGACTATTCAAACCATGCTGGAGCGCTGCGATCGCTTTTTGTGGTCCCAACACGCCTGATGTTTAAAGAAGATACCAACAATGCCAGATTCTTCCATGAGGTTTTACCTCTGACTGATAGGAATTAATTGATTTGCTTTATTACTAATGAAGGTACTCACCCTTAAAATGTGTTCTTTGCTCTTATTTTGCACTAAAACTGTTTGGAATTGAATGTAATGTTGGTGCAATACTGATTTTTCAAGATTGTTTGTTTTGCATGTACCAAAGACCTTAAATCTGTATTATTTAAATAAAAAAAGAAATGTCACATCGCAATTTTGTGTTTTATGAGTACTTACTTGAGGTTATGGAAAATGGATGGGTAAGAGGTTTAACATCTTAATAGAAGGCACACAGCAGACAAAAATAATGTGGATCAACATTAATAAAAAGTTAATGACACGGGATTTTTGATTCCTATGATTGTATCGCACACCTGCCGCATCAAAGAAGCAAATTGGGGATTCACATTTGAATGTTCTTGGTTTATAACTTTCATTTGAGTCACACTGACCTTTTCAACCTCATTCCTGCCTTCAATTTGGCAGAAGTCCTTCCTCCTCCTTCGACTCTGGCACAGAAACAATCAGCCGCTTCAATGTTTTTTATGGACTTCCACAATTAAGGCCCAATGCTGTCAGAAACAAAACATAACTCATTATTGTATTAGCTTATATCTACAAAGCTACAAATGCAGTCTTGCTCGGGGTGGGGAAAAGCAAAAATATATTCAGGCTTTTATTGATTTATATCAATACTGTATTAGGTTAATTTTTTTTAAACACTTAAATGAAAACAAAGAATATACATGATGTGGGCAAGGCACAATCATTTGCAATATTAATACACACAAAGTGTGGCCACCCCTGAAGCACAGCTGGCAGACTTTTTCATCTTTTTAAATGATCCTAACATGACACAATGCTTTTTATCATACATTAAATTAAAAAAAAATTGTGAGCTGGAAGCGGCACTGCAAGGCTTATGTTTGATGTTGCCTTCCTGTCACCAGTGGTATGATAAGGGGGATTCTGCACATACCTGCTGCTGTATAAATGGCCATTTGATACACACACCTGCTCAGTCAGCACAGCAGTAAGATACTGTTCTGTACTAGCTGTCTGATTTGAACAGGGAACATATCAAGATGGAGACTTTACAAGGGGTGAGTTGCTTGAAATTCACATTGTTTTGTGCAAAGTATCTCTTTTCCCCATGTCTACTCCTTATAGGTGATCATCATCCTCCTCTTGGCCCTCCCACAACGAGCAGTGTTGTTTAAAAACACCTCAGGTAGGACCTTTGAGCATCTGGTTCATGAAGAACCACTAAGCCCAACTAGTATTCTGCTTTTTTTTTTTCTGTCGGAAACAGTACACGCAGGTTCTGTATTTGTGAAGGAGGCTCTTCGCAAGGCCATTGAGCTGACTGACGGCGCCTACGCTCAGACAAGAGAACGGTCGGCAACATGGCAATATTTCCCATCTTCAGTCATTTGAACAATATGCCATTCTTTAGGGTGAAGAAGTCTCTGTCCGAAGGCTCCCTGAGACCGACCGATCTGTTGGTTCACTTCAAGCAGAGCCAAAGCACAAGCAGGACTCACGTTCGGGCTGGCGAGCTGCTGGATAACACGGTGGAAGTGATCCGAGAAATGGTCTACACGCGCACTGGCGGTCACAGTACAAAGTTGGAACGAACGGACGGTTCATTAGGTACAACTGTGTGATCGGGATAACAGTAGCTGCTCAATTTGATTTGATTGAGCTAGCCAAGAACTGTGTAAATGCATACTCACTTGAATTTGTCCTCCTCAGAGCTTCTGAGTGAAGCAGATGTTGAAAATCTACTTCAAGCCACTGGTTGCTTGGCTCAATTACGCACATCCGGATGTTCTACTGGCTGTGTGGCAGAACGTTACCGATCCATCACTGCCCACTGTAACAACAGGTTGGTTCTTGATCATTTTCTTTCATTTCACTTGTTAGTTTATGACTAGCTTAAGAAAAATAAAAAGAGAAAACTCGATTTGGTTGCTGTTCCTCCTGCTCAGAGAACATCCCAGATGGGGCTCTGCAAACATTCCCTACTCTCGCTGGTTGCCTCCAGAGTATGAAGACACATGGGGGACACCAAGAGGCTGGGATCCAGACCACACCTACCATAACTTTAGCCTGCCACCAGTAAGACCCCATGGAGCAATTCCCCGTCGCCCACCCTTTGCCTCCCTCACTTGGTGGTCTTCGCAGGTCCGACTGGTGTCTCAGGAGGTTCTCTTCACTCAGAATGACAACATCTCTCTGGACTCCGCTTTATCCCACCTGCTGGTCGAGTGGGGACAGTGGATTGACCACGACTTGGTGCTGACCCCCCAAAGCCCCAGCACGGTGGCTTTTCGGACTGGGGCGGACTGCACCCGGACCTGTAGCCGGGATTCACCCTGCTTTCCCATCGAGGTGTGTTTCATCCTAAACTCTGTAAAGATTTCTTTTTTTGTTGAACTGGAGTTTTTTTCCCGTCAGATTCCACCATCTGATCTACGGTATGGCCTTCAGAGTTGCATGCCCTTCTTGCGCTCTGCTCCAAGCTGTTTGGATGGAGCTGGGCGCCCGTTGCACCGTGAGCAGCTCAACGCCATCACCTCTTTTGTGGACGCCAGCATGGTGTACGGTAGCTCCGATAGCCAAGCTCTGGAGCTACGCGACCGCTCCTCTCCGCTCGGCTTGATGGCTTGTAACTCGCAGCACTCGGACGGGGAGCTGGCCTACCTGCCCTTCTTGCCTCGTCCGCAGGATCACTTGGATCCCTGTGGCCCGAGAGAAGGCTCCAGACAACGGGACAATGCCACGTCCTGCTTCCAAGCTGGTGAGCGTAGTCCAGTCCAGTCTAGGATGCGATTGTCATGATAAGAAAAAATGCTCAACTACAGATACGTGAAATGTTAGGCACCAAGTATTTGAACCATCTTACTTTCCACCACCGGAGCTCATGAGTCATGTTTACCAGGTGATTCAAGAGCCAATGAGCATCTCGGTATGGTGGTCCTCCACACGCTCTTCCTGCGAGAACACAACCGTCTGGTCAAAGAGCTTCATAACCTAAACCCCCACTGGAGTCCCGACACCCTCTACCAGGAGGCCCGGAAGATCATAGGAGCCATCCACCAGGTACAATGCTTCCGAGATGGTAGTCGCTGTGGCTCCGGAATTTTTTTTCTTCCCCTAACCCCCGGTGACTTGAGTCTCGTTGCTTTCCAGATCCTAACGTGGGAGCACTACCTTCCACGAGTCCTCGGAGAGACGGCCATGTCCAGGCAGATACCTCCCTATGAGGGTTATGACCCTGACATGGATCCCAGCATCGCCAACGTCTTTGCTACAGCCGCTTTTCGTTTTGCTCACGTCACCGTGCAGCCCATCGTGACCAGGCTCGGGCCAGGGTACGCCGCCAACTCCCGACATCCCTCGCTCCCTCTGCATCATTCTTTGTTTGCCTCGTGGAGGGTCGTCCAAGAGGGTAAGATGAAGCTTGCTCCTGATATCGAAATATCTTCTTACCTGGTGTCCTCAACAGGCGGTATCGACCCAGTACTACGTGGCCTCTTGCTGTCTCCTGCTAAGCTCCAGACTCCTGGTCAGATGATGGTGGAGGAACTGACAGAGCGTCTTTTTCAGGCGCAAGGTGGATTGCCACTAGACCTCGGGGCCCTCAACCTTCAACGGGGCCGGGACCACGGCCTGCCAGGTACCAAGAGTTCCTCGAAAAGCACCAACGTTTCCTTGACCGTCCTCATCTGATTCCAACCAGGATACAGCTCATGGCGAAGGTTCTGCGGTCTCTCGGTTCCCGATACAAAATCCGAGCTGGCAGACATCTTAGGTAGCCCAACATTAGCTCACAAATTCCAGCAACTGTATGGCACGCCGCACAACATCGATGTGTGGGTCGGGGCCATTTCTGAACCGGCTCTACCCGGAGGCAGAGTGGGACCACTCTTGTCCTGCCTGCTGGCCCGACAATTCAGAGCCCTACGAGACGGTGACAGGTAGATTACGTCTCTGCTCAGTCTTGACCAGCACTGCTTTACACAAGTCTGTGTCTGAAGGTTTTGGTGGGAGAGGAAGGGCGTGTTCACCACTACGCAGAGGACACACCTCCATGCCGTCTCTCTGTCCCGAATCATTTGTGACAACAGCCACATCACCCATGTGCCCGAAGACCCCTTCTCACGCACAGAGAACCCAGATGCCCTGCTGGCTTGCTCCAACCCACTCATCCCTAAGCTTGACCTCAGCCCATGGAAAGAACCTCACTCCGGTGAGGAACGTGACCAAAGTTGTCCGTAATGTGTTGACAATTGTTCTGTAAACTCTTCCCCAAGATCCCAAGTGCGGTCCCGTACCCAGAATCCAATCGGGCTACTCCTTGCTCTGCGATTCTGTGATCACGTATGAGTGCAAAGCTGGTTTTGAGCTGCAAGGTTCTTCATCTCTCAGCTGTGATGCACTAAGTCAGCAGTGGAGCTCCCCACCTCCAACATGCCATGGTAATCCAATGTTAGTTTTTATGAATACAAGGTGCTCAAATAACAGTCACACCCAGATTGTCCACGCCATGTTTCCTTTCAGACATTAACGAATGTGAGCAACCAATTACTGTTTGCCCACAAAATATGGAATGTCTCAACCTGCCAGGTTCTTTTTCTTGCTCAGGTTGGTTCATTATTCTCAAACGAAACGTTTGCGACGTATGCCAAATAATGTATCGTTTGGCATTTGGTAGCATACTTTTTGTGTGAACCCATCCAGAGTTCTCCTCGCCGTCCCCCGTCTCCATTGCAACGGCAGCCACTGTCGTGCTCGGCGGTGTCGGCGGGATGTTGATTCTCCTTTACTGTTTTCGAAGGCGAGTGGCGACACTGAAATGTAACTTGTCAGTCATTCATATTAGGAACAAATAAATCTCTTTTCATTTCAGGTGGTTGCCAAACAAAGAGTCAGCCTGTGCTGGAGGTTGCCAAGGGGAAAGTTAAGCACACATTTCAAAAAATAAAAATAAAAAAAATATCTGCAAACTGACTTGAGCTTTCATTGATGGAAACGTACAGCATGAAAGGCAAAGAGCCAGCTTATTGTTTTGTCCTTTGTGCCATTATGTCACCGAGCACCTACTCAATTATTAACAAATGATTTATTGAGCTTTCCTGCAAACTGTACGGAGAGGTCACGGAAGCAGAGCGGCGAGCTTACAAAAGCGATTTGAAGCCGGAAACCACAGGCTTTACAGGAATGTCTGATTTTCTTTCCATAAAGCCCCTTGGAGTGCTACGTGGCCTTGATGTTGATTTGCTACGCCCGTGTTCAATTCCTGCTTCTAAACCTGTGTAACAACTGTGGGTGTGTCCCAAGCTGTGGTTTGTTGTAAACAGGTCATTCATGGTGATGACCGCAATACATCAATCAGACTCTTTCTCATACTTCCAACTACTCTATTCATTACAAACTGAATAAAAGAAATGACAAAGATAGTCGGGACTTTAATGGAGTGTTGGCAGTTCACTGCCGTACAAGCAAGCGGTTATTGCACCTAGACATTTCTTGATTGTCACCTTCACAATACAGTTGACTGTTCAAAATAAAAACTATAATAATACATAATGAGGTAAAATAACCAATGCACAATGGCTATGGACTACATTTATGCATTGTTGTCAATGGCTCATACATTGTGTTGATTTTGGATGTGCAAAACTTCATTTGTGTATTTTAGATTTTCGAGCTTAACATCTTATTTCATACCAACACTTATGGCTGAGCTGTCCCTAAAAGATGATTGTAAAACTTTACACTTTATGTATGTAATATTTTTCATACTTTACTTCAGGTACAATTGAATGAACTAAAAAGCATTTGTATGGACAAATAATATCGTGGGCGACTTTATGCACAAGATTAAAAACTAAGCATATGGAAAGATCATAAGTACTTTTGTACTGTGCTTTTTATTGTATAACTGTTTTCTCGGTTGACCTTTTTGTAAGCCAGACGTGTCATATCACGCTGGTCAATCTGGTCGTCTAACTCTGCTCTGTGAGGAAAAAACCCAACTTGGCTACACTCATTTCCCTTCGTAGTCGCATCACCTCCCAGAACATCTGCTCGGCTGGAGAAAATGACAACAATCTTATTTTAGGTGCGGTTAAAAACATGACAGCAGCGGAAAAAAGAAAAAAAAAAAAGTCATTTGTGAATGGACTTACCATTATGCCTGACCAGGCCTTGCTGGATGTAGCGGATATATGTAAAAAAGTTGCACACGGCCGTGATCTGGAAAGACAAAACGAGGCCGTGTGAATGGTACAAACAGATGATGATGATGATGATGATAAAGTGACGCACTTACCCGTGCTCGGCTGGAGGGGGAAATATAGTAGTAGTTGCCCTTATCGCCGAGTTTTATGCGATGTCTGCACTGTCGAGACACGCCGCTCAGCGCACATTTTCTGCCGGGAAATTAGGACTGTTCAAAGAACCGCGGCTTGAATAATGGAAACATGGTGTCCAGTCTTTTTCTGTCAGACAATGAACATCAAGGATGCGCTTTTAGGTCAAAGAGGACGGAAAATAACCAGGTGAGGTCCGAGCAATGAGAAGTGAGTGGTCAGGCGCATGCATGAGGTCAATTTAGTGACATTTGTCACGGAGTCATCTCGTGCTGGCAGTAAATGCGGATTAGTGAAAGAGTGACAAGCTTGCTGAGTGGACTTACGTCTCCACTGCTGCCCTAAAGTAACTGCAAACACAAGATTTGGAAGTGAGACAGTGATTGGAAAAGTGCCCACAGGTTAAATACCCTGATTAGAACTACAACTGGAACCCATGAAGTTGTATAGTTGGAAATTTTGATCTCCCCCGCCCTGTATTTCCACAACGTGCTTTCTCTGACATCAGGGGTCCCAGAAAGGAAAAGACAGAGTGGCCGTTGTCACACACGCAAAACAACTCACTTAGGTCCTCCACATTCGACGGCTGAAGCTTTAACTATCGGTAACGCTGACATGGCCACGGGTTCGATAGTCAGAGAGTTGTTTTCTACGGCGCTCTGCACCAGCTGGGACAGCTGTGGGGCACAAGAAGCTCCACTGATCAGAAAATGGATTTCAACTGAATGCGGCCAGAAGATTCTAACCTCAGATCGCGTAAAAGAGAGACAGGGCGCGATGTCTTCTCGGTAGATGCGACTCATGAGCGCCGATGAGCGATCTAGACTCGGATGCTCTTTCCACATGAGGAACTCTGCGTATAGAACCGAGTCCATCTGTAAAGACAAGACAGTCCCTCACTCATCTCGTCAGCAAAGACAAGTTTCTCGGTGTCGGTCCGGAAGTCAACGTAACCGAGAGGCTGAGCTCGACAGAGTTGGGGGACAGTTACCTGTTCACTCTGCCAAAAAACTCAAAGACTGGCCAGAAAGCTGACAGAGAATTAGAGGAGAGCGGGAACAGCAGGCTGAGAGAAAATTTACAAGGAAAGAAAACAAGGTTAAGAGAAGAAAGCCTAAGACTTGAAGGAAGCAAGGAACAATTTGGAAAAGCTTGCAACTGTGGACGCTATTCTTTACCTCTCGGTCCTCTTTGACTACGGGCTGAACGGGAAGTGACGGAGGTTCCGGTTTGCCAGGTGGGGACGGGAATCCACCGCTCATACTTTTGCTGCGATTGTTTCCGCCGATGGGGAGCTGCAGCTGGGGATGGAGTTGGCGGTTGGGCGCGGATGGAGTGGAGGTCAACACCAGAGACTTGAGCGCCGTCACTTCGGCTTGAAGGACGTCAATCTGCCGGCCAAATGCAAAAAATGCAAGGTTCCGTATTACTAATTGTTTAGCAAAGAGTACACACACCTTTCCTTGAGCCTCCTTCAGTTGTTTTTCTGCTCCTGCTTGTTTGACGTTTGCCTCACGAACCATCCTGTGAGCCTCCTGTGGAGAAAATGGAATCAATTCCAATTCATTTCAACCAGTAAAATATTTTTTTTTTGGGACAATGATGATGACCTCAAATAAACTGGCGGTGAGCTCCTCCAGTTCTTGTTCCAGCTGAATTCTGACCTGCGACAGACGCTCACATTCTTTATCTTTTAGTTTGAGTTCCTGAAAAGTACCAGGAGAAAGGAGTTCACTTGTGTCACTTCCCCTTTTAAATCACTGCAGAGTGTGTTTACGTGTTAAAGTAATGGCAGAACCTTCTTTGCAGCATCTAACTGTTCGCTGAGGATCTCCGAGCCCTTTTCGCGAATTTCCTTCTCTCGCATTTCCAAGGAGGAACTGCGCAGGCGGGACTGGACGTCATGGTTTATATCCAGTGTGGGCCCAACCTGGCCTCTTCCCTCCAATCTGGGATCTGGCTCGGGATCCAGATCTACCAACCTGCATGGCATCAAAAACATAACTTTATGCACCCAAAAGGAGCTCTTGGGCTCGTCCTTTATTTTATGCTGGGATCTTTCACACCCTCAGCGAGAATCATGCTACGGCCACAATAGTAGGCTGCTTTGTCTAGAAATATGCCACGAGGACAGCTGTTGTTGGTTTTGTTGGCCTCAGTGATACTTTATCACTTTGTCAAGAAAAGGTCGACTGCACTAGAGAGAGGAAAATAAAAGTCACATGTGCTGCTTGTCATTTTGGCTCACATTGTGCACTAAAGTTTTAATTATGCCATGTCATCACATTTATTTTGGGCCAATTTTGCATTGATCTGACAGTTTCGTGACAATATTGTAAACTTGAAACAAGATTGGGATTGTTTTAATATGATTCAAACAGTTCTTAATATTTGTTTCAGTAGGGGGGAAAAATCGTATATCGCTGGAATCATTCTGATACGGTTCAGTCGCAAAGTGATCTCACGTGACTTAAAAACATCTGGTTATAATAAACTGGACAATGTACGCCAACTTTCCTAGCATGGCATGGTTATAAAGGTGAACGGCAATAATGGGAAAAGCAACTTTAATAACAACAAATCAATTGCCGGCTTTTTGAATGTTCCCAACATGATGACGTTTAAGCTCAAAGTCAGTTTTGCGCGACAGAGTAGTCGCACTTTAAGCTAGCCAGGCGATTTACAACTTTGTTCATATTTTCCCCCACAAAGAAAGAGTGACACTTTTACCCTGTCAGCGTCCAGAAGAGAAGACCTGGTCCCCACTTCAATTTGTCTGCCGACTGCGTCCTTAAGCTGTCCGTGTTGTTAAAATTGTCGAAATGTGACGAGCTCCGAGTTTAAAATCAGTGCCTCACACAACGCGAAGGAATGCGGACGCTGACGTCATCAAGTACTGGCTCAGCAGCCAGCAAACAACAATGAACGCGAATGCTTATTTTGCACTTTTCCCAGCCGTAACCTTCATATTTCCCCTTTTTTTTTTTTTTTTTTTATTTTTTTTTTTTTTATTCTGCCTGGCTTCCAAGTCACGTGACACCAAAAAGCGTCCCGGCATGTGTTCACATGACCAAATTCGTCACACCATATAAACACCATATATATTTATTCTGAGCATCCAATCAAATTGCTCTTAGATCAGATTACAATCTATAATATGCTGTGAGAAATATTAAAAGTCAAGTCAAGTCATTATCTGAGCCTAATACAGTATTCTGATTTTCTGGAATATGAATAAAGCAATAAAATCTACCCCTTTTATCCAACTGGGAAGGGGGAGGGGGGTAGTCCTACTTGGTGTAAAAAGAGTACCAGAAATTCTAATCTCTTTGTCCATTAAGAATGACACATATTGTACAATAATCCACTACAATCTCTCCAATTGTTTCCCATCATGATCATGATTTGTCATGGCATACCTTCCTACCACGCAGCCCTTCTCCTCAGCCTCGGATGGCGTCCCAAAGAACACAGCAGAAGAATACACTGCTATTCCCGACCTCCCTGCCTTCAGGACTTCATAGGCTCGAGCGGAGGAGGTCGGGGGCGGCGGAGAAGGCGAAATCCGAACACTGTGAATTCCCTCGAAAGCATCCATGTCACTCAAAAGAAGCAATCTGCTTCAATTGTGTGGAAGCAAACAATTGAACCAGAGCTTATGGGTTGGCCCCTGAAAAAAAAGAAAAGGGGCGTTAGACAATGCTTCATACAAAAAATGCTATACACTATATCAATAAATGACCTTTAAATGTTTTCACAAGTGCCACCACACCTCAATGCTGCACACAATGTCCCCAAAAAGGGGCTGTTCATTCCTAACTGAGGTCATCTGATATGCAAGAAAGTCACACTCACCAAAGTCGAACATGAAAGAGCATTGCGACCAAGGAGTTTCGGCAATCGAGCTGTGTCCGCACTTCGCCCTTGCCGCTGCTTTTCTGGTTAGACAGCAGGGGTTAATAATCACTAACACCTAACAGCTCCTGGCCCACAACTACCCGGCTGTGCGCATTTCTTCCGTCAGAGGGCTCACCATGCTTTCTCATAATCATAATAATAATAATCATGGTGAAACACAAACTCATAAAAGACAGATTTTCACAGTGAGAGCGCCTGAGTGTTCTAATAAGTTGTTTTATTTTTTTTTTATTGATATTATGTATCTAAGTGACCGGTTGTGTGTGATTTGTTGGGATTAACACAGCCTGCGGGAGCCAACAATGCAGCTTTGTTGCTCAAAAGAGCTTAAGACATCAAGTGACCGGAGGTGTAGAAGCTCCACGCTCTCCTTTTTCTGGTCCCGCTTCTCTTTTCTCCAACATTCTCTCTCCACGGAGGCCAAGTGTACGGCTCACTTGCAGTTATGGCGATTCAGCGGTGAGTTGTGAATCTTTACAGTTGACCTCTTGTGTTCCTGAAAGCAGCAGATCACATTTGGCTTCACGATATTAATGTCGTGGCGTATGGATTTGGGCAGACAGCAGATCCAGCCCACCGATTGCTGATTCTGCGATCTGACGAGACACCGGAGGCGTCCTTCATGTCAGGCCAATGCGAGACGAGGGAGTCGGCTTTTAAGAAGAAGCGGCAGCGGCAATGACAGTGACCTACTCTCGCAGAGTGGCTGACGCAGGCCTAGGCACTTTCTTCCACCTGTTACTACGCTGGAAAGGCAGCATCTATAAGCTCCTCTACAGGGAGCTCATCATCTTCACCTTGCTCTACTGCTTCTTCAGCATCGGTTATAGGTACCGACACCTTCGGTCATTTTAATGAAATTATTCTTATTTTAATTTCTATTTATTTTATTTATTCTTATTTAAATTTTTATTGTTTAATTTATTTATTTGTTTTATTATTATGAAACTGCGATGTTTTAATGTGTTGTTTTCCACACTAGGTTTGTGTTAAATGTTGAGCAGAAGAGGCAGTTTGAGAAGCTGTCCATGTACTGTGACCGCTACGCAGAGCTCATCCCAGTGTCCTTTGTTCTCGGTAGGGCTGTCACTATCGATTATCTTTAGAATGATGAATTAAATAATTGGATACGACTTTATTTTCATTCAAGTGCATGACAAATGTTTTCCCCAATTACTGTTTACGAATCAATTATTTGATTATATCTGGTATTATTTAGCGATTAAAAAAACAACAACTGAACAACAGTTAAGCAATATCACCAAATAAAAGCTGTTGTTTGCTAATTATTATTCATATTTTGATTCAACACAAAAGATAAATCAGTCTGTTTTCATGAAGGATTGGATCAATTATAGAATTGTGAGAGACTGTCTCGAAACGCTTACTTGATGATTAAAATATTAGATTTATTTGATAATCGGTTTATTTTCTATTCATTAATTTGGACACCTAGTTCTCGGTGAGTCTACCTCCTACAGTAGATCCCAAGTGGGTTCCAACTTCAACATTGCTTTGCAGGTTTCTATGTGACCTTGGTGGTGTCCCGCTGGTGGGGTCAGTTTGAAAACGTCCCCTGGCCGGACCGCCTGGCATCACTGGTGGGAGGTCACGTGCGCGGAGCAGACGAGGCCGCCAGGTTGACCCGGCGCACTCTGGTGCGCTACGCCAATCTCTCCGGGGTGCTCATCTACCGTTCGGTCAGCACGGCCGTCTACAAGAGGTTCCCCACCATGGAGCACTTGGTGCAAGCAGGTACGCTGGTCAAACGGAAACGCTGAACCTTGGCTCGAGTACTAAGCTCAATTCAGGGACAAAGTGGCGTGTTTGAAGTCTTTGCACAGTACACACTTTGTGTACCGATGATGTAATGTCGCGCTGAGATGATTAAGATTTCAAGGTGTTTATAACCATTCCCAGTTGAGATTTATTGTCAAACTGTCAAAGTAAACTTTCAAGAGAATTATGCGTTTAAATGAACCACCTAGCTTTTTTCAAATCCGGTGACCTGACAAACAATGTGAACCCCATTGACAGGCTGACAATTAGAATCTTCATATTGTGGAGGTGTTATGCTTTAAGCGATTTCAATTTGATCGCAAAAGCAGAAAATAGAATGACTCGTAGGCATCTATTCTTTATCCTCCGTAAAGAAAACCAAATATTACCCTGGCTATTCTCTTCATGTGTATTGACTTCAAATGAGACATTTTTTTTTTTTTCAGGTTTGATGACATCCGAGGAACTGAGGCATCTGGAGGACTTGCCCTCCCCCCATAACAAGTTCTGGGTTCCCTGCATGTGGTTTGTGAGTCTGGCTTTGCGGGCCCGGACCGAGGGCCGCATCAACAACGATGTGGCTCTCACAGCCATCCTCACGGTATGTTTGTCCTGATAGCGAATGTGAACAGCTTTGAACAGTCTTAAAAAATGTCTTTTGTTCTTGACCGTGTAGGAGTTGAACAGTTTACGTGCAAAGTGCATGAAGCTGTACGGATATGATTGGATCAGCCTGCCTCTTGTGTATACTCAGGTTTGTTTCAGCTCATATGAGGTCTGAATGTCAAAAGCAAATTCCTGCTCCGACTTGACTAGTATGTGGTGTTTAGGTGGCAACGGTGGCAGTCTACAGCTTCTTCCTGGCTTGTCTGATTGGTCGTCAGTTCTTGGACCCGGCCCAAGGCTATCCCGGTCACGACCTGGACTTCTATCTGCCTGTCTTCACGTTGCTGCAGTTTTTCTTCTACGTTGGCTGGTTGAAGGTTTGACACCACTGATGATCTAATCTAATCTGTTTGACGCTTGGTCCGTGGCTGATCCGGTTCCACTTTCAGGTGGCAGAGCAACTCATCAATCCTTTTGGCGAAGACGATGACGACTTTGAGACGAACTGGCTCGTCGATCGCAATTTACAGGTTCGGATGTGATCTGTGATATGAAATTGTCTAGATGTGTTGTCAAATATACACCTTGGCTGAAAAAATGGCTGATTTACATAAGAACAAAGGAGCTGTCGCTATTGGTCCTAGCTGTGTGATTGTGTTTCAGGTATCTTTACTGTCTGTGGATGAGATGTACGACAGCCTCCCTCTAGTTGAGAAGGACATGTACTGGAATGAGTCCGAGCCTCGACCTCCCTACACTACTGCCAGCGCTGATCACTGCAAACCATCATTCATGGGTTCGGCTCTGGATATTAGGTATGCTTTCAAGTCAAATCTTCTACGAGAGTCTAAAAACAGTATTCGGAATAATATTGGAGCGCGTTTAGACACTCGATATAGGGAATGTGGAATCATTCTGAACAGTTTCATTGATATTGTGCTCTATAGTGTTCCTAAAGAGGAAATGGAGTTTCAGTCCAATTTGGAGCAGATTAAAGAAAACGAGGAAGCCAACTATTCCACTCCGCTGTTGGGAGGTTTGGGTCGCTTCCTGGGTGTCCAGTCCCCCAGCTTCCCACGCTCTTCTCGGGTCTCCCTGCTTCGGCGCCGTCCCGGAGCCCCATTGAGTCGATTCCCCCTGTACTTACACCCAGAAGCTCCGTCGGTCACCAATCAAAGCCGCCAACCCTTAAACGCAGATCCGGATTACGTGTTTTCCGGGATGCCCTTATATGAGAGAGCAGGCTTCTACAGTTGCCCCCAGACGCCAATCCACTGCGTTCCCCCAGCAATGTCCCGACCTCGACCTGCCCGGCGACTTCAGAATGAATGGGATCGCAGCTGCAGCTCCAGCTCCCTCGCTCCTCAGACCGTCGGCTCACAGCTTCTACCTCCCGACACCCCCAGTCACAATCCGCCACCATCGTCGGCTTTCCCGTGGCTGAGCGAAGACGGCGACAAATCCGCCGCCCCGGCCTTCTCCTTCCCCGACCCTCCGCCCGAGCTTTGTCCCATATCCAAACTCCGACGTGGGCACGGCCTGCTGTCTCGCCGGCCTCCTCTTCCGTGCCTGACACTGGAAACTTTGCCGTCCGCCGACAGCCAGGCGGGACCCCAGAGCGCTAGAACGACAGGAAGCGGGGGAGAACGGGTGTTCTCCTTCACCCCTCCCTATCGCCACGGACCGGCAAATCCAAATAATCCCAACAGTAGCTCGAGCAGCATTAATGTGACAAGCAGCAACGGCGCTGGCACGACAGGAAATCTTCTCAACACCAGCAATCTTAGCAGCTTTGGTAACTTTGCGGCCAACGTTAAGGCCAGCAACGGCGGGCTCAATACAATGACGGCTCCCAGCTCGATGCCTTCGCAACAAGAAGCCAATCAGCAAAATTCCCCTAATGATTCTGGAATCTCATTGGCCGAAGGAGATCTGCTGGGCGTGCTGGTAGATGGCGGCGGAAACAAAGCAGCAACGAGCAGGAAGCAGGACTAAGAAAATGTTGTCTGTATGTCACATGCCAAACAAAACAATTTCAGGTACATAACAGTAAAACAAGTCATCTGTGATTGACATTCACTTATTTTCCATGAAAACCGATTACCTTTTTATTGGGATTAAGTTGAAATTAAAAAAAAAAAAAAAAAAAAATGTGTACAGCACGGTATCACTTCCATCAGTATTTGTTGGCGTTGGGGGGTGAGTGCCACACAGCAGAGCTGGTGCGTTTAAAGTAACGCGATTTCCTCTTGTAAAACAGCTTCTCCAGTTTTGGCGGCTCGATTGGTCCAAAGAAAGAATCCATGTCTGGAGGGTTGAAGTACTGCCTCAAAATAATCTGCTCTAGATTGTGACCTGGGAGGAAGATCAAATAATATTTACTATTCATACAATGGATTTTTTTTTTTTTTTTACTTTGTGTCATTCTGCCCTGATGCTGCATAAAATCATACAGCAATTAAGACTAAGATTTACAACAATAACAAGACATTTAAAAGGATGCAACCATTTTGAAAATGGAACCATTTGATTCATTAAATCAAAACAACCGTTGCCGATTCCAGGTGCTTTTTCTTACACCTCTTTAGTTATCCAAATTTTAAGATGCATACCTTTTGCCCAAGAAGGAATGGGCTTTCTTGGCTTAGACTCGTCATCAGTAGAATCATCACTGTTTAGGTCCATCCCATAGTTTTCTGGATTGTTGGACAAAGTCAAAGTTTTGTCGACACCCTTAGGAGTGATGGCGTATGACTGTGGTGATTTCTGCCAGGGAGGAAATCGTTTTTGAGAGAGTTTAGAAAAAAATATCTCAATGAAAATTTGAGATGAACCTTGAGCACTACACGTGCATCAGTTTCCCGATTTACCTCAACATCCACAGTCACGTTGAGGCCGACACCTTTTCCTGTCGGAGTTTTCAACAAAGAATTCTGTGGAGGGGGGGAAAAAAAAAAAATAGTGGAAAGGAGTTCCAAAGTATTCTGCCTAAATAAATCTTTCTCTTGTGGAATTGGTCAGAATATTAAATACTATCTAGCAAAATGCAACAAGGTAACGCACACAAGAAAAAAATGACAGGTTTGGTGAAAGTAAAAGCAAAAAAATAAATATACAAATCAATCAGATTGACGGTACCTCAATATCCATAGTCACATTGAGGGGAACAGCTTTCTGTATAGAAAAAGAAGTCACAAGGGAAGAAAAACAAAAAAAATATATATATAAAATCTTAAAATGTGTTTTTAAATGGGGCGGCAGGGAGAGAAGGGGTGATATACTTTAGGGGGAACCCGATGACAGGTTTCATTACTTCATATTGATTCTATACATCTCTTACAAAATAAAATTGGTTTCTATTCACCTTTGTTTGTGCAACTTTTAGAGCAGCAGCCTCTTTGTCTTTAGCAGCCTTTTCCTCTGCAGCTAACCTCTGCTGTTCCTCTTCCTGGTGGAACAGAGAGAACTTTAGAATTTGAAATGACAAAGCAGTAGGGAAGCATTTTTTTGGAACAAACTCACTCGTATTTGGAACTTAGTATAGTGGTATGCACATTTTTTTTTTTTTTTTTGGAAGCAAACAACTTTGATCTTCACCTGTTTTCTTTTTTCCTCCTTCTCGCGAGCTGCTCTTTCCAGTTCCCGTTGCAGAGCGAGAGCCTTCTCTTTTTCGACTCGCTCCCTGGACAAACAACAACACATAAGAATCAACATAAGGTAGAAACCAAATTATGTAGTTGACCATTTTAATATTTAAACAAACAATGTTTGTTTCTTTTGTGTGCCTGTTTTAGAGTCAATTGTTGAAGACACTTGTGGTGCCTCAATATTGCTGATTTTGATCTTTTATTGGTTGGTCTGAACCATTCCCTGCATTAAAAGGGGAGGGGACTATCAAACTTGTTTCAAAAGATGACCTTTCAGCAGCAGCTAGGCGTTGACTCTCCAGCTCCAAGGCTCTGCGAGCTTCTGCTAGCTCCTTGGCCTTCTTAGTCAGCAACTCTTGTTGCCGCTTTTCCTCCTCCTAAAGTTGGAGAAAAAAAAAAAAAAAAAAGCGGGTTTCGATGCGCAAAGACAACGAAAGAAATACAAATCTTACCGCTTGTTGAATCTTCTTCCTTTTCATTTCTTCTTCCAGCTTCCGTTTGAGTTCAAGCTCTTCCTGACGTTTGGTGGCAGTTCGCTTCTTGGCCATCTCCGCCGCCTGACGCTGCATTCACGGAGCAACGTTGACCCACCTTGACATGGCACAACCACCCCAAATCCAAAATCTCACCTTATCATTTTTCTCATCAATGTTGGCCATTTTTTGCTCAATCTTCTTCTTTTTTTCTTCTTCCCTCTGCATTTCTTTCTCTTTTGCCTCAATCACCTTTCTTAGCCTCTCATCCCTCTTCCTATCGGACAAAAATAAATGTCATTTGAGCAATCCAATCACAAAAGCAGCGTCCGTCCCCCCCCCCAACCGGATCAAACCTTTTGTACTCCTCTTGCTTCTTTTTTTTCTCCTCCTCCATTTTCCTCATTCGCTCCTCTTCCTGTTCCTGCTTCTTTCTCAGTGCTTCCAGCTTTTGCCGCTCTCTGGCCTGTCGAATTTGTGCGATTAGAAAAGAAGCGGTAAAGCAGCACGCAACGATGGAACTTCACTACGACCTCTCGTTTCAAGACAAACGGTGAGTGCACACAGGTTAGAATGTGGTGGGGCTTTAGTTTAGTACTAAATGAGTGGACACTATCACCAAAATGACCACCAACAGTGCTCGTGTACTTACCACTCTAGTCATGCTCATCTGGAGAGAGGAAATACAAATGAAATGATGCAATGCAATGATTACCGGCTCAACTAAATTGCATCTGCAGCACATTGAAAATGGCCCGTGGTGACTGTAGTTGTGTCACGTCAAATTCAATTTGATACACGATATCAATTTTAGAAATCAGCACTTAAACTAAACATGGTTAATATACTCAAACATTGTCTGTAGTTCATAAAGGACTCATGATGCTAAGTTTAAAAGCGCTTATCAAGTGGCTGACCTTTGGGTCAATCTTCAGAGGAGTGTTCTGTCGAATGAAGGACTTGACCACAGAACTACGGCTGAAGGCAGTCGGAGTCATCATCAGCATCTGATTCTTCTGCACAGTGTGAAGAAAGGATTTCATGTGTGGTCTGGCAGCCTTGTAAGAGGAGGGGGGGGGGGGAGATATTTATGAAACTGTCAATTTAAGACAACATTCTAATTTGAGGATTTTTATGATTTATTTGGCAATCTTACACTTTGATTGTTCTTGAGGTTAGAGAACCTCTTCGTAGGTCTTTCTGGAGGGGAGGCCGTTTTGCGTTTGATGCAATTAGTTGACCTGGGGAAACATAAAAACAAAAAAAAAAGAACATATCAGATACGTGTCGCTTGGAAATAAGAAAGAATTGAAAAATAAATTAAGTATAATCATTCAATTGATACTGGTCACTTAAAACCGCCATAGTGGGACACGGGGCCAAAAGAGTTTAAAGAGTATGAAATTCACCTTTGACTAGTTAGCGGGGTCTGTTGCGTGTTAACTGGAACAAAGAGAAAACAATATATGAACAATAATTTAAGGGCAATTATGATTGGAGGATGAGATGGAAGCATCAGCAAATACCTGTTGTCTTTTGTTCGTTGTACCTCTCGGGAGAATACAGTGAAGGTGGGGCCAGCTTGGGGGAGTTAATCGCTACAGAACGAGTGACATGTGCCAATAATGGCTGCTCACTCAACAGCGGCTGCGTAAATGGAATTGTACGATACACGTTTTAGCAATTGCGAATGATTCAACTGGAAATTAGGTTCATGCGTGAACACAGTACCTCAGGAGGATCGGCTGAACTGGTCATAGCAACCTCAGGATCTGCGGTCACAGGTTCCGATGCTCTGTGGTGGTCATAAATGAGAAGAGTTAAAGGGGAGAATAAAAAAAAATTTATGAAAAAAATGATCAGGATTATTTTCGCAATTCGATAACCCCAAATCACATCACTGAAATTACAATACCTGTGTGATAAACAAATCTTCAATTTTTTACTGAAATCGTTCAGCCTTAATCATCTCACTATTTTTTTTTTTGCAGGAATGTAGAGTATATTCAACCAAGAAAATATTTGTAGTACTTACACTTCATCTATCTCATCCATGGACTCACAAGAAGAAGCGGCTGCAGCAAAAAAATTAAAAAAAAAATCTTAAAATACACTAACAAGCCAAATCAGACTGAGAATCTGAATAAAATGTTGATTCTCACAGTCGGCGATACTGCTTTGCGACGAGTTGGCCTTACGAGCCGCGTTCTTCTTCAGCAAGGACCGCCGAGAGCTACGGCGCAGGGACTCCTGCATCATGCTGTGCCGCAAACCGGCCAGAGAGCGACGGGCCTTCAACGAGCACCTCACGGAGCTGCGCCGTGAGCTTCTGCCATTGCCGGCTATGGCGATCTTTGCAGCGCTGCGCCCAGGAGACGGTACGGGCTGGATTGCTTGCTCAGCAGACAAACGCTCTGTTGCAGTGATGCTGACGACAACATGAGGTGACTTGATCTTAATCGGAGAATGACTTCCGACATCACACGGCTCTTCCGGTGGGACGTCTGTGTCGTCCACCTGGGTATTTTTAGCCACGCTTTCATCCTCAACCAGCTCTGGCTTTTTGTTACTCTCAATTTGAATCTCGGGGATTGTGCGAGAAGGCTGGCTCACATCCTCGGTAATCTCCGCGATGGTTTGTTTATTTTTGCGAGTAGTGCGTTTTGGACGTGCGCTGGTGCTGCTGTCAGCTGCGGAAACATCGGCAATGGGATCCTCAGAAATGAAGTCCAGTTGCTTGATAGCGACGCTACGGAGATTACTACGTCGACCTCTTGAGAGCCTGCAGCACAAAGGGCAAATTAAGTCACACTAAAATCAATAATTATTGAAAATGGAAACCATGTTAAAGTGTAGCAAACCTCCGCCTGAATTGAGAATCATCCTGCCGGCCGACCGACACGCGCTTTCTGCGACTATTCTTCTTTTGTGATGGCGTTTTGGGCATTAACTCCGGTTCAAAATTTGAATCGCTACAAATTAAAGAAAGCATAATTGTGAGAAGTTCATTCACGATTGTTCATGCTGTATGTTATTAAACATTCACCCACCTTGAGAACATCAGTTTGGCCTCCTGTTGGATCTCGTCAAGCCAAACCATGTGGACATTGTCAATGTCATTTAAAAACTCTTGCGTTTTATCAGCAAACATCTTTGTCAGAGACAACAAAGATGATTTTACAGTGCTCATGGTGGCTGTTGGAGGCTTCTCGCTCTGAAAGACATGACATTTGGGAAAATCATATCTACTGGGGTTTCATAACAGAGCAGTGGATTGAGGCATACACCTAGCGATCGTAAATTTAAGTGGTTGGATTGTAATAATCACTTAGATACAAAGTGCCCGACGGGCATAGGCCTATTACCGGTTTGACGAACTATGAAGTCAAAGTTTCATCAAGCACTAAAACAATCCATCGGCGGTCATGAAAACAACACACATACAAGACAAAAACAAAAGGTTACCACTTGCTAATCGCTTTTGACGTCTGGTTCGGTTATAAATCAGGAAGTCGTTCGTTGTTGATGTTTCAAATAGTTGCCCACGAATAATCGAAGAATATGTCGGATTAAATAATAACAACAACAGTCGATTCAAGGATTTTAATCATAAGCAACTAAAGTAAACACTAGACCGGGCTAAATTTTGGATTCTGTTCTATTCACGCGCGCTGGGCCTTGACTTAGGCTATCGAACACGATAACGTTACAGCGATTTATCAAACTGAAACAATTTCAATTATTTTTAGGACGCTATTTACTAGTACGTTAAGTAGTTATACCAATATTACGACGGTGAGTAGCAAACATAACATTTTCTGTTATTTATGTGCAGGCGGCAATGATTTTCCCAGAAGCTACGAAAGGAAGTAATGTCACATTATTTACCATGATAACAGGAACAATTATGAAGGGAATTCAATGATTGCACCTCCGTAAAATGGAATATTATCTTAAGCAAAAGCCATCAAAAAAATATGTCTTGGTTAATCGTCAAGTAGATTTTACCGAGCGCCGATATCCAAGACAGCCCCACACTGGCGCAGCTGCAGAAACTTTGAAATTCAAACTGCAGCGGCCAATGGGAAGGTGGGACTTGGTGACGTCATTCGCCAAAAGTAGTGTTCGTTTTGTAGACCATGTACTCTAAATTGGGCGGGTGTATTGGTGCAAACAATTTACGGGGTGAGGAAACAATCGAAAGCTAAACACAAATCGAGCAAACCCCAGTGGAAAATATATAGGCGGGGTATTGTGTCCAGATTTAAATCCACAAATTGACAATAGGCGGAAAACAAACTCCGCCCATTCTTAGTCGTAAACAGGAACATTTTGCAGCGTGAGCTTCGTTTATCTTTTTGCAGAAGAAAGAATATATTCTTGCTAAAAAGGCCAAAATACTTGTATTGAAGTATAAGGGTAGTTTTATTGAATAATATTATGTCTTGTAACATTGACACAACAGAGAACAAATCTGACAAATTTTAATGAAACAAAAAAAAAAAATCACTTATCACATAAGATAAGGCTATAAAATCATGAAAATGACTCATACTCAGGATACATGGTTAATGAAGTCAACTTTCAAACTTTACCTGTCAATCAAATCTGTTGCTCCGAAAGTGATGCAACTGGCCCGCCCACAGTCTGTGAGAGACTGATGCTTTTATTTTATTTGCAAATGTATGGACAAGGGAGGTATCTGTCAAATTATTCAGAAAGGCCAGCAGAAAGACGACAGTTCACATCTGCAAACATATCCAGGTTCTCGTGGAAATATTACTTCCACCCCTACAAAGACATAATATAATACCAATTAATAATCTATCATTTAATAAATGAACCTCAATGATTCCTTGTTCATAATTCGAATGTGTATGTTACCTGGCGATAAAGGAATTTTAGTCTTTGATGCCTTGAGGACCACCTGCAGATCCAACATCTCGGCACTGGCAAAACGGCCTTCCTGCTCCTTCAGTATGAGCCGCACCTCATCTCTCCGAAAAAGCCAGTCCAGCCGATAGCCCAAATAGTTGACACCACGGATGCAGATTTCACTCAGCTCATCGGGAAGGATTGGGGAAAAGGCCAGGCATCCCTTCTGGACTCTAGAAAAAAAAAAAATTATAATTCTATTGATTGATTTTGATTCAACAAGCAAGGCGGGATGATTGATGACTGACCTGAAGCCGCCGTAACCAAACACAATGGCTTGCAAGAATCCTCCCATACCCGTAAGAAAGTTAACTGCTCCCGTACCGTCTGATGACTCACTCCATACCTGGAAGGCCATTACACATTTCCTCAGTAAACAAATGAGAAGTTTGCGTAGTCTACAGCGATACCTGAAAAGGTCCTTGGATGTTTCTGAAGCACTTCTCCAGCAAATGTTGAGCTTTCTTTGCATCCCCCAGTTCCAGCCAACCAATCGCAAACATTCCCTGATTGATGAAGAGAGCACAGTTTAGAAAACCTGGACAATAAACCGGAACGATATATTAACGTGAACAAAACTGCGGATTTGCGCCTAACCCAAGTCATAGCTGGTCCATGAGGGTCAGTGACACTTTCATAAGCTTCAAGGTCATTTCTTCTGATTTCCGGCGACACGGGCAGGCCGAGAGGATAGCTCAACATCACGGTGTCGGCCTGTTTCACTGGAAGACCTGCAAGCAAGACAGAACAAAATAAAAATCTGCTCTTTTAAATCCACTCGATCAGGTGACAACAAATACCTTTGGTATAGCCTTCAAATTCTGGATGGTATTGAAATTGTGTGTCAAAAGGTATACGGAGGTTGTCCGCTACATTTTGCCATTCCTTTGGTGCAGAATATTTGAGAAGATCAGCTAATTCCACAGCAAAATGCAGACTGAAAACAAGATCGTTATCACATCAGAGGTATGATTGAAAATTAACGTGACCAAGGAAGCACATGCAAGTACCTTAATTTGGCCACTGCGTTTGTGTAGACAGAGTTGTTGACATTGGAGTAATACTCATCTGGTGGCATGACACCTGAAATACACAACTATTTATAATTGACAGGAAGAATATGAGTTCATTTCCATAAAGAATGTATCAATTGTTATACTGTCTGTCTAAATGTGTTGCGTCACCATTTGAGTTCAAATATCAATTGCATGCCTAAAATTGTTCAGCTAACCTAAAATAGTGAATCAACTGATTATAATGCAGCCTTTACCTAAGAGATGATACATCTGGTCGTCAGGGTTCCAGGTCACCCTGGAAATCCAGTAATCAGCCACGCCCCATATCAGTTGACTTCCCTGACCGTCTGTAAACATTGTCACATCCTGCAACAACAAAAAAAAGCAAAGTCACTGGGAGAAGACTCGCAATGATGTGGTGGAGCTGAGCAGCAAACCTCAGTGAGGTAATAGTAATTCCGGAAGGCCAACGCGACATCGCCATTGATGTGAATCTCATCTTGTCCGTAAATATCTTCAGGGCACATCTCTCTCCCTGACACGGCACTCTCCCATGCCAACTTTATCCCCTGTGTGGATTTAGTTCCATTTGTAGTTTGATTCATTCTATCTGTCCACAATGAGTAACACAAGTCACGTTATTCTTGACCTTACCTGGTATCCTTGCTTTTGAGCATTGTATTTTGCTCCATCCATAGTCCTCACTCTGTACTCCAGTGCGGCACGGGCCATCTTGGGGTAAAATAAAGCTATCGTCGGAAATATCCACATCTCCTGTTGAGTTGGAAGTCGTCGTTAGATGGTGACAGAGGAAAGAGGAACAGTAGACATTTTCAATTTCATTCCAACCTGGTCCCAGAAGACATGACCCCAATAATCCTGAGCTTCGGATCCATTGGATAGTCCACCTGGACTGACGCCGCCAAAATGACCAAGTGTGTCGTGAATGGAGGGAAAAGCACTAAGGAGGTAGAACATGCAGCCGATCACAGCTTTCAAGAGGCGCTCGGATCCCGCAATTTCCACATTGCTATTTAGCCACAGCTCCTTCCATGCCGCTTCGTGAGAAGAACGCAAGCCGTCTGTCGCTATCAACTCCAGGCCCTCGTCAAAACTAGCCTCTGTGACATCTAAAGAGTCGGCCACCGCCACAATGAAGTACCAACGGTCCTGGCTTTGCTCAGGTAGAAGTGTCAGGCTGGAGGGAATGGGGGTCCAGATGAGGTGAACTGTAGGGCAGGGGCATCCTGGGAATTCTGCTTTGTGTGGGTGACCTTGAATGTGGCTGGAACAAAAGAAAGATGCTAATATGCTCAAAAAAAGGTTCATATATTTTTTTTTTTTTGACTGGGGGGGGGCTCACCTCCCACCTCTGTAGTCAGCCGAAGCCTGAAAATCAATGTCTTTGCTCTGAGGTGTAAAGGAAGTGACCAACTTCACTGTCAATGGCACCTCTGAAGTCACATTGCGCACCAGCACAATCTCCATTACCATAAGGTTGGAGAAGTAGCGGTGCGAGTAGAAAGACTGGGAGACCGTCAAGCTAGGTGAGGTCAGTGTGTTTGTGAAAACACCTGTTCGAGAAACAGAGAATTGTTTTATGTACACACTCCTAATATAGTATTATAATCAACCGCTGTTATTTTTTTCAATGTTAGAAATTAACCTCTTGCCCAACGATAGGCCCCAGATCACCTTTGACCCTAATGAGGACACGCTCTAAAGAAAATGAATGGATGAAGGGATCAGGTCCTCAAGGAACTTACCTGCATGGGCATCCAAGCTGTAGGAGTTTTGAGCAGCTTCCTCTGTCTCAACCGTCACAGCGAGAGGACAAGGAAGATCTGCACGGTGGCATTCTCCCTGTTCCCCGTTGTACACCCCCCCCATGTGCATGGTGCTGTTGTAAACCCGCCATCCCAAAAGGCCATTGGCCAGCGGAGGCAGGAAACAGGGGTTGTCGGGAAGAGAGTCAGTGGTGAAGGTGTAAGGGTCACCGGCCATGGAGAGATGGGGACCTGTGAAACACAGCAACACAGAAAAACAAAGATTAGAATGAGTCCAACGAGGTGCACTACCGTAACCGTAATGTTTACCTGTATGACCAGGTGGAGAGGAGAAAGAGATGGGATGAGGAGCTTTCTCCCCAGATTGCGTCCTTCCTTTTGACAGGTCCCGACGCGGAACAACTTCAACAACTACTTCCTCCTGCTATTATAAATGAAAACAAAATTTGTCTCCATCTCAATATAGTAAAAATTATACAGGCGTGAACATAATCATAACGAAAATAAATTGTTTTAGTAGTTGCTCGGAATTACATATTTGATCTTTTACTAGTGTGATCATCTTACCTTAAGGGTGTCTCATTGGTGGATTTAACAGTGAACAAACAATTGTAACGTGATCCGCTATTCCTGTTGCGCTGTTAGTCTCTCACGTGATCGGAAAGTTTTGCCACAGACTGGAAAGTTGAGAAGTGATAGACAAATTGGGAGCAAAAATGTATTTTCAAGTTTGCAGCTGTCTATGAAAGGAGTGTTGATATGTAAGCTACCAAAAAGAGTTCAAGTTTTAGCTCAGGGGATAAAAAGTAGAGGTCTGAGAAATGCGGAGGTGGCTGACGGTCAGTCACAAAACCTGGCCTGGAGTTTTTTGGGTGCAGGGAGAGACTACCATTTGGCACTTGAACGCATCATCTTTGGAGTTTCATGACTATGGAGCATCTTTGAAAGCTAATTTAACATAATCAGAGTCGTTTTACGTGCATTTTACAACTATATAATAGGTTTGTGTTGAGATCAGAGAATGAGTAATGAAATGTTCAACAATCCATCCTTAGTTTTACCAAAACTTTTTTTTTTTTTTACTGAACCCGGTGCATGGGAAGTCACCTGGAAGAAATTCCACTTTATCACTGACCATGAGGCTTAGTGAGATAACACGCAAAAAGTTCAACCGTGACTTAGTGCTTAAGAGCATTAAAAAAAGGCATACACACCGATAAAAAGATCGACCTGAGAAACTACCACTTTTCCCCACATGGAGGCGCCAAGGATCTGTTCATCCAGCATCTGGCATCAAGCCGGAGGGAAGGTCAGCAGCACAAACCCTGGGAAAAGCAGTGCTTTGTCCATATAAGGCCGCGATCCATCCGCTTCCCTCTTCCTCCCTTCTCCCCTGCCTTTCTCAGACCTTGGGGATATTTACAGTGAGCTCCTTCCTTATTAGGAGCTCTGCTTGTTGTCTAGCCTGGAGGACAGTGGTCCGTTAGTTTGCTCTCATGTGAGATCAAAACTGACAGATCTTCACGCGAGCAAGCATTGATGACACCAAGCCTCATGTTCAGAACAACGCAGAGAGCACAGGCAATATAATGACTAAATTCCATCACAATTCTGTCGTATTTTCAATGCACATTTCAAACAGGCACTATATTTCTTTTGGGGTGCAGACATCCATTTTAATATATTAGAAAACCAACATGTGAAGGAAGGCTACATGGCAGTTGACTTCAAAAAGGGTATTAGTCGACTAATATTTATACACATGTAATATACAAAACCGTGTTCCCCTTGAAAAGAGAAATTTACAATGAAAAACTATGACATTTATATTTTTTATCAATGATAAAAAAACAACAACATTCATAGCTTAACAGGCTTCAACTGAACAGCAATTTTGTTTTTGTTTTTCATTGCTTTACAGAGAGTAAAGTGCCATGACCTGGTTCGGTGGTCTTCTCATTTATGAGCATGGAGTGTGTGTGTGTATGTGGTCAAAAAAAAAAAAGTAAAAATAATTTGGGGCAAGGGAGGGTGCACAGGTGGAGAGGTAGGTGGGTTCAAACACTTGCATGTAGTGAGACGACCGCTTTTGGCTGAATCTTGATTAAAAAAAATACCAAACCTTTCCTGCTTGTTAACACGAGATCAGGACGGCCAGCAAGATAAAACTTGTGAATGTGTGACGCAAATGTGTTCACAAAAAAAAAAATTAAATACCAAGTGGGAGATTCAAGACCAATTGGCCTCATGCACCATCCAAGACGTATAAGAGCGCGCACTTAAGTGTGTGCACGTGCGCTTTAACATGAAGATTTTGTGTGACCGCTCAATCACATCAAAATGCTTCTTCCTGTGACAGACACAACAAGGCACACAAAAGCCACTCCAGCTGTTTGAAAGGCATCACAAGCCAAGTCAACATTTGGCTGCCCCCCCCCTACTCTTGCTCTTTGGCTTTGGGAGGAATGTGTGTGGAGGAATTGAAGGGAGGCAGAGGAGAAGAAGAGTCCCCGCTTTCTGTGGCTCGTCCCGTCTCCGTCTATTTGGAAAGTTTGCTGATGACGCGGATCAAGGCTCCATTCTCATCTTTAAGTCGCTGGTTGTCTGCTCTCAGGTCAACTAGAACCTTAATGGTTGGGAGGACATGATTGTTAAATCAAGAAGTCAGACTTTTCAGCTTTTGGCTGAAACTTCAGGATGGATCTGAAATACACTTGGGTTCTTCCGGCCAGGTGAAATTATTTTCCACCTTCCCTAAATGATTGAATGCTTGTTCAATGTTTCAGAACGCTTCACACAACTGGTTCATCTCTAACCAGGAGCAAAACGACATAAAAAAAAAAAAAAATACACTACTGGCATCAACCCTGAATTGAAGAATACATTTCAAACGCAGTTCACACTTCTGTGCCATTCTTCAAAACTGCAAAACTTGATCATTTCCCAAAATCTCCTTGACCCTTTGAGGAACCCCTTCCCCAGATCGGTTCATTTAAAAATATCCACCAATATGCTCACATAGTTCTCCTTTCACATTTCAAATAGCTTGAGCCACGTTTTAGAAAATGTAACAAAGATGGCAGCCATTTGTCACATTGCTCATCGTACCTCTGATTATGGATTGAACAAAAAATTCAAAATCATGCCCACGATGCTGCCAAACGACGCACGCTAAAAGCAAAGCTAACCAAGTGGCGACATGCAAAGCGCACACGAGTGCTCACCTTATGCTCCTCCTCCAGCTCTGCCATTCGCCGCTCCAGCATCCTGCGGTCCTACAGTGTTGAGGGAACACGGAAGGAGGGGAGTGAAAGTGATGAGGGAGCGTGAAAGTTGAGTAGGAGCTAGTGATGCCAAGTGGTTTTGGGAGAGGTGGCGGTCAACCGTGCGAGTGGCAGTAGTGAGGCAGAGGAAAGACGCAAAAAGAATGAAGATGCTTTACCTTTCTCTCGAGGTCCAGAAGGGCTGAACAGTCAGTCAAGCGCTCTTGTCTCTGGAACGGAAAAGACAGAGCATAAAAAAAGGATCAGATAAAGTGAGGCAATGACATGCATGAAATATATCCCCCCCCCCAAATAATTCTGTTGAAACGCATGTAGCGACAAACTAGCAAGACCAAAAGCGGATTTCGGATTTGAGAGACAGATTGTATTTCAACCGCGTGGGTGTGCGTTTTTGTGCATTTGCACCTGCGTGGCCTTTTCGAGATCCAGCCTGGTCTGACTGACAATCCTTTGTGTGTCCTGCAGCTGAGACTGCAGCTGGCTGTTTTCTCTGGTCACCTCCTCAAAAAGCTGCGGCCGTAAGAAAACGGGACATATTTATAACAAACGTGAAAAAGCGTGAGAGAAAAAAAAAAAAAAAACCCAACTTGTCTGCTGACCTTTTTGAAATCCTTGCTCTCACCGCCCTCATTGCAATGCACAGTGGACCTGCGTGAAATTCAGAGACGCATCTATTGTAGTGGTGACAGAAGGAGGAAACATGTCAAAAGTATGAGTCATACCTGGAACCCAAGAGCTGGTCTGACTGTAAACAAAGGAGACAGGTCGACAAGTTATGAGCGCCGTCTTTGGTTACGGCTCCGTCGAGTCGGCAAATAAAGCACACACGCACCTGCAGATTCAGCCGGCTGCTTGAGAATTCTTCCTCCCCGCTGGGATCGTTGTCATCAAGCTTGAGATGAGACAGTGTTTTTCAGTAAAGCCTCCCCCAGGTGTTTTTATCTTCTCTATTCTATCCAGAACTAAATATACCTCCCCGCTCCTCTGGGCCTTCCTCCTCGCTCGGGCTTGTCTCCTCTCCCTGCGCTCCTGGGCCCATCGCTCTGTCTCGCTCTCCCCGGCGGTGGCCTCAGTCGCTGGAAAAAAGCCAGTTGCTTAAAGAAAACCACTTTATGGAGCTGACCAATTAATCAAATTCAATTTGACATTGCAATGTAGTAGAATGCAATTTTAAAAACAGCAAAAGCTGCAGATAAGAAGGGGAAAAAAAAAATAATAATAAAAAACCAGCAGCAATTTGAGCTGTTAGGAAAGATAAGTGGAGACATCTACTTTTCCCATCGGTGGTCTGAGGCCGCGGGGTGCCGGCGGGCTGCGTGAGTCCCAGCAGGTCGGACTTCTGCAGGCTTGCTATTCGAGACCTCCAGCTGACCTCCTAAAGATTTGAAATTTGAATGGCAATGTAAGGTCACACGACACAAAAAGCAGCATCATATGCAAGCCTACAACAAGAAAAGCAGCTCACCCCTTCCTCTGCCTTCTTAGACTTTGCTTCTTTCTCTTTTTCCTTCTCTTCTTCCTCCTTTTCTCTCGTTTTGTTGTCTTGCTTCATGGTCTTCATTGTCTTCTCAGCTTCCTGCAGATCTGTCAGCGTCACCCCCTTTTAATCACAGCGCGACATTTGCGTAAGAATCCACAGCTGGAGGCGCCGTCACGCATCCCGTCAACTCTTGAGCCGCGTCGTACCTGAGTAGAGCGACGAGACTGGCGAGCGTGGCGCGAGCGAGCTTTTCTCTGTGCCTCTGCCTCTTCATCCCGAACTGGTGTCAGGTAGGACCTAAATATGGCAAAAATCAGGTGAAAAAGGTCAACATAACACAGAGAACATTATGATTGAGATTAGTGTGGTGACTCACTTGCGCCGCTGCTTGGTCTCTGATTCAGGGCCGGTTGTGTTCTGAGAGTTGGAGCTGGTGTCCAACGTTGACAGATCCCTCTTCGTCTGTTCTTGAGGAAGTCTAAAAATAATGAAAACGTTAAGATATCATGATGAGATAGAGTATTTGAGCTTAGTCCAACTGTGATCCTACACATGACTCAAGCACAATAAAAGCAACAGGTGGTGCCGTAAATCCCAATTATAAGGTCATTTCAGATATAAACACACGGTACTTGTACACACACAAAACTGTCTTGAATTATAAGTGATTTTTTTTAATAAGACAACCCTTTAAAAAAAGAAAAATAAACGCTTACTACCCTAATTTGTGTTGCACTGAAGATCACCAGTCACACGCAAATACAATGTGCAATGTCGCAATACCCAGACTGACCTTTGGGAGGCAGCATGATGCCACAGGGCATCTGTACCACTGGGGGGGGTACAAGAAATAAAAGTAGCTAACTGGTTGTTAGCTTGTGTCGTGACTTCTGTACATCACGATATAAAGTGGTCTTTTTTTTTTTTTTTAAATTGTGGCAAATGAGTTGAAAGATGAAACATTCACCACTTTTCATTGTTTCTCTCTGTGTGGTGACAGCACATGCTTCAGGTGGCTTCTAAATTGGCTCTTGTTCTGTTTTCGTTTCACATCACAATCACAGTGATCAATTGATCACACACATGGGAGTGTCAGTCCAATTCTTTTCTGAGCACCTCAATAGGGGGCGGGTGGGCGGGGGGGGGATATTTTCAGCATACACCGCAAAGACGACCGCGAATGTTTTCAGTCGAAAATAAAAAGGACTGAAAGATGCATGTCCTAAGAAAGAGTGAATACACACCTCTGTGCCAAAGCACTGTTAAGGCGACTGAGTCCAGATGTGCTTGTTCCTGTACTACCCGAGTTCACACTGGCTTCATCAAGTCTCCTTCCATAAGAAGAGCTGTAAAAAAATAAAAAAAATGTAAGAACTCAGCACTGCAGCCCACAATAAGATGCAACACTTACAAAATAAGCACAAACATTGCACACAAACACAGGGTGGGTGTTCGTGACCAACCTGCGAGGCAAACAGGGGTTGAAGCTAGTGAGATCATTCCCTGATTGGCTGTGAAGGCGACGGGTGTAGGACGAGCTACGACTCAGCCAACTGACGGGGGGGGACGAGGTGAACGCGGTGAGAAAAGCATGCTGGTCACAAGTGCAGATAAGCGTGAAAGCAGATGGGTCACCTGTTGGAGTTGTCCGAACTACTATCTGGAATACTAAAGAGTCTCCTTGTGGGAATAGGAGGAACCCGGGCAAGTCTTGGTTCCTGTGAAGACCAGATGATGCATTCACTAAATAAGATCAGAGTGCATAGATGGAAAAAGTTTGCGTTTGGTACCTTGGGGTCAGTCTCGGAGCTCAGACGAGGACTGGAGGCCGAGCGGGTCATCCCCAGGCCTGAATCTGGAGGCTTGTTTTGGTCTGGGATGGAGTCAGACAGTCCAGCTGAGCCCAGAGTCACCGAGCTGCCTGCCTTCCTCAGTGATGTTCTCCACGAACCTGGGGCCTCAGTGGCTACGGGTTTGCCCGGTTCCTGGTCGGCAGTAGGACATGAACCGTTACAGGGAACACAACATTTTGATTCTGTATGCAACAAAACATTTTGAAATCTGGGGAAAAAAAAAAAAAAAGATGCTTGGTTGAGGGTTACTTTCAATTGAGTCTATTTGAGTCCTTGTTTTCATGAAATTAAAGCCAAACTTGAACCACTCGTGGTGAACCAAATATGCCAACCACAAATGCTGTCAGCTTTACAAGGATCGTTTCCCTTATCCGTGCAAAATACACACAATCTTTGCTAAATAATAACCAATTAGAATACTCGTTTGATCTGGTTTGTGGCTGCAGACGTCCGTTGGAATAGAAATGACTTTACCTTTTTGACTTGGTTCGCAGCCGTGCCTGCAGGCATGGAGGTAGGAAGGAGGCCGCCCGTGTTGCGTTTGTTGTTCAAGTTGTTTATAATCTCTCGGTTTTTTGCTTTCTCTGCGGCCGAGCAAAAAAAAAAAACAGTCAGGGATGCTCCAAATCTCACGTGAAACAATTCCCGACACTTTTTCCTCACCGGACTCGGCGTCGCTCTCCGATTCGCTCTCCTCCTCCGAGCTGGAGCTGCTGGAGGCTTTGGGTTGACTTTGAGACTGGCCGCGTGAGGTTTGGCCTTCTTCTTCTTCGTCCTCGGCGGGGCTGCTCCGCAAGGCAGGCGGCGGGTGCTTCTCGCGCTCATGGAGGCCGATTTTTTCCTTGCTGCTCATGCGCGAGATTGAAGTCCTGAGCGAGTGGAGACACAGGTGGCATGCCGACGGCTAATCAATTGCATGTGCGGCCAATTACAACACACACACCTACACACACACACCTACACACACACCTACATGTGGAGACTTAAGTTGGTTAACCACAAAATGTGACTTCACTCAGCGACCACAAGTATACACCTATACAATATCTGCTATTCTTATTCAACATTTATGACTTTACTTGTAAAGACTGACGAAAGTAGTCTAGTAGCGCTAGGTACTGTAGAAGCACATGATTGCCAAACATTGCAGTTTATATTTGTAATCATACAAAGACATTTTATACCAATATAAAAATCCACGCGATTGTAAACACACCCTTGAACAAGCAACTAAAGGATCAACATATTCCAAAAAGTGAGGCGCTTTGGAAACTGCATGCAGGTCGTGAGTTGGATGACTTTGAGAGGCCCGCACGACAAAGCAAGTTCAACCTGTTCACGAGATCTTAGCTGACTCAGCCAAACACCTTCATGGTAAAGCACTGTTACAACTGTAGTTAGCGTTAAATCCAGCCAGGCTCTCATGAAATGTGATACGATAAATATGGGAAGATGCCGTGTCACATACGTCAGCCAGTGCTGACAAATCATAGCACTTTTCAAGTTTGAAGCATTCAAACAAACCTACAGCAGTATTGTCATTTAGAAAGCCGGCTGTGCTTTCAAAGTCGCTCAAATCTGACAACATCAGTTGCCATTCAATTTTAATGTTCTTCATCATTTGTTTATCAAATATGCTAATCCAATGTAGGTCAGCCTTTTGTATGTGACCTTAATCCTCCTTTATTATAGTCTGATGTGGGTCATGTTTAATTTTGTTCAGCGCTTTTCTCAGTGCCCAAAAATACACTTAATATTGGTGGACACAAAAATAGAGACAAGGGGGAAACAAAAATCCTCTTTTAGTAACTAAACAGCTACACTGCAATGTGCAAGCGCATCTCAACATATTTCTCTGCTGTAGTGAATTTATTTGAAAGCAAACCGATTACAAAAATAGGCAAATATAACTTTGTTGGAGGACTAGAATGGATTAACCGCATTCCCATTCATTTCAATGAGTGATGTTACCTCGGTTTGTGACGTTTCGGTTTGCACACAAATAAAGTATTGCTAGAATCAATACCCTTTTAACAGTGTCAATCAAAACATATCGATTGGTAGAAAGATTCTTTTTGCTACAGCTCTTGTATTGGATCTCATTACTTGTGCATGCGGACCTACACTGGAGGCCGGTGAGAACGCCATTTATTACACGGGTTCATCTTAGGGCCATTGCCCGCATAACGCCGCGGCGACAAGCTGACAGACAATTGGCACTGACCTGCGTGTGCGTACGGGTACAGTGGAGATTTGCAGGCTGGTCTCGATGACAGGAGTCTGCTTCTCTTTCTCGCTGCGTAGCTGAAGAGGAATATAAACACACATAAACACAAGAGGACATTCAGAGCTCTCGCATTATCAGTCATATCAGTTTCATCTGACAGAATAAGAGTTGTGTCGCCTGCGCGCGGGCACACTCACAGCATTCTGTTTCTTCTGCAGCTCCTCCAGTGTGTCCACGAGGTTCTCATCAGCAACATCTAAAGGTGTTTGGCCCTACAAGGACATTCACAGCGCGGGGTGGGTCCTCAGCAAAGGCTGAAGCGCGTCACGCGGTTAATGGCGAGTGAGATTGTTTGCAAACTGCTCACCACGTTGTTGACGGCACTCATGTCGCACATGTGGTCGGCGAGCAGCGTGCACACCTCCTCCTGACCCCAGTGAGCTGCCGCATGGAGCGGCGTCCAGCCATCCACGTCCCGGCAGTCCGCATCCACCCCACATTGTAACAGCACCCTGGTCCACGTGAGATAAAAACCACATGAAGAACTCCGTGGGTCAGATAATAGGTTTTGAGCGGCACGATCAGATTCTCACTTTAAAACTTGGATGTAGCCTTTGGCCGCTGCGACATGCAGAGCTGTTGCCTTGGTGTTTGGGTGAGGGGTCAGAGTGTCGCCGCCGTCTCGCATGGCCTTAGCATCTTGAAGCATGATACGCTCTTCTTCTTTTCGGGCCTGGTCCACATCAATTCCTGTGACGTGAGCACAAGCATGCAATTAAATTCAAGCGTTGACCGAGTCCATTCATTTCTAGCCTGTCAATAGAGACAGACCATTTCAACTCACAGAAAATTGACCGGAGCAAATTTTGATGTCCTGACGGGAAATTCTGTGTTGTATTTACCGACAAGATGTATCACACCGTGCAAAACCAATTCCCTTGTCTGTGTCAGCAGGGGACAAATAAAGTAACAGTGCCTGGGGGTTGCTGTTGCATCCCACATAAGTCATGAAAACAACTTTTTTTCACAATAGCCAGACTTCATTTAGATTTTAGGCCCACAACAGCAGTCAAACATTCAGACTGACAGGCAAGTCTTTACAAACTGAGCTGCTATGACCCAAATAATAATAATAAATATATGTATTGTGAAAGAACAGCGAGGCTAGTTATGACAGAAGCTCCTGGCTAAACGCCGCTCAGTTCAACTGGTACTGAGTATTTGTGCTGCCAACAGTTAGCATCTGGATAGAGTGACAACTCCCTTAAAATATGAACTACCATCTTCTACTTTTTGTAGTCTGAGTGGATTCTTAAGCAAGGCAAATCAATCCCAAATGTACCCGCCATCATTTTATATTCCATCAGAAATTAACAGCACTCAGATGTAAGCCATCATATTTGACCACAATTTGTAGACTGGGACAAAAACATCAACACGTCACACAGCAAATATTTTGGATATTATTGTCAAAAACTTTTCTGATATGTCTTGAGAACAATATGGTATCATGTCAGCACATCACCTTGCTTTTTGATTTCCGCTTTCAGCAGTCTCACCATGGGATCCTCCGTGGCCACGTCGAGAGGAAGTTCCCCTTCGCTGTTCACCGCTCCGACGTGGGCACCGTGTTCTATCAAGTACCTTCGAAAAGACACACAAACCCACGTGTGGACCAATTGCTTGGAAAGAAAGTCCTCCACGCTGACGTGGACCGACTAAAAATGGTTCCAGAGCTCACTTGGCGATCTGGATGAAGCCACAAGATGCCGCGGCGTGCAGGGGGGTCCAGCCCTCGTTGTCGCCCGTGTTGACGTTGCTCCCGCTCTCCACCAGAAACTCGACCATCTCTGCGTTCTCATCGATACAGGCCTGCCAGAGGGCCAAAGAAACACAAAATGCTTCGTTAGGAAGAGTGTGCCAGCGCGTGTTGGTCAAGAGGACATTTTGCTTAGAAAACACAAATGAACAGCCATCTATGAAAATCATCTTTCAACACAAACTTCCAGAAAGGTGAGCTGCAAAAAGGCCTCAAGAGAGCATGTGGCACGAGTGATTATGCAAATCGATGTCACTCTTTTTCCTGAGCTCAACACGATGAAGACTTTAAACTGTCATGTTAATTGTCACTTCAACTTTAAAAATGAGAACATTCAATCTACTGTAAAAATCAATTTGTTGGTATTAAGTTGCTCTAACATTTGAGACTTTTCAATTTGTTGCTGGAAATCAGATTTAAGATCACACTGCACTAACTTTTCACACGCCATCTGTATATCTGCTCTTTTTTTGTTTACCTTTAAATTTCCTTGCCATCATATCGAACGACATAAAACGTATGTTGCACAGCGCAAGGTTTTAATGTTCATTCGACGTTTAGACCTTTAATTTTGTTTAAAATACCCCGTTTTACAATCTTTTTTTTTTTTTTTTATAGCACCTTGAATTATCTTGTGTCTGAAATGTGCTTTACAAATCCAAATGCCTGGCCTCGAACCAAAAATCGTCTGGAAACGCTTTTGCACATTTTCACTGCCCAAAGGGTCAATAACAGAGGAAATGTCGTCACTGAATTGCAATTCCATTGATTAGAATAAAGTGTCTCAACATCTGTTGAATGCGTTTGATGGGATTTACTTTTTTTTTTTGCCACGTAACATTCTGTCAGCATTTCACAAATCTGAGTCATGTAACAATGGCGACAATCCATGCAGTCTGGCTTCAGTGGCTGGCAGTCTTGAGTTTTAGTTGACTCCATGTGTTGTCAGCCCTCAAAAAGCACGAGGCAAAAGGCCAAAATGAGTCTAAAAGCGGTCATTCGAAAGCCGTGTTGTCGCCCTGGCAAGTCGTGAACAGCCTTTGTGAATTGATAACTGCTTGACATGACAATGAGCTGTTGAAGCCAATAAATTGCTTTATAGAATGTGTTTGAACAAGTTGAACTAAATGTCACATCTGTCGGCGACCCACATTTGGAGAATCACTGGACGTGAGCACCCCTCCTGCCGTTCCACTGTTGCTCTTTAGTAGCTTCTCACCGCAGCCACGATGAATCTTGTCCATCAGGCCGTCTTAAGCCACCTAAGAGGCTTTGCTTTTGGACTAAATCACAAAGCTGTCGCAAGCCTTCGTCCTAATTTATACTTCCAATCAAGCACGCCAGTTCTCTGTATCAAACAAAAAGAGCTCCAGATGGGCGGCAGTGTGAGTAATCAGGCTGGATAAATGAACAGAGGGTACTTGTGGGCACCCTTGTGCGTTACGAGGGGGGCAACGGCGTAGCCTCCCAGCAGACTCCTTCCCTCGTTCATCAAGTGAGTCATTGTGGAACGCGCCTTGGACAACAGCAGCTCCTGCTGTTGGAGCAAAAGTTTTCCATTTCCTCATCTTGAACTCCCAAAAGTCCCCTCTATGGGGAATTGGGGAGCGGGGGGGGGGGGGGGGGGGGGGGGGGGGAGAAGAAGGCGGAGGCGGGGGTGGCAGAGGAAAGAGGAATGGCGGAGAAGACATAAAGGCTTTGGATGAAGGGGACGGAAAGTTTGGAGTGCGCGCGACTATATTTAATTCCGGTCGCTCGGCAACTGATGAGCAACACTTGGTGAAAGGGATGGAAGCAGCGGAGGGACCACATTGGGTGACGCGTGTGACTCAACCAAAAGAGGGCACGTTTGTGGAATATTGTTGGCACACACAAACTCCACCATACAAGTCAATCAGGAGGCAGGAACATGGCTTTGAACTCCGAGCATGACATCAGCGGGTCCACGCAGGCCAGAACAATCTTTTCGAGTATGCAGACACTTAAACTTTACAGCTAAAACTCCGCTTGTGTGGGGACTTTATAAGGCAAATGTGCGTTTGGGAAATGATGTATGGCAGTAATAGGGGAAACGATGCATCACTGAAGAGCTTGTGTGACAGTGAGGATTTCCAGAGTGCCTCAAGAACAGAGTAGTATCATTTTAGATGCCTATATTGTATTGGAAAAAAAAAAAAAAAAAAGATTCTGGTGTTTTGGATGTCTGATCATTGAGCAGTGATTGCAAAAACAGAGAATTTAATTTAACCTAAAGGGTCTGAGATGTGTATACGTTCTAATAGTGATGAGATGTGTATACGTTCTAATAGTGATGAAGAGTGACAATTAAATGTCCTCGCTGCCATCTTTATTGCTAATGCATATAAATGCTGACTTTTTTTTGGTGCCTAAGACATTTTTAGTTAGCTGATGAAACAGGCCACTGAATCCAATCAGCCAACATACTCCATTAGGAACTTGTCATGTTTGCTATAAACGTGACGTTCAAGTCGTTCGAGGTGAGACAAAGTGCTCAAGCAATAAAAAAAAATACATATGGCGCTGCTAATGACGAGTTTTGTTTTAGTTTTTTTTTAAACACAACCATAAGGAAACAAAGTGATGGACTGAAGTTTATGCGCCACTAGCGGCTAACGGAAATGTTTCGATTAGCCCCGCTTTACACCCCCCCCAACACACACAGACACGCTTTAAATGTTGTTTTTCTACTTAGTAAATGCTCCGTTCAAAGTTTCCAGAGTGTCTCGACCGACCTGGTGGAGCGCTGTCAGCCCGTCTACGTTGGCGTGGTTGATGTCAGCTCCCTGGCGAAGAAGTGCCGCCACCTCCTCCCGGTCCCCGGCGGAGCAGGCGGCCATAAACACGGCTCCCTGGGCGAAGCGGACCCGCGCCCGACGTGTCCCGGAGCTGCTGGCGGTATCCCGAGCTTCCGACTCCGTCTGGTCCGTCTCCGAGCCCAGCCATCGCTGCAGCTGATCTTGCCGTCGCTGTTTGGCAGCTTCGGACCGGGACTGGTCAGTGGCCGCCATCTTCCCTCGTCTGTCCCGGACCAAATCAGCTCATGGTGCGGGAGAAGTTGCTTGGATGGGCTTGGAAGGGAGGCTCTCCCAGGATGCGCCCCCTGGTGGAGAGACGCCCCAAATGACGCTGTTGAACTTCACGACAAATTTATGACTAAGTGGCAGTCAGGTGTCGCATTCGAGGCGCCTGGGAAACCATAAAATGTAATAAAGGGCGTTTCTACTTTCCTAGTTGTCTGGTGCTGGTTTTCAGTATGATGACTAAATGAATCGATCGTGTTCTCAACAGCATTGGCAAAAACACACTTACGTAGAACTAGATATAAATCTGTTTTAAAGACTGGTAAAAGTACTGATTCAATTTTATTTCGGTAAAATTACAACTATTGAAATCAGGAGCGTAGCCATCTAGTTTAATGAGCAAATTGTCCTCTCGCATTAAGCTGGATTTTCCCATTATTATTATTATTTTTTTGGTTCTATATTATTTTGAGAAAAATATAAAGATAAAAACGCATCTTAACCATTGTAATCATTATAGAAGGCAATGTATGTGTCTGTCCTACAACAATCATAACTAACCAAACAAGTTGTTCTTCTCCCTTCCAAACAACAATCGAGATAATATGCTTGCACAAGTGTACACACCCTCTAATAACTATGTTCAGAATGAACCAGTCACATTCAAACTTGTCAAATTGGAGTGCCCGGCCACCATTTAATGCCTCTGATCCAAAATATTTGATGCGTGGTTCTCATGAGTGCAACATTTTGAGCGATGATTTCTAGAAGCCATTATTATTATGTAAAGTGTAGCTACCCCTGGAGCATATTGCAGAAACGTGGCAGCAGCATCATGTTTACAACCATGATTCCCTCATCTTATCAGTGACTCATTGACTGACACTTGTGCAAGAAAGCACAACAAGATAAGCGTTTGATGACAATTATGTAATGATTTGTGAGAGCAATAAATCATTTGAGGAAGTAACTCAAATGGTGGCATTGATCTATGGCTGATCAATGAAAACCCACTGAATGTGAGACCATTTTTTTCTAAGAGATGCCTGGACAGGAGTTTAACTTTGTGTTTAAACATCATTGGTATGATAATTGCGCATTTGAATGAAACTACTCACAAAAATGTAATGAGATTTGGCTTTTAGGAGAAATTTCTGGATGAACCTAAGAGGCACTATTCAAATGACCTCCTGTAACTTGTTGAATGACCATTTCCAAATGACCTCCTGTAACCCCTGCAATGACCATTTCCAACTGTTCAATGTTTCAGATACTGTATCTCTCACTTTTGAGAAAAATATTTTCCACAAAACTGTGCAAACGAACCCAGTTTGCTCGAGATTATTAAAACAAATACAACAGTGTTAGCAGAGTATGAATGCCTACATAAAGTTTGATTGAGGTTTGTTTTGGGATCAACACCATTACCTCGGACGTCTTCCAAAGCATAAAAGAGGGTCATTATTCCAGTGCTTTACGGTCATGAATCATCACTGGAATATTTATAACGTTTCTGAAATCATTTCAATCAAACTCCACTGGTGGCATTTGGTTAGAACTGTGCGTGTATTGTTCTTCTTTCTGTGAACACACTTCATGCCATCTTTTCTGGGTAATGTGGATATCAAGAAGACAGTCATTGCATCTGTCTATAGTAAACAACACCAGTTTATTGGTTGGTCACAAAATGTTTGAGCCGGAGTTCATTTTATTACACACTATAAATGTTGAGTTGAATAAATTTGAGGCTCAGTCACACAGAAGTAAAGACGATATAGGTAGATTAACTATCACAGAATAAAGTCGGTGATAAAGTCCTTTTCTTAATAAGATGATTCTTTGTTTTGTTAAAATCAGGTCACATAGAGGTAAAGAGACGAGAATACAACTAAAATTACAACATGTACTAAATCATGTTTCTAAAAGCTGTACACAGTTGTCACTTAAGATTATCGATAAAAATATGACATTGGTATGCAAAGTATACATATGTGCATCAATTATCATTCATTCACATACAGTACATACACAGACCGGAACTAAAACACAGTTGAATTCATATTATTGCATTGACAGTTTGCTTAAAATGTACGGAGTAACTTTCTGCTGAGTTGGTGACTTCACCGTTTCCTTCCTACAGTCTCAAAAGAGCCCGATGCTACACATTGCACGCCAAACTCCAACCCTAACCTATGCTTACGTACAAGTCAAACCACATTCCAGGAAAGCATAAACACTCATCTCCATCAACCATGGCACGTACGTTTTTTTGTTTACAGTATCTTGCGTTTCAAGTTTGCATCTGCTATCCATAAACATGTCTTGGACCTTCACGTGTACATCGGCAAGGAGCGTTTCTGAGCATATCGCAGCTAGAATTGAATTGTATACAACACACATTATGTGTTCATGGTAAATTGTTACCATTTAGAATCATCATTAAAGTGCAAAATGACAATCGGATTTTTCAACTGGACAACTGGTAGTAATTTGTTTGAGGTGGACCAGGATTTAAAAGCGGCAGATCTGAATCAAAGTGCCGCATGTCATCTTTGGTGTCGCTAAGACCACCGCCGGTGTGTGTTGGGAAGCTTTCCACGGGGAGGAAAGAAGCAGAGCTGTTGTCCACTGACATCGGCCCCGTTTGGAAGGTTCCTTCCAGATCCATGTTGACGCAAAACGTTCCGGACAGCAGCTGTCTCTTGTATTGGTCGAGACGTGTAAAGATCTCCTGGACTGAAAGAGTGCCGCTACCTACCCAGGTAGCATACAGGCTGGTGGAGCGGATATGGGATGGGAGCGACTGGTAATGGTGCAGCTCCAGCTGACAGGAGAATCTATAAAGTACAGATCAGCGTGTTACCAATTAACTTGTAGGACAGCGTCACAAAATTCAACCCTATCATTTAATTCATTTCCTATGCCAAGAGAAAATGTGCAACATTTAATCAATTATCTTAATAATAATAATGAATACATTTTATTTCCCAAAATGTTTTATGAAACATTTGTAAAACTGTGATGAACAAAAAACAATTACCAGTTGGTGCAAAAACCAAGGCCAAACACTGCCATCTATTGGCTTGTTCGTGTCAGTGCAGCGTCTGCTAATCACAGAACGGGGTTGCTGACTTATACGAGATGAGTTGTTGCAAATTATATTGTAAAAGAACATTGTCCATATTGTTCATTGGTGTTCAATTTCTTTTGTTGACTAAGCTTTGACAAAACACCTTCAATAGTTGTTTTTCTTCCTGTGTAAAGATCTCAACGATCTTGTTTGTCACAGGTTCTGTACACCAAGTAAATAAACAAACAAACACCCCATAGCATCGCCGCCTTCAAGGCATGAAACTGAACTTATTACGCAAGGTAAATATTTAAAAGGTTATCACTTTTGTTATTAGACCAAAATGAGTGCTGACATTGTGCATACATACAAAACAATTTCCACACACAAACATAATCACAGTGTATTGACGGCACACCTACCGGGCGGAAAAATGCTGAGTAATGCTTTTGGAGGCTTGGCGCAAAACATGATGGAGGATTTTCACCAGTTGCTCTTGAATCCATCCGACATCCTCCTGCACATCTGGCAACCACTCTAAAAGTCTACATGAGACATTCGAATTAAAAATCGACACAAAAACGTCCACAACAATAACTTTGATGAAGTCTAGCAGTACCTGAGAGTCAAAGACAAAGCGGACTCAAGCGGGAGAGTGTAGGGCAGCATCATGGCAGACGCCATCCTGAAAGGAAGCAGGTTGCCAAGCGACTGCACTAGGCTCCTTCTCTCTGTGCAGGCTTCAATTAGGGCTGCAGAGGGAAGCACAGTTGAGTACAAAAACATCCACAGAAGCTTCCAAAAAGCACTTTCGACACAATTACACATCGATTTTGTGCTTCCGTTACCTTTGTGGAGAGTTGGCGGAAGGCGTACAATGATGTGCTCCTCTATATTGGGATAAACAGGCAACGGTCCGTCGACCGTACTGATCTTTTCCTCCTCTCCAACATCATCGACGTCAACGTGAACGTAGTCAACTTGTTCCTGATGCTCTTCTCTGTTAGCCAGCAGGGCTCTGTCTATGTGAGGGTCGCCGGAATTGAGCAATCCTACAAATAGAAAGATCATGTTTGTTAACTTTGAAGATGCTTGAAAAACAAAACTCGAAATCACATTTGTGTTGATTCCTACCATTCTTCTTCAGGAAGTGCAGTGCGTCATTATAACCTTGTTTACACATGGCTTTCATAACCTAGACACGAAAAAAAATCATTAAGTTTACTCTAGTTCATGGAACGTGTACATAGATCGAGAAAGGCGCCACCTTCAAGTGACCTTACCATCGGATCAGGTGGGAAAAGTGCCCGGGAAATTCTGTAAAGGTTGGTGAGGGTGAACTGGATGCTGGTGTTGGTGAAGCGGAGCTCATGTATGTTGGTGGAGGTGTCTCGCGGACAGATATCGCTCTCACCGGAGAACGGCGACACGGTGATTGTGTTTTTCAGCTCATAATGAGGCAAGTTGTCTGAGATTCCCCCGTCGACGTATCGCTGCATAAAAGAAATACAGACACAAATTGTGCTTGAGTTTCCGACATCACTAATTATTTCTCTCTTTTTTGATGACAATGGATTCAATTGAATCCCTCAATGGTGAAGAGATTATTCCTCAGGAAATCTATCAAATTGCCAGACGTCTTGAGACTTCTTTTTTTTTTTTTTTTTTCCCAACCAGCCTCTTTCAAAGTTCTGAGATTTATTGTTCTGCAAAGACAAGCTATCTATTTACTTTGAATGATAGAATGGGGTGGTTGGGTTCAAAAGGACATATGCAAGTATTTTTTTTTTTCCTCCATCAGCAAGTCTGCCGTGAATTTCAAATGACTTTTCTTGATGATATCAGCAAAATTCCTTAACAAGACCAAATGAATACATTTTGACCGATTTTTAAAGAAAAGGCCGATGGGCAATTTTTTGTGAGTATTTTTTTAGGGGGTGGGGAGGCTAAGATAGTTTAATTCCTCTTATGATGAATGTTTTTACTGAGACTGTTGCTCATCAAAACAGGCTCTGTTTGTCAACTGATGTGATCAGCGTGACATCAGTATCTGCTCCACACAGGGTAAGAGAGGACAGAATGACCCGCCAAGTCCGAGCTACAGGCTGAAGAAGGGAAAATGCTGAGAGCTGTCATTGAGCAACATTTCGTAGAAGACTTCAGTGCTACTGTCAGCGAGTCCAGAGAAAGTTCAAATGTGCTCTTCAATGAGAAACAAAATCCTGAACTTTTGTTTGAGCACATTCATAGCCATTGACAAAAGCATTTTTCCTATATGCTAAGAATAGCTAAATAGAAACAATAAAAGCAAATGTAAAATTCCCAAAATATAGATCAAAAGTTTCCCCAGTGAAATTCATAGAAATGTCATTCATCAGTTCAAGATCCACAAACACCACCAAAAAAAAAGAAATAGTCATGTGTTTTACTACAAAAACAACATGTCCCTATTATTATTTTTTGCTTCAATTGAATGGCTATTGTGCTGTTTCTCATTATGATGATGATATGACATTCAAATTTATGAATACACACTTGTACAGCCATTTTAAATGTGCTATTCATTGTTATTGCCCCTTGTCATGCATGCATAATGCTACTCACCACTCCTTGCAGTGTGGGAGGAATAATGCCACAATACACTGGGATGTAGGCACTGCAAACACATGCCTGTAGAAAACAAAAGAAATGTATTACATAGATATTAACAGTTCCAAATCTGAAGGTCTATTCATCTGTCATGAATTCAATATAAATAAAACTCATTAACATTCACACCTGCACAATCTCCTCCTTGTTGTTGAAGTGAGATACAAGCACATTTTCTCCATCTGTTACTCTGGTCAGAGAGATTCCCAGCCTTCCATTAGCAAGCTGGTGAGAGTCAGTGGGCAGAGTGCGCTGCAACATGAAACGCACGATCTTCACCAGGTTGAAGGAAGGATGCATGGGACCGAGGAAGCGTTTTCTGGCTTCCTTGGCGACCTCAATAATACTGGCACCAGCTTCTCCTGTGTAGGCAACAGGACAAAGAATGAAATTGTTTCTAAAAAGCCAGAGCAGTACTATTCAGAAGACAATTACAATTATGTACAATTTCAAAACCATAGTGATTAAAAAAGCTGTTATGCATGTTGTCACATGTTTTTTTTTTTCTCGTGAGGGTTTCAGTGATAAGTCAAAAGATACATTCGTTTTGCTTTCTCTTTGCCTTTTTGTGAATGACACGAGTGATGGGAAAAAGGCGCCCTGGGTGGTTTAAGATATTTGTAATTTTACTTGAGGATCTCTTTTATTTACTTTATACAAGTCTTCCCCTTATGGGACAGGCAGGAGGTCACAACAATTGTTACACTTAAGTGAAAGCACTTTATTACACAATGTACTACTATTAATTACTACGTATATTTCACAAACTCTGCTAACAGGCCAATAAAAGAAAACAAGTAATACTCTAGTCGGGTCCAGTATGCGGATGTCATGCAATTCAGACTTTGCAAGCAGAAGTTGTCACTTTCGAAAGATTACCAGCCGTGTACTGTACTCTAGCACAGTTCCAGAGGCCAGCCATCATAAATTGTGAGGCCGATTAGTTCTAATCGAGTGACATACCAAGGCACACGCCGGTGACCAGCGCGGTGGCGGTGAGCGCTCCGGCTGAAGCCCCATAAATGTGCTTGGCGTTGTGCACCAGGAACGGAGCCTGCTCCAGCAGGCAGCTGGCGACACCAACATGGTAGATGCCCAGGAATCCGCAACCGGCGAAAGAGATGTTCCATGACGAGTCCAAGGGGAACATCGCGTGCGTTGACAGGCGGATTGAATGGACGCCAGCCGGGGTCCCTCCCCGATTTGGGGACTAAATAAAGTTTTAAAACGGTCCGCTTTTGTTAGGTCTGAGTGCGGCTCGGATTTTGCTAGCTCCCTTTTACATGCTGTGTTCAACCCGGTAGCGAATAGTGTTAAGATAACTGGCTATTCCATGAAGTAACCTTTGTCCCATACAAAACCACTAAACTCACATTTTTAAAACAAAACAGTAGAAGAAGCGAAGATAAGCTTTTACTGAGTAAATAAAATCTGTCCCGAGGGGAATTATTCCGACACGGCGATTAACCCTGGTTTGCTGCCGAACAGTTACGCTTTTATGCATAAAGAGGCGGGCACTGTAACTTCAGTGCCCTATCACAATTGAGAACACAAATGACGTTGACGAATCAAAATTGACGTTTAACCTTGTGACCAATTAAAAGCCCCGGTGTTGTCGCCCAAGTGAATGCGATTAGGATAGGATGATTTGCACAGTAAACAAACGTCACGTGAGATTTTAGTTTTTGTTTTGTATTTTTTTTGTCAATTGAATTTGATGATGTGTTTTCATAATTTATATCTCCTCCTAATTGTTGACGTTGGCTGATATAATGACAGTTCACTCCATATACATTAGAGATATACATTCCCAAGTTTTATTGAGTCAAGGCATCATTAAAAAAAATCTCACCACTCACAAAAACGTCACAAAAAGTATTACTGGAATAATGACGATCTCGTTGTAATTTACACACAACCGTACTGGCGTAGTGTGCAATATGGACCTGTTTAATTGAACAGAAATCTGATGTAATCACCAGAAAGATTTTATTGCAAACAGGTTTATTGTGCCCTCTGCTATTGATGGATGATCATTTTTAATTGTTTTGCCTGTCACTATACGTCAACGGCTTTTAAGATCATCAATAAATAAGTAAAATGTGGATGTTCCACGGCATCCCTGATGATCTCTCACCCTGATTGTACAATACAAATAACAACATTCTATGACCTATAATCTAGGTGTATTTTTTACATTTGTGGGTATTATTCATTTTTGACTTTGTTGTCATGGCAACGATGATATCCCGTGCTGGAAAACATATTATAGGAACATGTACAAATAGGACCGTGACCCCTTGAATTGGTCACAAAGTCACTGGGAAAGCCTGTTTCACAACAAGTAGTGTCGAAATTCAGAATCCCATGCATTCTTGGAGAATGTCATCTAAGTATAAATGGTTGTTTTGAATGATGTTTTTCTGAGATGTTCCTTTCAGAATGTTTTTGAGCAGTGATTGTAGTGACAACATGATTCCTCAGAGAGGATATTCTCTTGTGCAACTACTTCAGAAGATAGTCAAAAAATGCGCATTGATTGTAGACAGTCAAAACAAGAATATATTTGACAAAAACATCCACATTTTCACCATTGTTTTTATCCATTCTATATTACATGAAGTTTTATGAAAATTTGCATTTGAACATTTTGTGATTATATAGCGTCCGTCTCTATCCAACTACTATTTTATCAGTTTCATGGCTTACGATACAGTACTTTTACGTATACAATATGCAAGGGGGTAGTAAACAGCGCCCCCGACTGGCTGATAACAATATACCCAGCGTCAGTACGTAGTTGCCCTTGTACTACTTAATCCCGCCTTCGGTTGAAACCTTCGCGGCACCCACCAAGAGACGTTCGTTTTAAATCCACAAGAGCCAGAGGGGCGGAGATTGTCACTTTTGAATTGAAAATCCACGTTGTAATCTTGTACCGCCACTCGACTGTGTACAAAACGAGCAAAGTTTGAAGTGACGTAGGACGTTTCACTTTCGGACCCAGTTGAATTTAAGGAAGTTCAAATCGTTTCAGAGAAGAATCTTTCTTCAAATTAGGGAAATTTATGAAAACAATAATAAGATAACAACACCCTATATTGCAAAACAAATCGCGATATTAAAAGACCACCATGGTTCAACATAACTCATAGACTCACGGCTAAAGTTCACGTTTACAGTACAGTATACTGTATGGTGAGTACAAGCTATAGCTACCATTCGCTTATCTTAAGTATCATATATTTTCTCAGTATTTTATCTCTTGTTCGCTTCTTTACTGACACTAAACATGTCTGGACGTGGTCCACGTACACGTATATGAAGCAGATAAGAAAACGCGGCCACATCACTTGACTTTTGCTCACTCAACTCTACTTAATGGAAAAAAGCAGCGAGGAAGAGAAAACCAACGATGAGGATGGAGATAAAGCTGAAGATGAGCATGTTGCGGTGACACCTATGTCCCGATGTGGAGAAGCAGACTGTTTGGAGATTTTAGGGAAGGAATTGCAACGGATGTGCAATGAGGAGCTGGAGTCGGAGAGGACACCCGGAGTGCAAAATGATGCAGACTCTGCATCAGCCTCCTGCTTCATGGACACCTGCAATCCTTCCATCTCCAGCCTTTCGTCATCATCGTCCTCCTCTATGTTGTGTCTCACACCACCCTTACCACCCTCTGTGGAGCTCTCAGCTGTTTTAACTGATACCAGGTTGACCCTGGATGTCTACCTGGGGGGAGCAGCTGCACTGCCGCTGCTATGGGGTTCCATTCCAGAAGACCTCAGGAGGCTTCGTTACCTGCGACTTGGTTCTGAGGATAAAAGTGCACTGGATGGTGCCCTGAATGTCCTTCCACATTTGACAGGACTACGTTCACTTGCCATACGAGGTACTTCAAGTATATTTGTCACACATTCGAGGCCACGGTAAAAACAAGGGACGATGACCTCAAGTAGACAAAAATAATAACTGCAGCTCACATCTATATTTGTATTTATAACAGTTACTGCAGAGATTTCAGATTCACAAGTTTTACATATAAAGTCAACAAATGACCATTATTTCTCAGTTGAGCACAAAGTCATTACGCTGGTTTACTTTCAAATGATAATTTCAAAACAATTGACCTCATGGAAATTGTGTTTTGTTTTCTCTCTTTTAAGGGCACTGCTTTTATGACGCACAAGGAATTCCTTTGCCTGGCCTCCTCACCACTTTGCCCACATCCCTTGTCTCACTCTCCCTCCTGGTGCACGTGGATCTCTCCTTCAATCAGCTCTCTATCCTCCCATCATGTCTTCTCAGTTTACCTGCGTTGTCCGCCTTGCTCCTGGGTCACAACTGCTTTTCGGAGCTTTCCCCTGATATTGGCCAGCTGTCCAGCCTCACCTATTTGTCCCTCATTGGAAACAAGCTGGTTTCCCTGCCTGCGAGTTTAGGCCGGCTGAAAGAGCTACAGACACTGGACGTTTCAGATAACCTCCTCGAGGAGCTGCCAAATGAAATTGGTTCTTTGGGAGAGCTTGTTAAGTTTGAACTTTCTCACAACAAGCTGAAGAGGCTACCGGACACGATGGGTATGAGTGTAATGAATTGGTGTGTTCGATTCATGTGAGGCAAATGAAAAGGGTGACCAAATGAAATCGCTTGTTCTTGGCTGTGCCCAGGCTCGCTCCGTTCCCTGAGGGAGCTTGTCATCTTTAGCAATGACCTCCGCTTCTTACCGCCTTGCCTGAATGATTTGCCGTTGCTGAAAATGGATGTTCGAGATAATCTTTTGGGGCGACTGCCAACACCTCCACCTCTTCCCCCTGTAACTGGTGAGCAGGCAAAAAGAGCGGGTTCTTCAGTTGTCCTTCAATTTATTGTATGGTCAGAAGATGCTTTATTTACATTTGGTGTATTAGGGCTGTCACGATCAAATACTTTAAGAATCGATTAGGCTATCGATTAATCAAATCATCGGATGCAATTAGATTTTCCATTCAAGTGTAAAACATTTTTTTTTTACCATTTACTATTTCGTACTAACCAAATATTGTTATTTATTTGGTATTGTTTAGTGATAAAAACAAAACAATTTAATGTCATACAAGAGGAATTAATCTTATACTCACCAAGTTTCTAGTGCAGTTATTGGTTTCCGAATTAAAAGTAGATGTTCACAAATGTCTTGTTGATTAAACACAAAAAAATGTCTGTTTTCACGAATGACTTAAAAAATGAATTAAGACTCACCAATGAGAGGCTAACCTGAGAGGATTTTGAGAATTTTAGATAAAAAAAAAAAATGGCTGTAAACCATAACTCGATTATTAAAGTATTGTTTTCGATTAATCAATTAATTTTAATAATGGTTAATTACTCACTCCCATCTCAAACTGTCTTCTCACCAGATGAAGCACAACCAAACATTCCTGAGTTGCATCTACTATTCAACCAGCACAGGTAAACATTTTCTAATTTTATCTTTTTTTTCCATTTCTCCCAACATACGACAATAAACGCAATTTCGCTCCTTTGACAGTTTTACTGTCACGTCTTCTGGATGTCATGTGTTTCTCCCAGGGGGGACGCAGCTGCTGTTCCCCCCGGGGTGCCTGCAGTCGCCGACAACTCTGGAGTGGGCAGAGAGAAGACCACAGCGAAAATGGGTGTTGCTGGGGGAGCATGACATTCTCCTCAGTTGTCCACTGGAACTTCGTCCTCATGGCGTTTCATTTCTTAAGGTGCTGCACTTTGAAATGCGTTGCGTTTAATCCAAAATATTCTATATGTCGAGACTCAACTTTCCTTGCAGCCAGTCCAGGTGTGCATTCCACATCACCGCAAAAAAGGGAAGGAGGTGGTGGTGCGCAAGTATGACGGAACCTCATGGAACACTTTGCCTACTTCTCTCAGAAAAGGAAGTGAAAGACACAGCATTCACTCCTTGAAGCGTCCAGTCAGGGTAAATCAATATCACATACTCTACTAACCATGATGTTTAAAACAAATAATGTTATAATAAATTTGTTTTGTGTTTGTGTAGCTGGCCTGCTGTTCCGTGAGCCAGTTTTCCTGGTTCATCGTGATAGCCCGTCCAGTGACGGACAGCTGCTCACTTTCCTCAGCAGGAGCTCTGTTAGTGTCCAGTGTTGACCCTGGAGTCAAGATCAACTTCCCCCCAGACTCCATCAGTCAAAACTGCACGATAACTTTACAGGTAGTCATTGATTGTGTATTATATACTGGGAAAAGTCAAACACTGATTCATTTCCGCCGGCGTAGGTGCTGCAGGTGTCAGTGTCAGAAGTACAGGTGTTGTGCGGTGATCCACAAGCTAGTGTCAGCCCTCTCCTCTGCCTCTCACAAACTCCCAGCGTGCATTTCCTGCTGCCAGTCAAAGTTCAAGTTCCACTGCCGCCGGGGGTCACAGGTGCGATCACGTTTTATTTCTTATTTTATGTATAATTTCTAGGCATGATTTAAAAAAAGGTCTATGTGCTCGTTTTCTTTCAATTATTTATTACGTTGACTATTTCTTTTTCATATTGATGTTGGGTTTGTCTCCAGGTCACACAGTTGACAAATGGCGTTTGCATCTGCTGCGCGGAGACGACACTGGCCAAACCTGGACAGACATTACATCACAAGTGTCCCTCGAGTTTACGCAGTTGTACGCCATTTTCTACACGTCACATTTTTCCTGGTAAGTATCTCATGAAAGCTGGACATATTGAACATTTTAGAGTGACAACTTCTGTTTATGATCACAGGTACTGGCTGTGGTACAAGACTCAGAGTTGTGTTGGTGACATGGCAAGAAAGGTTTACCAAAGGCTAAAGCAGTTTAAAGTCCAGTTCATGGCTCTCCAGCGGAAAATGGATCCTTCACAAGTCCTGCTGCAGTGTTTACCAGCTAACAAGGTGGGTTGTTTGGTGTTTAGATGGCAGTAAAATGAAAACGCCGCTGCCGTTTTGCTAATGTTCCCTGTGACTCGGAATGGCCCGTGGGAAGAAAACTCATGTTGGTTGGTTCCTTTCTTCACAGGTGGAAGACAGAGTGCAGTCACTGTCAGAACAGTACTATGGACCCCAGCCTTCAGACCTGTGTGACCTTCTGGAAGGAGAGCAGTTCTTTGCCGGCTTTGAACGAGGTTTAGATATCTGCACAGGTCAGAAGTCGTATTTTATTCACAAGTCAATATTTTGGCAGCTCAGATTTGGTTGGTTTCCTGCTCTCACCAGACAGACCAGACTGTGTCGAGGGAAGACTGTGTTTTGTGTTTTACTCCAGTCTGAAGAATTTGAAGGAAGTTTACATCTCTCCTGCAAAGGGCCTCCAGGGTCCAGTGAGAGGAGAAGTATGGCATTTTTCTCAATGACCACAGTGGCTGAAAATGTACAACGTATGAATGTTTATAAAAGGCAATTTCCAATCCCAAAAGGTCTTTTGATAAATGTATTTTTTCTATCATAAGTCAATTACAGGATAAATGCCCACCTTCCATTTTAAGATTCATTTATTGTTCATGGTGTTAGAAGATACTATTCCAAGTAACATCATCCTGACAGTGACTCCTATTCCACAGGTTTCTTTTTATAGAGGCGAGATTCCCAGTGGTTTGCCAGAAGAAGTAGCGAGCAAGAGGAAAGGACGTGACAGCCAATGGCTTGCAACTTTACCGCTAAGACTTCCTGTCAGTTGCAAACCTGTTTTCAGTTGACACATTTTTTTTTCCTCCACACACAATTTCACGTGCCTTTCTACTTTTTTGCCAGGCGCTAGGTGCCGACAACAAATACATAACTGAAGAATTCCAGCTTCCTCCTTTGAATCTCGGAGACCCCGAGAGTGGCTACCTGACAGAAGCCAATCTGCTGTCCATCTCACTCCAGATTGGACAGGATTGGCGCATTATTGGCATCAATCTCGGTTTAAGTTATCAGGAGTTAGACCGCATTCAATATAAATACAGGTTTGTATTGGCAAACAAACAAATGTCAATCCGACCATATTGGAAATAGAAATATGGATTTATTTGACTGATTTGCTTTCTATGGCTCCTTCATTTGTGTTTGTTTCATTTGTAAAAGGAAAAGAAATACAAAATATACACTAATATTGATGCAGATCATCCTCTCAAATAATGAGTTCAAATGAATTTACGGTTTAACTGAGCCCCTTAATGTTTAAAAACATGGAGTCATATTAAAATAGACATTTTTAAAAGCAGAATAAACGTAAAATAGTATAACGGTGATTTTTGTTTCTGTGTTAGTGCAGCTAAACGAAAGCAAGATATTGAGTGAGATGACTGCAGTGGGAGAGAAATGGTGGAGAATTTTGATCGTTTTAATCTGCGCTGTTCGCTGCTATTAAGCCATCTGGGACATTGCAGGAGATTACACACACAGTCTGATGCTCATCTCCCCCCCACCACCCCCTGCGTGCTCCTCATGCTCGTATGACACATCCTGCAGGCGTACAAGCAAAGCTAACATCTCTAATGTCAGGGCTTTCATTCTGGTTCATGTTATTTTCATAATAGATGGATTTAAGATGCCTTTTATGAGACAGGTGAATTTTTTTTTATAGTTCTATAGGATGTATTTGCTTTCCTGGTGTATACTTGGTCATTAGTATAATCAATATTTACAAAATAGTTCACATGCTGTAAATTATGGTCATAAAATGATAAATGTGGTGCCTTAATGTCACAGTGTTCCAATATAATTTTGCCCAAAGCACTTTCCAATGTTTTCATCACACACACTGTAGTATGGAGGTTCATTAACGAGTGAGGTAAAATATACGTGTGACATTCTGCTCTTCTCACCAGGGACAATCTTGGAGCTCTGGTGCTGGACATGCTCTTTCACTGGGCCCAAGGACAGAAAAGCGCCGGGCCCGGGGCGGTGTCCCGATTAACGGCGGCCATGATTGAGAGTGGCAGGAGAGACCTTGCAGATGAGCTCGAAGACATAGTCAGTCTGGGAAAGCAAAAGTACAACGAGTCACTGAGGAGAGTGGGACTGGAGGCGGGGATCGAGCAGTCCCCTCTGTGAAAGCCAGCAGTAGAGAAGTTCTCACTGGGTGCAGGTGGCTTTTCTGTTTATTTGTCCTATTTTACACAACCAGACTATGCACTACATTGGATTTGTTTTATCTAACGTGCCAACAATGATCAACCTTTGAATTTGGAATCTCTTGGTTTCAATCTGATGAAATTACCGCTAGGTGGCTGAGCAACCACTAAATGTTGCTGAGCTTTCACTCACTTTTGACTCAGAAAGTTCACAAAATGTTTTACTTGTCACAAAAATCACTTTAGCTCTCTGTTGGTCATGCAACAGAATGCTTATTTAGAAATCATGAATTTCTATCCTTTTTATTGTGTGAATAGAACCAACTGCTATGAGAATATTTATTAAATGTTACATCCTGGGCTGACGTTGCCTCCCATTAATTACATAATAATTAACCTAGTAGTGTTCAGGGAACACCCCCATGAGAGTCCCATCCACATTTCTCTGCTGGCCACCATGTGGTTTTATTTAGCTTATTTAATGACAAAGACGAGTTACAAGACTACATATTTATTGAAGTATTTAACATGGCTTCCTGTACTGCTTTTCAAGGTCACTCTATTCCCATCCCCCAGCCCCTACACCTTTTTCTTATTATTCACTTACAAAACGCGTGTAGTTCCACTATAAAACCACTAGAGGGCCCCTCTTTATATCCACTTTTTTTTTTTTTATTCAAGTCATCCTCCATCCACTATCAGCTTCCCCCTCCCCTTACCTTCGAACGTCCAACCTTCCATCCCCACCTTACTCCCACCTCCTCTTCCTCGGATCCCGGTGCTTAATCGCTCCGTCAGCCTAAAACATTCACATTGTGTAAGGTTTTGATTTTGATCATCTGCACCGGAGAAAGACGGGTTAACGGGAGGAGATATTTGTGGTATGTATTTAAACGCTGTTTTATTTTTTTTGGGTGCGTACGTGGCGGCTGTTTGAAGCGCACAAATATCTAACGAGATTTCAAATCGACGTGCATGCTTAATGCATTTCCCCCAAAAAATTGACGCGACTGTCAAATGCATAGAAAATGTGCAGACGTGAGCGCGCTAGCTAAGCTTCGCGAGAACCGGCGAGCCTTTCGTTTGTAATAGGAAGCGACGCAACCTCCCCCGTTATATGGCATGTCATTTAAAAAGCTGCGTGATGAGGAGGCAAAACCTATATCGGAACGATTCTGATGCGTTATTATCACATATTCCACATATGCATCGGTCAGGTGTTTCTGTCCGCTTTGTGCTGAATGCATTTGAAATATATAATTTCCTTAAGATCTGTACAGAAGCACCGAGGTCGTTATGCCGGCTTCCGCACCGCACCAGACGCGGTTCATGTGTGCGGGGAAGGGAGCTTGCTTGTAGTGGATCTTCTCCTCTCTCATTGATGCTGTCATATTGTCATTAATAGGTCATTGTCGCTGATTTTGCTGACTGTACTCTTAACTACACCATTGATGAAGAATCAGCTAAATTGACTGCTGAGTAAAGAGGTCATGAGAATGCGAGGGATTTAATAATTGTCGGTTTTAGTAGCCTCACCACCAGTCTTGGCTTATGGCTTATATGAGTCTCGCCGGCCCAGGAAAACATTTCTGCAGCCATGAAATTATTGATGAGCCAGACCATTCTTGGTGTAGGGTGGCATCCTGTACATCCTGATATGAAGTCTCATGCACCTTTTGTCCTTCGTTGCATGTTTTTCCCTCTATTTAATCTGTACGCAACAACCTCAGATCCTCCAGGGAAGGACTTTGAATGTCACTCGGACAAGTATGTGTTTTCAGTGGCTTGCTGTTCTTCTCTTACCGTGTGAAAGTCATTGAGGTCATTCTGGGTTTTTACTGTCAAAGTGAAATCAGATGCTTCAATGGTGCTTATTGTGTTTTTTTTGTGTGTGTGTGTGTTCCTCAGGCAGGCTCATTTACAAAGCTTTTGTTATTTCATATCCATGCTGTTGGGAAGGGAAGCAGAGAGGCAGGCAAATCCATGGGTCACAAGGGACACTACTATGTATGCTGTCAGGAGAGGCTGCCATGAAGGTGTTATTTCTCAATCATTGCAGTGGGCTCAAACAAGTACATGGCACTTGTGCAGAAAAACACTCGCTGTAGCTAGCTCACGACTCACTTGCACGAAGAGGGAGATTGCAATGAGTCGGTTTATAATCCTCATGCTGGAGGCAAGCGGGAATAGTAATCAGATTTAGCCGTGACAACGCATAGTTCATCCCTTGTTTCTGCAGAACTATCCCAAAATAGATGGGGTTTTAAAAACCGACACAAAAAAACAAGCGTAATAAATAAATGCTAAATGAGAGCTGTAAAATGTACGCCTACGACTAAAACGTCAACAACCAGAAAAAACACATAGAATGAAAAGAACACCAACCCATCAAGTATGTGTCACTTTTCAGAAGCTAATGGTTTTTAGCTAAAGTTAATCTGTGCATTAGCAATATACTGCAGGACCATCACGCGAGGAAGTTGGACCTAGCCCATATCGCTTTTTTTAATCAGATTCAGATATTTGACGAAATAAATTTCCAATCACAGATGAATTGGTCAGTTAATTTAAAAATGTGTTTGTTTAATTTTACAACAGCGAAAATAATTGGCAAAAATTGGATGTTTTGCTTGACTGCAAAAAGCCAAAGAAAAAGCGAAACATTTCAGTTAATGGCTTGATGTTCTGAACTCTCACGAGATGTGTGCTCATGACAGCTCAAAGTCTTGTGTGAGATTCTACTATAATTGTTAATGAGCAACATCAAGTCCCCAAGATGTGATTGAGGACATTATGAAGTTATCACAAAGTAACAATCACAAAAATATCTAAAAAGATTCATATTTTGATTATTGTCATTGTTGATAAGCACCCATTCTACACTTTTTTTTTTTTTTTTCCTGCTTTTGCGTCGAGGCACACTCACATGACGACCTCAGTGCAGGGCCACTTCCTGTAATGATTCACGAAGTGACACTGTCAATGAGTGAGGGTCCTATTCTAGTATTTGTCACACAAGGACTGAGAAAGCAGCCAAGGAGGTGTGACGCACGAGGTACGCCGATTTGAATGAGTGGAAAGAATTTGCCTTGTAAATTAACTTGAAGTAATTCTGGCTCCAGATTTGAAAGCTACTACTGTGTGTCTTTTTAGTGAGAGCACTACTGTGCACGCTTTATAGCTGATCGAATCAAGCGTTAGTGCTGTGTCATCACTTTTTACTTGTCTTATCTGCGCCGCCCTTGCGTCCTGCACATTTCTAAATGTGCATACTAATGTTCTTTTCAGTTGTCTCAATGAATTTGCAAATCTATGCTACATTGCAGTAAATATGTCATTTCAACATTTTTAAAGTAATTGGCAATGAACATGACATAGCATTTAATTTTCAAGCATGTAAATGACGCATCGAAATGACCACCCGTGTATTTTGACCAAGTTGGGTTATTACATTTAGTTTTTTGTCTTGCTTCCTGGCACTACCGTTGTTGAGCGAAGCATTATTTATGGGCTCATTGTTGAAATGATGAACAAGGGTCACAGCCCGAGCTGTTATCTGCCAGACTCAGTGGGCACACTCACCGGTTTTATTGAACGTGTCCAATGGGCGCTTAAAGTGCCCGAGTTCAAGGTTCTGTAGCAGAGACTACGTTCACGATCACTTTGACTAATTGTTTACTCATCAACCTTAATATATTTATGTTGGTGTCAAGGTTTAACTCCTTACATGATTTCCATCAAGCCATAACATTCCTATAATGCTAATTGACTGGAAAATGATTATGTGCAGGATAATACAGTTCCACTCCAGTCCTACAGGTGGCAGTAGCATACAAGTAGGTGGATACTTCCACACACCAGATTATTGTTTTATTTTATCGCCTACCTGGCCGTTGTGCAACTAAACTGGTAGACTGGAACATTCTGTGGAGTGGGAAGTAATTCTAGCCTGAGTTTGTTTCCAAAAGGAATTCTTCTTGGTATTTGGTTGGCTAGTGATGGCACTTTGCAGACGCTGCACACTGAGGCCCCTTGTCTCATTCACACAGACTCTGTTTGTCGTGACGGCAAAGCCAGGCAAAAAGACTGGAGGTCAAATAACTAACGTGCTGATGCGACAGCATAGTCTAGTGCGCTGATGGACTACATTGGACAGGTTTAGCTGCGGGCATGGCTAAAAAAAAAAAAAAAAAAGGGTTATGCCAGTTTTTTGGGTGACTCACAGCAGTGTGTACAAAGCAGTTATACTCAGAAATATCAAGTACAGTTTATGTAAAGCCTGCTAAAGTGAGAACAACATGGATGAGTGCGGTTACGCTAGTTAGTATTCATTTGAAGAGCAGACATTCAACAAACATTCATTTCACGTCATATTTGTGCATGATGGTGGTTGTAGATGGTGTGATTGTATTTTTGCATCACACAAAAAATGTTTTGTTTCTATCATTACCAAACAACTGTTAGTTATGTCACAATACAATTAAGATCAAGTATAAAAAAATAAGTATAAAAATCAGCAAGCCAATATACTTTTCACAAATTACAAATTGAAAGCAAATATATATTTAAAATATGCTTTCTCACTTGTGTCATGTTTATTTTCCCAAAACAAATAATTGTTTGGTAAACAATGCCACTGGGCTTGTCTGGTTCAAGTTCATGTCTGTGAAAAATAAACATATGACTACTTGCTTTTGCTATTGGCCTCAAAAAGGTAAGTAAGAGGAAAGTTTGCTGTACGTATTAGTTCTTAAAACGTGAATGTACGTAGTGGAACAAAACTATAAGGTCTCCAAATTATTTTTGTTTAGTTGGAGTAAAAAGACCTTGTGAAAAGTTGCCTGAGGCAGTTTCCTGACCTCATCTGACCTCCAACTCTACAAACACACATAGTTCTTTCTCCACTTGTGGAGGAGCCCTGTGGTTGTTTCAAGCTATCCAAACATAACACACTAGACCACAGTTTCCCCCATCTTTTTTTGCAATGGAAACATCCTTTCTCATTGTGCAATCTGTCCACGTGTCGAGCCTAATGATATTTGCTAATGTAGGGTGGACGCAAACAGAAACATCGCTCAGCAGGGTTGCGATTTGGAAAAGCTCAGTCGTGACTCGTGACTGACTGAGAGGCGCATTACTAGGAGGAGGCGGGCTTTGGGCTCTTGCAGAGGTGATTGGTGGAAGCGGGGGGTGGGGGGAGCAGGAGAGAGGAAGCATCAGTGAAGAACAGTTTCAAAAATAGGGAACAGCTTGACAACATCTGGCCTATTTAATGTGAGGGCTAAAAAAGATTCATTAAACAACTGCAATAACACAGCCAAGGTCATGTGGGAAAGATTTACAGGACACAATTATCTTTAACATGGCAACATATGTGACTAATGACGTGCTCTTTTTCTTGTTTTTGACAAGTTCATTTATTTAGTCAGTTTAGACCAGGATTAAAACCACCATTCTAATATTCAGAGCAGGCTAGATGATTGACCTTTGGGTAGGTGTGTGTGTGTGTGTGTGTGTGTGTGTGTGTGTGTGTGTGTGTGTGTGTGTGTGTGTGTGTGTGTGTGTGTATGTATATATATATATATATATATATATATATATATATATATATATATATATATATATATATATATATATATATATATATATATATATAATTATTATTATTATTATTATTATTTTACTGGATTTGTTTCCCCATATGCCCACCTGTATTTTAAACCTGCTGGTATTTCATTGAAATCTCTACATTTTGTTTCAGATATCCCCCAACTTGACCTACGAGTGCAAAAAGACAAAGCAGACTTAAAATCAGCCTTCAGAATTTATAGTCCCACTTGACAGTGAGGAGCCAGGGCTTCATATAAATGGCTGACAAGCAAATCAGGTAAGGTTGTGCTATCATGATAGCGACACTTTGGCCTTGTTTTCCTTATGCTTATTCATGTTTTTGTTTCTTTGACTAGTTTGCCTGCCAAATTGATCAATGGGGGTGTCGCTGGTCTAATTGGAGTTACCTGCGTGTTTCCCATCGACTTGGCCAAGACACGCTTGCAAAACCAGCAAAATGGATCTCGCCTTTATACCAGCATGTATGTCTTATCCTCACACACAAGTGCTGACATCAGCACTTTTTTGCATAATATCTGTCTGTTGTTGTTTCTTTTTGTATTTCAGGTCCGACTGCCTTATCAAGACCATCCGCTCAGAGGGATACTTTGGGATGTACAGGGGTGAGTTTGGACATTTAGGAAGACTGAGATAAGGATTAGGAAAGCAAGACAAGTCAAAGGACATAAAGTGCACTGACGGCCAAAGATAATTATAGTGGATCCTCTGAGGTCAAACGCAATCCATTTTGAAATGCTGTCTAACCTCTGGTTAGTTGCAATTTAGCATCACTTATCCCATCTGTTCATTTTTTTGCATTGAACGTGTCCTCATTTGGGTTCTGGTTGAGTCAGATAACCTATCCCAGCGATTGAGCATTTATTTTATTTGCCATTAGTCCCTCAAACTCTTTTGTTAAAATGCATTTCTTTCATTTAACAATTTATTGTAAAAAATAAAATGAAAAATAGCAACAAAAAAAACCCCTATTCTAAATGACCTATTTATTTTGCAAAATAATTGCTCCATTTGTCATAGTGCAATTAAATACGAGACTGAATTATTATTCTATTATTAATTCCTTCAATCCACTTGTTCCACGCCAGGAGCGGCCGTGAATTTAACACTGGTCACACCAGAGAAAGCCATCAAATTGGCCGCCAATGACTTCTTCAGGCATCACCTCTCCAAGGATGGGTGAGGGATTAACACACTTCCAGACTGCTTCTCAGTCACACAGTGATTATCGAGTTTACTAACATGTAACGTGACACCTTAGCTGCCCCCTCTGCCCCTTTCATCATTACTGAGCTGCCTAACATTGCATAGCTACAATTTTGAGAATAGAGTTACTCGTATGCATACATGACACCAGTCAATCAGTTAACTAGCATTTTTTTTTTTTTGTCCCTCATGAGATAACGTGTCCCCATCTCCGTGGTGACATACATTCAGGCTGATGAATGATTGACTTAACTTGTCAATTATTTATCCTCGTGTGTGTCTGACCTGTGGTGATGGCAGACGAAGAGTCACAGGTGGTGGAAAATCACTTTTTAAACTCCAGAAATAAATCTTGACTTCTAACATTCACACTGCTGCATGACTGAGTGCCTTAAATCCTAAAATGACTTCTTTTTTTTGATTTGCTTATTGTCTCTCTCCAGAAAGCTCACTTTGCTCAAAGAGATGCTGGCTGGGTGCGGAGCAGGCACTTGCCAGGTGAGTAATTGAGGTGGTGCTTGAATAGCAGCCTGCGGTTTTCCATCTGGAACTGCTGCCGCCAGTGTCGGTAGATCACCAAATCTTTGCCTCATTTGTCTGTGCCTGCAGCAACAATTAGTCTGCACCATATGTAGCTGAACACGAAGCTTGACTTCAGGATCGGAATGTGAAGTGCTGTGATATGTGAGCTCTGTTTTGCTTGGCAACATCTACTGAGTCATTCAAAGGCCTTGCCCGTTGTCAATGAGGGCAAAGGCTTCGAACATGATTAGATTAAATGGAGTTAATCTTGGATTAAGATTGTCGCTGTTAACATGACCATCTCACGCTTAATCCAGTTAACTGCTTACTCCTGTTTGGATGAGAAAGGATGACAATTTCTCAGTAGCTGACTTGAATGTGTAATTTGAACAAAAAGCACGCAATTGGACATGCAGGTTTATAACAATGATTGGAATTGCATTTTGGAAATAAAAAAAACTTTTAACATGTAAACTTTGTTTTATTTTTAGGTTATTGTCACTACTCCTATGGAGATGTTGAAAATTCAGCTCCAAGACGCTGGACGTATTGGTAAGCTGTAGAAATCCACTTATTAGTGTAGATGCGTAAATTGGAGAAATAGCGACGCCTTGTGGTTTTTGACGAACTTACAACTACAACCATCTTTGTTTCATACATTGAAAATGTTAACCCCAGAAAATTATGCTTCACCATTAGACGTCATCTTGGGAAAAAAATAATTTACTAACTTGTTCTTAAATAATAAATGTATCTAATATTATTTTAGCCTCTTGCGCAATGAGCTCCGATAGACTTCTGCTCACCTGCGTCCTTAATGAGAACAAATGTCAAACACTGGATGAAAACTTAAATATTGTTTAACACTTCCTTATGACTTCATTTGATTAATTGTTCCCTGTGCTGCTTAGCGGCTCAGAGGAAGCTGATGCCAGAGTCGGTGCCAGCGGGCACGGTGGAAGCCAAGTCTCCAACTGCCATGCAGCTCACCAGACAATTACTAAGGGAAAAAGGAATCGCTGGATTATACAAGGGTCTCGGCGCCACATTGCTCAGGTAAAACAACTTTAAGCTTTACACATAACAAAGCATTTCACATCACCTTCTGCTTCTTAGGGACGTTCCTTTCTCCATCATCTACTTCCCTCTTTTCGCTAACCTAAACAACTACGGAAAGCGAGGCGCCGAAGGACCCGCTCCTTTTTACGTCTCCTTCATATCGGGCTGCTTAGCAGGGAGCACGGCGGCCGTGGCGGTCAACCCGGTCGACGGTGAGTAACGTGCGTTGTTGATGTGACGTAAGTCGTTTCGATATTCCGACCCCGACTTTTGTGCTTTCGCAGTCATAAAGACGAGACTTCAATCTTTGAACCGGGGGAGCACGGAGGACACGTACAGCGGAGTGACTGACTGCATCAGGTGACCTCATTGTGTCTTTACCGCCGCCGCTTACGCGACACGACCCCGTCTTGTATAACGCTTTGTCGTTATGGGCCTTCTAGGAAAATCTTGCGTAACGAGGGGCCGTCAGCATTCCTAAAGGGAGCCTACTGTCGAGCCTTGGTGATCGCCCCGCTCTTTGGCATCGCCCAGGTGGTCTACTTCTTGGGCGTGGGCGAGTATATTCTCAGCTTCTTGCCCAAAAGGGACAACTAAGGAAGCACATCCTTCTCTGCCTTTCCTGCGTGAGGAGTCATCTCATTCTTACTGACCTTTATGTTTGTATTTTTAATGATCACGTGCTGCGTTTTTAGTTCAAATTTATCGTCTCGAATGTCCGAATCGTGCAGGGGGGGGGGGGGAACCTCCGTTTCGCTGCCAAGCTGCCTCCCGTCGGCGCATATCAATCCCGAAATCAAGCCGCGAGCGTCAGCTTGAGTTTTGAAGGAGGCTGAATTTGGAATTACACAATATGTCGTTTTATATTATGATTGTTGACATTTTTGGGGTAGACTGCTTGCCCTTTTGTTGCTGCAGATTTGCTTCTCTCCAAATCAAATAGACTAGCCACACCTAAAAAAATTGAATTACCTTAATGATAAGCACACATATGGAGATTTTTACTAACAAAGGCTCTTCAGGATATTTCCCAATGCTCGTGTTTGAAAACACAACGCTGAAAAATATAAAGGGAACACTACATGAATGAAAGATTCCACTGTAAAAAAATATGTATGTTGAATGACATAAATTAATGAATTGTTTTGACCGCCAAATATCAAAACTATCCCTGGAAACTGAGATCATACACAAAAGTAGAAACACTCAATTTTTGCGTCCTGAGCGACTTGGGTGGGCTGCAGATAAGACCTCAGGTATCTAGACTTGTGGTGAGAGCAAATGTCCCGTTAGCACAACAGCAACGAAGACTAATTTTTCAATCGTCATGGCTTCGCAGGTTCATGTCCCTTATGTGTGACTGACTTAGATAAAAAAATGTGTTCCCTTTGGCATTATTTAAATAGTGTAGTGCAGGGAATGTGTTGATGTGATACCAGCACACCCGAGAAGCCACGACCCTTAAACCATACGACGACATTACCTCTTTTTTTTTTTTTTTTTTTTTTTGAAAGTAGATCCGATTTCTCTCCAATGCTTTCATAGTGACTCTACCGCTCACAAAGATCCTTCCGAGTACCTGTCACTTATCATGCAAGGCAGTTTTTTTAAATCATTGTTTACAGAATAGTTCAGTTGATGTTGACTTATGAAACGTATCCGAACTTGAATGAACTGGCAGGGCCCAAAAAGAGCCAATGACAAAGTTTTATCATGAAATCCCAAATGAAAAACCAATGTTTTGTTTTGTTTACGTGCTTGTTTGCTTTAAGCTGGGAAAGCAACCTGGTTTTATCTCAATGTTTGCTTCAGTTTATCTAACCGGAGATCAAGGTGACTTTGACGTCTTTTTAATCCAATCACATTCCTCTCTGGCGCCCACTTTGCTGTATTGTTGCACTGTAGATATATCTGATGCAACTTTTTAACGTGTACTCATCTGTGGGAGTAAGAAGTATTTATCAAGTGTTCATTTCTATGGATGGTGAGGCACTGTATGTTTGTACGTGTTGTTGACGTGTCCTCCTTGATTCTATTGTACATATGCAGATGCTATGAAGTCTATGCTTTAGGATGTATTGTACATGATAGCTTTTTTTTTTTTTGCACACCTACCTCTCCTGCCTTTATCCATAACGTGGTGATTTTTTTTTTTTTATGATGAATTAATGCAACAACCATCATTTTTGCTTACATGTAAATGGGCATAATCAGTCAGGAACTCGCATGCTTGGAGAAGTCAGTTCTATTACGTGGACCTTAAGCTGGATATCAAAGGTATTGAATAAATGCTGAGGGGCTTTCCATAAGTCTCACGAGTCTCAGCATTGTCTATTTGGACCAAATGACGCATCATGTAATGGTGATAGAACTATAATAAGCGGCAGGCGAGTGACCTTTGGCCTCGCTGAAATGAAGAGTCCCATGGATGAGGCCCGGCTGACTTGAAAGTGTAAATGTAACATCGGTCTTTTCTAAACGCTGCTCCCTCCATTAAACGGCCGCGCCACGATGGACACGCCGTTAATGAAACACATACAGGCAATTGTCAGGAGTCTTAAAGCGGAAGCCATAAGGTCGTCTTCGGCCGTAATGATTACAACGGCTGATCCACCAGAAAAAAAAAAAAATCTTGTGTAAGCTCATCATCGTAAATGAGTATGAAGCTACCCTCGACATTCCAGCTTCTCTTTCCACCTCATGTATGCGGTTTCTGTGATTATGTCTGTTTTGAGTGCTGTCAATGATTTTCTTAAATCTCTGCCCTGTTGTGGAAGTCATCAAGCTTTACTTATGCCATGATTTTTTTGCTGACCTTGTGAATTTGGTTCTGTGAGTGCGTGTGTCCAGACAGTGTAGTGTTGTAGCTGATGTGTAGTGGGTTCGCTTTGCTTCTGTCTGTCACACTCTCTCCATGTGCAGAAGAATCGTATCACACCAAGGGTTCTATTTTTGTAGACGGCACATCTGCACAAAAGCGTGCGGAAGCCTTTGCTAATTTGGCAGACAAATCTCTGGCAAGATGGGCGAGGAGGTGTCTTGGATTGGCCATGAATGAAGTTGGCTGTTGGCCTGCGTTCTTCTGCAAAATTTCATCAGAATTTAATTGGTTTAAATTGGGCAAAAATTGGCACATTTTTGATGATTGTTTTTTTTTAGTGTTAACATTAGCACAACATAAAACAAAGTGAATAGCACAAAAAAAAACTCAATTCTTAGCTTTATTTTCTAAGAGCCCAGAAAAGAAATTATTTCATTTATTGTATATTTTTTTTAAATAATCTGAAGATTAATCAAGTATTGGATTATTATTATTTTTATTTTATTCTGCCAAATATTTGATTCAAACTAATATTTGATTCGAACTTACGCCGATCACAAAAATGGAGCCCTTGGGTACATGACGACTGAGTGTTTTTATAAAGAAAGCACAAAGGAGGACTAAGGCACACAGGATCATATTTTGCTAACTGACCATTCCAAAGGGTGTGTAGAGTTGACACACAGATTCAAATGTGAAATGTCTTAAAGTTCTTTTGAAATGAAGAATTTCTATTTACTGCGTTGAGGCAACACAAGCCCATGTGATGGTGTGCACTATGAGCAGTTATCCACAGAATATAGAAATATATTGCCTACATATTCTAAATGAATCAACCACAAGAATGTAACTTAGATAGTATTATAAGATGTATTTAGTGAATAATTTATCGAAAGATTTATCGCTTTACACATGCACACAAAGCCAGCTCACTGATATGCAATAAGTAGAAGCGGCACATACTAGCAACAAAAATAAACTTATCCACCTTTTTATGGTCCGAGCCCTTCTCACAAACTGTTCACTTCCTCCGAGAGGAATTGTGCATGATATAGCACTTAAAAAAACAAACAAAAAAACAAAACAGCAACAATTCCCAATCCTACCAATCTCCATGTTTATCTTCATGTACTCTGATTGACATGTTCTATGCATTGTTTACGATGCCATGGTTGAAAAAAAAAAAAAGTTAATGTTTCCTGTCACGATTTGCTGTTCAATAAACTGACTGTACTTAAATCACTCAGGTTCATGTTTGTTTTTCCACACATCTCAGAAGATGCTCTCAAGGTCCTGCAGCTTTCTTACTCTGTTATTGTGTCCTTCTATTGTTTAGTTCAAAAGGAAGAGAGCATATGAATGCACACTATTTTCCAATACAAACCAATCATTTCAACACACTTGCAAACAGCTCACGGGCGTTTAAAATTTCAACCATCCATTTTGTATCACTCATTTCAGGGTCAAGGGAAGCTTAAATATCTCGGCTGGCTTTCGCTGAGAGACACAGAACTGCACAGCGGAGGTGAACCTTTTTTCTTTTCCCAGGTGATCAAATGTGTCAAAAACAACAATTGTAAATAAAGTGAGCTGAGTCGAGTTCACTGCCACCATACAGGAAGTCCTTTGGGATTCTTTTCTTGGCTTTGCAGTGATTTGATTGTGTCCACACAACCCAGATGGTATGTACTAGCTGCCATTGCCCACCATCTGGGTTGTGAATGGTCAACGTCATGTGCATCCATCTTTTCTGTGTGGAAAATACAAGACAGTGGAAGTGTGTGTAGTCAGACTTTTGCAAAGGGTAAGAATATCAATATTATGTGTGCCCAAAATGACTTGTGCAAGCCATGGAATTGTGCAGCCTGTCTATCCTAAATCATCAAAATAAAAAAAAGTGGAATACAATTGTACTTTTCTGCATTACCCCAAAACAAGACAATTTATTAATATTGCACTTTTCTGAAAAAGAAAAAAAAAGAAAGAAAAAAGTCATCAGGCTTCATTTTTGCAGTTTTATTTTATTTCCAATAAATTAAAAATCGATTTACAGTTATAGACAATGTTGGACATGATTAAAAAACATTTTCAAGTCAACTTTCAAAATAAAAAAAATTGACATTTTCGGCCAACACGTGTCTCTAGCTTCCTTGATTTCCTTTTTTTTTTTTTTTTTTTTTTTTAAACTTCAGGAACAGCAAAACCTTGCTGACTCGGTGGAACCAACAGCTACTTCTATCAAACAAAACACAATGGATTTTGTTTCTGGAATTTAAACGCCTATGGTGAGTACAATATAATTTATTTCAAGTTTTTATGTGTTTGTCATGTTGGTAGACAAATAGTATTGACTGTGGACTGCTTGAATTGTTTTGGGGTGGTGTATATTGGACAATTAACATTTTAACTATCAATATGTTTATTGCGAATAGTTTATCTTTTCTATTATCAAATACGCGTATCTCCTTGTAATGCAGTTTTTGTCAATTATTTTGAGAGGTGACAGTATTACTACGGGGTCAATTCTGACTAAATCCAAACACCAGATTTAAATGTCTTCATAATGAAGTCACTTAACCCGCCATTGAAAGACGTCCCCGAAAGCTAAACTGCATTTTAATTTGTTACTGAAAACAAAAGACGAGCAGTTTATTTTGTATTTTGTATCCTCATTGTGCCGAATTTGAACCAAACTTAAAATCAATGTACTATAATGGACTGTAACTTTACACTGCGTATGTGGAAATCGCCAATCCCAAAGTTGCCACCAGGTGTCAGTAGAGTGCTGTGAGAGAGCTTCAGGAAAAGAATGGAAGGGAGGGATGGCTCATACTTTGCACTACAGGTGTATATTGAGCTTTCCATCCTACTCTTCATCCCACTATCATTCCTATCCAGCAGCGATTATGTTCATGATCCCTGCAGGCTCCACTAGAACACACAGTCATGCTGAGAATATTGAAAAAATGTAAATTTTCATGTCGATTTTTTTTTTTCTTCCCTTGCTCCTTTTGTTTTTGGGTTCAGTGAAATCATCCAGCGTGATTCCTGTGCGTTTTTGCACAACTTAGAAGTGATGTTATGGCAGAAGGTGATCCATTATTAATCTCTTGCTGTTTGCACCATATTCAACATTACGTTTCAGAGCATTAGTTTCCAGGAGTGCAATTTTGAGGCACCCTGCTGAATAATTTTACAAGCAGGTAATCTTTATATAACAAAGCAGTGCCACATACTGTATTAGTGTTCTCAGCTGCAGTGAGAGCTTTGAGAGCTTTTTTTCGTTTGTCTTTATACAGTAACGCCACATGAGACAAGCCAGGTTAACACAATGAAAGAAACTTGGACAATATGAAATTAAACAGCAAGCACTAAATCCCCTTTCATGTGACATGACTTCAGATAGCGCCGCCGACTATTATTAACCTCTCTGCTTTTGAGCAAGCAGGGGAGAAGAGGTAGTATGGAATAATAATATAAATGGAACACTTGTTTTTTTTTTCATTTTTTATGAGCTGGAGTTGAACTAAGGATTACATCAGAGCTAGGGGGCGCTATAGCCCCTTCAGAGATTTGTCTAGCCCCAGTTAAGCCACGCCACCATTTTATTTGATGTTCTAAAATATATGTATAAATGACTTTCGCCGCCCCTTTATGTTTCCTTCAGCCCTGGGAATGGAACTTCCTCAACGTAGACAAAAGGCTTGTTTCGCTCAAATATTGTTCACGATTCTGTTGAAATCTTCTCCTTTGCAGAGATAATGACAGGTTTGCATGGCCCAAAACCCAATATATGCTGATTAATGGACCTAAAAGCAATCAAGATGTGAGTACAGTAATGCTAAGCTAATGCTAATGTTTAGTCGTCCCTGCTAAAATGGCCGCAACAGGTTTTACAAATGTGCATCACGCCGCCGCCAGCCATTTGCCGTCTAGAATTTACTTATTCCATCGTGTAGTCAGACACATACAGCGAGTTCCATTTGTCATTTCCTGAACATAACGACAAGGTCACTATAAACCGGATGGATTAATATCGATTACAAAGCTTATAATTGCGTCGTTTTACCGTTCATTACTCGTCATTTAAATAAAACACATTTTTATGTTGTTGCAGCGTAGAAGGCCGGAGATGTAAGATTTAAACAGACGATACACTTGGTGATTAATTGAGACACAACGTCAATTAGAGCAGAGGCCACCATTGGAGGAAATAAGGAAGCGTTAAGGGAGAAAATGAGGGGAAGCCATGGGGTGTTGACAGAAACGGGGGGAGCGTGAAGAGGGGACAGAAGACGAGAGCAGTGATGCCTATATAGGTCACTAAATCAATATGGGAATCAGTATTTTATTTTTTTTAAGGGGAAGAAGATGGTACTTTCAATAAAGAAGGCAGTCAGTGGCAGGCGCCACAAGGATAAAAATGCACACAGAAGAATTTGGCTTCAAATGAGTCTGCAGAGGATTCACCTAACAAATGGCCAGAGATTGTCAGTGTAACGGCACAGCGAGCGGCACAAAACAAAGTATTATCAAATGGAAATCACCACGGGATGCTGTGGACAAACGACCTTCCCGTTTCTACTGACAGAGCGCCGCTTACCATTAGCGGAGCCGTCGCCACTCTTCTAAGCCTTTGCATCCAAACAGTACAGCTTTGCTCATATCCTATTCAATTGTAATCTGCAATATCAGCGAGAGCAGCGCATGATTGAATACGATATTAGCTTTTTATTGTGCACACCAAAGGAAGAAGATGCAATATTTACACGCGTGCGCACACAGCCACCGGACACTATTAAAAATGTTCAAATATCATACATTAATCATAAAGCTATTTTTAAACCATGCTAAATGCCAATATAGAATTGTTGTCATGTGAGGGTTTAATTATTATTTTTTTTTTGCTTTTACGCCATCTGTTGTGTAAATTCCCAGAAGGTCTTTTACAGATTGGACTTTGTGAAGAAGGAGAACAAATATAGGAAATATAATCAAACAATTGTCCTTTCTATTGTGGGATTAAATCATGTTCTTCTCCACTTGGTAGCCACTTTGTGCTCAAATATAAGCAGCTCTGTCACCTTGCGGCAAAGTAGCCGAAAGTACATAGCCGATTACTGGAGATTTTACATTCCAAGTCCAGCCTAATAAAGAGCTCCATGCTTTCTTCTACGAGACCATCTGACCACCATCTGTGGGAAGATGGAATATTGATATGCAGCAGTAGGTGGGCCAGATGGGTTCCACCTTTCTTTTCCCAATCAGTGTCATTGTGCTGCGTTGCAGGTTTTTATAAAACAATGCTGGCCATGCACCAATCCAGATTTTTAACAGCTTAACAGATTCCTTTTGGAATGTGAGACAACCTACATGATGGCGATGAACAGCAAGTTGATTCATATTTCCCTTAGTTATGACAAATTACTAAAATTCACCTGTAGTAGGCAGCATGGTGCCTGAAAACGTTGTAGAAGAAGAAATAGAAGATACTTGGCAAAATGTTATCTTACTTTGTAACTATATTGATATTAAATTAGAAATTATACATGGTGGTGTTGTTATCCATTAAGCTACTTATATCTGAACAACAATGGTGCTACAACACATGTAGACAGACTCATTCTACAGTTGTGAAAAGCATATATCTGTCTTGTACTGCCCCCAGTGGCCATGGTGTAAATACAAATACAAACATTATATCATCATGTGGTGTCTCAAAAAATGAACAAAAACAAACATGACTGAGTCTACTAGCCTTTGTGTTTTAAGCTTAGCTCATCCTCAACAATCCCCACCTTTAATATGGCGAATAAACAAAAAAATATATATTTCAAATTGTTACATATTGGGCCCTGTTTTCGTAACCAGCTTGAGGTTAGACCAAAGTGCAGTAACGCCCAATATGGTGCAGCGTGGTCTGCCAAATCTCCAAACAAGGAAAGGAAGCTTGCACCTGTTAAAAAAAAAAAAATCAAGAAGCTCCAGGTTTTTTTTTTTTTTTTTTTTACCAAACACACGTGCGCAGTCTTCTAAAATACAACTTAATGTCTTTGTTTTTATTTGTTTTTTATTTGGAAACCAATCCAATGCAAGAGCAAACGCATGTCATTAACAAAATCCACATGCAATTATGGGAAAAAATAAACATTTTTTTTTCATGTGAACCACCAAATCCAGATACTGCTTATTAGGAAGGAGGGAGGGGACTCAGAAGGAGGAGGAGGAGGAGGATGAAGAGGGAGCGAGTGAGAGTATCCATCAGCCTGTACCTACACACTCTAACTCTTAGGAGGAGACGCACGGAGAGAGAGCGAGCGAGCGAGCGAGAGAGAGGAGCGAAAAAGAGAGAGAGGCTGTCCAGGAGCAAAACAATAAAACAGCTCCAACTACACCGAAGGAGGAGTTGAGGAGTACACTGACACCGCTGCGAGCTCCACATCACCACCTCCACCGTCGCCTGTGCCGCCAACTCCAAGAGCCATGTATCTCAACAGGGAGGAGAACAATAGCAAAGGTAAGAAGGGAGGGGGGGCGTGACACTTTCAAGGTGTTTCACCAACGGTAGGACTCAGAGGAGGGGCGCGCGTGCATCCTCCTCGGCGTCCTTTTGACACCGCAAAGTGTGTGTGGCGCGCTCATTATGTAATGTAGCAAAGTCTGCGTCGAGCCCACCGTGAGATGCGTTGTTGACCTGTTGTCGGGGCGTGTGTGTGTGTGTGTGTGTGATTGCAATGTTTTGCACATGTTTAAGGACAACACCGTGCAAGGTCAAAGCGCCCCCCCCCCCCCTCCCTTCCTCCTTTTCTACTCCACCTTTGAATGTAAACCAAAGTATAATCTTTGAAAAAAAAAAAAAAAAAGCATCTCGTTTATTTCTGGGGGGGGGAGAACAGTGCAGCAGCCGTAGGGGTATAATGTGGGGGGGGTGTTAGTGTGTGTGTGTGGCTAGGAAAGGGAAGGGGGGGGGCATATTTGAGTATTCTCCCACGTGTTTCTGAGGCGTGATTTCTCCTCTCATCACACGCCACTAGTGGCCCCTGCTGTTAGAACGCTGCACATAATACTAATTGCATTGGAAAAAAATCTTCAGGTTAGAATAACACCTGCTGCTGCTGCTGCTGCTGCTGCTGCAGAGGAGGCGAATGAGGAAAAGGAGAGTGTAAAAAAATCAAGGAAGAAATAAATGAGCCATAAAGGCGGAGTGGGAGGAGCCGTTCTCGTTCATTTCACTGGACAACAGCAGAGTACAGTATAGTGTATGTGCATGCGTGTGCAGGCGGATGCACGCGAGATGTGGGCATGTCTATTTTAGTCCTGCAACTTGGAGGAAGGAAGCTTCTAACATGTTAGATTTTCACACGTCTGCATGAAAACAGATTGCTTAATGGTATGACCTCCAAGGAAATGAGTGATTGCGCAATATCTGGGTGAGCATCATATTATGGCTGCTTGATTAGAATGGAAAACTGAGGTTCTAATGGAAAAATTTTGCTTTCTGGTAAAACGGTGTCATAATCTCTTGTAGTTTATTCCAAAATATGTTTAGTGGGGTTTAAGTCAGGGTTCTCTGCATGCTTTTCCAATTCAGTGAAGTCTTATTAAGATTGTGTCGAGTGGGTATGTCCCAATACTTTTGTCTATACTGTTGACTTTTCCTTCGAGGTAAATCCACATGGTCTCACAAAGAAAAGTTTTTTTTTTTCCATTTCAATTTTGCTGGCTGGGTTAGCAACACTTAGCATTTATTTTCGTTAGTTGTAATATAATGTACCGGCTGTGGATTTTACCTGGATTTTACTTTATTGATTACTTTAATCAAAAACCACACAACAATGTTGGCGCCCACAGACACACTATAAAAAAATAATGTAGATTTAAACTACTATTTGTATTTTCTGATTTCACCATACATCGTCATTTTACAGAACTGGCTATGCGTGGAAATAAATGTATCCTCATCCCTCATTTATTACTTGACTTTCAAGACCACGCCCACAATAAACTCGAAAAGTTATGTGTTTGGGGCTTTTCTTTCAAACTTTGTATTTGATTGACATTCAACTAATTGACTCCGATAAAAGGGTGTTGTTGGTGTTTCCCCTTTCGGCTACTTTATATTCATCCCGTGTCTCAAGGTGGCGTGCCAAGGCGGAGGAACATATTGATTATGGAGGATTAAGGGGGGCACTAAGTGCAAAGAGCTTGATCATACGTGAGCATGGGTCACATCCAAAGTAGAAATCTCAATACAGAAGAAATATGTAGGGATGACGGGCTAGCCAGGATAATGTGGCACTCTAATCGTCGCTACAGTCTGATGGCTTAATGCTTTCTTATTTATACCCACCGGGAAACAATCAAGAGCTATTTGGACTGTTGGCTGATGTTCAAAATACACTACGATGGTTGTTTTGCCTTAAAGCAGCCATATGTAATTGGGTTGTTGGAATGATACAGATGTCAGACAACAATTTGGAGCGCGGCTTTTAAGATGAGTTGTCTTTTGCCTCTGACAGGGTAATTAGGCTCACTAGCAGATGACGGGATACGAAAGCAGCGTACATCAAGCAATTTTGAACACCCGTAACAGTTTTTAAAAACATTTTTAAGATTTGGGATATGATTCAGAGTTGGCCCTCCGTTTAATTCTTAGTACCCTCGTATCGGTCAGTCGGAGGCTTATTATCTCCATCTTAGTTGTGACTTTTCAAAGACTGTGTGCTTCTCTCCTTGTTCTATCAGCACACAGCAAGTGTGAGAAATTATCATGCAGGTGACATCGCCACCGTTCTCCCTATGAAGACAATTAGACGAGCTTCCCCACTTGCAAGAAGTCAGCAGAGTTCCTTTTCCCGCTTGGTTTTTCAGCCCAAGCAAAACCATCAGTGTAATTTTTTTTTATTTTTTTAAATCTTTTGCCGTCGTCTTTGTTATCACCGAGTGAGGGTTGGTGCATTGGGAACAAATTGCCAGAGATTTATTAGATGAGTGCTGTGGCACCCTGCACTCTTGAATATGATTTATATTTAATTCTGTCAGGGTTCTTGTTGATTTAAGTTGACGCTATTTGGCAGATATGGGCGCAAGGCCAAGCCCTCCAGCCAGGGATACTGATCCAAATGACTTGTTTTTGGCACCCGCGGACTGCACTAAGACAGCTCCTCAGGTAGAGTGCATTATTTTCAGAGAGTTTTAGCAAAGTGATGGGCTTGCATTTATTCCTCATGGATTGTTTTAGTAGAAAGTGAATTTAGGATTCCAATAGATTTTATTTTTCATTATTTCTGAAACAACTTTTTTACAGGCTATCCATCAACGTATTGACCAAATTATGGACTGACTTTTTCTAGTGTTGGTGATTTTTGTTCTTCATGAGATTCACATTTCGGCTGTTTGACAAGACAGACGAGAAATCTTGTTGTATATATTCATTCAGTTATTCAGTTCATTACACAATTGAAAACCATTATGAATATCAAATTTTTTTGCCTTCAGCATTTCTCAGGATGTTGCCCTTTATATGTAATTTTATTGCTTTTCCGAATGGTTTGTAAGAGTTAGAGGAGTAAACATTTGATGCTAATGCTAATTCCCGCATTTGATTAGCTTGAAAAAAAAAAAAAAAAAAAAGCTCCTTTCCTGCAGGGCGAAATTACAGGTATGCAAAGTAACTCGTGTTTAAGACTCAGGAATAATTAATGTTCTGGAAAAACAGACCCATTTATTGACCAGTCGGATGATACATTTTTAGAGACAGGCAACCTTTTAGCATCCCTTAAGGAGCATCCTTATGAAAGCTATAGATTTTCTGCTTGTCAAGCGTGTTACACATTATGAATAAAGCATGGAAGGCGGGAATGTGATAACCACGGATTCATTAGAAGGAAGCCTTCTTCCATCATTGAATTCTTTTATTAATTCTTAATTATTCATATTCTCATGAGAGAGTCAAACACCAAGCCTATACACAATTGTATTTAGGTCTATTGGATGAACAAGTGGGCCGATACGGAAAGATGGGGCATTTGACTTTATTTCCGTGATCAACTATGTGGAAAATTGCTCATTATTTTTTTTGCTTTAAGAAAGACTTAAAAAAAGATTAATGGATCTATCTTCTATAGCGCTTGTACTGTTCGGGGTAATCAAAAGTTAGAACCTATCCCAGTTGTGGAGCGATTGCAACGAATCACAGGGAATTTATAGAGACAGAGAAACATTCACTCTCACATTGACACCGTAACAGAGGACAATCGAACACACACTGCTTGCAGGAAAGTCAGGCAAGTAAATCGTTACATCATCAGTGAGTCCTAAAGTAAAGATGATTTCGAGAATTATTTTTAGTTGGAAGAAACTACTAAGCCAAACTCTTTTTTTTTTTTTTCCCCCCACATTATTCCGAGAATAATATTTGTACACAAACCTGAAGTGTTGGTCATTGATATTTTTGGAAAGGATTACTTGGATTTATATTATTTCCAATAGAAAATATTGGTAAGTCTGTTTTTTCCGACGAGTTCTAGTCTTTGGTTGTGGCCTTTTAAGTTTTTTAGAAATTAGAATTTTGACCAGATGATGTTAAATGATCAGAAAAGAGTTCAACATAAAGACATTTTTCCCCTTGTTTTTATCATCTCTTATTTACCTCACTAGCTCTTCCATTTATGTGTAAGATTGCCGTATTGATATTAGATGTGCCTTGGAAAATGTCATACAACAGCAGGCTGAAGGAAATCGGATTGAGTTTACGCATGCCATGTGCAAACACAATTCCTCCAGAGACCATCCGAGATGTGCGAGGTGTAGAAATTGGCACGGCAATGGCGTAATTACATAAGCCCACAATCAGAGCATCAATTTGACGTTTAATGGATCCCTCCGTCACTTCAGTTTAAGTTTATTTAGCTTTCAATGAATAGTCAAAATGGTTCATAGCCCCCCCGATATGTTATACAGATGGATGCGTAGCGTGCTAAGCCGACGGGAAAACCTCAAGAGGCGTTTTGGAGTCGAAGGAGTAGGTTACAATGGCGCCATGGCGGCAATTAGCCGCTTTTGTCAGAACACCTGCAAAGAAACGCTGATTTCAACTTGCTGCCACTTGCGAGCGAGCGATGGAACAGGAAGTTGTGTCGCATTCATGTCAAGTGAAGCGGTACAATTGCATTCAAAATTGTGATGGAAAAGGAAGCCATCTTAAATAACATGACTAATTTGGAAGTGGCTTGAATTTCGTTTTTTTTTTTTAATAGATAATGAAATGTTTCATTACTTGTTTGGTTTTATAATAAAATAACAGAGGAATTCTGCTCAGAAAACAAAGCAATAAGACTTGTTGATAAAGGGTTTGGAGAGATGGAGTTATTTTTACAACTGACTCTCACTATGCTGACTTGATTGCAGAGGAGGAGGAGGAGGAGATGGGTGGGCTCTCTCTCTCTCTCTCTCTCGCTCTCTCGCTCTCTCGCTCTCTCGCTCTCTCTCTTTTGACTCCCTTTCTGCCATCTTCTGTCCCTTCCTCCTGTGTGTCTTGGAGACGGAGTAGAAAAAAGGAAGGAGAAGAGGAAAAGAAAAAAAAAAAAGGGAAGTGCACTGCTTAACATCAGCTGGCCGGGCGAGAGTGACAGAAAGCAAGCAGATGAGAGGCAGACGATGGAGTGGGAGTGAACACGAAAAGATGGAGGGAGTGAGAGAGAGGCAGAAGCAAAGAACAAGCCCCGGAGTGCTAGCCAGTCAAGGTCACACAGAGGAGAAGAGAAGAGAAGAGCGGGTCTTGTGTGTACGAGTCCATGTGCGTGCGTGCAATAGGAGGCCTAGATAGTAAAGAAAGGATGGATTGATTCAGTCTAGAATGCTGTGGGGGGGGTGGGGGGGGGGAAGAAAGTAGAGTAAAAGATGAAAAGAGCTTGTTACACGGATGATGACTATGTTAGCATACTTAAAATTCAATTGAGTGCTGCTGTTTTTTTTTTACAACAGGAATGCATTTGTGAATGTGACGAATGAGCCGTTGTGACATATACAGTGAGAGATTGCAGCCTCTCTTTCATGTATAGTTGTGTAACCATCACATCCTGTGGGGTGGGAGTCATGTTTTTTTTGTTTTTTCCACAGTCTCCCCATTTGTTGACCTCTGCTGTCACTTTGGACTTCATCAGTTCATTGTCAAATTTTAGTTGAATGTAGAGATTGCTCATTTTGTGGGTTCAGGACACATTTCAGAAAGTATGACATTGGGCGCTCTACACTGTGAATGTAAAACGCCACTTTGATGATTTTCAGTGGTGCATTGAGGTACAATTTTTTATCATATCATAATGTAATCGTTAACAATCATATCCCAAATCATCACTCCCCTTTAAAATAAATAGAAGTAACATTAATATGTCCTTCAATTCATTGTGCTACTCACCGGAGACAGTTTCAGCTTCTCGGTACGGCAGTAATATTCATCATTCTATGCAGAGGATAAATAATACTTGCACGAGAGTATTGTCATATTATCAGACCACTGAACTGCCACATAAATGCTAATGCCTATGACGTTTTCAGCTTTGCATATTTCTGGTGTATGTGTATGTATTCATTGAAAGTTAAGCGATAGACTTCTTCACTGTGGTCCACATTCATTTGTGATAAGCTTGATTGGAGGAATCACTAAGCTCTGCCTCTTTAAACACATTAGGCATGTTTGCATGTCGCACCCATGAGAGATGGCGTGAGCAAGCTGTTTGCCTTAGCGCTCGCAAACACCGAGGGGCTGATGTGAAAGATCGCATGTGGCTCGGTGGCTGCCGCGATCAGATCTTTGTAGCCTAGCTATGCCGAGCTCTGATAACTTACGACCAGCTCATTTACACCGGGGTCAAGGGGGTGCCTATTTTCGGTTCTCCTGCTCGTCTGGTCATTAGCGGCGCCTCCTTTTTGCTACTTAAGACCGCATCTGCATCTTCGTGTTGTTTCATCTCGTCAGGGAATTGTTCCTTCCGCGCTGTTATCCTCTAAAAGGCAATCCACCATCGCTAATCCACATGAAACCTCTCCCAATCACTCTCAGTTGGAGTAAATGATCCCGTTGACAGACGTCATTATCATTTCGAAGGGTAATTAACAAATTTCCACGCGATGATTTCAAGCAGATGTAGGAGTCTCTGTTATAGGTTTAAAGCTGCAATTTCACTCATCTTTAATAGACTTTGGAGGTGACCCTTGGACATGAAGATGGGTTCTGGTGAGAGACAGAGATGTGACAGGAAAGACACTTGGTTGGAAGTGAATCGTGATGATGCGGCGATGTTCATCGATCAAAAGGTCATCTTAACTTTAATTGAGTGGAAACCTCCGTACGGGTCTTGGAAGCAGAGGCTTTCGTAGTTTGTGGGAACTGCGTGTGGAAATCCAGGATCTAAATTTATCCCAGGGAAATGGATGCAATTGGAGTGAGAAATAAAATTGGTTCATTTTGGTTTCAGTACATCATGTTCCCAAATTTTGCATGCTTGGACTCTAATTTTTTATTTTTTTTCCCCCCTGCTGTACTGTCATTGGGCATTTAGTAAGGAGTGTGTGGTTTTGTGCGCCCCCACCCCACCCCCACCCCCCCGGTATCTGGCAAGGTAGTACGACCGACAGATTGGGCTGTGTGAGTGCCATCGCCTCAGCTTGGCTGCCTGAGCGTTTCTCCCTCGTTCTTCCTTCCTCGCTTCATCTCATCTCGTTATTAGCCTGCTTCAGTGGTGGCCAGCAGGGCAGAGGACATTTTTGCCCCACGTTATCTAGCTAGCCCTTCTCCCGGGGATGAAATCCACCCAGCGTTCCATAACAGCCGCAACAATACCTGACGGGTCAGTCGCTTCCATTCCCACCCTCTTCGCGTTGTGTGAAATCCATAAGCGGGCATGTCTTGGTGTGTCCCTGCATCGTCGTCGGCCATTAGAGGTGCTGTTTCACACTTATACAAAGCGTGACCTTAATAGAAGGAGTTTACATTAGTCGGTCTTCATCAAGCTCTAGCTTGAGCCCGGTTTCCACCGAGCGCCACAGTTCTTTCTGTCAGTTTATCCATCCATCATATTATGTCATCATTCCGCAGTGTGTAAATACAAAGATATGTTCATTTAGTTTTTTCTTCTTGGCATCCATCCATTTATCCAGGATAGTGTCTAAACGTTGAGCCCTGACTTCCCTGTCCTTGTCCTACAATTCCACCAAAGAGGACACAAAGTTGTCCCCAGGCGAGCTGTGAGAAATCAAATAAACCCACTTTTCACGCAACAGTAGGAATGTAATGTTATTATGAATATCTAAATATATCTGGTTTCAGAATTGGCGCAATAATGCCGGGTAGTATGACGGTATCAAACGCCGCCAGGCAGACAATAATATTTGTATTATGAGAGGAACAAAATAGAAATGTTTATCCGGAGTATTTCATTATTTGCAAAGGCTTTTAACATTTACGACAAAAAAAAGGGAGTCTGCTACCCGAGGTGGAAATGTAAAACTGATCAGGGTTCACCAAAATCTTTATGAACCAAACGGAATTGTAGCGCTAAGGTCTGCCTCCTTCACCTCTGCTGCCTCTTCTCAAAATGCGATACCATATCTCCAAGGACGAGGCTGTGGAGGAATTATTTCTGCTCATGATGTTGTTCTTTTCAATCACTATCCAAAACCCGTAGCCATAGGGTTGGAACATCGGTCAACCGGCAAATCAAGAGTTTCACCTTTTGGCTCGGCTCTCTCGTCAAAGAAGAGCAGAAGGTTTTACAGAAAACAAAAGTTTGTTGCTCTTGCAATTCCCTCCCAATTGCTGCATAGAAATGACTTTTTTTTCCCATTAGACAGCAGATATGCCAATGGAACGGTTTCCTACCCTTTATTGTGCCAAGGCACACATTTTGCTTCAGAAAAATCTCATAGCACACCACCCAAAAAAAAAAAGGCTCAAAAAGTATATACAGTGTACATTAAACATAAATGTACAAAATAACAATCTTTGAAGGTACCTCCCTTAGTCCATTTCGGATTTTATTCGGCTTATCATCCATATCCAAGTCCACATATGTAAGATGGAAGGCTTTGAACCACTGTCCTTTTGACTTTTCCCGACTGCATCAGGCACCATGGGGAGCGAGGTGGAGACGAGGAGGAGCAGGAGGTGGAGCAGGCAGGGAGGGGAGTAATGAGCCAAGCCAGGAGGGACGGATGAAGTGGGACATTGAGGGCCCAAATATACACTCGTGTCTCTCAACCAAAATGCGCATTTACTGGGCTGGGCTGGGCTGATTGGGATATTTAAAGTCTGGTATGGGGGGGGGGTCAGACTCATAGGAACCAGCGTGATTGTGCCTGTTATGAAATAGAAATCATATCATTGAGTGGTGGAAAACACCCTTATTGTTCTCGCTTCCTCCCACTTCCAAAAAATGATCGCTTTTATTGTTCTTGATTGACCATCAGTCATCTAACTCGTGTAAGCGTATCATCCACTGTTTGATTTGGCAGCAGAGGGGAATTTGTGCATCTGGAGGAGCATAGTCAATTGGAGGGAAAGCAATTGTGCATGCATAGGAGAGAGGGAATGACTTTAGCCACGGACCTAAATAAAATCATAAATGGCATATAGATCATGAGGTACTCTTCATTTGTCTCGACATTGGTGGCTTTTTAAATATTGGGCTACGAATCGTCGAAGTACATTTTTCCCCACAGAGTTGGCAGGCAGTCAAATGCCCTCAGATTGCATTCGCACGAGCAAACAGTCAAATCTGGACTCGGTAGTCCCGCAGTGAGTTGCATGCGTTTGAATGTGTGGTCACTGGCACAATCCTGCTACACAGTCCGCAAAAAACAAACACGCAGGTCACACAGAGCGCTCCCAGAATGCAACAGCGATTCCGCTCCACTCACTCACCACCGAAAAAAAAAAAAAAGGCATGTTGATTACATAATAAAAACAAGAACTCTAGTATATGATAATTGTCATGCTATCATCTCGTCGCATCTTGCCCGTGGTGGTATCCCTTCCTGGGTGCTGCAGTAAATAAGACTCGTGCTGCTAAATTATGATGTCTGCTATGTGATTATCCATAGGGAAAGTATTTTGTTTTCCCATCAGTAGTGTTTCAAAGTCCTAACGAGACAACGGGCGTTTTAACTCGTTAATTAAGCCACCCTAGTCGGATAATACATGCACGGGGCAACATAATATCGGCTTCTCATACGATCCCTTTGGTATTTCTGGTCTCGTCTACTCTCTGAGTCCACTGCCCTCTGAAATTATGATCCGTTTACGTTACGTCCCCGGCGACCGACGCCATCACGTTTCGGGCCACAAAATGAGACGGTTAAGACAACGCAAGGGATAAGATGGCCACATGTGAGATTCTGTGATTGCTGCGAATGCCCGGCGAAAATTGGAAACTGTGAAAAACAGTCGAGGGACTGTACTGGCATCCATGGTTGACCATGAGCTGAAACTTTAGCGCGCCTTTGAGCCTCTGGGACTCGGCAGCCTCTTCTTCAGCGAGACTGTGAGAAAACTTAGCAAAGTTTAACAATGAAGAACAAAATGGATAAAAATCCCACAGCGAATTACGTTTGGGCGAAATGAAGATGCCGTCGCCGTGGGGAACATTGTGTCGAGGAGAAGTAAATATAGCAAGTTTGAGGTAAATTACACGGTGGGAGCTGTGACACGCGACAGGGGAGGGGATTCATATTCAGGTTTGCTCTTAAATGTCGCTTTTCAAACAGCGAGCTCTGACGGCCCGCCACACCAGTGCACATTGGACGTGGCTGAGCTTCGACAGGCGTGGGGCCGCCGGCTTCTTGCGACAATCTTGCCTTTGTCTCGGGGTGCCCGACAGAGCTCATTAAAAGACAGTTCGCGAGGTCCGTGGACTCACTCGATGAAGCAAAGGATGACTTGCAATATAGAGGAGCGACACTGTCCAACTTTTTGTAAATATTTGATTCTTTCTTATGTGATTGCAAGCATTGTTTCAGAAATCCCAAAACTCACAAGAATTGAAGAGACTTAAAATGTCAGCTTGGAATAGCCTGAGGAAGTAGATAGAAAAAGCTTTTTGTCCTAATGTCTATTCTATGACATCCTCCTCCTTTCCTCAACTACCTGTAAAAGACAATAAAAAAGCTCCCATAAGTCTTCCTTTGTTTACTAGCCACTTTTTGCTGTTTGTGCGATGTACTCTGCGCGCCTGGACGTGGCCTATAAAGTATCTCCTGCTTGAGCAGGTGGATCACAACCCGCATGTACTTAGAGATTTAGAGTTTGGGCAGTGTAACGGAGATAAAGAAATGGATGGAATGGAATGATAGCTCGAGGACACGGGAGCCGCTACCGAGGTTGGAAATGAGGTTTTGAAGGTTTCCTTGTGATTTTAAAATATTGCCTTGAGGGAATTCAGGCCATTTTCTTCAGGAAAGAAGTCCATTCCTTGTCATGAATGTGGTCTGATTTTAAATACAGAGCAGGATATAATCAGGATTGGCACTTAATTAGAGATAAGGATGAAAGATTGAATAAGAAAGTGGATATTTGTGGTAATAGCAGAGTACTCGTAAGTTTTTCTTAGAGGTGCTGCCTGCGTTAGGGATTATATGAGCGCTGCTTTCTGAGTTTGTGCATATTTTTCTGTCGCACGGAGTCACCTGGAGTTGTATGGTGCCATTGTTTTTTTTTTTTTATGATAGCTCTTAGATCTACATTTGGGAGACGGGGACCGCTCGAATTTTGCATTCATTGAGCTGCTGCGGTGTCGAGATGATTTGCGCTGATTTTTCAGAGGGAGCTACTTGTAAACAAACTAGACTCAGTCCATTCTGAATGTTTCATTTTTCTTGGGTCTCAGAATAGCTTAAAGGAGTAGATTACAAATGGCTATGATGTCCACAGTGAAAAGGGACTCTGACAATGGTGTCAGAATTATGCAGGAGAAAAACAAAACAAAGTAGTATTTCATTATTGGCCAAAGCTCTATTTTTTTAGATTTAAAAAAAAATGTACATCACAATTATTATTGATCACAGCAATTATTTGAGTAATGCACAAAAATACGAATTGCAGAAGCTATTCAAAGTAATGATGAAAATATTCAATTCAATGTAAATTGCATCCATTTGGAAAAAAGAGAAAAAACAGCAAATGCTTAATCATTTGATACTTAGGCGGCGTTTTCTTACTTTGGGGTATTTTCGCAAGCAGCCGTAGGCAGAAAAGGGGCGTTTGCGCTTTGTGGGAGCGAACACTGCAGTCGATCGAAGCGGCTTCTAACCCGCTTCAACATGCAGAAATGTTCTATAAAGGGAAAATCGGAGATGTCAGCATCTGAGAAAGTCCTGCCTAGTTGTTTTTTGGACCGCACTGTGAAAAGCCGTAAGCAACCGTTGGCCTGCTTGCCATCATCATCGTCCTCTTTAAGTCGCCGGCGCAGCCAAGCAGACGTGTGGACTCCTCGCCCCTTCCCCACGATGGGGCCTGTCAACCCGCAGCTTACGTAGCCTCTAGGTAGGACACGTAAGCAGTCCTCCTTAATGTCCCCTCCTCCGATCCGTCTAAACCTATTTTGGTCGCTGTGTTTTGAGAAAAGGTTTGCATAATCTAACTGGACCAGATGGAGGAGATGCTCCAGTCCCCTCCCCACCAAGATTATTACATCATTTGTTTGTGACCACCCAACCATTCAAGCAAATAGTAATCCGTTAGAAATGCAGCGGAAGTGACACTTGTCATTTTACCAGTCCATGCACACTTGTGTACCAGGGTCCCTTGTGGACTCCTCTTGAACACCCCCCCCGCCCCGTTATCTAAGGTCCAAACCTCCAGGACTGTGAGGAATCCCCTCGAGGTGCCTAGAATAGCAGAGGCTGTGCACGGTAGAACAGGCACACACACATCCTGTTTTACATTTCATTTTTGCATCAATTAGTCTTTTGAAATGATGCGATGGCAAGCACTCCACACACACACACACACACACACACATAGCCGTTAGATAATTGCTGGGGATTTATGGCAAAACGGAGCCATTAACTGATGTTTAAAGCAGACTGGTGTGTTTTTGTCACTGATCTGATATTTGTTTCAGTGTTGTGATTGATATCACCGCGCTCATTAGCATAGCTTAGATGGAATGTTTTTAATATCATCACCAAACTAACTGTATGAGGTTATTTTGGTATTATTTTTCCACATCTGACTCACTTTTATTCATAGACATGAAAGATGGAACAAAATAAAGAGGAAAACCAAACAAACAGTCCAATAAAAAAATAAAATAAAAGTTTTTGTAGGTAATTAACAAGGAAGAACAAAAACACAAGAAAATATTTCAGCTCTACTTGTTCTTGTATCAGAATTTTTCCTTGGGCGTGTTAAATGTCATTATTTCATATCCCCAATGCACTTTTCGTTCATGGCACTATCAATCATTGTCGACACTAAAAATTGATTTGAAATTTCCTAGCAAACAAATGCAACCTAATTCAAAGAGAAGAGAACTTAACAAAATTGTATTGTTGTCGTTTTGTTGTGAAGCTTTCCTGGATCGCTTTGTGCTCCGGAGAGCACCTCAATCGTCCTAAAGGTCAGGTTGCATACAAATAGCTCAAGCGCCCCGTTTGTCCTTTCGGTAATTTAACAAACCTCATCGAGACGGGGCTGAGAGGCTGCCTCTTAGCATTCGTTACTCCGGGCTTGCTCCATCTGGGCCGTGACACGTGAAAGGAGCTATAGGTCTCCTGAAGACAGTCAATAAATCAACTTTGATCAGGTTAGTTCTGCCTCTTTGTTTCCCCCCCCCCCAATCCAATCGCAATAAATAATGTGCGTGTTACCAGCGAGTTTGCTTTGTGGCAATTTAGCATGCGTCTGCCCTGGGCACTGTGGCGAGCTCTCAACAGAGCTGCGAGTAAAATGAGAAGGAAAAAAAAAAAACACTGGAAAAACAAGACCATTACTTACGACACATTTGAGTTTGCTTGTTCGTTGGGCAGATGTAGCCAGAAGTTGAAATGAATTCTTCAACAGCACTCGAGCTTGTGTTTCTTCGTAGATTCAGATTTAAAAAAAAAAAAATTCTCGTTGTGGCATCATGCTGCCTTTGCTTCAATGTCTGTTTTAAATTCTCATGGTCATCCGCAAATTGTTGAATGAAGGCAACTTGTGGCAATGTTTGGAGTGAGGAACATCAGGATTTTGTCACAGGCAAGGTGATGTCTGAAACGTCCTTCTCTCTATACAGACTTGTTTTTCTGGTTTGACGATTAGGCTTCTTTTCTAAAAGAATCAAATCAAAATAGCTGGAATAAATTCTCTATCATTTTCTGATTGCTGCTAATAACCTCAATCTCTTCTCTCTGCTTCATCCTCACTCCTTTTCTTGTCCTACCTCCGCTATGCCCACTTTAGTTAGCTAACTCACACATTTACTCTGATTTGTCAGGCGACGGCGTCTGAAGTGCACTGACTGCGTGTCACCCAGACCTGTCATTTATTCTTCGATTCTATTCCATCGCGCCGCCGTCTCCATTGATGTGACAAACCGTGACGTCTCTTCTGCTAACGCAGATAATGCAGCCATTCTCATACGCCACTCCGCAAGTATGCTAGCTCCAGAGTTGCCGTTGATTAATATACTTGCGAGTCAGAATTAAAGCTGCCAATCTGTCCCTCGGCGATGTATAATTGAGTTTAATGCAAAGGGAAACTTCCAGTCTGTGATTTGGCAGACTGAAAGCCACACGAAGAAAACTATATTTCCCATGAGCCAGCGACTCCATCCTGAAGAGAGTCGGCAGCTGCGCGTCGTCGTCAATAAGTCTCAGTCTGCTGGGTGTTACGCCGCTGTAAATTGTTGACAGTTCTACAAGCAAACACATCAATGGGCAGTCAAGCAGCAGACAGCGGCGTAGGGGGACTACGTGTGCTTATGGAGAGCAAATTGTATTTATATAGCACTTGCTGCGGGCTAAAACAAAAACTTCATTTAAGAGACTAGCCTGTATGTAAAATGGTGTCATAATAGTGTTTGTTGGATTTTTTTTTTTACGTCAACGGATCATCGCTGAGATAAAATCAACACGTGACTTTGAATGCCAAAATTTTCTCCAGTTTGTTTGGAATGAAGCAGACGAACCAAAGTAACAAAACTGGTTAAATAAGCTAACGAGGACAAATGGAAAAAAATATATAATGAATATTATTTCAGATTAAATGGAGATGTGTTTTGAGGCTAGCACACTTTTCAAAGTATTTCCCAAGAGTTATTCTGAGCGTTGACCACATCAAACAAATTTCTTAAATGAGGCCATGGATGCCCCCTCTGAAGCTATTGCAGTTATCCTTGTTGCTACTTTCTCAGTTAGCCGCCCTATAAATCCCCGAGATCTCAATCAGTCAATCAAGGGTGTAAAGGTGAAAGGTCATTGGGGAAAAAAAAAAAAAAAAAATCTTCTAAGACTTTCTACTTTGTTACTTCGCAACACTGGCAGCGGAGGTTATGGGATGTATTTCATTACTTTGATATGCCCTTGCATTGACACTGGCTGATGCTAATGAGGGTTATTTTTGGTGCCGCCTGTCCAGAAGGAGTCTAAAAACAGGTGCCTCTAAACCAATGTAGTCTCTTCCCCAGAGCTTTTCCCTTCACTCGGCTTAAGGGGACGAGATCAGCGGCGCCATTGTGGAGGGTCGCCTCTGATAGATGAGAGGTCACCTGGGGAAAAAAAAAAGGTAGCCAACGGGGGAAATAGGATTGTCCCTTCCGTCTCATTTGAGCAACAGCCCCTGAACAAATCTAATGTCGTTGGTTGTGAAGTTACTCCCTTCTTCTGGTGTACTCTCGACGGTGTAAATTGTAGTTAGGAAGCAGGCTGTTTCTCATACAAAGAGAGGTTCACAACGATTACACCTTTCAGCGCTCCTTCACTTAGCTGCCGCACTTGAACGCTTGCACAGCTCCTCCCATTTCGGGCCGACTGCCAATTCTGCTCTGACAAGTTTCCGTTTAAGAATTTAGTAGTAAATGGTCCTAATCAAGTTGCGAGACTTGGACGCAATTTCCTCAAAGAATTTGGGAAAATCCATTACGGGGTCAAACAGTCGCTTTCCTAGAATGTTTATCAACAGCCGAGATAATGTTTGAAGTCGCGTTTTATCTTGGGATGGGCGTCGTGATCGATTGTGTGGAACTGATTATTGATAAACACATCTGAGTGGACTACTTTGTTGACAAAAATGTTGGTTGGAATCCAATTTGCGTGACCACAGAAGCGTTTGACTGTATCTTTCAGCAACAACGGTGCCTGTTCAAACACGCTGCGCTGATATCCTAGCGTCCATTTTGATTTTCCAACTAAAAGTCAGTTTTGTTTTCACCTTCATAGGGAGTTCTACTAAATTCTAATGTGAGAAAGGCTCAGAATTGCAATGGCAAAAAGATGGAAATGGACTTTGTATTTGTAACCACATTAAGAAGGATTAGACAACAAAATAAAAAAGGTACATGTACAGAATGTTTAGAAAAAGAAGACTGTAATGAGTCACATCAGGTAGCTCAAGGTTAGCGCTTTTAATGGAGTCTTAAGGAAATTGACTTTGATTGGGTTCACCATCTAGCTCAGTGATGAATGTTTTGTTTTTATTAGCTGCTCTAGACAGGTCATAAAAGAATCGTATACAAGCAGAATTTAATTGAATGTAAAAAGTGCAGGTGAACAGCCCCAGGTAGCATTACTCATTCACGATGAGCGCATCCCATCTGCCTTCTGATGCCTGTGGGAATGTGAATTCTCTCACCGCTAGTTAAGGCGCTCGATATGATCAAAAAACACCAAAATGGAAAGGCTGGCTCGCTGTCATTTAGCTGTCATTCAATTACAGTTGCACTTGTCCTGCCAATACTTTAATTACACTCTCAATAAATGTTTTGCCACTTTTGAAGGAGAGAGGATAGTGGAGTTTGATGAAAATTGGACAGAGGCTAACACACACACACACACAGGCGTATATACAAACAGAGATACCGCATCCGGCAGCTCCGTATGCTTAGGCAAATACAATCGACTCGGATTATATTTTATAATGCCACCCACATAATACATCTGGAGCACGAGAGAGCGCTTTGTCTTGGTTTATGTGCCCGGCAGCGAGCTGATGATGTGGGCGCACGGTAGCTCTCGGCCAGTGTGCATATAATTGCTCCTCAATAGCATTAGAGTGAAGTCCTGCTTCCACCACTCCCCGCTTGACTTGTCTCTCCACTTTTTGGAGGTCTTAACATCACTAAGCACACACGTCCCCCTTCTCATGTCACCCTGTTTATGCTAGCCCGAGCGTTAATAACATGTTTATTAGTGTGTGCGTGGACAACACAACTCAACGCAAAGGGCTTGCTTCCGTGTGGGTGACTGAAGAAAATATGCTTTACTAAATGAATGCAAACCTTTGCGTGTTTGCATGAGGTGAAGGTAAGGGGATAGTGTTAGCTGAATTTAATACATACAAAAGTATAACTAATGGATTAAAGCATGGTTACCTGCGCCTGCTTTTTCAAGATAGCTTGACGAGGAGCAGTGTAGAAATTTCACCAATGCGCTGTTGATACTCGGACCGAAAATAAAAGTGTTATACTGTGTCTCAGTTTGACTTAGAGGAAATCAGCCTACCTTGGTAAAGGGAGCATATGGCTTTCTGCTTTTGGTTAATGACGCATGTGGATAACAGCAATCTTTGTAATTTAAGTAACATGGAAATGTATGATTGTATTACAGCAATAGGAAAAAAAGGAATGGCTGAAAGGGCCATCCCGTGATAGAGGAGTTTGAAACAAAATTAAGATTGTAAAGTGAATTTAGAGATTTGTTTGTAAATACATTACAAGATCAATAGAAAATAACAAGTGAAACACAGTTGGCAGTATGGTAGTTAATTGGGGCCTCAGCATCATTGTATATGTAGTGTTTGACCTCTTTCTGAAGGTCTTTGTAAACTCATCCATAAATTGAACACGCTATCACATTATGTGCGAAATCGAAGCATCCCCTCGTACTTGACTGTATAAGCACTCAAGTGCTTTCACGCACACTGATGAATATGCAGTCTGAGCTCCAGGGTGGAAACAAGGCTAGACTCTTTCCCCCAATGATCTCCTCTATAAGAAAAGGGCAACTGATGTTAGCTTAAGCATTCTGAAATTGCTGTCCGAGGACTTGAACATTGCGGCAAATGCTTTTCGGGTCAAATTTAAACTTTAGTGTAAATGATGAGTACCACTCTTAATTTTGTAAACGCGCATTGAGAATTATTAGCATTGAGAATTATTAGCTTAGGCGCTATTGCAGTTAGCATGTAGTGTGCAAGTGCTATGTGGAAAAAAAAAACACATTTGAGGCACAGCAGCATCGGTACTTCTTGGAAATATATAGTTTGACAACGACCACACTGAGAGTTAAAGATGTTGTTATACATATTAAAGAGCTGAGAAAAAACGGCTAACAAACCAAGAGAGGATAGTAAAACCGTTCAATACGATCCCATTTTATTGGTTTTATTTATTTTCACTACAAAATAAGACCTGTAATTCGATGTTGGTCATGGGTGACTTAGTTTACAGCTCACAGACTCATTACAGTGATGGACACTCGTCGACCTCCTGAGTACCAAGAGCCACCTCTCGGATTCTAGTCAATAAAGTCAAGGGCACGAGAGAGGCAGTTGACTAATGGCTTGTTTGTAACCGTGTGAAGACGCCATAAGATTCCAAAGCCGTGGGACCACTAAACAGAAGAAGCTTCTTCAGTTCCATCGGTATTTCAAAAAAAGTCGTGACACTCTGGAGATGCAAAATGGGAAGGAAAGTTTTGGATGGCAAGGGATTTGAATCCAGCAGCGGTGAGAAGTTTAATCAATAATCATGATCCTGAATCTAATGGAAAGTCTTGATGGATTAGAAGAAGTTGGTGCAGGATATATGAGTGTAATCTTTCATCAGTGCAACGTTCACAAAGGCGGGCCTTCCTACCGACGGGAAAACGAATCACCCTGCTGGCCGTTGTTTGTATAATATGTTGCGGTTTTCATATGAAAGTCATCTATTTCGAGCCGACTTGTTAATTTAGTCTTTCCGCGGCTGAGGCGTTGATAGATTATGTGATAGATCAAGACCATGCATACTTTATAAAGACTTTATGAGAGATGCCAGGGAGAGAAATAGATGCGGGTGTTATTTCCCATTCAGTCACAGTCCATCTTAAAACTCACTCAAGCCACACCGTTTGAGTTGTCGCTTTTACTCAGTGGTCCAATGAAGTTCTCCGGTTTGAACGCTACGTGACTTCATTAGAAGGACGTACATACATATAGGATGCTATTTAAGTATTGTGACTGAGAGAATATTTGTTCATCTAGTCATTCACATTACAGTTCCCAAAAGAGCTTGGATCACTCGCTGCTCTGGCTTCGCTTCTCTTCATTTTGCATTCAACACATGCAAGCACATCAATTTTTTCCTATCTCCCATGTGTCCACATCTCCTCAGTTGCTTTCTCATTGCGTGTCAGAGGTGCTAATAAGAAGATGGCACTATGATATGTCACATGACGTCTTTGCCATCCAACTCCAGCCAAGCTCGTCGCCAAAGTTCTCCCTCATTTGAGAGCAGACAGGACGTGGGTGGCGGCCCTCTCGCAACTCGGGTGGCTGCTGCATCTGAGCCACGGGGAGCACGCAAGGACAGAAAAGGAGGTTACGCTTTATGTAGCCTACAGGGGCAGGTGCTCTTAACCGCAGGTGTTCTCCACCTGACAACTGCTCCACTAATACCTGGTCCGCATTTAGATGAGCTTGTTCCTGAAGGGAAATACTGAAGGAATATTCCAACAGGTTATTTTTTTAGAACAAGGATTTTCGACTGGTTTTATCCATTATAACCAAGAAGCAATTCTTGGACCACTGCTTTGGCGGAATATTATTTTATTTTGCACCGAAGGAGGATAGACCTATACAGGCTGTTTACTTGCATATGTATGTCTATTTTGGTAATCTTATTTTACATTTGAAATAATTTGAATGGTCAAATGATTAACAAAATTAGCTGGAAAATAGATCCTGTCTAAATAATGAATCAAATTTATTTAAAAAAAAAACAAAAACGATTACTTTTCATTTACGATTTTGCGGACCACCTGCAATACTGCCACGGGCCAATAGAGGGCAACCGGTTGACAATCCCTATTTTAGATAATGACAATTTTTTCCATGCATGTTGGTTGAGGTCTGAGCCTACCGATTGTAGCTTTATTTTGTTTTCTCAAGTTTATATTAAAGCATCACATCAAAAAAAAAAATGTTTTTCTCGCATTATCCTGGATACATTAGTATTATACGACATTTAGGGGTCATAGCGCCACCTACTGTTTACATCTGCTTTACTGCCTCATTCCATATTTTATGGAGTCCTGTATATAGAAAAACAACCACTTGTATGCTCAATTCTTGAGCCCTTTTGTTACAGTGTTTGATAAATGACCAAGACCAGCTCCACTCCAAACTCGTCAAGGTGCCTATTTGTTCCCCTAATTACCATTTTGCTGCATAATGACAAAAGAAAACGCAGCCTTCTAGTCATCATTGCGAGTGTGAAATGGTGGAAAAGAAAAATACCAATCGAATTTTGTTGCTCAACACTCACTTGCTAATGAAACCCAAACACTGTGAAAATGTCTTTGGGTTTCATTTCAATTTCTTTCCTCGTAGCATCTAAATGTATGACACGTCTATCAAATCTAAAACACTTGCAGTGATGGACAATTTAACACAAAATATACATTTGACATACACCATCATAGAGTGACAAATGTTAAGCTAAAAATACAACAATGTTATAAAAAAATGACATCAAATTGGCTGTGAAATTTGTCATCACCCAATTCTAGCACGAATGTCCATGAAGGGCATTGAGTAGACAGCAGTCAATCATCCGTCAAATGTCACTTTGTGAGTGCTCTTATGCTCATATGAGTGCAAAACATTCTCAAATCCTCCTGGCGTGGCCATCGCACAAAGCCCGGCCCGCTCACGGTGTGAAATGTCCTCTCGGCTCTTGAAGTCGCAATGACATTATTCACGTGGAAGTAGCTATTATTCATTTTAGTCTGCATTTCACAGCTTCAAATCTATTTTATGCACCTGGAGAATTGTTTAGCTTGAATGCATTTTAATGCTTGACTCTCTATCACGCTGCGTGATAACTGTCAGACAAAAGCCTCTTAAATGCGCTATTTAATTAAAGCACAAAGGCAGAAAGGAGGAGTCTGAAATTTAGGCTAAATAGTCTTTTGTGAGTGCATTCATTATCCGCCACAGTAGACACCAACACCTGACCACTACTGAAATAGCAGCAGGCAAGAAATTGTTACTGGTAAAAAAAAAAAAAAAAAAAGATGATGAGGGAAAGTGAGATGTTAGTTTGGAATAAAAACGGCCATTTTGGCCTATTAGCTTACAGGCTGTAAGCTAATAGAGCCTGAAAAGACACAATTTGAAAACTGGTCATTGAGTGTGATAGCTTATTAAATTGAAAGATATTATTAACACTGACGACGGTTGTTGAAGATGATGGACGGTCCTATTTCGTTATGCGACGGAAAAGCCCTCACAGTGCCGAGGGCTTAGCTAGCGACCGCCCCGGCTAACCTTTTTTCTGTATTTGGTCATGTGACTTGACAAGCTTTGCCCTTCGGCACCGTGATGTCATTTTCAGCCGACAGCAAGTGGCCTTGCAAGGCAAAACTCCTTACAAAGGGACATTTTATACATTTTTCGGGGAGGGGGCTTGTGTGAATCATTCTGACATGTGTAAGTAAAACATTTCAAAAAAAATTCTATATTCTACACTATATCTTTGTGCTGTTAAGTGTACCCAACCCTACGGCATATGGTGGCCGTGAGACATTTCTCCTTACCACCTCATTCACAGTATAACGATATTTTGCGTTCTACATTGTGGCAGCCGTGCTGATTGGACACTGCTCGAGATCCACCTGTCCAATTAGCACTTTCTCTTACCCCTGAGAAGTGGTCCCTTTCCGCATGGTTTAACTCCTCGCATATGGGCCACATCACCTCCAGGTACGAGAGCTTGTTACACTTTCAACCGGTGTGTTACGTAACGTTTTTTTCAAGAAGTCCCGCCTCCCCTACCTTTTTCCAACGCCGGCCTCTTGCGTGACTTTATTTTTTTCCCTTCGGAAACTGTGCATAAGTCACCTTGGTATACTGTACGTCCGGCCGTTTGGTTTCTCTTTTATGTGCGTGTAAAATAAATGACCGCTGAAATCTAAAGGAAACAAGCGCCTGTCAGGACCAACGGGGCTGTGACTTATAGAGCTTCTGATCAAACGGCTCAATGGCTTCTTCTACTCTACGGTCACATTTACTCAGTGAGCAAATCCATATACGAACTCCGAGTTTAGAATAGTGGCGATGTTGTTTTGTTCAGGGCTAGCTGCAAACGATCACTTGACTACTAAATATGGGCTAACCCATTTGATATCTTTCCTATTAACGTCAGTATGACATTATCATCACCCATGAAATATTGAATTAAGCAGACTAACAGGGGATGTTGTTAGTCATGTCTACTTGTTGCCAAGCATTGCGAGATGACATTGTCATTGCGTGATGATGTCATCGCGTAATTACATAGACCATTTTGTGGAGGCATTATTCAAATGGACCCGCTCAACTCAAGCAGAATTTTAATGTTTTTCAATCGGGGTACACAGACGGAAAATAATTGTTGTTAAGAGGGCTAAATTCATGAATATGATCAGTTTTTTAAAATACAGGTAGAGCTAACTTTGTTGCTTTAAAAGACAGTTGATGGGGTAGTCTGAAAAGAAATTTTGCAACAATAGATAGTATTTCTCATATTTCCTCCTCAAAAGAAGGTTCTCCCTCGGTTCAAGTCTTATGAAAATGAGCTTCGTAGTATTTGCGTAATCCCGCCGCCGAACAAACATACAATCGAAGACGGAGGAGGCAGCGCCGGTGCTCCAGTGCTGAGGATTTGCATATCTTCTCAAGGGGCGTATTTTCTTCCCCCCCCCTTTTTTTTTTTTTTTAGCTGCATGCATTGGATAAATGAAGTCATTTTTTTGGTATCAACCCAAGCAGCCAGCGGGATGCTAGCATCCATCAACAAATAGTAATCCTGATTGGATGCTGCACGTCATCAGACGCAGCTCCTCCACATCACCCTTCTTTGACCTTGAGGAAAGCACAAACAGTCCTAAACCAACTCAATTAAAAAAACCTCCATCACTGTTCCATTTTGCTCTAGCTCTCTTTATTTAAGAACCTTTACGTCGCCATGATGATGTCGTGCATGTAATGGACTCACTCTTAGTGACCTGTGAGTGAAGATTCCCATTTTGAATGGAGACGGAGAGCAGACTGTAAGCTTGAACCCACTTCGACCTTCTCTTACTGAAGAAGACAACAATGTAGCGTTTGCCATTAAGAACCTCTTTGAGTGCAGATAAATATTAGCGGGTGAGAGGGGCAACACGCTCGCCAGGTTTAAATCCACATTTTTACGATCGCTACAAGATTAATCAAGAAGAGGCCAGACCGATGTCAGGACATAAAACGATGCCGGGTGGGATGATTGAGACGTTTAGGACGCAGTCCATAAGTTAGCTGCTGCACAACCGGCTCGTAATTTGCTGAAGAGCTGAGGGATTATTATAAGAAAGTAATACTTCCATTTTTATTTGGATAACAAATAAAAATTGCACTGAATGATAATTGGAGAAGTCTTATCTCCATCAAACTTTGCTAAAAACTATTTTTTTTAGTGTTGTGGCTTGATTTTTAAGGAGGATGGAGTGCAAGGTCATCATCAAGGTGTCGTTTGGTGACTTCAATCGACCTCAGGTGCGCCGTTAACCTCAAAGCCGTAGCCGGAAGCTAACGGAAGGCTGTGCGCCCGCCCCCATGTCAATTCGCTTCCTGATTTTCCATATGAAACGCGTTTACCTCCTAGTTTGTCGGCCTTGTCGAGCTCCTTCCTTCCCTGAGGACATTTGGAAGGTGGGGAAGAAGAGAAAGACAAAGAAATGACGGGATGAAAAGGCCAGCCTTGACAAGCCAGGGGGAGACGGGGAGACGGCGACTGGGGAGAAAACAAATCTACTTATTGAAGGCAAAGTGCGGGCGGTTGTCACTCAACAATGTGGAAACGCGTGGTGACAACCTGCTTATCGGCGTATATTTGGGTCGAAGAAATGTTGGAAGGGACTCGACGCATTTGAATACATTAGCATCTCCCTCCCGCTGTGCAAATATCAAAGCTCAATGAGGCTTTAGTTCCTTGTTCTCTCAAGTAAAGGCCATTGAGCTGGTTAAATAGCTCGCCGGGGTGGATCCACTCATTTCGAAAAGCAGCGTGAGTGACTCAGGTGCATTTGCCACGCTCTCGCACATGGAGACACAAAAGAGCAGAAGTGGATGATATGATTTTTCTTTTCCCTGCCATGATAGCCATTAATCATGAGCTGTGTTGTATTGTCAGCCTCCACGGCCACTCCCTCTCTTTGCTTGCAGCTTGTCACTTAACAAGCTGTGACACATGACAGTGATGCGTGTGCCTCTGAGTGATGCCCGGCTTTGGCTTCTATTGGAAAGGTATTGAAATGCTCGGGCGCAGGGGCAGGGGCGGGGGGGAGTCGGTGATAGCCATGAGATTGTATTACCCGACTTGCTTATGACAGAATGTTAAAATGGCAGCAGCGCTCGCCTCCTTTTCAATTAAAGCTGGCGCTGGCGGGCGCAACTTAGCTTTGTCTGGCAAGGTGGGCTACTGTGGCGTGAAATCAGCTCCCTGGAAATGCTTGTTTTTGTTTTAGTGAAACAAAGAAAACTCATGTTTGGAGCAAAAATGGAACCGCTCACAACAGGCACGTGCATACACAGGCTCAAGCTCTTTTACCCAGAATTTAAAAAAAAAAAGCTTTTTTTTTTTTTTGCTTTTTTTTTTTTGCTGTTGCACATTTTTTCTTCATTTACTTGACTTCAAAAACATAATTAAATCAAAAATACCCTCATCAGTTCCACCAAAAAGTGTTTTGAAATTTGTGTTTGTGCACACAGGCTCGGTGTCCCTCAGTGTGTTCCTGGTCTCCTTAGCAGTGACAGTGTGTGCTGTTTGGCTTGTGGCTCTTTGTGGCGTCTGCGGTTGGTGTCAACGCAAGCTGGTGAGTGTATACACCCACCCACCCACACACACACACACACACACACACACACACACACACACACACACACACACACACACACACACACACACACACACACACATCCACACACTAGCTTCCAGCCACATTAGAAGCTCCACAAAAAGCTTTACTAATCAGAGATGCTTAAATGTCACTGTGTGCTGTGAATTTAAATGTTCAAAGGGCAATTTATTGAAGAAATAGCAATGTGTGCAAATATTTACGCGATTCTCTAATCCAAAATAATGATGCGCGCATGCTCATTGAAGTGAAATCTTTGGCTTGTTAGACAGTAATGAATGAAAAGCGATTACAGAAGCTGAAACCTGCGGCCCCTGTTGCGTCACTTTCCAAAAATCAGGCTTCAAGACCGTAATTCATTCCCAGAAGCCGTTACGATATTAGCCAAGTGTGCTGACACAGCCTCGGTTAGACGACAACAAAGATTGAGCGCACTGACCTCTGGTAAGGGCACATCATTGTGATTATGTGCTATGAAATGTGATTGATTAAAAGGGAGGCAACCCCTTATCAGTCAGTCGGAGCTGCTTGCCAAAAGTGCCTTTCCCCCTCGCTATGTCGCATTGGAGGCTCCAAAATCTACTGCGGGTCGACCGGCAAAGATTTTATTTCGCCGACGCTAATGTGATGAAAGTCGCGTCAAAGTCGATCGATCAAAGTTGTCATTGATATTTTCTCCGATTGTACGGTAACTTTTTTTTTTTTTTTTTTGCACAACGAAGCGGTTTCATGTCAAGTAATGTTAGGAAATAGAAACAACAAAAAAACAAATGAGGTAAGTGACTGACGTCAGTGAAGATTTGGAGACTCTAGCAGTGAGCAAAATTGTCAAAACTAGCTAGTCAAATGTCCTCCAACGCCAGCCTATTTTCATACTAACAGACCCACGCAGATATATGACGACTTTATTCCCTTGTTGGCTGGATATTTTGCGAAATATGCCAACATGGACGTGAATAGCAATCACGCTAATATTACACCAAGGTGTGAAAACCGTTGCTAGCATGCTAAGGGTGTTAGCTTTGGTTGTAAGAATTAAATTGAAGCATATGTGTATACATAAATGACTAAAATATGAAATGACTGAAAAATAAATAATTAAAACTTCATGGTAAACTGATCGATGGGAAGACGATACGCTCGAAACATCACATTAGCGATTACGACGACCTACAAGAGCAACGGTCAAGCGGTTCGCCGCTGTGTTGCGGCGAAACCTATTGCTGCACAGATGGCAGGCCTCGGCATCCAAGCGGCCCGTGCAGACAACAAGCTTCTCTACATAATGTTTGCATTAAAGACCCGCCCGTAATGGGATTGTAACTAGATTACACCATTATAGCGTATACGAAGCAGGTGGGGTAATGATCTCAGCGCCGTACTGTCCCTTCTTATTTTCTTCACTGAAACGTGTTACATGAGATATTCCACCTGGAAGGAAATGGAGCAGGGAATGGCTTCTGATTTCCTGTTGCGAAGCGAGAGAGTCGAGCCGCCCGGCTCTTTGGAAGTCCCTGCGGCCCTCTCCGGGAGCTCTGTTGTAAATGGATCTTATTTCCAGCGTGTGACATCGCAGCAGCAACAACCCGACAGAGAGGAGGCTGTGCGGGATGAGGCGGCGGGTGATCTGCTGGCCTCGCGACCCGGTCCGGCGCATGCGCGTACGCTATATGATGATGTTCTTTCTTCTCACGTCAGTGAGTCACAGTTTGGCCAGGTGTGAGGGTTGAAATGTGGGTTGAGCTCCTCGACTCTCGACTAGTGTCTGCCTTTCGCCCGTGTGAAGGCACGTTAAGCACTTTGGGCTACATGCTCGAGATAATCGAGTGGAACTGTGATAAATGCGCCGCCATTTATCTTCGACAAATTGCTGGTGTCATTTGTGGTGTCGCCATTTCATGTGATAATGTCGTCACCGTTCAAGTTTTCTGTGGGCTGTGTCCTACATGAAGTAACGATGAGCACAAATCTCCTTTCAATGTATTGTCTGGCTGTGGCAGACATTCTTTTGTTAACATGCACTTTAGTCAACAATATTCTTGTAGACACTTGCGTAACAATCCAAAGGTCCAATACAAGATAAGTATGTAAGGCCTTGTAAAGATAGCATTATGCTTATTTGTATTTGAGAAAATGTTTTCTACTTCCTTGGTTCTGAACCTGTCTAACGCTCCTTTAGAATCTCCATTTTTATTTTCAGACTTTAATTACTTGCTACAGTACCTGTAAAGTACTACTTTTGTCTAAATGAAGCTCCTCAACTTATTTCCTCGGCACCAAGATGACACAAGAAGGCGCCAAAGCACAACTTGTGTCTAAATGAAACTTCTCAACTCACGTCAACATACTTCCTTGGCTGCAGGATGCCACAAGAGGGCGCCAAATAAATAAAATAGTATAGCTTTTCAATTGCTTGAGTTTGAGCACGAAATTGTGAGTTTTTATTTGAATGATGACAAATTGGTGTCGATTTAGTTCACAAAAATCTTACTTCTAGTTATAGTCAGCATCTTGTGTTGTTTGTAGCATTTTGTGGCCACTAACAAGCACACAAACAGGGCTCCCTTGATCTTTTTTTTTTTTTTTTTTTTTTAGGAGCCCTATATGTATTCCCTGGACTCGTCATTAGAATGTAAACACATTGTAATTTGCATGAGCGCGTTTGCATGCCTTTAATGGAGGTTATGCTGTGTATTGACGCAGGAGGAACATTAAAGAAAAAGCAATCGTGAATCTTTCTTTTTGTCCGAGTGTACTCTTCGACGGTGTCAGCTTTCATAAAAGCAAATGTTTGCCCGCAGCTTCACGTGTCACTCGTGAGGAAACCCGTGGCAGTTTTGCTTCTGATTCATAGGTTAATACACAAGCTGTTTTTAGTAAGTCTTGCTTTCGGTGTTTTAAGCTTCAGCAACCGGCGCAAAACGTTAAACTAAGATGGCTGTTTTTTTTTTTTTTTTTGTGTATGCTCGTAATAGTTTATGAAGTTGGAGGTTGGTTTTAACGTCATTGGTAACTGTAAAGCTCCTTATGATTGCTGACAATATTTCAATGCAGGGCAAATAAATTCATGTTGTGATGCTGAGGGTTTTGCGTTGTTGGGATTTGAACGCATCAGTGTTGGTGTTGCTAACATCTGTTTCAACAACGGCAGCTACTTGGCATTCAGAGCCTTCGTCTCTGAGCTCTTTGCCGTTTGTTGCGTGACATAACTGTGAGCGCGGATGAGATAGGACTCGACCACATTCGGAGCTCCGTTGACTCCATTGTACGAGCAATATATTTTTTTTATTTGGGATCAGATTGGATATTGCGAGTCTCACGAGGAGGATGGCAAGGGGACCAATTGGCGTAGTTGTGAAAATCAATGATTGCAGTGCTTAAATCAAATAAATGAGTCTGATAATGACTAGCCATTAGCATTATCTCAAGCCCAGATGCTGTCAATGGCAAATTGTGTTAATATGTGAATCATGTGATTTCAAGTTAATTCCAGTTAACATACAATAACATTTTAACAGACAAATGATCACTCTTCTAATGATAGTGTGTAATATTGAGCGAGCATGTGGACTCTTGCTGTCTTAGTTGAAACAAACACAGCTGGGTGTTGGAAGGCACAACACTGCCAACTGATGCAGACAGAATGTTAGCTTCTTTCATCCCTCGTGTCTCGAGCCTTCTGAAAAAGAGAAAAAAAACAGCTCATCATCACTGCGGGCAGTCTTCCTCCACTTAACCAGACTTCTCTTTAGGTCCCCCCCCCCTCATATACCAGACTTCTCTTTAGGTCCCCCCCCCCCCTCATATGAAAACGCGTTTGGTGTAGTTTGCTGCAATTTCGATGGCTCTCACAATGAAGCTGTTTTGACTGGATGGTTCGGAGCCAAGCGGCATTGTAATCGTGAACCTCCCTTTGTCATGTGACAGAAAAAAGTAGCAGATTTAAATTAGGCTAAAGTATTTTCAAGGGTATTTGAGTGGAGGATTAGAAGGGAATTGCTCACTCTTCCATTTGGTTTGCTTTAACTCTCATTTGGGCGCTGAACTGATTTTTTTTTTCTGGATCGTGCATGTCGTAAGAGCTTTGTCATATGCGATGGATCCCTGCAGCATTCATTCGTCTCACATGCTCACACACAAGTGTTTAGGAAGAAGGTGGCGACTGTGAAACTGTTGCATCATGTGTGTGTGTGTGTGTGTGTGTGTGTGTGTGTGTGTGTGTGTGTGTGTGTGTGTGTGTGTGTGTGTGCGCACACGCGAAAACGAAAGCAGTGGGACCTCTGCATGTTTGAGTCTATTTTTATTTTCACCAGCAGTCCACTTGAGACTTCCTGCCTCACTCACTTGGCACCTGTCCCGCCCCTCGTATCCTCCCCGCGCCTTGGGCTGACACATTTATTTATTTATCTATTTATTTATTTATTTATGCAATATTATTTATTTATTGCAAGATTATTTATTTAATATTACAATTTTATTATTTTTATTATCTATTTATTCGTTTATTTGCCTATTTATTTAGCAAAAATCTAATTCAATTATTATTATTTTTTTTATAGCTTTCGCTCTCTCAGAACTGTACTCAGTCTTTTTCTTTGTCTCACAAATGTCCTGAAATGTTTCCAACATCACCGCCTGGGTCCAAACCTGGCGTCTTTTGAGATGTGGGCTGTAGTTTGAAATAATATCAAGCGTTTTCTATGAAAAGCAGTTTTCCCGGTGCCCTATCCTCATATAGGCGTCGGAGCTATTTGCATCCCGATGTACGTAGTCTGTGAATGAATCATAGATGCGAGTCATTTGGGTCTATATCAGAAACTCATACATAAGCGCACTGCTGAGTGCTTGGCTCTTAAGGACTGCGTTCGCATAGATGGGCTCAAGATGGGCCCTTGTACGCTCCGGCACCAGTCGTCAAGATGCACCTCCTGTTGTCAGAGTGTGTATCGATCAGACAAAGAGTTAAGACCTTATTGTTAACTGGCCTACAAATCTATAAATTTACTGTACATCTGCAAACCTTTCCGATCAATGCGTACATTGACTGCAAATACTAATACGGAGCTTTTAAAGAGACTAGCGATTACCTCCATTGTGACGATGTCCAAACACATTTGATTCTAATGAGCTTTTCTAATAGAATGGTCAGGTCATCTTGTTTAAAATCAGAATGGAGCAGGACTTTTTTTTTTTTTTCCCCCCAGTGCCCAAACGATTACCATTAAAAAGGCAATTGCCATGGAAATTTCTAGGTGGCTGTGATTGATAATCATAGCGGCAAATGGCACTCCACTGCAGATTTGATTTGACTCGGAAAGGTATAATCAGGAGAGCAAAGGATTGATGTTGAAGTGATAAAAGGGGCAGGTTCTTCACCTGCTTCCATATGACAAACTAACCTTTTTTGATTTTTCTCCTCGCTGTCCCTCCCTGCGCTGACTCGGATCAAGGGGAAGAGAAATAAACCGGGAGTGGAAACGGCAGATACTCCAGACTCGGCACGTGGGCGAGGGGAGAAGAAAGCGATCAAGTAAGTGCCTGCTAACTGGTCGCTTTTGAATCATTTGCTTCATCTTTAAGGCTTTTTCAATCGAAACCACAAAAAGAGGCCTGTTGTTCATTTTCAGAGGAGGCGTTGTGATCCAACGATGACGGAATTTATCCGTGTCGTGTTAACGGCGACCGCTCGTATCGGTGCGTGCGGTCGGTTTGCCGTGACCGTGTTAAGTTTGATAAAACAAGAAGGTGTGTGTGTGTGTGTGTGTGTGTGTGTGTGTGTGTGTGTGTGTGTGTGTGTGTGTGTGTGCGCTGACATTCAATTTTTTTTTCTTTGCGGAACGCTCTAGTGTAAAGGTATGAAATGATTTTCAAGGTGCTTTTCTCCCTCTGATGAATGAAGGCTATAAGGTCAAGACTGGAAAATGTCAGCTTTGTAATGCTAAGTACGATTCTTAATTCCACAAATGTCTTTTTGAACTTGTTCATCACATCTTTTTTCTCCTTCTATACCGACCGCTGTTTACCGCTTCTCTCTGAATGTCAAGCTTTTTATTTCATACTTGAATGGTTTAAAGATGTGACTCTTTTTTTTTTTTTTTTTTTTTGGGTGACTTCTCATTATGATTTTCATTTATGTCCTTCTTACTCGCGGGGCTCAAGCAGCATCGATGTGCTCCGTTGTTCATCTCGGCTTCCGACTCTTCTCTTTGTGCTTTGTCTTTTGTTTCCCGCGCTGCCGCAGCTCCTCGACCGCTGCCGTGTGACATCAGTGATTCTGCTCGCCTTTTCCTCCTTTACTACTGTGATTGATGTCTCGTGTATTTGTGTCTTCTTACTTCTCATGTTGGGGGGGGGGGGATGCTGGGACATCCAGATATCTGAAACTTCACTCAAAACGTCATCACACGCTATCGGTGACTTTTCCCCATTCAGGCTGGAAAGCAGCCTCCCATTTCACGCAGCTCTTCTCTTCTCTATCCCGAGAAGGGAACCTTGTTTCAAAGGCTGTCTGCAGTTGTGTTGCTCTGACCTGTCTTTCTCTTTGGCCGCAGTGATCTAGACAGAGACTTTTGGAATAACAATGACAGCAGCACAGTGCAGCAGAGGTGGAGCTCCTATCCGCCGAAGGAGTTCGTACTTAACATTTCTCCCTATGCCCCATACGGAGACCCACGCCTCACACTCAAGTGAGTCTTGGTCCGAGACTGGTAAGAGTCCCTCACCCTCGAGCAGGGCTGTAACGAGACAGGGACGCCACCGCTTTGCTTTTCTTATCCCTCTCTCTCTCTCTATCTGTGTCTCCTCCCCCCCCCCCCCGGCTTCACAGTCACCACCACTTAACACTCATCTAATTCAACCCATTCAATGTGCCTGCCAAAAGACATTTGAAATCAAATATTTTTTTTTTTTTTTTTTGTAATTCGGTAAAACTTTATTTCCACATGAGTAATGAGGCGAAAGGCTCTGTTTAAAGGCCACTGTCTAAATATTCTAATGCATTGCAAAATGAATACAAATTGCGGCTTTTGAGGCCGAGTGTTATTGTTAAATGTAATTTACATGAACTAGTGTTAGAACAACAAGAAAAACAAACGCAGCCAATGTAACAGTACTGCAGGGCAAATGGTTACTAATGATTACTCATAATCTGCTCTGGAAACGGGAGTGGGGGGGGGGGGGGGGGGAAATGTCACACACGCACATTACAGCGTCCCCGTCATAATTCCTGCAGAGCAGCCCCGAAAGTCCCTCTGGCTCCTTTCTGCCGATCCTCCTCACTCCCTGTCACCTTTTTAATGAGCACCCAGGCACATGTTGCAAAAACCCGCTACAGCCCTGCCGGTCATACTAACACCTGACCTCTAACCTCTTTCCCCATGGGTGGTAACCATGGAGACGGACAACCCTCGTCGTTTATGATGGTCGTACGTCTTTGTTGTTGAGGGTTGACCGTTGGCCCGGTTTTGCAGTGTCGTGTGTGCGCTTCCTCCGATCTACCGAAACTAACACCGAGCTGCATGTTCTGTCGCTCACGATGACAGTCGAGGCATTTTTTTTACGTGAGGCAATAAAAGTAAAAGCTCAAGCAAGGTCAGACTTGTCACCTTCCAGGCAGCGCGAAGGCTTAGATTTCCCGCTACCAGGAAATCTGTCAGATAAACTATCTAATGAATGGTCATTTTCAAAAAGGCTGAGCTGTTGAGTGTGTACTAAA